>NC_138875.1:64319169-64919169 GCF_965194805.1 Balaenoptera borealis
CGAGAACACGAGGTTTAGGGAGGCGCGTAGTGTAGGCCACGAACGCGGGCAGTGGGGACTTGAAGCCGGGTATGCCTGAAGAGCTGTGTCAGCACCGCGCCGGGCGCTGCCGGTGTCACGGGTTTATCGCATGCGAGTTTATCCTTAGTGTGTCAGTGTCGGGTACCCTTTCTCTCCTCAGGTTTAGCCACCTAACAGCTGAACACCTGCCGTGCGCCGGGCAGTGTGCTGGCGCCGGGGCTGTAGAGGGGACCGGGGCGGGAGGTCAGGTCCGTGGGTGGATGCGGGGCAGATTGGCACCCGCTCTTCAGTACTTTGTGTACATTTCCCTCTTTCGTGTTGCAAAGAGAAGACAGGGCTTCGATGGGGGGGGATGTAGTGAGGAGGCCCCCACTCCTCTCCCTTCTTTCGTCCAGAACGCTGCTTCTGGCCAAGATTTTGTCGAAGAGAATTCTGGTTAAAAGGAGAGGCACGGGTGTGAAAACTACTTTGCTGGCGCTCCAGGAAGTGGAGAACTATTGGAGAGTTTAAGCAGGAGCTGCATCTGCATCTGTGGAAAACAGCTGGCTCAGCTTGCTGATTTCGGAATTGCTAGTAAACTGTCTCATCAGTACCTGACTTTTCCTCTACTTAGTGTACAGTTGGAATCCAGTCAGGAAATACTCGCCTGTTTAAAAGTTTTTTAGCTTGTAAAAAAACATGTACCATAAATTTACCATTTTAACCATTTATAAGTGTACAGTTTAGTGGTGTTAAGTATATTCACGTTGTTGTGTAATGGATGTCCAGAACTTTTTGGTCTTGAAAAACTGAAACTCTGTTCCCATTAAACAATTCCCCCTCCCCCCAGCCCCTGGCAGTCATCATTCTTTTTGTCTCTGAACTTGACTAGTTACTCTAAGTACCTCATATAAGTGGAATCCTACCGTGTTTGTTCTTTTGTGTCTGTCTTATTTCACTGAGCATTATGTTCTCAGAGTTCATCACCGTTGTAGCATGTGTTGGAATTTCCTTCCTTTTTAGGGCTGAACAATATTCCATTGTGTGGATGGACATTTTCTTTATTCACTCATCTGTTGATGGGCATTTGGGTAGTTTCCAACTCTTGGCTATTGTGAAGAGCGCTGCTGTGAACCTGGGTGTACAAATATACCTTCAAGACGCTGCTTCCAATTCTTTTGGGTATATATCCTATTGTGCAATTTTATATCCTTTCTTTTTGACACGTCACAGTAATTGCAGTGCTTTGGGAAGACTCTAGATTGCTGGCAGCGTGTGTTCTGAGCCTCATCATAACCTACAACGTAAGAGCTGGGATCTTACCTTTGTGATGGCACCATGTCTAGGCTTTACTTATGAAAGGCACGGAGGGCGTGCCGTGGTGTGGCGCCACGTGAGAGCACTTTGGAGGGGTGCTAGCCCTGGCCCTGGGCAGAGCAGGGAAGGTTCCCAGAGCAAGGAAAGGGTGGTCTTGGAAGACAGGGGAAGGGGGAGGGGTGCAGACCTGGGTGCTCGCTCTTATCGCTGTTCCCTGTTTTCTGCCTGTTCCCTCTCCTGGCTTCAGGTCTCTGCAGAGAAATCCTTCCTGACCACCCACTTAAAACAGCGTTCCCAGGAGCTCTTGGTCCTTTGCCCTCTCTTGTGCTCAGAATACTGACACACAGATGGTTTTCTGTTCTTGTTTCCCTTGTCTTGAATGTCAGCTCTGCCAGGGCAGAGGTTGTAGCTCTTTTGTTAGTGATGTTTACCTGGTGCTTGGAGACCAGAACCTGGCAGATAGTGGCACTCCTAAACGGGATGAGGAGAGGAAAAGTGGTCCAGGCCAAGGGAGCAGCCCGGCAGGGTCGTGGCCATCGTAGGAGACCTGGGGGACAGGAGGCCTGGGAGATGGGGGGTGGGGGGTGAAAGAGGTGAAGGACAGGCTTGCTGGGGGCAGTTTTATACTTTAGTAAGATGCACTGTCTGAAAATGGTGGGGGCCAGGTTGGCGGGACAGACTGGACGCGCCAGCCAGCGGAAGCTGCTGTGAGGTGTGTCCTGCTCCCAGGAGGTGCTCACTGGGTGCAGGTGTGTCTTGCTCTTGAGCGTTGACACCCTGACCCACTCTAGCTGTTGACAGAAGAAACGTGCCTTAGTTCTGTGTTAACTGCAGCATCTCTTTCCTCCTTCCAGTTCTCCTTCAACATGTTCGACCACCCGATTCCCCGGGTCTTCCAGAACCGCTTCTCCACACAGTACCGCTGCTTCTCCGTGTCCATGCTCGCGGGGCCTAATGACAGGTCAGATGTGGAGAAAGGAGGGAAGAGTATGTGCTGTTTTTATTTTGAATCGTAACCTTTCCTGCCCTAGGCCTGCAGTGCTCATAGTCCTTGGCAGCTCTCATTTTGCATGTGTGACGGAGGCTAGTTACCGTCAAGATGTTGTCAAGGTGTCCTGGCTAAGGGGTGCGGGGAGGGGTCCTAATTATGATTAGATTTATGGCTGATAGCCATTTGGTTTCACCAAATAAATTATAGCTAGTAAAACTTGTTGTGAACAATCATGAAATTCCAGCTGCCCCATAGGTATCGTTTAATACTATCATTAAGCTATAACAGAAAGTGCACTTTGACTTTTGTTCTGTTGTTTTAATTTTTCTTTTCTTAATATCTCCTAAATGTTCTTTCCACAGTAATTATGCCACCCTCAGCCCTCGACCAACTCAGTAAGTACTTTCTACCTGACTTGAGAATGGAGGTGATGTGAACGTGGGCGCTGGGACCAAGCACAGACCCCTCGCCGCCCAGGCAGAGGCATCCTTCAGGGAGGCTGGTTGGGAATCGTCCCTGGAGGGTGCTCGCTGGGCTGGGAGGCCGGGGCCAGGGGGTGCTCGGCTCTGGGTCCACTCCTCTGGCCCCCCCACCCCACCCCGGGTCCTATTAGGACTAAAGGAAGGTGTGAGCGCCGGTGCTCTTCACGCTGCTGGGGCAGCCGATGCCCTTGGCTGGACGCACTGAGTTTTCCCCTAAAGGATGGTGGCAGCCCCCAAGAGGATGCTGCGCACAGGTCTTTCATCTCCCCAAGCCTCTTGCCTCAGCTCCAGCCGCAGTTCTAACCCCTCTGCCCCAGGAGCTGCTCCCCTTGCCCCATCCCACCTCTTACCAGGAGCAAGAAAGGCCCAGGTTTGAGAGATTGGCCACGCTTTTCCCCCTTTCCCCGACTCCCCACTCCCATGGGAGCAGCTCGGAGACCTCACACCCCTGGCCCCACTCCACCCGGACTAGGATGCCCCGACCATGGGCACAGTCGTTGCCTTTTGAGACTTGGGGGTCTTTTTGGTGTGGGTTCTGAGGCAGGAGATGTGGTGGCCTCTGGGCCGGGAGGGTCCACGCTCTGTGTCGGGTGCACATTGGGCAGCTCAGTAAGGGCCGGGCGCCAGCTCTGGGGTGGCTCCAGCTTGGGCTCTGCACCTTGCCCAGCCTAACTCCAGACTAGTGACTGGGCCTTTCTGAACCTTGGTGTCCTCACCTTTAAATGGGGGCATGACGCCATCTGTGGGGACTGCTCTGCGGCAGGGGTGCCTCCTGGATGGTGCCTGTGGTGTGTGTGTAAACAGCCAGGGCCCCGTGGCACCAGGCAGGGGCAGGAGGTGGCCCTTAGCCAGCAGGGCCTAACTGACGGCAGCAGTGGCTGTACCCGCAGAGGGAGGCCTTTAGCTCTGCCAGAGGGTGGGTAGAGCTGGGGACACGGCCCTCAGGCAGGCCCCTGTCGTCCCAGAGAGGGGAACAGGGCCCTGAGAGTCTGCCTCATGGGTGGAGCTGACCCAGGACTAAGACCAGGTGTGTTGGCATGTGGGTATGAGAGGAGACTGGGGAATTGGGACAGTGGGGCTTAGTTCGGTGCTGTGCAGACCTCGTAAGTCATGGAAGGAGCTGTCCAGATGAGATCTCACGGGGAGTCCTGGTTTGTAGAAAGGGTCGCTGCTCAGGGTGGAGGAGGTGAGGGGGTGCGGAAGGCTCGGGCGCCCCAAGGCACTTCTCTAAATCAAAAAAATGCAGTTTGAAAACTACTGGACTGAGGAACATGGGGAGTCTCTTCCAATGGCAAGAATCTCAGACCCTTGGTTGGAACCTGATCAGTCCATTCACCCTGACCCACCTCAGTCCACTCCATGGCTCCACAGCCGGGAGGTGCCCTGGTGACGGAGGGCCTGGCGTCCAGGCCCTTGGCCACCACTGCCAGTATCCCAGTCGCCCTTGGTGATGGGGGGACAGCCTCCCACCCAGGCTCATTATCCAATTTGCTTCTCCAGATTTTTCAGGAGATCCCGAATGGAGTCTGCCTTACCTCCTGCCACTGAGTCAACTTCTGTTGCCACGTTTGCCTAAATCTACAGGCTAAAGTTGGTCTCAGTGGTCAAGCCCCAGACCTGGGCCAGCGGCCTAGGTTGACCCCCAGCGTGGCCATTCCTGGGCTGTGTGACCCTGGGGCACGTTGCCAGACCTGTGTGCCTTAGTCCCCCATAGATAAAGGGGCAAGGACAGTACCCACCTCACTGTCCCGTGAAGGCTGAGCAAGGGCCTGGCACAAGGCAACACGGTCCTGTCGGTCTGTCTCGGACCGCTCCCCCAGGTTACTGACTCTTCTGGGTCCTCTTGCCTCGCAGCACCAGCCCCTCCTTTCTGCACCCCCTGCACTCCTGAGTCAACAGGCCTCCAGCCCCACACATGGCCCCCACCTCAGGACCCCTGGCGGGAGGGGACACACTGGGTCCCTGCTGCAAGTCCACACTGCTGACCGGTCCTGCCCGGCCTGCACCCCCCCGACTGCTCGCACAGCCGGTCCCTGTGCCCAGTCTCGCCTGGTTGCCAGCAGTTCCCGAGCCAGCCTGGCTCCCCTCCCTCTATGCCTTTGCTTGGGCTGCTTCCTCTGCCTGGACTTCCCTCTCCTGGAGGACATCCCCCAGCAGCCATCCTGGCTGCCCTGCATCCCGCCCCACCCTTCCCCGGCACGAGCATCTGGGCACGCTCTGGCTTTCTTACTGGAAACCTCTGAAGAAGGGATTTTGCCCAGCACCTGGTTGGCACTTAAACTGTTTGTGAATAAATGCACGAACACGTCACTTTTTAAAAGTGGGATTTCCGACAGTCAAAAGTATAAGCCGGTGCTGCGTTCCTGACTCAGCAATCGTTCCTGAGGTCTAGCAGGAGCGCGGGGTCTGCTGGGCGGTTAGACACCCAGGGGCTCAGTACCACGCAGGTCCCAGTGCCTGCTGGGGGAGGGGGGCACTTCCCCGGGGAGGGTCTGGGGACGGTTTCTCTCCCTGGAAGAAGCCGAGCCTCATGCCTCGCTCTTCTTTTCAGGCCGACTTAACATCACCTACCCCATGCTGTTCAAACTGACCAACAAGAACTCGGACCGCATGACGCACTGTGGCGTGCTGGAGTTTGTGGCTGACGAGGGCATCTGCTACCTCCCGCACTGGGTGAGTGGCCCCCGGCTGCCACGTGGGGCGGCAGGGACACCCTCCGCCTGTGCACAGTCCTGCCCCGCAGCAGAGGGACGTGCCTCGCCGCAAACATCACGTGCGACTGTGGACACGGTGCGCCGGGAGCTGGGGATGGCTGCTCACCTGGTGGCCTGGAACCCACAGCCATGCTGTTTTTAACTGCCATTTTCTGGGTCAGGCTTTTTTTAAAACCATGGAGCAGGAGTATTTTTCATGTGGTCTGAGTACAGAGTTTTAGATTTTTATAAGTTTTCTCACCCCTTTAGTAGTTTGTCCGCCCAGTTCTGTCAGTGTGTGTGTGTGTGTGTGTGTGTGTGTGTGTGTGTGTGTGTGTGTGTGTAGACACTTGTCTATACCTGAGTCTGTCTAAAGCACTCAGCCTCGTTGCCATGGGAATGAAGGCTCTCTGGACTTAGGCTGGTCCGATGCCATCCATGTCCAGAGGCAGGCAGAGCCGCGCCTGCACTGTAGGGTGGGGCCCGCAGCAGCCGGAAGTCCGCGGGGGCGGGGCTGGGGGGGCGGGCCCCACCACCCCCAGTGTGAGGGCCCCACAGCTGCCCTGCTCCATCCTGCGCCTGGGCATGTCCCTTTGACCTTCAGCACTGTCTTCTGTGACATCTGGCCACAGTCAGTGTTGTAGGTGCTTCGAAGGTGCCTGAGGGCCCTTGTCTTTATAAGGTCTTATGAGGAAACCCAGTGTCAAGACTGTGTAGAGAGGAGGGTCTCCAGGCAAAGGCTGGCTTGGCTCTCTCCTTCCCTCCCCCCTCAGCCCAGCCCCCACTCTCCCAGCTCTGGTATGCTCAGCGTTGGGAAACCCACAGAGGGGACTTTGTGTCCTTCTCTTCATACTCATTTATGTCGGGGTGCTTAGAGACCCCTCAGTCTGCGGGTGGAGTTGGGAACGCACCCCAAGGCCTCCCTGCCACTAGGGAGATGCTCTGAAGAGCATCCCGCCTCTCCTGCACAGCCAAGGGTCCCTGCCGCAGCCATGGCTGACCTTCTAAAGGAGTGGCCTTAACTCATATTTTGAGATTAAATATGAATAGAAGTTTGAAGGTTCCTCCTCTCCTGCAGTGGTGACCTTGCCCATTTCCCCTGGGCCATTCCCCCTCCTGAGCCTGGGTCCTTCCTGAGTGCTAAGCCCAGCTGGTGTCCTGTGCTGCTTCCTTGACCACAGGGGAACTCTTAGTCACTCCTCAAAGCCCAGACCTGACCCAGTTCCCTGCTCACGTGCCCGCACCTCGTGTCACGGGCACCAGGCCTTGTCCCACTATCTGTGGAGCGCCATGGGTGGCTGAAGTGTTGGGCAGTGACAGCTTCCCCAGGCCCCTCTGTGGCCCGTCCTTAGTGAAAGAGAAGGGGGGATACTGGGGAACACTGTTCCTGTAAGGCTTTCCCTCCAACCTGCAGACTTGGAGTTTGGCTGGACCCGTGTCCAGGCTCTCAGACCACTTTGGGCCAGAAAGCTAATTGAATCCTTTTGCCTGGAAACATCCCATCCCCAGCGAAGCCTCTGTAGGTAGCATGGAGCTGCCTGCCGTCCTCTTCCTGGGCTGGCCTTGCAGCTCTTGCCAGGAGCAGGTGGTGCCTGGGGTTTCACAGCTGCTGTTGCAGAGCCGGCTCGAGGGTCTCCCGACCCCAGTGAGTGTGTGAGCAGGTGCTTTCTTTCTGTCGGCTGAGTGGCAGGCTCCATCCAACCCTGAGCTCCAGGCAGCCCTGGTGGATGGGCAGGGAGCAGGCCCTGGTGGACGGACGAGGTCAGCTATGACTTGAAGGCCGTGGAACCTGGGTGGGTGTGTGGAGCTCCCCACGTGGCCCTTGCTAGCTGTGTACGTTTGAAGCTTTCTTTAAGAAGGTTTGAAATAAGAAAAGCAAAAAACCATTCCAGGATGCGCAGGGGTGCTCATTTCTCGGACCCCGAGCTTCAGGTCCTTGCTAGGTCCTGGCTCCCTGCACCCCGGGACCTCGGGCCCATGTTTGTCTCTCTGTCTCATTTCTCATCTGGCCTCTACCTGGCAGGGCGGCTCCACAGACGCCCTGGAGCAGACACCCAAGGCCTAGGCTGTGGGCTGTCCCTGGCAAGGCCAGCCTGCCTGGGGCTGTCATCCTCCCGCCTCCAGTGTAGCCCAGCTGGTCCTGGGGCCTTGGGAGTCAGGTGAAGTTGCGGGGGCGAGGGGGGGTGTCCCTGTGGAAACGCTCCGGCCCTGGGAGGCCTAACGCTGGCGGATGAGCCCGCATCTGCCACCCTTCCAGCGAGTGGTTTCTTCAGGCGCTCCCACTGTGGTGGCCCCGGCCGCACCCCTACTGCCTCCTGTCTTCTTCCCCCTCCAGATGATGCAGAACCTGCTGCTGGAGGAGGGGGGCCTGGTTCAGGTAGAGAGCGTCAACCTGCAGGTGGCCACATACTCCAAGTTCCAGCCCCAGAGCCCCGACTTCCTGGACATCACCAATCCCAAGGCCGTGTATCCTTCTGAAGCGGAACGTGTTCCTCTGAGCCGGGGAGGGCTGTGTGAGCTGGTGGCAGGCGACAGTGAGCCCTTGGTTGGGTCTGTGCCTGCTTTGGGGACCACACACTTGTCATGATTGACATTGTGACATGAGAACAGTGGCGTGGGGCCAGCCCGTCCACATGGCTCAGGGGCCTCACGAGCATGCTGGGCGCTCTTTGGACACTTCCCGGAGGGCAGGTGGAGCCCTTCCTCTGGGTGGCCGATGACACTGGCAAAAAGCCCAGTGTGTTCTGGTGGGAGGGCAGCTCGTCTGCCTCTCAGCTCCCCTGTGCTCAGGCATGGGGAGCCCTGTCTTAGTACGTTTTCTGTCTCTCAGCAGAGGAAAGCAAAGGCGTCAGGTCTTAGTGATTTTTTGCGTGTTCTCTGAACGTAAGCCAGCCATGTGTGTGGTCACTCCACCACCTATTTATTGTTAAAAAGGCATGCTTGTAAAAAACTCAGTTGAACAACACAGATTGTTTAAAAAAAAAAAGCTACTTCCACCCTCCCCACCTGCACCCTGTCCCCAGCCAGAGCCAGGAGCACGCTGCTGCTGCTGGCCATGTCCTGGATGCCACTGGGCTGTGTGGAGGCCTCCGCTGGCCGTGTCTGTGGACGGGCATGTCGAGCCCCCTGTGTTGGGCATACGGGGTACTGGGCGCTCTGCTCACAGCAGGTGTGGACAGTGCCCATGCCCGGGACTGGGGCCTGCCAGCCTCTGCACTGCAGCCCCTTGTATGTTCTCCAGTATGGAGTCCTTTTGCTTGTGCTGCAGCGCACACATACCAGGTTGCTTTCAGAGACAGTGTCCTTGGCACAGTTACTCGTGACCGCAGAGAAAGGGTGCCCCTTCCATGGGCCGCAGTGTGCCAGGCTCTGCTCAGGGTCTGGGTCCAGGCAGCGCAGAGCCGGCTCCGCCCTCAGGCCCTGGGGGCCGCGTCCAGCAGCTCAGGGTCACCAGGAGGAGTTGAGGGAAGGGCACCCCTGCAGCTGGCATTGCACACAGCAGGGACAAAGAGGGCGTGTACTCCAGACTCTTCACGAAGCTGCCAGCAGCCCGGGAGGCCGTTTGACCAAGAGTAGTGAATGTAGACACGGGCTTCTCTGCCCTCAGCCTCTCACCCAGGTGTGCCGTGTCTCAGTGGCACATCTGGAGCCACGTTTTGTGTTTGACCTTTGTATTTAAAACAATTCTGTAAATTGACAAGGGTGACGTGATTAAAATATTCCATTTGATTGGGCATTATTCCCTTGTCTGGGCATTTGGGTTACTCAGTTTTTAAGAACTTATTATTATTTACTATTATAAAAAGGGCTTACAGGCTACTTTTTCCTTTAAAATTTTTATTATTAAATATTTTTATTTGAAACATACCACTAAATATGGGTTATCACCCAAAAGATAGAAACAACAAAAGTAGAAATGAAAACATCTTTGCTTTTGGGAGACTTTTGAGGGGACTTATCTATGTTTTTCAATTTTTTTTTCTGCCTGTGTTCCCGTAGGATTTTTAAAATCAACTTGTTGAGGTGTAATTTACATGCAGTAAAATGTACACTTGAGCGAGTTTGACAGATGCATCCCCTGTGTATTCAGAGCTTGGCCGTCCTCCCAGAAGGGCCTTCATGCCCCTTTATGCCCATCCTCAGCCAACCCCCAGCCCCAGCAGCCTCGGCTGCCTCCCACCTCAGAGATCTGCCTTTCTCGGGGTTTGGTGGGGGTCTCAACGCTCTGTGGCTGGTTCTTCCCCAGAGTGAGGTTCACCCCATTACTGTGTGTTAGAGCTGCTTCCTTCTCGTTGCTGAGTAATGGCCACATGTCTTTGAGCCCCAGCTGGGCACATGTCTGTCCGGTACACAGTGTGACCCGATCCTCTAAATGCCTTGTGGAAACTTGTTTCAGATTTGAGGGCTCCATCTTGCTATGTTGCCTTGACAGTGTCTGCAGGTTAGAAAACGCATTGAGAAACTTTGCGTGTCTGACCACCGGGGATGTGATTGCCATCAACTACAACGAGAAGGTGAGTGTCTCAGCCTTTCGGATGCTGGGGCCCTCACAGCCGTGAACAGGAGCCTATGCTCGCTCGCTCTCTCTCTCTCTCTCTCTCTCTCTCTCTCTCTCACACACACACACAGGATCAGACGCCAGTTACTCCCAGGTGTCACGTAGGGATCCATCATGTTCTCTGACAGTTTCCTTCTGTTTGAAGCATCCGATACTAAGAATCCTACTGTTCAATTTTGTGGATTTTGAATCACACTTCTATATTTTTTCGTAAACTAAGAAATAATCTTGTTCCCTTTACCTTCGTGGGGACGTTTTAGGTATTGTCTAACTTAGCTGAATACGTTAAGCTGTTCTTTTTTTTTTTTTTTGGCTGCATTGGGTCTTCATTGCTGCGCGTGGGCTTTCTCTAGTCGCGGCGAGCAGGGGCTACTCTTTGTTGCGGTGCGCTTGCGTCTCATTGTGGTGGCTTCTCTTATTGCGGAGCACGGGCTTAGTTGCTCCGCGGCATGTGGGATCTTCCTGGACCAGGGCTCAAACCCGTGTCCCCTGCATTGACAGGCAGATTCTTAACCACTGTGCCACCAGGGAATCCCAAGCTTTCTTGATTAATTACAGGCAGCCTTAATGTCATCGTTCTTAAAATATTAAGGCAGTAAAAAATGCTGAAACAAAAATAGATGATGAAAGATATCGTTGACCTTTTTGCACTGAAAGGGAAGGTGAGTTACTCAGGTGTACATAGAATTGAAATGCACATCTGGGCTTCTGCTTTTGGAAGTACGGAAGACTAGACGCTCTGAAGGGCCCTTCTGAGAAGACTCAGCAGGCGTGTGCTGTGGGCAAATGACCACATCAGTGCATGGTGGAAGGTCTGGATCAAGGCATCCACATGAAACTGGGGCCCTTAAAGGGGCCAAAATAGATGCAGAGGTGGGTGCTGTCCTCATCCCAGGCTCTCTGAAAACAGCACCCCCAGTTTCGTTGAGCCCTCAGGGTTGCTATAGATTGAACCAGCAAAGAGGAACTCCTTATAAGACCACCAGACACCCAAAGCAAAGACAGCAAAAGCAGATTTAGGCCCCTAAGAAATCACAATTGGGACCTTCAGGTGCAAAGATAAAGTAACTAGGTAAAAAATGTTCAAAAAAATTTTTTAAATGGAATCATAAAATTTAGCAGGCAGCAAAAGTCTATCCAAAATATCCAGGATTATTTGAAAAGCAGTCAGAGGGTTAAACAACAGCCAACAAAGAATTAGCGAAGGGGAAGTTGAATCTGCAGGAGTGACTTAGGTGTCCGCACAGAGAAGCACGGCAGCAGCGTGAGCAGCTGAGGTTTGGGAGATCCTGAGAAAACCACACGTGCTCAGTGAAAACCCCAGCGGGAGAGAACAGAGGTTGGAACTACTGTGAGGAGATGAGTGGAGTTGTTCTAGAATTGGCCTACAGCCCACGCTTACAGGGAGTTTAGTGTCCACCAGGCCGGGTAGTTACAGGTGCCGAGCACCAGACATGGAGAGATGAGCAGAGAAGATCCAGCACTTAGAGAAGAACAGCACACGGCAGGCCTGTCAACAGCAAACGTTGCTTCCCCCCGGGCAGAGGAGCTCCAGAGGCTGCGAGAAAGTAACTGTCGTCAAACCTTCTTTAAAGAATAGGGTAAAATCAAAATGTATTCAGATAAAATCTGAGAGAATTTATTTACCAGTGAAACTTCACAAGCGTGTGCTTTAGGAATAAGCATTAGCCTAGAAGGAAAGAGTAGGGTGTGGGAAGAACCAATAAACCGGCAAATGTGAGGTAAATTGTGGTAAACATTGCCATTTAAATCCATAACAGTGTTTAATAAATGCAGCTTAAAAGATGGCACCTGAAACACTGGAAAAGAATAAGTCTCGAGGGTTATTTAGAATTCAGGTGTTCTCTACACTTCAGTAAAGGTAAATCAGTAAAAATACATGTTGAATATGTAAAAGTTTAAGATTACTGTTTTAGATACAGTGTGACAACACCTAGTATACCATAAATATCACAAAAGTCCTTAGCCTTAACTACGTGCAACGTAGTCTAGTATTTCTACTGTACTGTGTTCCAGTATTTTTCTTTTCTAGTTCTGGTTGCAGCGTAGTTGGTTTTATGACTCACTAGTTAGTTGCGACCTGCAGTTTGAAAACACTCTGACTGGTAAAGGTGACCACATGCCCAGGAGCCACGGACACGGATGTTCATGCCGCCTTGTCCGTGGCAGCAGAACCACTGGAGGCAGCCCGTGTTGTGTGGAGAGGTGGTGGGGCATCCACACAGCGACACACATTCATTTCTATTAGTCACTAGTGAGTAAACGTAAAGCCAGACGGGGGACATCAAGCCTTCTCACTGTACTTGGGGGACCCTCTCCCTCATGTTCAGTTTTTTCAATGGTGGGACTGTCCTGACCATTCATTATAAAAGCAAGACATACTCTAGGTAGAGAGAAAGAACCTAAAACAATGCAGGAAAAAGTCCATTCTGCCACCTTTAGTTCCTATCCTTTTGACTTTGTGCGTGTTTTACATGCATGAGATCATCCTCGACACACAGCAGCATAACTGGTTTTCAGCATCTTTTCCTGGATGCTGGCTGCCTGGGATCCCACGTGAATACACCCCACTCATGTAACCATTCTAGTGATGGGCGTCTTCGGCCTACGCTGCCATGAGCAGTGCTGGAGCAGGCGTTCTTGGAGCACTTTCTCTTTCAGTATTTAGCTAGTTATTTACTTAGAGTTAATTCTTAGAAGTGAACTTTGCTGGAATAAACACTGAATCTTTTGCAATTTGCTGCATAACTGTCTTGTCTGATTTGAATCGCTTATGAGAGGTGGTCAGCTAAGTGACAGGCATCAAGGCAGCCACCCACAGCCGCTCTTCCACAGCAAGAGGTGTGGCTGGGGAGGGTGTCATGAAGGTGAATGACGTGTGTGTGCAGGAGCTGGGTAGGGGGCTGCAGCGACACGTGTGGTGATGGATGGGCCCAGTGCTGCCACAAAACCGACTGATTTCTCTCTCCCAGATCTATGAGCTGCGGGTGATGGAGACCAAGCCTGACAGGGCTGTGTCCATCATCGAGTGTGACATGAACGTGAGTGGCCGCGGGAGGAAGGGCGGCTGGGGGCCCTGGGCGGGTGTCATGCAACCCTGGGACTCTGGGGGAACGGGGAGGAAGATGGTGCTGGAACATTGTGAGGAGGCCGCTGACCTTGTGATTGGTGGCAGGGTTGCTGCTGGTTCTGAGATGGCTAGATCCACCAGCGTCTCAGCCCTGCGAGGGGCTGAGTCTTCTTGGAGGCTGAGGAAGGTTGCTCAGCTCCGAGTAGTGGGCACGACAGCCCAGCGTGCTGGGTCTCCAGGGAAGGATGCCCAGCAGAAGGGTTCCGTTCTGTCTGGGTCTGTTTAGAGGAGTGGTTGCCGGGATCCAGGGCAGTGAAGTTGCCTGGAGGGAGAGGGTGTGGTTATGAAAGGGCACGGTCTTCCACAAGGAGGGGTCCCTCTGGTAATTGAAACTGCTCAGGATCTCGACCCGGGGGTTGGGGGGCGGGGGGTGCACCGACCTGCAGTGATGATCAAATTGTGAGAACAAAACACAAACCCGCGTGTGCGTGTAAACTGGGGACGACTGGACGAGGGCTGGGTTGTCTTTGCCGATGTTCTGCTGTGGTTTTGTAAAACGTGACCATCGGGGAAATGGGCGGACTGTACAAGGCCCCTTCTGTATCGGCTCCGACAACTGCATGTGGACCCACAGTTGTCCCAATTTAGAACAGAAAAGCCACGGAGGCTGAGTGTGGCCCTGTCTCATCGTGCTTTCTTCTTGGGGACACAGGTGGACTTCGATGCTCCACTGGGCTACAAGGAGCCGGAGAGACAAGCCCAGCATGAGGAGGCAGCCGTAAGTCGCTCCTCCGCGTCCCTCCCGAGCTCTGCATAGCTCCCCACTGCTGGTATTGGTCTTTGGAGTGCATCCCAATGTCCTGGCCGCCCAGCGGTGTTTGGCCTCCACTGGTACCGAGGCAGCCACGTTCTGCTTCCCTCCCAGCCCCGCTCCCGGGGCCCAGTGTGTACCAGCTGTTGGGGTGCGGGCACAGCAGGAGCAGTGAGGGAGCCCAAGGGAAGAGCTGGGGGCCCCACTGAGAAGCTCATCCCCGTTTTTCTGTCTCTGCCAGGAAGGCGAAGCTGACCACAGCGGCTATGCCGGGGAGCTGGGCTTCCGCGTGAGTGCCGCCATGCGACTGTCTGTCCTCCTGCCACGTTGTCTGTGACACCCTGGGAACCTCAGCTGGGAGCAGGCCTGGGGGACCCCGCACGCGTGTACCCGGCGCCTTCTCAGTCTCCAAACCCTTTTCCATCCACTTTCTCCTGGATCCTCCCAACAACTGTCAGGCAGCCCCAACTTCTTTTTAAAAATTTCTAGCCTACCGGAAAGCTGAACTAGTACAATAGACACGTATACTCTTCACGTAGATTCACCAGATATGATCACTCTTGGTTTCTCTCTAAACCGTGTCCTGCACTGTTGGAAACTCAGTTGTATGTTGACGCTCCGGCACTGCTGTCCACCCTGGAAACGGGGAGGGGCCGGTGGGCGTGGCTCAGCCCACTGCCGGGAGGCAGGTCTGCAGAGCTTAGCCGTGGGCCCAGCTGGACCTGTCACCCCTTCCTTGGCAGCTGGCGCCCCGGGGTTGAGACAGGTGGAGGCACCATCCTTGGGCCAGGAAGCTCCCCTCAGCTCCCAGCAGCCCCCAGAGGGCGTGGGCGCTGCAGTCCCGAGGTGGTTCTCTCCTACCCTTGGGGCTCAGCTCACGGCCCCCCTGCCTGCTTGTCTAGGCCTTCTCCGGCTCCGGGAATAGACTTGACGGGAAGAAGAAAGGTGTAGAGCCCAGCCCCTCCCCAATCAAGCCCGGAGACATCAAGAGGTGGGTCTGCCCTGGCTCTGCTCCGCCCGACCCAGGCCCCGCACTGGGGTAGCCTCACTCAGCTCTGGGGGCATGGGTGCCCCGCCGCCCTCCTCGGTGGGCTGGAACACAGCGTGGCAGAAGCGCATCGGTGCCCCCCCGTCATCGCCAGGCTTCTCCCCAAGACCCCCGCAGTCCAGCCCCACCGGCCCCTGATTGGATCTCTCTCCTACTTCTGACCTTTCTGGTTCCGACTTAGTAATATAATATGCCCATTTTCCTCCTTTGTGACTTCAAATAACTGATCCACTTCCCTCAGGAGGAGGCAGGAGCTGCCTCACTTAGTTGTGTTTGTATTGTTTGGTCCAGGGACTCTCAGCAGAGTCCCTCCTCTGGTGGCCTGCATGGTTGTGGCAGGGATGAGATCTGTCCCCTGTTGACCATGTGAGAGCACACGGAGAATGCCCGAAACGGGTTTGCACCCAGCCTCTTAGGGAGTGAAGTGAGTTCAGTGCATGTGTAGCCCTTGCAGGGGGGCATGTGAGGCTGGAGGACACAGACGGTGAGGTCCTGAGCCTGCAGACCCTGCCCCAGCTGCCTTCCGTTCCCTCCTGGGGGGGTGCTAGGGGGCACCTGTGGGCTGGCCTGAGGCTGGGGGGTTGGTACAGCCATGGACCAGATGGTCACAAATGGATTTTAGTCCCTTCTCCTGACACTAACATTTCTTCTGCTCTGTCTTCTTTATAGAGGAATTCCCAACTATGAATTTAAACTTGGTAAGATCACGTTCATCAGAAATTCACGTCCACTGGTCAAAAAGGTTGAAGAGGTGAGTATGTTTCACGGGTCGTGACAAGTTTCATTGGCTACTGGTGACTGAGGAGAGTCTTTCCATTCTGAATGAGGGTGTTTCTGTCATATTTTTCTGCGTTCTGGGGCCCCTCCTCTCCCCAGTGGTCCAACTGTCGAGGCTGTGCGGGCTCTGGTGTCCCCTCACGGCAGTGACCAGCAAGGTTTCAGCTCCCTGAGCCCTTGCCAGTTGTCAGGCCCCAGGCCACGTGCTCTATACTGAAATATTTAATCCCCAGGACAGTCTCGTGGGGCAGCTGCTGTGATTGTTTGCATTTCCCAGGAGTGAGCATGAGGGTGCATGGAGGTCAGGGGCAGAACTCCTGACCACTGCACGGCCACCTCAGTGCCTCCGCACTCCAGACACTGCCTCCTGCGGCCCGGGGGGCAGGGAGGGGAGGTTCCATCTTGTGGGCACTTCTCCCAGGTGCTGGAAACTTGCTCAAAAGACCCGGCACAGCCTGCCATTAGACCGCCCACCCCGCCCGGCACCCATAACTGCTGGTGGTTCTAGAACACCCCACCTCAAATCCTCGCTCTCCTCGTTGCTTTTCTCGATGCTCGGTCCCTCAGGGACCAAGGGGGTGGGGTGGTTCAGAGACTCACAGCCCCTCCTGGCTTTAACGTTCCTCAAGTTGACACCGTGTTGGCACCTTTCCATTCTCAGGAGCTGACGTGGTTCCCACCAGGCCTTTGCTTGCCCCCAGCCTGGCTGCTGGCTCAGGCCTGTGTCCTCTGGCCCTCTCGTCCTTGATTGTTGCAGGGATGGGGAGGCTGGGGTGTCCGTGAATAGACGTCCAGGGAGAGACGTGTGACTGAGGTGGGCCTTCAGGTGCGCTCACGCTGCCTGTCCTGGGGCACAGGTGACAAGGTGACGGGGACAGTGAGGCAGAGTTCTGGGAGCCCCGGAGCAGGAGGCCAAGGGCACCTGACTTGATAGACCATGGAGAGCCATGTCCCGTCCCAAGCTGGCTGTGGGGCAGCCAGGGGGCAGGACCTGGGGTGAAGGCTGAGCATCTGTCCCAGAGCACTTGGCCTCACCCCCAAGAGAAGGGATGGCATCACAGAGTCCCCAGACAGCCCTCAGCACGGCGGTAACAGTCCGCCACCCTTGGCGTCCCCTCCCCGCTCGGCTCCCACACACTGGCAGCGGGTGGGCTGGCTGCAGCTGGAGGAGCTTTCTCTGACCAGTCGAGCCCAGGCAAGGCCCCAGCCTGCTCACCCCGGAGTGAAGGCCACAGGCAGGTTTCCAGTACCAACACCCCAGTCACGGGAGATCAGAGACACCAAAGGGGCAGAAACCGCCAGGGAAATAATTGCTCCAAACGGAGGGGCCCGCGTTGGCAGGTCAGAAGGGGCCACCGAGCATCCAGCACAGTGGATGGAAACAACTCCAAACTGGGGTAAAGGAAAGACGCTAAAGCCTCCAGGAGGTGGAGATTCTACCACAGGTCATGAATGGCACCATCTTAGCCAGACACAAGCCAGGACATAGTGGAGCAGGGTCCTCAGAATTCTTTGCCCAATTCTATGAGCTGAATTGTGTCCCCCAAATTCCTGTGTTGAAGCCCTAACCCCAGCACCTCAAAATGTGATTCTATTTGGAGATAAGGCCTTTACAGAAAGGCGTTAAAAGGAGGGCACTAAGATGGGCCACGTTCCCCTCTGCGATGTGGACACAGGAAAGGCCTGAGGACAAAGCGAGAAGGCAGCCCCTGCAGGCCCCAGAGAGGGGCCTCAGGAGAGACCACACTGCCAGCACCTGGATCTCTGGCTCCGAGCCTCCAGGCTTTGAGGAGGTGAATGTCTCCCCAGGCCCCCAGCCTGTGGTGATTTGTTCTGGCATTCCTAGCAATCTAACACCAACCACCCTGTCAGTGAGCCGTGTGAGAGGAGAGGTAGGTATTCTCAGTCCCTGAAGATCTCTTCACGCACCCTTTCTCAGGAAGCTGCTGAAGACATACCCACTGAATTGAAGGAATAAGAAGTCAGAAAGCCTTAGACCCAGGAAGCAGGGCATCCCCACAGCAATGTGCAGCCCTGGGGCAGCGGCCCATCCAGGTGGGACAGCCCGAAGGTCCCAGAAGACGCACCTTCCTCAAGCGGGTGAAGTGTTCACAAGAGAAAAGCCAGGCTCCGGTGTTGACAGCAGGACAGACGGAGGGCCCTGAAGGAAGGGAAGGCTGCCTGGCTCAGCCACGACTCACCTTTGCGTGGTCACCACCATGTGAACCTTGTATGGGCCCCACTGGAAACACCAGCTGCGTTAGGCGGTGGGCCGGGTGTGGGGGGAGGGCGTGCTGGGGAGCTTGGGATCCTCTTCCACAGACAACACTTCCCCTGACTAGCAGCAAAGCTCTTGGAAAGAGGCCTGCTGTTTTCAAGGGTTCAGAAAAAAACAAGCCGTCTTTCTGCTGGTGGGAGGATAGCTTGGTAGAGTGAGAGCTGCTGAGTCACCATTTTAAAAAACCTCAAAAATAAGAGCATCCTTCTAACGAGGAGTTCAACCTCTAGGGAAAATCAAAGTTGTGTGCAGAGACATTCAGCTGCCCACCAGGGCAGCTTGAATACTGCAGATTTGGAAGTAACAGCTGATGGCAGAACTGCCTGCCCACGGAATGGAATTACTGGGAACGAGAGCAGCACACTGCCTTGAGATTGGGGAATTAAGTAGGAAAATAGTTTATGTAAGCATATATAGAACAGTGACTGGAAATGTTCTTTGGCATGGTTTTTCTTTTAGGGGGTGTATTTTATATTTTTTACATTGAAAATGTGATACCTTTGCAAAAGGATATATACTCAACCTGAGAAAAAAGGCTGTGGTAGACAGAGTTGTGATTCCATGGTTTTGTTTTCAATTCAGTAGATGATAACTTGCATTTCTATTTCAAAGACATTTCTTATTATGAATGTGGGAGTAAGGAAAATGGGCAGATGGTACATGAGTCAACAGAATAAAGCATTTCTTATTAAACTTCCAAGGAGTTTCTGAAAATGGTATTTTCTCTTCACACTCAGGATGAAGCTGGAGGCAGATTCGTCGCTTTCTCTGGAGAAGGACAGTCACTGCGTAAAAAGGGAAGAAAGCCATAGGTTGGGACCGTTGTCTGATTAGAAAATAAAATAATTGCAACATGCTGGCTTTTAGTTACTGGCTCTGACAGGGACACTGTCACTTTAGGTCTGTTTAGAGTTACCTAAGAATTACCAGGTTTCACCTGCAAGTGGACAGCCAAGACAGCAGTTTGTGTGCGTGATTTGGGGAAAGAGGAGGCTGTCTCTGAGGTCCCTTACTCATGGTCCTTGCTTTCAGCCCTCGGGGCATGCCCACAGCCTCAGCTGGAGCAGAGTTCCCTGATTCCTGCTAAAAACCAGTGAAGGGATTGAATTGCTCTAAGTTGTGGTGGTCTTTCTCTTTTTTTCATTTATCTTTTCTTTCTCCAGGTCATAGCTTAGCTGTTGCCTTTGACCTGGAAAAAAGTGGTTTAAACAGATAAGTGCTCTATAAATAGTGGTCATCTCATTACTCTGGCTGCAATTTAAGTATTTGAGAAACGGTGTTTCCATTTTTATTTTACATATTGATCCCCCACCCACCCCCCACCAAGAAACCATTCCTCAGAAGGAAAACTTGACCTGAAAGCATTTCCAACTTTGATTTCATTTGGAAATAACTGGCTCCTTAATGAATCTGTTCTACTGTAAAACAACTTTGTGGTGAAGCACAAATGTGACTATTAGAATAAATGAAAGCTAAAGGTACGTTCTTTCTCCTTGCCTACCCCCCACTCCCAGTTTTAATCTATTAAATTTTCCAAAGTTCTGCTGGCCTGTCTTTATTTTTTTTACTAGTATTACTTTAGTTTCAGGTCTTCAATTTCTATAATATGAGCTCTTTCGACATGTTAATTCAATTATTTTCCTCTCTTTGAAAACAATTCTAAATCAAGAATTTCAAATAAAAACAGGCAGTGACTAAAACCTGCATTGCCTCTAAGTGTTTGATTAGGTACCAACATGGATTGACAGTTGGGCAGGAGGAAGGCCTGCTGGCAGGGGCCCCTCTTTCCACTCTGCCCTTAGCAAAGAGCTCCTCTGGGGTCTTCTGGGGAGCATAGGGAGAAATGAGGCTCTCTGACCCCTGGGGTGGGGGTGGTCGGGCCTAGCAGGGGCTCCCCTTGTTCCTGTTGTAGGCCAAGGGGTCCATCTCTGGACAGGGCTCCCCCCAACACTCAGGAGACGACATCCCCCTGCAGGATGCCAGCCCAGGGTTCACCCACATGTCCTCAGAGAATGAGCATCAAAGGTCATTGTGATGACCAGGGCTGGGCCCTGTGGCCCAAACCCACACCCATGGCAATGGAAGTGGTTCTGGAAGGCATGAGCACTCTGTGACCTACCTGGCCCTCCACTTCAGGAGTCTTGGGTCGCTGGCAGAGGTAGACACCCTCCTTGGTGGGTGGGCAGCCTTGTTTGCAAGATCACGTTGGCTACCACATCATTCAATTACATGATGTTATGTAGTGTGCTGGCCCCTGGTTTCTGTCTTCCCTGAGCCACACCCACTGTGTATACAAGGAAAGCACTGGGCCAGGGGTGGACCCTGTTAGTGGGTCTTCTGGTGACACGGTGGGGTGCCACTTGTGGGCCTGTACCCTGGCCTGCATCCTTCCTCTCAGGCAGCATCTTCTCCAAGCTTGGTCTGTGACCCAGCGTGGCAGGACCCCTAGTGAAATTGCAGCTGTCTGGCTTGACCCGGACTCACTCCTAGGAGGCCCAGCACCCGCCTTGTAGGGGCCCCAGGGCCGGTGGCTAGGCTGGCGGCAGTTGGAGAACCACTGCAGGGGTGTCGCAGGGCGGTCCTGCGGGCCCACCAGCCTCCTGCCCTTCGCTGTCATTGCCTCGTGCGCATCGCCCCATGGAGAAACGTTGTCTCCCTGCCTTTGTACAGCCTCGACCCTAACGCGACCTCCGGACGCCCACCGCAGGTCCTGCTGTCCCCCAGGCCGTACAGCCTCCGCGCCTCTGGCCAGCCTGCGCTGTGCCCGCGCCCGTGGGCCCCCGCTTCCTACCTGGGAGTCACCCCGCCCTCGAGGGGACACAGGTGGGACCACTGCAGCCGTAGGACTGGCGTGGCGGCGCTGATTCCGGTGCGTGCTGACGAAACGAACCGATCTTTGAGATTATGAAAATAAAGCTGCTGGAAAGAACCTGCCCGAGCCGCGTGGTTCCGTCAGAAACGGCCACTGGACGTGAATGTGCAGCCGGGCGCCCGCCGGCCCGAGCGGACGCCGAGATCACCTCCGCCACGTGGCTAGCCAGCCCTGGGGACCCTGGGGGCATGCCCGGTTCAAACCGGCCTCGGCTCCGCCCCAGCCACCAGGCCCCGCCCACACAGGCCTCCAGGCCCCGCCCTCCCTCGACTGTTATTGGCTGCCAACCCGGACGTCCTGTTCAGTGGCGCGTCTCAAGGAGGTGGGCGAGGAGCTAGTGGTGAGATCTCGGGGCTCATTGGTCCCTCCGCCCGTCAGTCACGCGGCGGCCCGCGGGCTCGGGAGGCGGGTTAGGCAGTCCCGGGACATGGCGGAAGGTGGAGGCTGGCAGGTAAGTGCGGTGGGACCCGGGGACCCGCGGGGCCAGGTCGGGAGGACGGAGACCGGGTCCGTCCGTGCGGGACGGGCTGGCGCGCACCGGGTTCCCCGCTCACTCCCCCGTCCCCGTCCCCGCAGCCGCCGCGCCCGTGCGAGGCCTACCGCGCAGAGTGGGAGCTCTGCAGCAGCGCCGGCCACTTCCTGCGCCACTACTACGTCCACGGCGAGCGGCCGGCCTGCGGGCAGTGGCGGCGCGACCTGGACAGCTGCCGCGAGTGGGAGGAGCGTCGCAGCGCCGAGGCCCAGGTGACCCGACCGGGCGTGCCGAGCCCTGAAAGACCAGGAACCAGCCCGGGGGCACGAGACGCTGGGAGAGGGGGGCGGGCCTTAAAAAAGGGGTTCGATTCCAGCCTCCACGTGTGCTGGGGAGCGTGCTTTGATTTATATCCTTAAAAGGTCAGTCTGGCTGCCACGCTGAGAGAGGATATGGTGGAGGTGCTAGAGACCAGTAAGGAGGGGGTTGTGGTCCATACATTCATCAGACACTTACCACTTGGGACGCTCTTGGGGATCCAGGAGTGATGAGAACACAGCCCCTGTCCTCCCGACTCCTACATCCTAGTCTAGGATACAGCGGTGTCCTGGAGCTGATGGGGGCGTGGGTGGGGGTGGGGGGATGGAGCGAAGCTGTGAAGGCGCAGTGCTCACGGGGCGTGCGGGGGAGGGAGCCAGCAGGACTGCCAAGTGTAAAAGAAAATGACAAGTCCGAGATCAATGGAAAACGGGAGAGGTAGTTTGCAGCCTATATGGCAAGAGATTAATAACCTTTGTACATATATATATATCTTTTAAAAATAGCTGTCACATATCAGTAAGAAAAATGGGAACGATTTCAGAATAGAAAAGTAGGCAAAGGGCACACAGAAGGAATTAATTCTAAAAGAAAACCAAATAGCCTGATATATACTTAAAATGACAGTTACTGCCCAGCGGAATGTCCGTAGGGGTTTGGAGAGTCGGGGCACCTGGGCAGTGTTTGTGGAATGTCAGGTTTTCTGAGTATCTAAATGTCAAATGCATACCTTTTGATCCCACAGTTTTACTCCTGGAAGTTTATCCTAGGGAGGTAACTGGGTAACAACTGAAAGTTCAAAATGTCCATTGTGTCACCATTTGTAATAGTGCAAAGACTGAAAGTGACCTAAAGTCCAGTAATAGACATTTGGCCAGATAACGTCTTCCCCACCACGGAGAACTACACAGCCATTAAGAAAAATAGATAGTAACCTATCCCCATGTGGAAAGGTGCTCGCAGTATGTCACTTAATGAGAAAAGCAGGACGTGCACCAGCCAGGAGAAGATTATTCCTTCTTTAGGGAAATGGGTGATAGCCCTGAAATGCGGGCCTCAAATGGAATTGGGGAAGCTGTGAACTTCACCTCTGGGAGGGAGGTCTGCAGGGCTTTCATATTTACTTTGCATTTCTGATCGCTTTTTAACAAGAACAATACATTACATTTGAGACAATAGAGCTTGAGGGAAAACAGATGGAAGAGGTGAAATTCTACGTGTAAAGGGGCCAGCATAGCACCTGGCACCCCCTCAGGCCCCATCATGGTTGTGACCTGCTGCCCTGGGTTTACTGGCCTGGGTGGTGGCGCCCACTGTCTGTCGTGTGTGTGTGTGTGTGCACGTGCGTGCGTGCGTGTGTGCCCCGTCATGGTTGTGACCTGCTGCCCTGGGTTTACTGGCCTGGGTGGTGGCGCCCACTGTCTGTCGTGTGTGTGTGTGCGCGCCTGCCTGCCTGCCTGCCTGTCTCTGGCCTCTTCCCTCCTCTGGCCGCTCTTTCAGGCTCATCTCTCCTCCTGCCTCAGCCCCCAGCCCCTCTTATCTGGTGAATCTGATTAGGTCAACCAAAGGCATCAAGCCCTGGGACCCAGAAGAATTAAAAATATCCTCTAAATGGTCATCTGCACAGTAGGTTTTTCACGGTAGCTTGGAGAATGATCTAGATGTGTGTGTGGTAACCACCCCCACCCCACCCCACCCTGCACTCACCAGGGCTTGCTGGGCTGCGTTTGTCATGTGTGTGGGTGGGCACCGAGAGGAGGGAGGTACAGGGCACCCGTGAGGCCACAGGTGACCGGGTCTCCTTTGCAGCGGTCCCTACGTGAGAGCGAGCAGGCGAGAGTCCGGGCTGCACGGAAGCACGGCCTGGTGTGGGCCCCCAGGCAGAGCCCCCCTGCAGACTGGCACCTCCCTCTGCCCCAGGACAACGACCGGTGACAGGCCCAAATAGTCCAGAAGGTCCCTGGGAGCTTCCGCCTGGTGTGGGACACAGAGTCCCCGTCTCCAGCCTCGCCTGCCCCGCCACACTCAGAGCCAGTTCACCCAGCGTGCAGCTCCAGGAAGCCAGGCAACCCCACGTGTCCCTGTGGGCGGCCAACGGGCAGGCCTGGGGACAGCAGCAAGGAGAGGCTGTCCCAATGGCTGGGCTCCTCAGTTGAACACTTGAGGGGCAGCCCGGATCCGTGTGGATGCACAGGTGGCCCCGTCTGGCCCTGGTCTGGTGACGGCCACGCAGTGCTGGCCACAGGTGTCCTCCCACCGCGGCCACTCCCTCTGCTCCTCTGTAGGCGCGGGCGGCATCACCTCCTCGGCCCACAGCTCCAGGACACACAACCTTGTGTAAAGAGGGTTCCTAGACTCTTGGCTGAAGACACCCAAGCCCAAGACACATGGAATTTTGGTCTCCTTCCCTCAGAATTTCCCCTGGTCGTTTTTTGAAAATGTGGAATATATCAAAAGACATTTCACAGGTTTGATTCCAAACAGAAGCTGAAAATTAAATCCAGTTTAATTTTGAAAGGGTTAGATTTATAACCTGACGTTGTGCTGGCCAGTATTAGAATTTTGTATGCTTACACTCTTGTAGATGTTTTTAAAATATATGTATTTGAACCAACGAGAACACTAGTTCTTTAGAGGTCTCTTTATTATGGGTGAAACGATTTAGCATCTGTGCCGTGTAACAGGCCCCACCATGTGGTGCTGAGGGTCAGGCCTGCGGCATCTCAGTGCCTCCCTCACGACCTGGCCAGAGGTGGTGGTTCAACATCATTTAACTCATTCTTGGGGGCAAAATAATCCATCACTTCAGAAGGGCATACATTGAGAGTAAAATCTCCCATCATGTGTGTTTGCTCTTGTGCGCCCCAAGAGTCCTTTGTGACTGTGTACCTGTGAGTGGTGGGGTGCGCACAAAGGACTCCCGCAGCAGAGGTGAGTATAAAGAAGACCCAGGGTCCCCCCGTCGCAGGGGGGAGCCCTGGTGTGTCTGAGGCAACCAGGGTCCATCCACTGTGGCTGCGTTCACGGGCATTTCTGGCCGAGGAGGGGGAGGGAGGCTGCTACAGCTCCACCTGTGTCCTCCTTGCTCTGAAACCCAGGCAGGGAGGCCGTCTGTCTGGAATGGCAGCCGCTCCTGGTGGAGCCCCGCTCCTGCTGCTGCTGGGTTAGGGCCGTGGGCGCCTGTGGCCAGGTGCTGGCTCCATCAGGAGTCCCACAACTTCTTGGGTGCTGAGCGAGCTCCACCGCAGATGATCGTCACCCTGGAGAATGTGCCTGTGTCCACCCATGTCCACCCCTCATGTCTGCACACCCTGGGACCACAGGCTTGAAACGGACAAGTGGCCTCAGAGTCCCATGGAGTTCAGGAGACAGACATGAACGTTCAAACATCAGCTGTGAAGAAAATGGACAGTGACAAGGAAGAGCATCATCTTTCAAACTTTGGGGACAGAGCCCACAGTGATAAGCAGTTTGCATTGTGACCTGGTGCATCCTGTTACATGGAGCACTGTCACTGAGCGGGGCTTCGTGGAGCAGCACCTGCCCCCACCCTGTGAGATACTGCTGCTGGGCCTGGCTCCATTACGTGACGCCGTGAAAGGACGTAATTACAGGGATGCGAATGGTTATGGGGCCAGGGGTCAGGGACATGGGGCAGCATCCTGTGGTGCAGGACCACAGGGGTGGCTGTGCTGTGACACGTGGACACACGGATGAGCACAGCTGCATCTGGGAGCCTGGACCTACTCTGGCTGCACAGCCTATCTCTGGGTGCTGGCATGACTGGCCCTGTAAAATGTGACACTGGGGGTAGCCAGAGGAACCACACACAGCACCTCCCTGTTGATTTCCAACCTCTTGTCAATCTATAATTACTTCTAAATAAAAGGTTAAAACAGCTGGCCATGACCCACTGACATGATCATACAACCTCGTGGATGAAATCTGTAAGTTGGGAGGTGGGGGAGGCTCAGGGTCCGAGCCTAGACCTGGAGGAGGAGGCTGGAGGCTTTAGGCAGAGGCCACATGCTGATGAGGTGGGGGCAGGGTGTGATTTTCCGGGGTGGGGTAGCCAGGGCCCTCTAGGAAAATGGATAATCTGAATTCTTACTCAGGTGAAGTGTTCCGCTGGTTTGTTTGCACTGAGGTGGTGAAGAACCAAAGCCTTTCTGAGGTGGTGATGCAAGGGGTACAAGTGGACCTCCGCCTACACTGCACCCTCACTGTTAGACTGCATTATGTACCCCCAGTTCCTCCGGGGAAGGTCTAACCCCCTGCCGCTCTGAGAGATTATTTGAAGATGGATCTTTAAAGAGGTGCTTAATGTGAAATGGGGTCACGTGGGTGGGCCCTAATCCAATGACTGGTGTCCTTATAGGAAATCAGGACACAGACACAGAGGGATGATCACGTGGGTACACGAGAAGATGGCCGTCTACACGCCAAGGAGAGAGGCCTTGGGAGAAACCAGCCCTGCCAACACCTGGATCATGGGCATCCAGCCTCTGGAACTGAGAGAAATAAATGTGAGTTGTTTCAGCCCCTTGGTCTGTGGTGTTTTGATCCGGTGCCAGAGCTCACTCATACACTCCCTGCTCCAGACTAACAGCAGCCTCTGCCTGGCCAGGTGTCATGCCCTCCTGGAGGACACATGGCCTCACGCAGTGGGGTCCCTGCCGCTCGACACTCTCCTCAGCCTCCCCCATACCCCGCAGCTTGAAACCCAAAGCCAGCCCTGCCTCTCCTCCGGGTGCAGGCGACACACCGCACAGCGGCATGTCCTTCACCTCCGTTCCTGAGGTCACTTTGTGCCTCTTGCTGGTGGCATCTGCCCCACACAGTTGGAATCCTCCTTTTCACTGGAGGGCAGTGATCAATGTTTTGGCCTTCCCCTCCCCAGTACCAGGCAAAGAAGGGCAGCCTCCCCAACCCCCGTGCACGCTCAGGTGAATTAACTGTGACTCTTACCTAAGACAGACACTTGGTTAACGCATTTATTCACAGCAGGCCTGAGCCTGGGGGTGCAGGCTCCCGAGGGCAGCATCCTGAGGGCAGCTGCCTGCAGCTCTATCTCTTGAACTCCACCTGTGTGTACACCTTGGTGATGTCGTGGTACCTGCCTTCCGGGGGCTGGTAGTTGGTGATCGGCGGCGTGTAGTCTGGCCCTTGTCTCTCAAAGGGAAACAGACTGGGGTCCCGCTTGGTGGCCTCGGCATGGAGTTCTGGGGCCGTGAGCTTCAGCTCCTGCAGAGCTTCCTGCTGGGCCTCGAGCAGGGACGCAATGGCGCCCCTCTCCATCTCATGCTCACACTGCTTGTACAGTGACCATTTCTTCAGAAGCAGGGCTCTCCGCTCATTCTCTTCAAAGGGGAGTTCCACTGGCGGCCGCTGCCTGGGAACACAGAGCCAAGGGCATGAACCTGGGGGCACCGACCGACTGCACGGGACCCGAGTGTCCCCACTGCCAGATGCAGATGGAACTTAGGGACAAATTAAGGGACAGAATGTTGGACGTGGCAGCAGCGGCAACTGACACCTAGAACCACTGCCGTTTTCTTTACGTGAAGAAAAGAAACAACAGTGCTCTCAGCAGATTGTGGCAGCACGTCCTGTGTGCCAAGCAGAGCCTGCTGGTGGGGAAACGTGGCTTTGGAGAAAAGTCAAATGGTGTTATGAAAACGGACACCAATATCCCAGGGAGTCAAGAGCCTGTATCAGCCCTGGAGACCCAAAAATGCACCTGCCTTGTCCCACTTACATGGCGAGGTACTACTTTATAAATGGTACGCACTTCTGACAAGAAGGCAGCAATTCCACCAACCCCACACACGACACATCCCAGCTATGAGCATCTGCATCCTAGAGCAGGCGGCTAAGGGTTTCCTACCAGCAGGAAGGGGTAAGAGCTGCAGGCCCAGGGCCCCAGTCGTCAATCACAGCTAAACTCCTCTGCAAGAGCAACACTCCAAACTCGCTCCAGCATCTGCCCTGAGCTTCCTTCCCACAATCAGCCATTCAGCAGCAGCGCCCAGGAATGCTTTCTCCACCTCCCACGAGACAATCCAGGAGAAGAGGACTCAGAACAGGGCCAAGCCAGCCCAAGCCTATGACCCCTTCCCATTGCAGGTGTGAAGTGCAGACGGAACTTCCTGAAGGTCACAGAACTCCTTTGCTCTGAAGACCTCAACCCTAGAGGGCCCGTACCTCGCTTTATTCAAGAACTTGACGGGCGTGATAAAATCCTCAATGGGAACGAGCTCCTGGCTCGCCTTTTCCAGTCGTCGGATCCTCTTTTTCAAGCGCTCCTTTGCTGCTTGGTCTTTTTTAGGGTCCACCTTCTTCTTCTTTTGCAGAGGTTCTGCTCTAAAGGATAAAGCAAACACTAAACATTTTCCTCTTTGGCCTTGTGAACGTGCAGAGACATGGCACTAGGGAAAGTGCCTGCAAACTTGTACTGAGCTCTCCCGCGGGAAAGGACTGTGTGGGCCTGGCCTCCCACTGAGTGTGGCAGGGAGACGGCCTCCACGGGGGGTCCTCATGAGAACTGTGTGGGCACGGTCAACCCAGGAAGGCGTGGAAAAACTCCATGGGGTGTCAGGGTATAAATTAAAGGGAAGTGCTCATCTTTAGTGAGGGGTTTCAGGTGGGCCTTGGGATAGCACTGAAAAGTGAAAATACCAAACTGATGAATTAGAAGCTCGTTACATTATTTATTTATTAATTGAAGTATAGTTGATTTACAATGTTGTGTTAATTTCTGCTGTACAGCATAGTGACTCATATATACATTCTTTTTTATATTCTTTTCCATTATGCTTTATCTCAGGATATAGAATATAGTTCCCTGTGCTACACTATAGGACCTTGTTGTTTATCCATTAGAAGCTCGTTACTCACATTTTAAATGGATTTGTGATTTATAAAAATGATTTGACTAAGAGAGACAGTATAATAAAAATAACTGGCAAGTTCCTGTTTATACTTTTTGAGATTTCTTAACAAATTTCCCTATCCTCGAGCACGGACAAAAGTCTGATTTACCCTCAGGAACATATCTCCTATGCTGATAAGTTACTATTCAGAACAACCGAATCTCTAGCATCAAGACTGAGTTTTATGAATGAAGTCCCTAGAAAGTATTCAGGGTCCCAGGTGGAAAATAGAATCCTCTCACCTCCCCCCACCTCTCCGGAGAGTAAGAAACGGAAGTGCTGACTGTGCTCTTTAAAATTTTACACAAGAATGCCTTGAGAGCTAATTAACTTTTCTTTAAACCACTTTTGCATTTATCTTTTGATCTCTGATTACAGACATAACGGTATTTCATATGAAAAGACATAAGGGCATCCATCTAAATTTAACTGAGAAACTTCGCAGACTGAACATCTACCATCCTTGCTCGCTGGGTTCCCGTGCGCGACCCCCCAGGCCGGGCCCGCGGCCGGGTTACCTCATGGGCACGAGTCCCCAGAAGGACAGCAACGAGGCCCGCTGGTGCGCGTCCCTCGTCTGCGTCGGCCGCGCTCCCAGGAGCCTGGAAGAGACCGAGTGTGTATCAACGCCCGCCTCCCCGTTAAGGTCACTCACGAGCCCCGTAACTGCGGGGTGAGACCGCCAAGGCAAGCAGGGAAGCTCTCAATCCGCGTCCCCGCGCGCCCCGGGCATCCGCGCCCCAGCCCCTCCGCGCTCACCGGCTCGGCGGGCGCAGAGAACGCGAGACCGCCCCCAGCGCCGCGGCCGCCATGCCTCCCGGTCGCCGACGGCCGCTTCCGGGCGCGCGCCCCTAGGCGCTCCGGCCCGCGGTGCGCCGCTCTCGGGTCCGACAGCCGCGCAGCCCCGCGCTCCCGCGTTCCGGCCGCCGCGTCTAGCCCTGCCTCCGACGTGGCCCCGCCCCGCACCCGGCGCCTCGCACCTCGCGCCGATCGGGGGCCTACTTCTCGCGGGCGCCGATCGGGGGCCTACTTCTCGCGGGCGCCGCTCCCTTGCCGCTCCCGAGCAGCTCGGCCTGCGCCCCGCGAGGGTCGAGACCCGCAGTGAGGCCGGCGGGGCCGAAGGGGCTAAGAGTCCGCGCACGTGAGGCGGCCTGGGCGTCCAGTAAACGCTCCGGCTCGTTCGCCGACGTCGGAGCCGGGCCGCGGTGGCTGCACCGGCGCGGCACGTGGCCTGCGCTCGCGGGCGACAAATGAACACGCGCTGGGGGCGGTAGAAGCCTGTTAATTAGTCGGCTCCGCACCGGCGGGCGGAGCGGCCAGGCCGTCTGCGCCGCCCGGCCCCGCCCGGCCGGGGCGCACCCCAGGTCCCGCTCGCACGTCCGCGCGCTCCCTGCCGGCCGGTCTCTCGCTCGCGGCCGTGCGGGGCGGACCCGAAGAGGAGCCGCCTTCCCGCCCGGCCGGCCGAGGAGCCGGGCGGCCCGTGCGCGCGGGGAGCGGTTTCCCGCCGGCGCTGTTTGGCAGGTGCGCGCCGTGACTTCCGGCGTTGCCCGGGAGCCGCCGGAGGAGGAGCGGCGCGGGGGATGCGGCTGTGGCGGCGGCGGCGGCGGCCGAGCGCGGGGGTCGGCTGCGGCGGCGGCGGGGGGCGCGGGTCGACGATGGCGCGGCGGCGCTGAGGGCGGGGGGCGGGCGGCGGCTGGAGGGCGGGCGGCGCGGGCGGCGGCGGCTCCATGGCCCGGGCGCGCTGAGGGACGCGGCTCTCGCCTCAGCCCGGCGGCGGCGGCGGCCGAACAATGAAGCTCCTGAAGCCGACCTGGGTCAATCACAATGGTGAGTGCGCGCGAGGGTCGCGGGGGGCCGAGCCCGGAGACGGGCCGTGGTCTGGAGCCAGGTGGGAGCCGCACGCAGGCCTGCCCGCCTCGCTCCGATGCCGAGTGCCCGGTGCCCGCCCCGCGGGCCCGGCGGTCGCGGACTTTGTCCTCGCGCGAGGAGACCGGGAGCCGGGCACGTGCTCGCCCACGTCCGCCTCGCCCCGGCCCTTGCTCCAAGCCCTCGGCCGCCCGCCTGTGGTCCGGGCAGGGTTAGCGGCCCTGGGCTCCGGCCGGGATGTGCCAGGACGTTCCAGTGTGTGAAACTGGAGCGGAGTGGTCTTTCAGTGCCGGGGTGTAGACCTGGAATGGGCACGTCCTGCCATGCCAGAGGGGCTGGATCTGGTGACAGTGCTTTAGGTGGGGTACCGTGATTCTGGGCTGAGGTCCCCCAGTCCGAGGAATTACGTTCACACTGAGCTGGAGAATGAGGGCGACTCGGATGGGGCCCACGGGGCACAGGTGTGTGCTCGGAGAGGGCCTGCCTTAGCTCTGGGGCAGCGGCCCTAAAGCACACCCAGGGAGCGGACTCATCCAGTCCACTGGTTGAGAAGAGACTCTGGTACAGAGAAGCGCGGTAACCAGCAGTTTTGCCGTAGTTCTACCTGGCCCGCACAGCTGCTGCAGGAGTTGACCTTCGCCCCCTAGGAAGGTGAGGGGAGCGAGCCCCCATCCCCTGCCGGTAGTAGTGAGCCCAGGGAGCAGTACTCCAGCTGAGGGCCCGCAGCCTGGATGGCCCGACTGCTGGTAGGCAAAGAGTCACCCTGATTCTGTCTTGTTCCTCATTTCTACTTTGCTGTGCGACTAGAGGGAGCTAGTTTTCTTTTAGAACAAGTTGGGTAGATGCTTTTGCCTTTCTTGTGTTGCTTTTTAGTTTTGAACTTGATCTCAGGATGCTTGCTTTCTATTGCTGCAGCCTTTCCATCTTCTAGCAGGACATCCTTCTCATTTTTCAGGGCCCGGGTGAGGTCCCCTTTTCCTTTTGTTACCATTCCTCTTGAGTTACTCCACTAGACGCGCTCTGTCCCTGTGGGTGTACATTCCTTGTGCCCCTAGGGCGCAGACTGCCTCGCTCCCCTCTGCATTCCCTGCCACACTCAGCAATGCCTTTCACGTAGAGGGTCTGTGATAAACGTTGGCTGATGCAGTTAACAGAGCTGAGGTTGCCATAACTTACTAAGACAGCTAGGTTGACAGTATGTGAAAGCAAAATCAGTGAACTCTGGTTTCATTTCTCCTGTGTTGGTCTCCAAGCGCATTTCCTGACATGTAGTGTGAGATCATTCCCTGGAGAACTGGGCAAATGTTCAGTAATTATAAATTGTGGTGCTTGTGAATCAGGAAGGGAAAAGTTTTTATGATGAGCTAGTTTGCTGTGCAAGTGAAGTCTGAAGGAATTTTCATTTTGACACTGCCTAGATAAGGTTGTGTGTGTTGTGTACCCTCCTCCAGCCTCCCTTCTGCCATGTAATTTATAACTTCGTGATAAGCTCCTTTGTAGGACACAAGTTTTATGCTGTGTAGGCACAAGTAAGTCAGGATGCTTAAGCTATTGTTTAGGCACAAACGAGAGAGAGTCTGCAGCCAGGCCGCAGCCAGTAGTCCCCACCTGGCAGGGTGGGCTGAGCTGTGGGCCTGGGGCCTCTTGTTGCTACCGCCTCTCCACGGTCCTCGAGTAGAACCTGATGGTATCTGCCCTGCCTTCTTCGTAGTGTGATTGTGGTGTTTGCTTGGGAAGGAAGACAAAGTGCTCCCCGAGATAATAGAAGAAATTGAGACTCTTTTAAACCTGTTCTTTGTCAAGTTTCCTTTCTTTTAAAATCTCCTGGAATCGCCCGTCTCATTGAGTGTTCAGGACTGTCGGGTAAATTACTGCTCTCCTGAAGGACATACTGATGGTCTGGATCAGTACTGAGCTGTCCTTTAAAGACTGGTGAATAGGGGGAGCTGCTGGGGGCGAGCGCTGCTTAGCCAGGAGCCCAAGTGATGGGTGGTGGCCAGTAAAGTCGAATGTGCTTTGGATTAACGAACCCAAAAGACCGTGGTGGTTTGGAGAGAGCATCACTGCACTTTCTGGCTTCCTGACTCTGCATTCAGTCTCCTGACTGATTATGCAGCTTGAACATACTTTTTCAGGGGTCTAAGAGCCCAAAGAGGGAGGGAGCAGAGAGCCCTGCGTTTTCCCTGAGGTGGCGGGATTCATCAAATACTGTAAGCGGGCAAGTTGAAAGCAGAGAGAGAAGTGTCTGTTGGGTGCAGGTGTGCCCTCAGTCTTCGTTTTCCTGGCTGATGACAGTAGTGAGACCTTTCCTCCAAGGGAGGGTTTCTCAGTCTCAGCACTATTGACATTTTGGGCCACATAACTGTTGTGGAGACCAATCTGTGTTGTAGGATGTTAGCAGCATCCCTGGCCTCTGCCGTCCAGATGCCAGTAGCATCTTCACTCACACACACACAGTTGTGACAACAGAAACTGTCTCCAGACATTGCTAGTGTCCTCTGTTGGCCAGGTCACCCCCAGTTGAGAATCACTGTTCTGAGGTGATCGGTTAAATCTTGAAATCATGTCACAGTAATGAGCTTTGAGCATGGAATCAGACTGGATTCAAGATGTCATCATTTATTAGCTGTAGATTCTTGGGCTTGTGACTCCACTTTCTGGGCCTTGGTAAAGTTGAAGTTACATGCCAGGCACTGTTCACACACACACATACACACACACACGTGTTTTACTCTGTGTTCTTGGATATGGCATTCCTTACATATTTTATTTTAGGCTTGGCCAAAATATGGTTTATTTCTAAGTTAGGTTATGATCATATATTTGTTAGAAACTGGAAGCAATTGGGTTTTTGGTTGTAGGAAAATGTAGTTTGTATGTTGAGAATCATTGAGATTCATGGTTCTTCCCATCGCTGGGCCTTTGTCCCTGAGAGTTTTTCTGGAATTCTCGTGGTGTTCATGCACAGCTCTTTAGTGAAGCCCATTCTAACCAGAAGGCACTGAAAAGACACTCATTCTCCTTTGGTTTCTGGCAGTGTTGTAAAAAGGTGTTTGGCAAATTTTCAATAATGGGATAATTTGTCAGTTAATTGCGTTGCTTTATGGCATGAGTTTTTTCTCTTGTTCTATGATTGGATTCTTTTCCCTACCTCTTCTCATTCCACAAAGGATTTAAGACATTCTACTGAGGCATGTCCTGCATCTGAGAGAAAATGAATGTCAGTTTGAAGGGGAAACTCGAGGAAGGATGACCCAGTAATGAAGCTGGCCTGGGTGTGGAAAGGCTCTGCACAGCTGCTCTGAGAACAGGCCAGGAGGGATCCCGGCAGTGACGTTTTGTGACTGCCCTGGTCATTCAGGTAACCTGTGCAGTTGGCCCAGATCAGGGCTTCTCAAACAGGCCAGAGTCTGGAGACATTTTTGGTTTTCGCAGCTGGAGGGGGTGGAGTGTGGGTGGAGAACAGGATGCCACTGAACTAGAATGCTCTGCGGCCTCTTGGACGCTCCTCTGCAAGTCACCTGGCCCAACGTCCATAGTGCTGAGGCTGGGAAACTGCTCTAGGTGAGAGTACCTTTATATCGTTATTTGGCCTTTTCATCCATCCAACTAGATTGTAAGCTTCTTGAGGACAAGGAATTTGCCTATTATTTTGGAGTCAGATAGTCCTGTTCTTGAGTCTCTGTGCTCTGCTTCTCACCAAAGTGTGTTACAGAAGGTTCTTTACGTCTCTTATCCTGGTCTGTTAAGTGAAGCGGGTAACAGCTGCCTTGGCTGCTCCCTACTCACCTGCGAAGGCTCAGGAAATGCATGCTCTCTTCACAGTGTCACACTGACTTAACACCTGAAGACAGTAGAGTGATTTTTTAAAATAAGCAGAATACATCTGAAGAGGATTCGGAAGAAAACTGGGTGGAATTTTGCCTTAGATAATACATTTGTGGGATTTACACTGATTTATGCACTGAACTTTGAACCCTTCTGGAGAGAAGTTCTGTGGGGATCAGAGGTAAAAAGACTCTCCCTGTGCACGGAAAACTGCGCCAGGTGGGAGAGGGGAACAGACCACATTCTAGAATGCAGGGCAGACGGTAGCCTGGGGAGGAGGGTGTGGTCTGTGGGTGCGCCGTGCCCTTGGTCTGAGTCTGGACCACAGGAGGACTGTGAGGCAGAGGAGGCACCGCTGCTGTGGGAGCATCAGGAGTGGAGGCCCAGGGAGGGCTGGCTCGTGGAGCATGTTAGCACAGAGACTGCGCGGGTGATGGCAGGTGGGGCTGCAGGGCAGAGCCATGAGCACCTGCCTAGAAGCTTGGACTCCTTCTGGGGGTTGCGAGAGGGGAGCATGGGGCGTTTCTGAGGAGGCTGGATGTGGTTGGAAGGCCCCAGAGGAGCTGGTAGGCATTCCCTGGGCCTGGGTGAGAGGCCCTGACGGAGGCAGGGAGGTCAGTGGTAGAGGTGCACATGGGGTAGAGGCAGGTAGCTGTGTAGTTTGGAGATGCTCAGGGTTGATTTCTTTAGTACGCTGAGAACAGAGTAGAGATGAGGGCTAGGAAATGAGGTTTTCTTAAATATTTCTTTTAATTTAAGGAGTGGTTAAAAAGATGTTTTCACCTTATGAGTCAAATTGTAGTTACACAGCTGGGAGGGACCTCTGGGCAGTTCCTGGCCTTGGCCATGGAGGGGACCTGCTGCCTGCCTTGACCCCTCCTTTTCCCCAGAGGTACGAGGCTACCCTGTTCATCCAGGGTGTTTGCCTGTGGACTGCAGAGGTGTCTGGCTCATGAAACATGGGTCTGGAATGAGCCCTGGGGACCATACATTGATGCAAGCACATTTTATCCTGCCGAGACGAGCAGCAACACCTGGAGGCGGGAGCAGGCCATCGGTTTGTCCACGTCATTAAAGAGCAGGGAGGGCGTGTCGTGGACACTGGACGCCCACCCACTTCTTCCTTTCCATCAGAACCCCAGGATTTTCCTCTTGTCTGCCCTCTTCTTCAGGGTCTTGATAGCCCTGAGCTGGAGTGTGGGTGAGTGCCCAGGCCTCGTTGGGGAACAGCCGTGTGATGCCATTCTAGCCAGTAGGACTGGGAGGGAATGTCTGCTCGGGGTTTCTGGGAAATAATCAGGTAAGAAGAGATGCTTGCGAGGCCCATCTCTTTTCTCCTGGACTTTACTGCGTCTGTGTATGGGAGCCAGCCTGTGACCCTGAGGACGGGGCTCGCACCGAGGATGACAGGAGGGGAAGGTGGAAGGAGTGGCTGCTTACGCTGCTATGAATGAACCTTGAAGCCAACCCTTCTCAGGACTTGTCACGTAACTTAGTAGGTTACCCTTGAAATTCTCTATGACTTGCTGCAGAAAGGAAACATCCCTGACAGTACAGTTGACAGATGGGAACTGAGACAGTGAGTTTCTGTAAGGAGAAAAGGAGATGCAGGAGGGGAGCTTACTGAGGTGACAGAGGGCAGGCCTCATAAACGAGAGTGGTAGGTGGGTGAGTGCGGGAGAAAGCCCTGGGGTAGGGGTAGGGTGGGAGGAGTTTAAATAAGGTTCTTTGGGGAAGCCTGAGTGAGAAGGTAACATGTGAGCAGAGACCTTGTTGCAGGAAGCAGGTGGTGAGCTGGATGTGTGTGTGCCCAAGACATACCTGGGGTGCTCTTGGACTCCCCGCCTGCGGGGCATGAGGGAAGCAGGGCTGGACAGGTAGGAGCTGGTCGGTAATGCAGGTACCACAGAAGCTGCAACTGGCTCTGCTGGAGGGCTGGGTGAGCCCTTCAGAGTTGTCCCGAATTGGGATGAGGGGCTCAGGCCTTTATACTCTCACGTCCACAGTCATCGGGCGCAGGCTGTCCCCGCCAGGAGGCCTGATCTTGGTCGAAGCAGTTCTTCTGCTGAGGAGCTGTCACAGGCTGTAAACACTCCCACAGCTGGGGGGGGGGGGCGTGTTTCATTCCTGGAGGGAGGGCACCTGGACAGGGCATCATGGCAACCTCCTAGGCCTGATGGAGGTGAGGAAGGCGGCCCTCTGTGGGAGGAGCATTTCAGGCAGCAAGAATGGCCAGAGCAAGCTTGCCTGGTGGGTCTGAGGAAGAGCAAGGATGTGGGAGCAACACCGGGAGGCATGAGCAGCAGGAGGTGAGGCCAAGTGAGCAGTGAACTGGCTGGAGGACCCGCATGCACGGGCCCTCCATGCGGCTCGAGTAGAGGAGTCCCACGCCTGGCGTGCTCTTAGAGATCTTGCTGGCCACTGCACTGGGACTCGGCCGGCCAGTGGGCATGGGGGCAAGGGCGGGAGCTGGGGGACCTGGGAAGAGGCTGTGGCAGTGATCCAGAGGTGGCCAGGGCATTGGTGGTGCAGTGAGTGTGTGTGTGGCGGGGGGGTATACGTAAACACACACACATGTTGGTGTTGAAGTATAATTTACATAGTGAAACGCACAGACATGAGTTTTGACAAACAGGTACACTCTGTAACCTGTTCCCACTCAAGATACAGAATGTTTGCACTTCCCCAGAAAATTAGTTACAGTAGTGAATGTAGTCACCAGGTCGAATGTGCAGTGTGAGATGGGGGGGAAGGGGAGCCCGTGGGATCAGTAAGACTGTGAAGGAGCAGATGGGGAGGAGGAGCCAGGTTCAGTGACATGGGGTGACCAAGCCCGGGCCCCGCGAGAGGCCTTCCCGAAGCGCCTGTGTGCTGAGGGGCCTCAGCCTCCTCCTGAAGCACCAGGGCTCTGAGCTGGAGCTGCTATTGAGGAACAGGACGGCTGCTTTATTTTTGGCTGTGTCCATTGCCAATCTGATTGCTCTAGGGTACATTAATGGTGTGTGAGGATCTGGATAATGGAGCACTTTGTGACTTCATGCTTGTAATGTGGAAAATGTAAAGTAATTTTTCTTATAAAAGTAATGCCTGTTCAATTTAGGAAAAGTTAGAAAATACAAAAAGGAGAACACATTGTTAAACTTTTTAATATGGTCTTTCAGACCATTTGGAAAAAATAACTGGGTAACAGTGCTTTTTAAAAACACACACATTTTATTTAGTGTGTATACCACATTATAAAGGTACCTGGGTTGTACAAGATCTTAGCCAAATGCCCGATATCATAGTAAATCCAGTGTTTTTATTGAGTAGCCTCCCTTCAGACAGCTGAAGTGTTACCATGCATTTTCCACTTAAATAATATTGTAGGGTTGTTATTTTTTTTCTTTTTTTTTTAAATTGACGTACATTAATTAGTTTCAGGTGTACAACATAATGATTCAATATTTGTTCGTATTGCAAAATGATCACCGTAATCAGTCAACATCTGTCACCTCACATAGTTAAAGAATTATTTTTTCTTGATGAGAACTTTTAAGATTTATTCTCTGAGCAACTTTCAAATATGCAATACAGTATTATTAACTATAGTGTTATTTTCTTAGTTGCGGTTGTTGTTAAACAAACTTTCTCCTCTGTGGGAAAGTTGTTCTTTTTTTTTTTTTTTTTAATTTATTTTATTTTTGACTGTGTTGGGTCTTCGTTGCTGCACGCGGGCTCTCTCCAGTTGTGGCGATCAGGGACTACTCTTCATTGTGGTGCACGAGCTTCTCATTGCAGTGGCTTCTCTTTTTGCGGAGCACGGCCTCTAGGCGTGCGGGCTTCAGTAGTTGTGACTCGCGGGCTTAGTTGCTCCGTGGCATGTGGAATCTTCCCGGACCAGGGCTCGAACCTGTGTCCCCTGCATTGGCAGGCAGATTCTTAACCACTCCACCAGCAGGGAAGCTGGAAAGTTGTTCTTAACTGCTCTTAATTTTCTAATGGATCTAGATAAGGAGGGATGATTCTATTTATAGAAATTCATCTTGCAGATACCTTTTAAGGAATATCTCTGCTCTGTAAAATTAGAGGAGAAAAGAGTATGAAGAAACACCCAAGCTTTCTTGATTGTGTGTTGGCAAATGCTGCAGGAGACGTGACGAAGGTCTGTAAATGATATACCTGCACTTTCTTCAACTCTAGTTCATGCCCCACCCCCGCAAAAAAAAACACCCAACCCAACAACGGTTGCTCCAGCTTCCTTCCTGTGCTCTGTTTTGAACATCTCAGGCACCTGACACCTGAGGTGTCCCTGCAGTGGTGCTGACTTAGGGAGACCAAGAAGTTGTGGTTGAAGCGGTGGAGGTCCCAGCTGCAGACGGCTCTGTGCAGCCAGGGCTCTGCTTCCCCTGCAGGGGTTCGCCGACATGAGTCCCCCCTCAGTCAGGAGGAGCCTGCCTTCCCAGGATGCTGTCACAGGGATGCTAGTGACATGGAATGTGTGTTGGAATTGGGGCCCTCTGCCCAGCCTTTCACAACATCAAGTGTTTATGGAGTGCCTACTGTGTGCCGCTGCCCTGGGGAGACCCCGTGACTAAGCAGACAAAAGTGACTCAGCTCTCTGGCTTTACATTCTGGTGGGCAGAGTAGACAGACGTGCAGTAAAGGAAGCGACACCTACAGTACGTGGGAAAGTAGATCAGTGTTAGGGGGGTTGTTGTGCCAAGCTGGGTGGTCAGGGGAGGCCTCAGTGCAGGGAACAGAGGCAGGAGGGAAAGAGCCAGGGTGGGCGCTGGGTGGGAGTGGAGAGGAAGAGGGCGCTGGACCACCAGTGGGGGCAGGGGCTGGTCTGGAGATGAGGCCGGAGAAGTCGCGAGTTGTGTGGCTGTTGTGAGGCCTTGACCGAGATGGCAGGTTTGGGCAGGAAGACCAGGAGCTGCTTGTGGCGATGTGAGGGCTAGAGGCCTGGCAGGTGGGCAGCTGGACGGAGGGGTTTCCTGCCCCACAGAGAGCAGAGAGCTCAGGTGCAGGGTTCCCTCCAGAGAGATTGCTGGTTGTGGGACATGCACACTGTCACCTGCATGAGAAAAGCATCCACTTCATGATGACAGCCACTGGTGTTTTGATATTTACCTTTATCAGACACAGACATATATGCAGTTTTTAGAAAACAGGCTTCATGTGTACGTATGCGCATTTATTCCTTATTGAGGTGGTTGTAGATTCCCACGCAGCTGAGATCCTCTGTACACTTTGCCCAGTTTCTCCCAGGGGTGACGTTTTGCAAAGCTGCAGTCTGATGTCACGATGATGTTGACAGACCCCACCTGCCTCACTCAGAGCCCACTCTTACTTGTAGCGTTCATCTGCGTGGGGTGGCTGCTGAGTCCTACACGGCTTTGCACCTGTGTGGGTTCATGTATCCACAGCAGTCAAGACCAAATGGTTCGAACACCTTTACAACCATACCCACCTCCCTCCCACGCCCCTCCAGCTTGTATACATATTTATGTGCTTTGCTTTGGTTTTGGTTAGCATTTTTTTAAGTTGTGACAAAGTAAACCGTAACATAAAATTTACCATCTTAACCATCTTTTAAGTGTATAATTCAGTAGTGTTCTGTATGTTCACATTGTCGTGCAGCCAATCTCCACACCTGTTCATCATGCAAAACTGAAACTCTGTCCCCATTAAGCAGTAACTCCCCAGTTCCCCCTCCCCCAGCCCCTGGCACCACCATCTACTTCCTGTCTCTATGAATTTGACTCTCTAGGGACTTCATATAAGTGGAATCATACAGTATTTTTGCTTTTGTGACTGGCTTATGCAAATTAACATAATGTCTTCACAGTTCATCCATGTTGTAGCTTGTGTCAGAATTTCTTTCCTTTTTATTGCTGAATAATATTCCATTGTGTGGACACACCACATTTTACTTATCCATCATCCATCGATGGACATGAGGTTACTTCCACCTCTTAGCTGTTGTGAATAAAGCTGCTATGGATGTGGGTGTACAAATATCTCTTCAAGACCCTGCTTTCAATTCCTTTGGGTATAAACCCAGAAGTGGAATTGCTGGATCACAGGTAATTCTATTTTTAATTTTTTGAGGAACTGCCATACTGGTTTCCACAGCAGCTGCACCATTTTTCATTCCCACCAGCAGAGTACAGAGTTCCAATTTCTCCACATCTCCACCAGCACTTGTTATTTTTACTTTACTTTTCTTTTTTTGTTTTTTTGTATTGAGTTTTAGGAGTTCTCTATGTATTCTGGACATTAACTCCTTATCTGAAATGTAATTTGCCAGTATTTTCTGTGGGTTGTCTTTTTATCCTGTTGATAGTATCCTTTGATGGGTGAAAGTTTTCAAGAAATCCAGTTTGTCTATTTTTTCTCTTAATGCCTGTGCCTTTGCTATTATATCTAAAAAAATCATTGCCAAATCCAATGTTATGAAGCTTTTTCCCTGTGTTTTGTTCTAAGAATTTTTATAGTGTTAGGTTCAACATTTGGGTCTTTGATCCATTTTGAGTTAATTTTTGTAGATGGTGTTAGGTAAGGGTCCAGTCTCATTCTGCTGCATGTGGATATTCAGTTTTCCTTGAACCACTTGTTGAAGAGACTGTCCTTTGCTGTATTGAATGGCCTTGGCAGCCTTTTTGAAAATCTGTATTCTGTTTCATAGGTCTGTGTGTCTTCATGCCAGTAACACACTGTTTTGATTACTATAACTTCGTAGTAAATTTTGAAATCAGCAAGTGTAAGACCTCCCACTTTGTTCTTTTTCAGAATTTGTTTGGCTATTTGGAGTCCCTTGAGATTCCATATGAATTTTAGGATGGGTTTTTCTGTTTTTGCCCAAAAAAAAAAAGTCATTGCAGTTCTGACAGGGATTGTATTAAATCTGTACAGCTTTGGATGTTACTGACATCTTAACAATATTAAGTCTTCGATTCATGAAGATGGGCTGTTTTTCCATTTATTTGTGTTTCTGTTGGTTGTCTCGGCACTGTTTTCTAGTTTTCACGTACAAGTCTTTGACCTTGGTTAAGTTTACTTCTAAGTATTTTTTTCTTTTTGATTCTATTTTAAATAGAATTGTTTTGTTTCTTTTTTGGATTTTCACTGTTAATGTGTAGAAATGCAGCTGATGTTTGTTGATTTTGTATCCTTCAGCTCTATTAAATTTGTTTATTCTGTGGAATCTTTAGGGTTTTCTACACATACGATCATGTCTTTTGCACCCACCTTATATTTTAATATTGTTTTGTAACTTCTTTTTCACTTAATAAATGTTTCAAACATGTTCCCATGTTTCACGTTTAATTACAAATTTACCAAAATTTGTTAGAACCAGTATTATTGGGCCATATGGGCACAGCACACAGTGAATGGAGGCCTCGCCTTCCCCAAACTCCTCGCCAGCACGATGCACTAAGGGACTTCCAGTCAGCTCTGCCCCATGAGCCGTCAGAGCGTAAAGGCCGGAGGCCCTCTGGCTGCGTAGCAGGCAGCTGGCCTGTCTGTGCCCTGCGTGCTTCTTCCCACTTCTCCCCGCCAGCACTCCGCTCCTCTGGGAAGCTCCCTGAAGCCAGGGAGGAGGATTCTATCTGAGTGCCTGGGCTAAAACCCAGCTTCTGTAAGTCACTCTCTTCTGCCCAATGATGAGCATCTGTGCTTCAGTCCTCAGATCAGCACACACAGACGGGAGAGTGTGGAAGCGGGGTGCTCTGTGTGTGCTGAGGAGGGGTCCCCGAAGGTGTCAAGGAGGGGCGACCTGGAAGCAGAGCTGAGGAGAATGGGCTGGTGGGTGTCGGGGGAGAGAGTGCGGGGTTGGGGGGGGCGGAGAGAGAGTGCTGGGTGCTGGCAGCTCTAAGGGTCCAGGGAGTGTGTTAATTTAACTTTTGTCTCTGTCTCTCTACAAAGAAGAGCTGAATACTGGAGGGGGTCGGGAGCTCATCTTTGTCCTTGTGCTGGGCCACATGGAAAGTTCTCAAACTAGTCCAGCCACAGCATCCCTTCCCTCAGCTCCACCGCCAAGAGCCCTTTAGAAAAAGGAGGACATGTGAGCCACTGCTCTCCTTGGGGCTGGAAGGTCCAGTGCCTTAGCAGGTGAACAGCCAGCACCATGCCGGTGGCCTCCTGTAGGTACACTTCTGTGTGTCCTCTGATACGGGCGCGTCACTGCAAAAGGAGACAGTTATGCCAGCCACGCCCCTCACCGGGGCGCACCCTGATCTCAGAAACAGATGTGAGACGTAGGGCTCAGAAGCATGTGACTCGGCATCTTAATCCGTCTCGCAATGTGCTGGTCAGGGTGACTGTGGCCTCCCCATTTTGTAGATTAGGAAACTGCAGAGGAAGATTAAGTAACTTACTCGAGGCTGTGGAGCTGGTGAGCAGCAGGGCTGAGGATCCAACCCGTGGGTGCTTATTGCCCAAGCCCAGGCCTGTTTCCACCCCCCATTTCTGCCATCCCACTGCCCTCCAGCTTAACAATTCCCTCTCCATCTGAACAGCTAATGCCCCCGCCCCAGGGTGGCAGTCCCCTAACCCGGGGTGGCAGTTGGGAAGGTCTGCACTTCTTGGTGGCACCCTGCCTATCTGTACAGCTCCCTCCCCACTCTGCCCGTGCTGCACTGCACAGTGGCAGGTCGGACCCATTCTTGATTCCATGCCACGTCCCCTCGGCTTGGGGGTCCCCTCCCCCACTCTTTCGGCTGACTCCTCAACCTTGGGGACTTGGGGCAGTTGTGATTTCTGCAGGAAGACCCCAGGATGAGTTAGGTGGCTCCCTACCCATGCAGACCTCTGTCGCTGGGCTTATCTGTGAGGTTCATGTTGTCTACATTTTGGCGCTCCCTGGGCAGGGCCGGACTTCTGTATCTTTACTTTCTGTCTGCTTAGCCCAGTGTCAGCTCCTAGGATGGGCTGTGATTGGTACCTGTGCAGGGGAGCCCTTGGGCTCTGTGTGTTCTTGGGGAGTCAGGCTGGCCCGTGTCTTGTAGGCAAGTGACTTTGATGTGCTCCAGGAGGGAATACAGGCTTCAGGAGCTGACCAGCACCCCGGGGGCCGGTGGATGCTCCTCACTGGTGGCCACTTAAGACTGATGCTGGCTGAGCTGGAACTTCCTTGGTTAAGATGATAAATGGCCAGCTTGGGTTGGCTTAAGCAGAACAGTGAATGAACTGGCATCTTGGGTTATCTCGTGTATAACAAACCACCCCCAAACTTGCTGGCTTAAAACAACGGCTTCATTATCGTTTGTGATTCTGCTCTTGGCAGGGCTCGGTGGGGCCAGCTCATCCCAGCTCCTCACGGGCTCTGCTGGGGCAGCTTGAGCAGCCCGGGGCTGGAACAGCTCACCAGGGGCCCCGGGGCCCGGCCTGGAGGCCCACTTCTCACTCTGTGTGGCCAGCTGGGGCCTCGTCTCAGCACGGTGGTCTCAGCGGGGTTGGACTTCTTACACGGCAGCAGGCTCTCTCCAGAGGGCAAATGTTGAACGAAGCTTCCTTACAAGCCCGCCACACATTCTGTTAGTTAAAGACTGGTCCAGGGCCAGCCCAAATTCAGGGGGCGGGGTGCACACGGGCCCAAAGAGCCGAGGAGTCCAGGGCGATGCTCGGAGCAGCAGGCCCGGTCCTGCACGCTCACGCTCACACTCTCACTCTCACCCGCCCTCCCTCTGGCTCGCCAGCCCTCATTTCTCCCCTCTAGGCTTTACAGGGATGGGTTCCCCCCAGGCAGGTAGTTTACGCCTTGGGCTTTGGGGCCAGATACCTGGCCTCTACCAGGCAGCTGTGTGGCCTTGGGCAACTTTCTAGACCTCTCTGCATGCCTCCGTTTCCCCCTCGTGGTGAAATGAGGGTGTTCCAGGGCCACGAGCAAGGGAAGGCCCCGGGCCATGCTGCCTGCTGGTTTGAGAAAAGCCCGGGAGGAGTGGGCGGCCGGGGAGCAGGAGGTCTGGCCCTGGAAAGGCAGCGTGCCCTCGGACGGACCCCTGCGTGGCCCTGGCCCTGGAGGAAGGCATGGCCGGGTCGCAGCCCCTGCCCCTGGAGACGCCTGCTCTTCTGAGTTTCACGAGGCCTTAGCGGTGCCAGCTGCTCCCTGTCCCCTGGTGTCCAGCAGGGCCCCGCCAGGTCTCGGCGCTGGGTGGCTGGGCCCATGGCCCCGCTCGTCCTTCCTCTTTCTCACAAGGCAGGTGGCAGGAAACCACCTTCACAACGGCTTCCCTCCAGCCACTCAGCCTGTGGGAAAGGGTGGCACGTTCCCAGCAGTGCATGTGGGACTCTGGTGTCAGTGGTGACAGCCACTTGGCCCAGGGGGGCACAGGCATCCCCACCTGCCTGAGGGTGGGCCCTTCAGGTCCTCTCCCCTCTGCTCTCTGCACCTGCCTTCCTGGGGCCCCCGGGGGATGGTTTCTGGGCTCTTTTCTTGAAGGTTAAGGGGGGACTGTTAGGGTCTGGCCTACAGAGGAAGATCCCTGGCAGGCCGGCTGCTCTGCGCTGGAAAGAGTGCGGCTGTGTCGGGGCTCATCCCATGTACCCCGGGAACAAGTGCTCACAGTGGCCTGGGACTGAGTTTCCTGTGTGCGGGGGATGGCTTTGAACACACTGCGTGTGCTCAAGACCGGTCAGCAGCTGCCAGGCTGAACTTGACCTGTCACTGTAGAGCTCTGGCTCAGGAACCGGGGCCTGTTGTAGAGGCTTTGCTGTTGGAGTGACTGCCCTGCTACTGGAGACGCAGTAGGGCGTTTGCATTTGGCGCCTCTGCTTGCTGATAGCCCTGCACCACTGCTTCCCGCAGGACCACATAATGACCAATAGAGGGAGGGGACACTTCCCCGGTCATGTGGAAGCTCACTCTCGGCTTGACAGTGGAGGTGTGCCCTCCAGAAGAAGGTGGGGTGAGCTGGGTGCCGCCTGGGGCCACGCTGGCCTTTTGGTCCCAGCACTTGATCTTCCATGCTCGCGTGGGAGCCCTGGCAGGACTTTCAGCTCTCAAGCAGCCACCGCCGGCCCTGCCCAACCCGCACTTGCTGCTACGTGATTCCAGAGCTCGTGACCCTTGTGCCAGTGTCCATGCCACCACCTCTTGGGTGACAGAGAGAGCATCCTCAACTAAGAGACCCCTTAGCAACAGCCCTTTGTATCTACGACCACTGATGTCCAGTTCGTTGTCAAGTGTCTCATTTGTCCCTGAGCAGATATTTCTGAGCCACCCTTCCAAGGCCCAGGCCAGAAGCTGAAGGAGGCCAGGGAGCTGGACAAACACCCACCGGGCACAGGCACAGTCTGCTGTGGTGCCTTTGCCAGCCAGGTCTGCCCAGCTGGCCATCCAGCTTCATGGGCCCCTGGTCAGGGACTGGGCCCGTGTTGCACCACAGCCCTTCCCCCGCAGGGACTGACTGTCTGATTGACCACACCGTGGGGCCATCCCTGGAGGCTCAGCTGGAGGAGACATCGAGAAGGCGACTCTCCATGGACGTCAATGCAGCAAGAACATACGGGGTGGGGGGACTTTTGGGAGCAGGGTCATGACGAGGGAGGCGGTGCCTGTGCATTGCAGCCACTGGTCCTGCGCAGCTGTCAGATGGCCAGGCAGGAGAGCCAGGCTACCTGTGTCCCAGCTGCAGCCAAGTACAAATCCCTGGGATGGGGAGATGGCTGAGGTGCAGCCCCTGTGACTCAGGGCTCTTGTCCCCAGTAGCTCGTGATCTTTCCAAACATGCACACCTGGCAGGTGGCGAGCTTTCGTCCGGTGGACCTCGGTGTGAGTGCCGGGGTCTGCGGGCTCAGTCCCGCAGTGACAGGCCGCTTTGTCCCACTTTCAGACTTTAAGCTATTCGATGTCCCTTGGAGAGTCTTTAGCAGTTTATACTTTAACTAACTCACAGGTGATTTATTGGTAGCCTATTTTTTTTCCCTAGGAGCAGTGATTAGAGATGTTACATGAATAACCAATATTTTAAATGTTTGAGCTTGCTGCTGTTTTCCAATGAATAAAAGCCAAGAGAGATGTTATGTGTTTTTTTTCTTTGTTCCCAGGCAAGCCAATTTTTTCAGTTGATATTCACCCTGACGGGACCAAGTTCGCAACTGGAGGACAAGGTATGTTCACAGGTAGTGGAGGGAGCGCTCACAGCCCTGCGCCTCACCCCATGTCTCCTGATGCCCAGGAGCTGGGAGGAGGGAGAGAGCCTGCTGCTCGTCAGCATGGATGTAGCAGGTCACATCTAAGCCCTTTGTGGCTCTGGCATACTCTCTGTAACTACTTTGGCAGCAGATTCCTGCTGACTAGGCTCATATTACAATCAGTCTGCATCCCCACCTTACTGAGCACGGGGAGTGGCCGGTGGTCCTGTGGACAAAGCCCCAGCCCCAGAGGCAAGATCTCTGGTAGCATTTGCTCACCTTGAAAAAGGGAGGAGGTGGCTAAATTATGAAGTTAGTCATGTAGTCATGAAGCTTATTTTTCTGGGCTCAGAAGAATTCAACTGTGTCACTCAGGAGCTCTGGACTTAGCTGGGGGGCCGGAGTTTTGTCCTTGTCCACGAGAGGGGGCGCACCTTCCTGCCCAACTTGGCACAGTGAGGTGAGGTCTGGGGAGCTGTTGAGGAAATATTTTTACCTACTGACCAAGAGGCCATTTCAAGTGTGCTTTATGGTAATTCTGACATGTCCATTTCTAGGCATTTACTAGTTTTTGCCTTCTGTAACAGAAAGTTAGTGAGAGGCTGCCCTTTTTTAGTTATCAGTAATGGTAATCATTACTAAAATGCATAGATGTATATTTTTAGCAGAGTACTACATCTGCTTATGACCACAGGAACCTCAAATGCCCTCTTTTAGTTGATCTCCCATCTGTAGGTGATGGCAAAGGGCAGGTAAGATGGTATCGATCCTTTTCGTGTGTTGAGGGCACGTTTCAGGCTTGGTTCTCAAAGTGTCCAGTCAGCTGTGGGAACAGCAATGGACCCCAAGCAGCACCTAGAGGGGAGGAGAGGTTGCGGGGGTGCCTGTGCACAGCCTTTTTGCGTTCCATATGAGGGGTCTGGGTTCTGGGTGGGCACGAGGACCTGCTGGACCTGTGTTAGAGACCAGGCCAGAGTTCAGTGCAGAGCCAGTCTGGCCTCAGCCTCCTACTGAGCCCACTGCTTCCAGTCCCCAGTGGCACTTGTTTTTGTTCACCTTCCCTGTGACACATAATAGTAACTCAGATCCCGCTGATCTATCAGCCCTGACTTCTGGCAGCTAGGTGAGGGCGGGTTACAGGCTCCTATTGACACTCCTGACACATTGAGTTGTTTCTGCTCCTTCGTTCCAGGACAGGATTCTGGGAAGGTTGTAATCTGGAATATGTCTCCAGTCCTCCAGGAGGATGACGAGAAGGATGAAAATGTCCCCAAGATGCTTTGCCAGATGGACAATCACTTAGGTATTACAGGGTGGCCCTTTGCAGGCTTTGCGTGTTGGCACAGTGCCCAAGGTTAGCACGTGTGTTTGTAATTAGAGAGATAAGGCCCGTGCGGCGGTAGCTCCCCTCGGCCTGCTGTCTGAAGGCACAGATGTTGGCTGCACACCTGGGTGAGTTATTCAGCAGAAGACTCGGCCTGCCCACAGAACCATCTTTGGACAGTCTGCAGGTACCTCTGGTGATTTCCTGCTCATGAGTCGTTACTGCCTGATTCCATGGGGCTTTGGGGCCAGCGACCTGGAAGCAGTAGGGTTCCGGGGAAGGGTGCACAAAAGACAGCTCACCAAATGTCTCAGTTGGCCGCCGTGTCACTTGGGGCCCTTTGCCAGGCCCTTGTGGCCACTGGACAGTGTTGTAGTTTCCTTTCCTGCCATAGTGCCTTAGTTTCCTGCCCTTGAGCATCAGGGTGACCATACCTGGCTCTGGTTTCCAACCTAGCTGCCCCCCAAGATGCTCCACTATCAGTTATGCCCCCTCCCTGTGTGCTATGTGTTCCTGCTCTCCCGACACGCCCCTTGGCGTCGTCCACCCCAGAACACAAGGTGCCCGCAGGCCACGTGTGGACCACAACTTGGATAATGTCCCTTCTGCTGTGGGGCTCCAGAGGCTCTGACCCATCAGGGCCAACAGGGATTTCTCCTGGCCTTAGTTTATAAGTGCAGGACCAGTCTACCTGCAGTGTTGACAAGTTTGGAAAAAGAGCTGGTAGGTGGCTTGAAGTCAGAGTTTTATGCTCTATCAAGCTGCTCCCCTGAAAGTTCTGGAAAAGGCATCTTGGCCTTTTTAGTACATGCCCTCATTTTGAGAATTATCCCTACTCAGAAATACATCTCATCATTTGACAACCCTTTTGAAATAATGAGATTTATTTACTTACCAGTTTTCATGGAAAGAAGCCTTCTCCTATTGACTGTTTGATTAAGCACTAATGCTTCTCAGATGACGTAGCGTTTCCCCTCCAGACTCTGCTCTGGTATTTGTTCTTACAGCACAAGTAGGTTGGTGCGTGAACTGAATTGTTCTTCTGGGGCTCTCACACAGTAGGTACCTTGAGTAGATCAGATAGATTAGATTTTGTAAACCCTCTGCATCTTGCCAAACTGCACAAAGCAAATGGGCGTGGCGACTGGATTTTCATCACCCTATTTTTTTTTCTTCCCAGCATGTGTGAACTGTGTGCGGTGGTCAAACAGTGGGATGTATTTAGCTTCTGGGGGAGATGACAAACTGATAATGGTGTGGAAGCGGGCTACGTAAGCATCATTTTCTTTTCTTCACATTTTATTTTTAGAAGCTTCTTTGCTGGTCTTTATCACAGTCGCTTTCCCCACCCTGGCACTGAGGTCTCCAGGGCTCTGACTCGATGAGTCCAGGAAGCACATGTAGGCGGGGGCAGCCGGGGCCTGACCAGGGTGGTGGGTGGCCACCCACCTGCCTGTGGACCTGCTCAGTGCTCCTCACAGGGCTGCAGGGTTTCACCTGAAAAAGAAGGGCTCGTCCCTTCCAGGGCTGACATTGATGGCTTCATTTGTTTTGTCCTTCAAGTGAAATTTCCTAACACACAAGTTGCTCTGATGGGATCTGGGGTGGGGGATCCAGAGCCTGCCCTCTTACCATTCACCTCGTTCTCTGTCAGCCTTACCTGGGGCTCCCAGGAGCCTCGCCTTCCCCGAAAGCCCCTGCTCTGCACCCGCAATGAACTAACCATCTCCTGGAGTCTCCTAGGGTGGGTCCTGGGCCTTTGGGGCCAGCCAGGCTGGGGACCAGACCCCACCCTCCTGCTCAGCCAGAGTGTCCCCAAGGCTGTGGCTTGGCGAGCAGAGGCACAGTCTCCTTCGGCCCAGCCAGCTGCCTCTGCAAGCCCTTCCTGTAGGTTTGGAAGAATTCTACAGGAGCGAAGGGTGTTAACAGAGCCTCTGGGGGTCCGAGGTGTTGGCGCCATGTCTGCAGGGCTCCGTGACTGCTCAAGGGCCAGGAGCGAGCACCCCAGTTCCAGTGCTTTCCCTGCCCCGGTGTTAAGGCAGAGGCGTTCAAGTCCTTACAGGAGGGCTTGAAAAATAGTGTTGATTCTGCTGCTTTAGCCAACATAAATAACATACTTAGTATACAATGTGGAAAATTGAAGAGAAAAAATCATAATCCCACCATCTAAAGGAAGCCACAGTTAATATTTTTGTATTTTTCATGTGTGTCCTTCTGGTCCATTTTCCAGCATAGGTGACGTGTGGTAGCATGTTGTATATGACATTCTGGGACCTGTTGCCTTCACTTAATTCTATCCCGTGGACATTTTCCCAAGATTGGTGTAGGCCGTGTAGCATTCCATCCAGTGAACAGATCATAATTTGCCCAATCAGCCCCCATCGTTCACCCGTTTGGCGCTCGCCAGCCGCTGTCTGTCTGCTTTGTCTCTGCGATGCCCGAAAGTCCCCGGGTGCCCTTCTGACTCCTCTCTCACACAGGTACATCGGCCCCAGCACCGTGTTCGGCTCCAGTGGCAAGCTTGCCAACGTGGAGCAGTGGCGATGTGTCTCCATCCTGCGGAGTCACTCAGGCGGTGAGTGGGCTGCCCGTGGGGTGGGCGCCCCGGCGGTGGCCGAGAGCAGCAGCGGCACCTCCACGGCCCCTGTGGACTGTGGGTCCTTAGAGCAGCCCTGTGTCTGGGCCACCCCTCCCCTCCCCGCTGCCTGCCTCCAGCTGCGTCAGTGTCCCCACTCCTGCCCTCATGGGCTGTATGTTTATATCTTTAATGTAGAACTCCCCACGTTCCGCTGTTTATCCTGGGAACTGAGTCACTACCTCCATCAGTGGATCGCTAAGTCCGTAAGCGCACTTTCTTTATTCCACAGAAACCCGCACACGGGGGCCCACTGGAAAGCTTTTTACTTGACTTTGAGAGTGTTTGCAAAGTGTTTTAAATAGGCTTGGTATGGAAAGAAACTCATTTTTCAGATTTGGACTGAAGTTGACAGCACTTAGTCAGATGCCAGGGATACCAGAGTCAGTGCAATTCAGTCTTCCTCGGAGAACCTGCGGTCTAGCTGGGAATAGCTAGGAGGGTGTGCCAGGCAGAGGCCAGCAGAAGCCAGAAAGGCTTGGTGCCAGTGGTGAGCTGGCAGCATCTCACCCCGCTGGGCGTGTACTGCACGGCAGCAAGTGGCGCAGGGTGGGGCTGGCTGAGTGTGTGGGGCCAGGTCATGGAAGGCTTGCACTTCTGCTAACGAGGGTGCCCTTTGTCGTGGAGGCCTGAAAGGGGGATCATCTAACAGCCCTGTGGAAAAGAAGGCAGTTTCAGGGGTTCAGATGAAAACTGCAAGGGCCCAACCTAGGCTGTGATCATTGAGAGAGAGAGGAGGAGACTGACCTGGGGACTTCGAAGGGCTGAGCAAAGGGAGGTGTGAGGGAGACCCCTAGCTGGGTGCCTGGGGAGCCAGCGGTATCCTCTGCTGAGACCATACGACCATGGGTTTATGGGGCCGGATGCCAGTTCAGTGCAGGATGTGCTGGGTTTGGGGGTTAGGGGTGGGGGGTGTCCGGAGCTGGTTGGAATTGAGCCTGCAGCTCGGGGGCTGGGGGGGCAGAGATGGGGCAGAAGAGAATCAGCTATGGTCCATTGCAGTCTGTGCTCAACACACACTCTGCAGATGACACTTTAAAGGTGAACAGACCCACCTCTTAGAGACCACAGATTGAGTCCACATCTTTGAAAGCTGATAGTGTAACATTGTGTTATCTTTGATAACAGTAAAAATGTGTAACTTACCCTAACTTGCTGGCAGGTGCTCACAGTGGAGTCTAGTTGGGCTTCTCTGGAACTTGGACAAGGTGTCCATGAGGTTATCCAAGTGGAGTGGGGCCTGAGTGACGACTTTCATGGGGCCCCTAACCTGAGACTTGGACTGAGCCATAACCTCGCCCTCCCTCCTGGCCCACCACCCCAGGGCTCTCCTCGACCAGGCAGGTAGGGGTGCCCACCTTCAGTGGGGATACCTGCCACTCCTTTTGCAGTGGTCCTGGTAGCACCATCAATTGCTAATAAAAACAGTTTTTTTTAATGGCCATAGAAAGCTGTTTCCCTACCATGATAGAGCCCTGTGTCTTTCAAACCACGGGCACATATTATAGTTCACAGTTGAACCATCTTCCCATTGATACCGAGAAAAGACAAACATGGGTGCTATCACCGCATTTGTTATTTTGGAATTTCTGCAGTACAGTTAAGCAGAATCAGAAGAAGGTAGACAGGGAATTCCCTGGCGGTCCAGTGGTTAGGACTCAGCACTCTCACTGCCGGGGCCCAGGTTGAATCCCTGGTCAGGGAACAAGGATCCCACAAGCCACGTGGCGTGGCCAAAAAAAGAGAGAAAAGAAAAAGAAGAAGAAGGTTGACAAACTGGAAAACAATAGAAAAATGAGATGATATGAGGAATAAAGCTTTTAGGACTTATAAAGCATTGAAAAGCACTTCAGACTAATAATAAGTCATTGAATTGGCCTCATATAAGAAGATTTTTAATTATTTGTCTTTCACTAGTCATAGCCAATTGGAATATGTAATGATAGAAAGAGATAAGTGCAGTTTTACTCAGATTCCCAAGGAGCGTCTCACTGAGAAGGTGGCATCCAGGGATTGAGCAGATGGCGATGAGGGGACAACCGTGTGGACCTGCAGAGAGCTATCCAAGTGGAGGGAGCAACCGGGGCAGCAGATGGGGTGTAGACGTGGGCTTGGGACCAGGGTAGGGGGAGTGCAGAGGGGAGGGGGCCGGGAGGGGCTCTCCTCTGAGTGAGGCAGAGCAGTGTGGAGGCCTGGGCAGCAGTATGGAGCCCATATGGTGGGGGGCCGAGGCTGCACTGGGGAGACCAGTGATGTGATGTGATCTAGGAGAGAGCCTGTTGGGGGCTATGGGTCGTCATGGTGGAAGTCAGGGCAGGTGGTCACACAGACTCCCTCGGGCGGGAAGTGAGGTGAGGCCCCAGAGGAGGTGGGACAGCTTCCCAGACTGTGGCCTGAGCAGCGGGAGGGATGCAGGTGCCTCACTTGAGGTGGGAGGGGGTGTGGGGGCGAGTGGACATGTTGGGTCCGCAGTGCCTGGCAGCAGGGTGAGTGGACCTGCAGGCTGGCTGTTGGGGGGTGAGCCTGGAGCACAGGGGAGGAGCCTGGGGTGCGGCTGAGCCGGGGAACCAGTGAAGGTGGTGGAGAGAACGTTTGAAGGAGGCAAGAGCAAGCAGCGTGCCCCACGTTGCCTCACAGTCGAGTGAGCACCGAGGATCGGCCGCTGGACTGGATGGCATGGAAGCCGCCGGTGGCCTTGGCAAGCGTGGTTCCTGTTGGTGAAGCCGGGTAAAGACCTAATTGACGGGCGCTCAGGAAAGACTGGGGGAGAGAGCTGGACGGAACCCAGCTGGTCTTGTCAGGCGCCTGCAAAGAAAGACAGCAGAAGAGCTGAGGGGAGGATGGACTCCAGGCCCGATGAGGAGACGGAAGGGCTATAGCGGCTGGAAGACCCATCGGAGAGTGAGCGGGGGACGTGGCGGCGGGGAGGGGGGCAGTAAGACCAGGGAGGGGTCACAGTGCTCTGTCAGGGAGGGTCTCTGGGCATGACTGTGGGAACGATGGCTGAGGCCAGGAGCCAAGGTCATTGGAGTAGGTGAAGGACTTTAAGGGTGTTAGAAAAATCATCCTCTTGGAATCACCAAGAATGATGCTGGAGAGTTGGCGGGAACGACAGTGACCAGAAACTTATATCTTCAAGGACAGGGAGGGTCTCAGATGTGTGTAGAGCTGTGGCGAGAAGGAATGGGCGTTGTATGGTCTGAAGACAGAAGCTCCAAAACTTGGGGTTTGGGGAGGAAGTCATGTCACATGTGTGGATTTACTGCAGAACTCGGCAGTGACTCCAAAGGGCGTCTGGAAGGATGAGTCAGGACGTGGGAGAACTCATTCAAACAAAGTTAACAACATTGAAGGAGGCTACAGTGCTCCTGACAACTTGGTGTGCTGTGAAGGTGGCACCGATGACCGATAACAGAAGGAAAGATTCGTTCCCCACACATGACGGGGTAACCAGCCATTCAGCAGTTCGTGGGTGAAAGGAAGGTAATGTAGAGCCTTAGCTAAAGACAGCATGATAAATTCCAGGTATTAAAGAAACATTCTAAATAAAGCAAGAGAAAACAATTGAATATTTATTAGACCTCCAGCAGAGGGAATATTTTTTCAAAGTTAACAAGCAATAAGAGAAATCATTTTAAAATATACAACAAAGGAGAATAACTGACTTTACTACATAAACCTTCTACAGCATAGGAAGGTAAGCTGATGGAATTTGCAGCTAAGGTCTGTATTGTCCATAGTCCATGGAAATTGCTAAGAAAACCGGTCTCCTTTCTGGAGTCCCAGGTGAGCATGTCTCTGCTCTAGGACTCAGGAAGCACAGGGGGGTCTGTGGTATGCATGGCTGCCCCCCAATCCCACCCACGCTCTGGGCCCCAGAAGAGGTTCCTGTGCCTCCTTTAGCAGACACTGCATTCTCGTTAGACCCACCAGCACAAATCACCTCCTAACAGACGGGGTAGGAACAGAGGAGTCCCTGAAGACAGCTTCAGACACACCAATGTGCACAGTCTTCGCTTTGCGAATTAAAGTGGAACTTCAAACATAAAAATGTACTCAATAAGTTAGAAGGGGAAAAAATCATAATCCTCAAGCTAAAAAGGGACTTTTGAAAAGGACATTCTGCTAGTAGAAATGTGAAGAATCCAGACTCATGAAAATGCCCAGGTGCTCCGCCCAGGTTCCCACGGTGGGGCATCCGTCTCAAAGAAACGCCCCAGGGTGTGCAGAATGATGGCACGTGTGCTCGTGGGCATGAGGAACTGGAACCTGGTCCAAGTCCGCTGCTGAGTTAGGTCTGTTCCGGGTCTTGAGTGCCCTCAGCCACACAACGCGGAGCAGGACAGCGGGGCCCGGGTTCATGCTCAGCGCCGGCGCACACACGGGAGATCACGGTGCTGCCCGCGTGGGCGGTCTTGTCGAGCTGACTCTGAAGATTTAAATCATCCTGTGAGGAAAGGACTAGGTGGCTCCTGACTGGCTGCTCTTTCTGTTTCTTCACCTCACCAGCCATCCCTCCGCACTCCTGGTGCCGCACCAGGCACTGAGGTTGGAGAAACCAGGGAGACCTTGGCTGTCACGCTGTGCTCTGATGAAGCCGGGTTAGGGTTGGAGAAGGCGGCTCAGCCGGCCCGAGGGCTGCAGACCCAGCCATGCAGTGGCACGGGTGCCACGCTCTTGGCCAGGCCCTCAGTGCTTTGTCAGAAGGGAGTGGGGTGGGGCCGTTAGATGCTTCAGATCTCAGGACTGATTGCAGAACCTTAGTGGGGAAGTTCTTCAGGTTGGTTTGGAAAAGTCTAGTTATGATGGTCCCAGGTCAAGTCTCCTCAGGTGTGAGAACGCCGAGGGGCTGCTGACTGGCCAGCTGGCAGGGTGGAGCTGCGCCGTGTCCATGTCCACCACCAGGTAAGAGACTCACCACTGGCCATTGTCTTCCAGATGTGATGGACGTAGCGTGGTCCCCCCATGATGCCTGGCTGGCCTCGTGCAGCGTGGACAACACCGTGGTCATCTGGAACGCAATGAAGTTCCCAGGTCCGCACCTCTGCCCGGGCGGCCTGTCCGTGGGGCTGCCCAGCGGTGTCTGGAATGGGGGGGCTGGGTCTCCTCGGCTGGTGGCAGCCAGCCTGTCTTGTCAGTAACCCAGGTCTTCTTCATCAATCACATTTAAGGTTTAAAGAGAAGTTTACATTAAAGAAAAATAGTAGTAACCAAGGGCCAGCATGGGTGTCCCTGCTGCAGGCTGTGCGGATGGACACCTGGCACTGGGAGCCCGGTCAGCTGCCATCGAGGGTGCGCCCTCCCACCCCGGACTCTGGCCTCAGCCCAGTAGCCGTCTCCTCTGTGACGCCCTCGAGCATGAGCAGGCTAATAGATCCAGTTTTGCAGATCAGTTTTTCTATTGATGTGTTTGAAGTCCCTACCGATGGCAGAGCCTGGGATGGTACTGCGGTTTGCAGCCAGTGAGATGCTTCTAGTCCCTGCTTGGTGACGGGAGCGTGTTCTTCTCATAGGCTCGGGTCCCGGCCACTTGCTCTCTTCATAAGCTTCCACCGTGTGTGGGGACTCGGCCCAGCCACCGTGGCTGGGGTGGCATTCAGCTTACAGCTCTCTGGGGTTCAAGCTCCCTCCCCTTTGTCCTCAGTGATGACGAGCAGAGGACTCACTCAGTACAGGGCCCGGTCCCCCAGGGAGGGTCACATCAGGAGGACTTGGATGGGCACGGGCTCCTGTCCAGAAAGGAAACCGTGGGCAGGGCTGCAGCTGCCGGCAAGGTGAGGCGGCGCATTTCAGGTCTGGCCCTGGCCACCTGCCCCTCTGAGGGCACGTGCAGCCTCAACCCATACGTGTCAGCTTGGCTGGAGGGAAATGGGTGGTGCCCACCTCCTGGGTGAGAACAGACTTCTGCTTGTGCCCAGGGGTGGGGCTGGCCAGGGCGACTCCTGAAGCCCCTTCTCTTGACCGGCCGACCCATGGCCCGTTTCTAGACAGAGTCACTGTTTTCCCCTTGGTAACGCCTTTCCGACCTCACTTATTTGTCCTCACAGAAATCCTAGCTACTCTGAGAGGCCATTCTGGCCTGGTGAAGGGCCTGACTTGGGACCCTGTTGGTAAATACATTGCCTCTCAAGCCGACGACCGCAGCCTGAAGGTGTGGAGGACGCTGGACTGGCAGTTAGAGACCAGCATCACCAAGCCTTTCGATGAGGTAAGAGGCCTGGCAGGCCCCCCGCCGCCGCACCACCCCCCCCACGCCTCCCACACAGAGCAGGGGCTGCCTGGGGTCCGGACATAGTCAGGGAGCCCAGAGTCGGGTGATGAAAATCGTTCACTTCTCAGAAGCTATTAAACGTCCACCTTTGTAGTGAAAAGGCTTGTAGGTGTTAAAGCTGAAGAGTTTACAGCACGCTGCCCCTTAGGGTGTGGGGGACGTGGGGGGTGGAGGAGGCTCTTGCGTCTTCCTGAGGGCTCTGGGCCGTGCTTGCTGACCTTCGCTCTGCAGGCCGGCCAGCTCCTGTGGAAGGCGTTAACAGTCCAGTTTGCAAAACATCTGGAGGTTGGACTGCACTGGCTTGTGTAGTATTTTACCACCTCTTCCCTCATTTGAGTTCTGATTTCATGTGGGACCAGAGCTCATGGTCGCCATTATTCAGTGGACATTTCTTGAGTGCCTCCTGTGTGTACGGCTGTCCTGAGTACAGGAAATGAACGTGGATTGAGATGGAGTTATCCAGAGTGGGCAGAAATGGCTGGGGGTAGGGGGTGGTCACGTCAGAGAGGGCTTTTTGGAGGAAGGGACCTGAGTACGAAGTTTTGCAGGAAGAATAGACGCCTGCCCACTGGTCAGGGCTGGCTGTGGAGAAAAGTGGGTATCACATGTTCAGCTGTCCCCCAACCCACAGAAGTTCATGAACTGGATCCATGAGCCTGGTCCTTACCTCACTTAGTTCTGCCCTCCTTGGCAGCCACCTAGTGTGAGAGGACATGGGCTGCAGGCCTTGTGGAGAGCCACTGGGCTCCTGGGGCGGCTGTGGTGGCGGGGTGTGGGCAGGACAGGAATGTTTGGAATCCGGCAGGAGCTGGCAGCACTCTTCAGCCTCTGGGGGGGCTGTCCTGCCTTGGCTTGGACCCGGCTGGCAGTGGAGGCAGGTGTGTCCCCATGCTGCGCTCGGGCCCTGCCTTGTCCTGCCTTCCCCTAGGGCTGCGCAGCCTGGATCTTAACCCCTAAGCCTTTCGGGCTGCCCTGAACTGACCTTGAGCTTCAGGGGCTGGCTGTTAGCCAATGTCATCTCACTTTGCAGGAGGCATGGTGTGAAGGGGTGCCCTGCCTCTGCCTGGGTCAGGGGAACAGTGCCTTTCTGTTGTGCCATTTATGGTTTCTATGGACTTTACAAACCTCTTCTCCTTGGCTGGTGGCGTCACCAGGCTTTGGGCGAGGAGACAGGCTCCAGAGAGCAGGTGGGGCCTGGTGGTCACTGGCTGCAGTGCAGAGACAGGCTTGTGACCAGGCTTCCGAGGGTCAGTAGTGCTCTTTCTCCACAGCAACATGTGGTCTGCAAACCTCCCGTGGGGTTCCCCAGTGCTGGGTAGGAGAAAGGGTCTTTGGTCAGATAGATTTGGCCCAGACAGGGTTGACAGTGGAAAGAGGTGGCTGTCCAGCCGTCCCCTCAGCCTGTGCCGCCATGCAGTGGGGGAGGGTAGAATGGCGCCCCTACCGGTCTCTTGACGGCCCCGCTGTCAGCTCACCCGGAGAGACTGGAGTCAAGCTGGCCGTGTAGCCGGCAGCTTGGGCGTGCTCCACCATTGCGCATTTGTACATCAGAGCTCAGTTTGATTCCTGGGGCCAGTTGTGGTCCCAGAGTTGGCCTTGGGCTCCTTTCAAGCACAGACGTTTCTTGCAGTGTGGAGGGACGACCCACGTGTTGCGGCTCAGCTGGTCCCCTGACGGGCACTACCTCGTGTCCGCCCACGCCATGAACAACTCCGGCCCCACCGCCCAGATCATAGAACGGGAGGGCTGGAAGACCAACATGGACTTTGTCGGGCATCGGAAAGCTGTGACTGTCGTGGTGAGTCCACTTGGCCTCAGGTTGGCCAGCCATCAGCGCCGCCCTAAGTGGGACCCTTGGAACCTGGGCAGTGCCGTGCTCCCCAGTCCTGGGTCACGTGTTGGACTGAGATGGTGGCCTCTGAGATTCAGCACGCGTTGTTAGGTTCTTGTTTCATTTTAAATACTTAATGTTTCAATTTTTTTTTTTTAAGATTTATTGATTGATTGATTGATTGATTGATTGCTATGTTGGGTCTTCGTTTCTGTGCGAGGGCTTCCTCTAGTTGCGGCAAGCGGGGGCCACTCTTCATCACCGTGCACGGGCCCCTCACTATCGTGGCCTCTTTTGTTGCGGAGCACAGGCTCCAGACGCGCAGGCTCAGTAGTTGTGGCTCACGGGCCTAGTTGCTCCGCGGCATGTGGAATCCTCCCAGACCAGGGCTCGAACCCGTGTCCCCTGCATTAGCAGGCAGATTCTCAACCACTGCGCCACCAGGGAAACCCCTGTTTCAATATTTTTAAACTAGTTATACAAAATAGAATACATACCCATGTGCTTTATTGGCAAATGGACGTGATGAATATGAAGTTAATATTTTATTTAACGTGTTGAATGTCACCAGAACCAGACTTTGATTAGGACACATGTCATCCCCAGCACAAGGCCTGCTGGGTAGCTGTGAAGGCGCAATGGCGCGTGCGGGTGCCCGGGGCTGGGGGACGCCTGCTGGGCTGGGATCCTGGTATGTCTCATATTTGGTGTAGGGTGCATGCTTGATGCTTGATTAATTACTAATTAACCCTTGTTACTTGGTTTTAGAAATTCAACCCAAAAATCTTCAAGAAGAAGCAGAAGAACGGGAGCTCTGCGAAACCCAGTTGCCCGTACTGCTGCTGTGCTGTCGGCAGCAAGGACCGCTCGCTCTCTGTCTGGGTGAGCCCTACTGTGAGCTCGCCGCTCGGCGGGGAGGGGGTGCCTGAAAGAGGAGAGACCCTCCACTTCTGGTAGTGGTCAGTGAGTGTTTCTGCCCTGAACCTGGGCCTGGCCAGGAGAGGCCACCCTGCCACCCAGCCAGAGCAGCTCTTGTGTCCAGACCCAGAGCACATCTTCAGTAGTCAGGGCCGCAGTTGGCATATTGTGTTGGCTTTCCTTTAAAAGAACTTTGTGTAGATACAGAACCTCCATAGTGGATCTACCTGAAGTACACAGCTCAGCGCATCTGTCGTCAGACGTGTTTACTTCCGTGTAACTATTGCCCCAGAACGCTCCCTGCCCCTTCCCTGTCAGGACCCTGCCCCCAGCCCCCCCTCAGCCAGGGCAGCAGCACTAAGGATGTCTGTCACGTGGATGAGCTTTGCCTGTTTCTGGACTTTATATGAATGGAGTCATGCAGTGTTTACTTTTTTGCATCTTGTGTTCTTTTCACTTGGCATAAAGTGGTTGAGCTTTGTGTGTGTTGCGTTAACAATAGTTTATTCCTTATCATTGATTTCCCCATAAGCAGAGTGGATTTGAAGTTGTAGATTTAGAGGTTATCCTTTGGCTGCATTTAGGACAGTTGCTTCTCGCAGAGCAATCCTGTGACCCCATTCCAGACCCTGGACCTGGTGCGTCCTAGGCGGTCCAGGCGCATTCTTCTCGGGCTCCCCTGGGCCTGGGCTCCATCCCTGGTACTTTGACCAAAACATCACTGACGGGTCAGGTGTTGACAGAGGTCCCAGGTTTCTGAGGGGTCTGTAGGCATGTCTGTGGAAGGAAGGCCAGGCTGGTTCTCTTTGGGGAGTGGAACTAGGATGGGGCAAGGTTCTCATGGGTTCCAGGTGCTCAGATTCCAGTCCCATCCTCAGGACTAGGGCTGCCTTAGCGCCTCCTGCCCTCCAGGCGTGTCCCCACCCCAGCCCGCCACCCAGGGGCCCAGGACCAGTGGGCAGGACAGGCAGGCCCTGTGTGTGAGAGCTATGCCTGCTGCTGCTGTGGGAGAGTGGACATGTGCTCAGCCACGTGAGAGGACCAGATGACCCACATGCGCATGGGGAAGGTGGTGGGTACAGTCACCAGACACAGGTTTTCACAGGATGTTGATGACACACTCATTCTGCGTTAAATGAAAAAGCAGGCAACCATGTGCCTTACTTTAAAGAATAAAATATTTGTCCAAGACGGAAGAGAGGAAGAGTGTTAATAGTGGCTACCCTGGGGCCTGGGTCAGGGCAACATGAACCTGTGTGGTGCGTGGCGCTGGTCACATGGAGCCTTGGATATGTGTGTGCACCTGAATGTGAGCCTTAAGAAGGGGTGCTAGGTTCTCTCTGAGGCTGTTTTCCTGTCCTGGGACCTGCCTTTGCTGCTGCATTCCCTGTGCAGGCCTTGGCATCCCATCCCTGTTCGGTAGGCCTTCTAGAGCCCCCTCCTCCACTGCTGGTCTTGTGTGTATATATCTGTCTGCCCTGCCAGGCCCAAAGGGGCAGACCCCATGCTGGCACACGTGTCTTTGGCAGGCGTGGGTTCCAGAGTCTCAGTGGAGTCTCGGTGGTGGCCGTCTGAGTAGAGCTGAAGGCGCCCCACGTGTCAGCACAGCTCAGACCATGCTCCTGGGTCTGGTGGCGGCAGCTGAGCAGAGTGGACACAGAAGGCCTCATTCATTCATTAACCTTTGCCGCCCTTTCCTTCCAGCTCACGTGTCTAAAACGGCCTTTGGTTGTCATCCATGAGCTGTTTGACAAATCCATCATGGACATTTCCTGGTAAGATGGATTCTCGATTCGAGGCATGGTCTAGGAAAGGAGGAGCCACATGTTGGAGCTCAAGGCCTCCTGGGTGTGATTAGGGTTGGGCAACCAGGATCCCAGGTGTTGCAGGCAGGACAGACCCCAGGGTGCTGTGCTCCTGGCCCTACTGGAAACCCCTGCTCAGACAGACTGGTGTTCGTCTGGGAAGGAGAGTGCATGATCCTGGTTGCACTTGGCTCTGTCGCTGCGTGAATCGGAGTAGTGTGGCTGTGGAAGCCGTTTCATGCTTCTCAGCGACCTCATTTAGATGTGCACTCCCTCGCAGTTGTTTGTTTTTTAATGCTTTCAAAAATGAGATAAATGAACATGAAACTCTTACAAAGCACAGGGTGAGAGATACTCTGTACATGTGCTGAGAACTTAAGGGCCCAGAGCTCGGTAGAATGGGACTGTCGCCCCCACCTCCGCCTCCCCATGAGCGCGTGGGGGCGTCTCCCCAGGCTCTGCCTCCCCCAGGCCACTCCATGGTGGGTGAGTACTGCGGGGCCTGCGCCTGGCTGCTGATGGCCATCTTTTCCAGGACTCTGAACGGGCTGGGCATCCTGGTGTGCTCCATGGACGGCTCTGTGGCGTTCCTGGATTTCTCCCAGGACGAGCTCGGAGACCCCCTGAGCGAGGAGGAGAAGGTAGGAGCACGGCCACGGTGGCTCTGAGGGACCTCCTCCTGTGACCTACACAGACACAGTTTCCTGAAGCATTCCTGGTCCTTTGCCTCTTGTAGACTATAATCCTTGTCTTCTCTACAAGAGAGATTTAATTTAAAATGAACCTCTATTCATGTCAGAGATCCATTCTATTGGGTTGGCCAAAAATTGGGTTTTTCTGTAACATCTTGCGGAAGATAGAATTGAGTAAGCCCGGGCATCTCCTCTTGAGCTGATAGCCACCCTGGGAGGTGTTCACACTGGAAGAGTGGGAGTGGCTGCCAGGGCTGCTCACGTCCCCTCCCCGTTGTCCTTCGCTAACATACTGGCCTCGGGTCAGCAGTTACAACAGTGATAGCAGTCCTTTCCTAGCACTTACTGTGTGCCAGAACCAGGGCCACGTTTCTTCACTTAAATTACACAGAACCCCTCCAGGCAGGGCTGGTCCTGTTTCACTGAGGAGAATAACATGTGACCCTGAGGTCTGAGAGCGGAAGCATGAGCCCATCTGCAGCCTTGGGGCCAGGCCTCCTCTCCGCCATGCTCTGCCCAGGACAGGGTGGCCAGTGCTCGTCCTCGGGGACTTGGTGACAAGCACTGCTTTCCCTCCCTCAGACTAGGAGCCTGCCTTCCCGCAAGTGGGCCCACACCAGTATGTGGGGGCAAGAGGCTCCGAGAGCCCAGGGCGGGTGGCAGCTCTCCCCTCAGGGTGCCATTGCTGCTGGGAGCCCCCTCTTAGGCTTCTGTGGGGACCCCCACTACGATGTTACCCCTTGGGCTTCAGAGTCGGCCTCGCTCACCACAGTGGACTGGCCTGGCACCCACGGTCACTTGTCAGTGGGGGGACAAGTGTGTCCACAGCCCCAGCTCTTCCCTCCACCGGTCACTGTCGTCAGGTGACCTCCCCCCTCCTTAGAGAGTCGTAACCCATCCTGGATGCAGGCAGGGCCCCTGCATTCGAGGAACAGTAGGGCCGAACTCCGAATCCTGCCTTGAGATTCCAGGGGTGCCGGGGAGGGAGTTTTGGCCACAGGCAGGCACTCCAGGTCCTGCAGAGTGGACCCCAAGGCTGCCCGCCCAGCATCCTTCCTGCGAGGCAGGTGTCCTACTGACCTCTGCTTTGGTCGTTAGCACACCATGTGCGAGTCTGCTCCTTGTCACACTGGCCACTCCAGTGTGCTGGTGCCACCGTCCCTGCCCTCACACAGCCTGGCTTGTGGCACAGGGCTGCTGAGACCTGGGAAGGTGGGGCTGGCCCTGCTCGGAAGGGTCAGGACGTGTTGGGGGCAATGCGGGCAGAGGAGGGTTCCCCTAGGCATGCGTGCCAGGCCTTTCCTTGCTCTCAGGGGCTCTGTTAGCGACCCCATGGCGACCTCCAGCCACGTGGGGCTGATGGCTGCAGCTGGAGCAGTGAAGGCAGCTCTGGGTTTCAGTGTCTGATTCCCAAGAAGCGTTTGGGGTCCTTGGAGTGATTTAAGAGCCTTACATTAGCAATTTGAATGTCGTAATTTCAGTTCAGCAAATGTTTGTTGCTGTTTGTTCTGCACCAGACCTGCTGTAGGTGTTTTCCTGAGTGTTATGCATCCACTTGCATCCCTGAAGGCTGTAAACATCGAGGGAGGGTACAAGGCCTCTCCTGAGTCATCTAAACAGGCAAACAGGGTGGGAGGTTTCAGAGAGCCAGCGTCCAGGGTTCCGGGACCCTGCCCAGGGCTCTCTCGCTCTGAGCTGGGAGCCAGCGCGCAGCTCGCCCACTGATGGGCAGTGTCCCGGCCGGTTTGTTGCACTTCCCTCTCTCTGCCTTCTCTAGAGCCGCATCCATCAGTCCACCTACGGCAAGAGTTTGGCCATCATGACCGAGACCCAGCTCTCCACCGCCGTCATCGAGAACCCCGAGATGCTCAAGTACCAGCGGAGGCAGCAGCAGCAGCAGCTGGACCAGAAGGGCTCTGTGGCCAGAGAGACAGGCTCCGCTACCTCGGTCACTGGCGTCGTCAACGGGGAGAGTCTGGAGGACATCAGGAAGGTGAGGGCTGGACCCAGCGGCACTGAGGACACAGGGATGTGCCCAGGGGCGGCACAAGGCCAGGAGGGCAAGAGGCCATCTAGACAGTGCACAGACATGGGCAGGGAGCTGGGAGCCAGCAAGGGCCACTTATTGCCCTTGTCTGCGTGCAGCAGCAGCGGGGCCCAGGGCACCTTATCAAAGGCCCCGCCCCAAGGAGATCCAGAGGAGGGCGTCCTTTGGGGGAACTTCAAACCTCACCTCTAGCCTTTCTAGGAGATTCTAGATACTGAGAACAGTGGGTTTCAGGCTCTGCCCTCAAGAGACGTCTCTTGACTCCCCCTTCTTCCTCTGGAAGCCCATGTTTCCCTGGGGGGTCGGGGTGGAGATGGGAAGGGAACAGGACAGATGTTGGGAGCTAAAACCCTGTCCAGGAGCTCGTGCAGGGTGTCACACTCCCCAGGTGGTTCAGACACAGTGTGTGACAAACCCTGGGTTGTGAGCCTTCATTGAAAGAAAGTTTGAAATTGTGGCTTAGAGACAGGGATCTCATCTGTTAGCTCCGTTGTTGAGCCCCATGGCTTCTGGGTGCGTGTGGCCAGCCAGGCATGTGCTCACTGCTCCAAGGACCTGGCCAGGTGGGAATTTGAGATAGAAAGGAAGATGTTGGAGCTGGTTCACCTGGGAGTGTCTGTCCTTGCTGCCTTACTGTGCAGGAGGTCGAGCACACACCCTGATAAAAACGCTTATTCTTTAATGAGTGGCTTAGTTTAGTTGTATCTGAAAGGCCAGAGGGGAGTTCGAATACATTTCATTAGAAGTCTTATTTGTTGGTATTCGGAGATTCAGAAACGTTTCCATTCCTTCATGTCTCTCTACTTTGCCAGAATCTTTTAAAGAAACAAGTTGAGACTCGGACAGCAGATGGTCGGAGGAGAATCACGCCTCTCTGCATAGCACAGCTGGACACTGGGTACTCGTTCACTCACCGAGCTTTCTGTGGCCTTCTCTGGGAGGTCTTCCTCTCTCCTTTTGCCAGGTAGCACTATCATAACCAGGCCTTCACAGGCTCTTGGGCCAGCCTCACCCACAGAGTCTGGAAGTGAGTTGATTCCAGCTTCCCAGCAGCCTCAAAGCCTTGCGCTACTGCAGAGCCCTGTGCACACCTGATGGTGGTGCAGGCGGGCGGGGAGGCTGTCCCTGCTTTGTTGAAGATAGCAGGGAGAGAAAAGTCACACTGATTTTTTTTCTGTTTCTCTTTCCACTTTTATAGCCTTCTCTTTCTGATTAAGAAAGGAATATGTACACATTATGGAAAACAGTAAAAGCACAAAGATACGATCACTGTTAATGTTTTGGTGTCCGTATCTCCTGTTTGTTCCTGTATCTTGACCTTGCATCCATTTTAATAACTAGTTCTCTGAAGCATTGGTTTGCTGACAGTCCAGGTGCCCCGCCTGTGAACGCACCATGATTTACTTAACCAGCCCCTTAACTGTGGACGTGTAGTTTGTACAGTGTTTTGTGATTGTAAATGAATCTCTGAGCACACCTGTGACTGTTCCCTCAGGACACTTCCCAGAAGTGGACTTGCTGGGTGGGGGATAGATTTCCCTAATGGAGCAGAGAGGGACAGTGGATTCAGCTGGATTTGTCCTTGTCTTGGTATCTGTCATCGGGCTTGCTTTTGTATTGGTCATTCTCCCCAAAGTGAGGTATGTTGATTCAAAGGATGATAAGGCCCCATGTGAGAGGAATAGGCCGAACATGAAGATGACTCACTCTTTTCAGCCCGTCTCCTCAGGGCACCACGCACAGTAGTCCTCTGCACTTCCCACTCGTTCCTCCACAAGCTGTTCCAAATCTTCCCTGAAGTCTGCGGAGACCATCAGTCATGTGATGTACTGATGGCCTCCTCATGTCAGGTGTGCAAGTGCCGAGGCCCTGGAGGGCAGTGACCTGACCAGGTAGAGCCAGAACCAACTTCCAGACTCCTCCCATAGAGTGGTTTTCTCTTGATCAAACCTTTTTCCCATTATGAACCTATGCAGAGAATGCCACCTGCCCGCCTTTATTAGGACCAAGTGAAACCAAGTATGTGACAGTGCTTGAACATTTCAGAGCTGATGGGAATGAGGCTTGTAGAGGTGGTAGAAGTGGTGGTGGCACTTTTGTTCTGTGGATCCTTCCAGGCCTCACCTGGTGAGGAGGCAGAGGTGGTAGATGACTTCCTGCCTGGCCTTGAGCCAGCTTTCTGCCATGGGGCACATATTTCTGGCACCAGAACTTGATTCTTTTTTTCCTCTTGATTCCCATGTCAAAACAAGTAGCAATGGAAGAGGTAATTATTAGCTTATCTAATCAAGAAAGAAAAAAGTTGCAAATAATTAAAATAGACATAAATGGGAAATAATCACAGATGAAGAATAAATCAAAAGGGTGAAAGACATCTTTGCTGAACTCTGCAAATAAATTTGAAAGTGAATTATTTTGGGGAAAACAAAAATTACCAAAATTGAAGAAAATCTGTACAGATGAATTATTATAGAAGAAATAGAGGACACTGTCAAAGAGTTAACCTATCAAAGGCCACCAGACTAAGACGGCTTGACAGGAAAATTCTAACAAACTTTTAAAGAACAGGTCATTCTAATACTATTGAAAATATTCTAGTGCTTTGAAAAAGAAGGAAAGCTTGCAAAATCTTTTTTTTTAATGAACACAATATTCAAATTTCATAATCAAAATGTGACAAAGATATAATAAATTTCTGATCAATCTTATTTCCAAATGTCAATGCAAAATCCTAAATAAAATTATAACAAACAGAATGTTACAATGTGTTAAAATGCTAATACACTGTAAACAAGTAAAATTTATTTCAGGAAAGCGAGATGGTTCAAATGATTTGGGGAAACTTAATTTACTCCTACATGTCAGTAGATCAAAATAAATAAATTATATGATCATCTTCGTAGATGCTTAAGAGGCATTTTTGTTAAACCCAACATCATTGTTATTTAAAACTCAGTTAAATGGGAACAGATAGATGTTTGTTAAACTTGTTAAACTATCTTATTTCAAATTAAATTTAAAAACTGAACACATGTCTACTCCTTTGACTGTAATTTAACATTGTTCTAGAGATCCAAGCTCCTATGGTTAGTTAAGAGAAAGAAGAAATTAGAAAGGAGGTGGTAAATGTGTCATTAGTCAAAGATGGTATAATCTGCAAGAGAATCAACTGGAAAAACCACCATAGACAGTAAAAGAAGACGATGAGATGACTGGGTGCAACATAGCAAGATCAAGTAGCACCAGTTACCTTTAGAAGATGCAAAGGAAGAAATCACTTTCACAAGTGCAGTACCTAAAATGTAACAAGAAATGGAGATCTTTATGAAGAAAAAATTTTAAACTCTACTGAGATACCTAAAAGAAAATTCACAGAAATTACTAGAAATGCATACCATTTATTAGATAGGATGTCTCGATATCATAAAGATGACAAATCTCCCTCAGCCTATAGCTGTAACATGAGCCAATACAAATAACCACAGGAGTTTTCAGCATCAGACAAACTGATTCTGAAGTTCTGTGAAAAAGTACATAGGAGTAGCTAAAATATTTCTGAAAAAGATTAATCAGGAAAGACTAGCCCCACTAGAAATTAAATCTTACAAGCTATAATAATTAAAATAGTGAGGTACTGACACGTGAATAGAACAGTGGAATACAATAGAAAACTCAGAAATAGACTCAAATATTTATGAGAACTTTAAAGGTAATATTTTGCATCTGTGACAAATCATTACCTAATTCAGTAAATGAAGTCAGGAAGTGATACTCTCTAGAAACAAAATTGGAGCCCTACAAGAATATGCAATGGAGAAAAGACAGTTTCTTCAGCAAGTGGTGTTGAGAAAGCTACACAGCCACATGTAAATCAATTAAGTTAGAACATTGCCTCACACCATATACAAAAACAACTCAAAATGGCTTAAATACTTAAATATAAAACATGACACCAGGGCTTCCCTGGTGGCGCAGTGGTTGGGAGTCTGCCTGCCAATGCAGGGGACGCGGGTTCGAGCCCTGGTCTGGGAGGATCCCACATGCCGCGGAGCAGCTGGGCCCGTGAGCCACAGCTACTGAGCCTGCGCGTCTGGATCCTGTGCTCCGCAATAAGAGAGGCCGTGATAGTGAGAGGCCCGTGCACCGTGATGAAGAGTGGCCCCCACTTGCCGCAACTAGAGAAAGCCCTCGCACAGAAACGAAGACCCAACACGGCCATAAATAAAATTAAAAAAAAAAAAATTCTTGAAAAAAAAAAGAAAAAACATGACACCATAAACTCCTAGAAGAGAATATAGGCAAACATTCTCTGAGATAAATCGTACCAATGTTTTCTTCAGTCAGTCTCCCAAGGCAATAGAGATAAAAACAACGGCTTCCCTGGTGGCGCAGTGGTTAAGAATCTGCCTGCCAATGCAAGGGACACAGGTTTGAGCCCTGGCCCGGGAAGATGCCACATGCTGCGGAGCAACTAAGCCCACGTGCCACAACTACTGAGCCTGAGCTCTAGACCCTGCAAGCCACAACTAATGAGCCCACGTGCCACAACTGCTGAAGCCTGCGCACCTAGAACCCGTGCTCCACAACAAGAGAAGCCCACACACCACAACGAAGAGCAGCCCCCGCTCACTGCAACTAGAGAAAGCCCGCGCACAGCAACGAAGACCCAACACAGCCAAAAATAAAAAATAAAAAAATTTATTTTTAAAAAGACATAAAAATAAATAAACAGAACCTAATCAAACTTACAAGCTTTTGTACAGCAAAGGAAATCATGAACAAAATGAAAAGACAGCCTACAAACTGGGAGAAAATATTTGCAAATGATGCAGCCGACAAGGGCTTAATTTCCAAAATACAGAAACAGCTCATACAACTCAATAATAAAAAAACAACCCAATCGAAAAATGGGCAAAAGACCTAAACAGACATTTCTCCAAAGAAAACATACAGATGGCCAACAGAGACATGAAAGGATGCTCAACACCACTAATTATTAGAGAAATGCAAATCAAAACTACAGTGAAGTACCACCTCGCACTGGTGAGAATGGCCATGATTAAAAAGTCCACAAGTAACAAATGCTGGGAAGGGAGAAAAGTGAACCCTCCTACACTGCTGATGGGAATGTAAATTGGTGCAGCCACTATGGAGAATAGTATGGAGGTTCTTCAAAAAACTGAAGTAGAGTTGCCATGTGATCCACCAATCCCACTCCTGGGCATATATCTGGAGAAGACAATAATTCAGAAAGATACATGCACCCCAATGTTCATAGCACACTGTTCACAATAGCTGAGACATGGAAACAACCTAAATGTCCATCGACAGATGAATGGATAAAGAGGATGTGGTTTATATACAATGGAATACTACTCAGCCATAAAAAAGAATGAAATAGTGTTATTTGCAGCTACATGGATGGACCTAGCGATGGTCATACTAAGTAAAGTAAGTCAGAAAGAGAAAGACAAATACCATATGATATCACTTGTATGTGGAATCTAAAATATGACACAGATGAACCTATCTACAAAACAGAAATAGACTCACAGACATAGAGAGCGGACTTGTGGTTGCCAGGGGGGAGGTGGTGGGGGAGGGATGGATTGGGAGTTTGGGATTAGCAGATGCAAACTATTATATATAGGATGGATAAACAACAAGGTCCTACTGTATAGCACAGGGAACTGTATTCAGAATCCTATGATAAACCGTAATGGAAAAGAATGTGTGTGTGTGTGTGTGTGTGTGTGTGTGTGTGTGTGTGTGTGTGTGTGTGTGTGTGTGTGTGTATGTATATAACTGAGTCACCTTGCTGTACAGCAGAAATTAACACAACATTGTAAATCAACTATACTTCAATAAAATAAATTTAAAAAAACATTTGGAGCCCTATCTCACGCATTAAAATTTTGCACAGCTCAGAAATTTTTCAGAGAACATTCTGAACATCTCAGAGATTTTTTTTAATGTTTAATTTTTTTATTATTTAAAATTTTAGAATATTCCATAGAAGAATACTTTCATAACCTCAGAGGTAAAAAAAGTCTTCTACAAATTACACAAAAGTTAGACCACACAAAAATAACATGTTTTTGCAAGGAAAATTACATGATAAATAGTCAAAACACAACATCCTGGGGAAAATATTTCCTGTCCATATAGGAATTTTTGAATATGTAAATAGGTCTTACAATCAATAATAAAGACCAATAACCAAATAGAACAATGGATGACAGCTACGAACAAACAGCTCCCAAAAAAGGGAAATCAGATGTTTCTAGATGAAAAAATTTCAACCTTGCATCAAAATAATGGCAAATGAAAATTGTAGTAAGATACCATTTTTCATCTCTCAGATTATCAGGTATCAAGAAGTTGATAAAACCATTGATGAGGGTTTGGGGGTATAGGCACCCATGCACGGCTTGTGAGGTGAACCTCAAAGCAAGGCTCTTGAGAACTATTTATCCAAAATCGTCGATGAACATTCCATTTGCTGCTGCAGTTCCTTCTAGGAATTTATCCCACGTAACGTGTGAAACAAGTGGGATGACAGTTACAACAGCAGGCGTCTCTGTGTGTGCCCCGTGTCATGCGCTACAGGAAGTAGGTTAGTCCAGACAGCGGCCTCTTGGGGAGGGTCCTGTCATCTCTTTTGCAGACATGGTGGCTGAGGTGCCCAAGGCCTCAGAGCCTGTGCGTGGCTGAGCCATGATACCCAGGGCCCTCAGCTGGCACACTGCAGTGTGTGTTACAGAAACACCAGGAAACCGTCCAGCTGTTCCTCACGAGAGGCTGGTTGGGTAAACCATGGCACTTCCATGCTGCCCATAATGAAAGGGAGGCCCACTCTTTGCGCTGTGTTTCCCCAGCCCCAAGACACATTTGCACATGGTAACACCTCTTGAGATCAGGGTGCGGCTTATCAGTGACACCTGACAGTTATAATCGGTCGCAGTTTTTTTCTTTCTTAGTGGTATATAAAGTACCAGTTCATCTTAGATCTAATTAAATGTAGTGTATGAAGTGATTTTAATTTCCTTTTTACTTTTCTGTAACTTGCATAAAAATTCTGCCATGAAAATACATTGCCATTGGACCCAGAAAAAAATTTGCTTAGGATGTGTAAGTACTCGACGTGGTGCTCGACGTCCAAGGCTGACTTTTCTCCTTCTCGACAACAGGGACTTCTCCACGGCCTTCTTCAACAGCATCCCGCTCTCGGGTTCCCTGGCGGGCACCATGCTCACCTCTCACAGCAGCCCGCAGCTGCTGCCGCTGGACTCCAGCACCCCCGTCCCCTTCGGCACCTCGAAGCCTTCCACCGAGCCTGTGGCGGCGACCGGCACCAGGCCTGCGGGCGATTCTGTCAGTAAGGACAGGTGAGTAGGTGCCAAGCTTGGTCCTGTACCTGGGCAAGTGCGGTTTGGACAGTTCCAGGGACACTTCGTGGCCTCTTCAGTAAAGAAAAGAGACAAGTACTTGGTTTCAGATGAGGGCCTGCTCAGAAGGGAGCCTTGATCAGGAGAGTCTGATGATTAGGGCCCTGAGGATTTCATGTCCTGGGGGAAGATGCAGTCCCAGGATGGGAATACTAAGGGTGGCAACTGGCCAGTGACGCGTCACCTGCCACAGGGCCAGCCCACCTTCGGCCAGCCTGCTCATGTGCCACGGCACAGACTCCCCTCACACTCAAAATACATTTGCTCGGGGAGCCCGTGTCTTCACTGGCCATCACCTGGAAACCAAACTAGAAGTCTGAAAGGACCAGAGGAGCATGACTAAGAGCCAGGAGCCATTTGCCCAGCACCTGCTCTGAGTGACAAGCTGTGCCAGGCCCGACGTGTGCAGGGGTTGATTGGTGGGTCCTCATCTCCGGGGAGGATCTAGGCTGGTAGGGGAAGAGGTGGCCACAGGGGTGCGGGGCTGGCCCTCTGAGGGCCTTGGTGGGCAGATCTCAGGAAGGCTTCTCATTTAGGCTGAACCAGGGGACGGGGCTGGGGAGTAGGGGCAACAGCGAGAGCAGAGGCCCGGAGCCTGAGGAGTGGTGGGCGAGGGGAGGAAGGCTGGCTTCTCCCTGGAGTGGACACACAGGCGCTGGGACTTGCACCTTAGGAAACGAACAACAGTGGGGCCCAAGTTTAGCTGCCGCACTGGCACACAACTGACACTGTCAACGTGACCCTCCGTCGCCAGGGACAGGGCCGTGCGTTATCACAGCTCCTGCCTCTGGTGTCATGGCTGTGGAGGCATGCGCCAGGCTTCGAGTGTCCCCTCTCCCTTGAGGGAAGAGAAGGGTATGGAGCAGCAAGACCAGTCAGGAAGCAGAGCATTGGGAGGAAGGGTGTCTGGGGAAGGACAGGACACCAGGTTTGCAAAATGTTCAACAGTTGGCCGTGCAGGTTCCGGGAGAGGAGGGGAGGGTCATACAGGTGCCTGCGGGCGTCTGGCCTGGGGTCCAGCAGCGGGGAGGGCAGTTAGCCCGGATGTGGGCAGAGGAGGCCCCGTGGCTTTGACCCAATGTGTGGGATGTGCCGGGACAACAGGGAGCTGGCAAGCTCCAGCCTGAGCTCCCTTTTCTCTGTGGAGTCAGAGACACAGGGAGCACTTGGAGGAGAGCATAAAGGGTGTGTGATTGTCCCTGTGAGACCATGGTCAGAGCTGGTGGTCAGAGCGGGTTGGGTGGAGCTGCTGTATTCAGGTTGTGGTGACAGAGCTTTATGGTGAGGAAAACGGGGTTGTAGGAACCACTAGTTGAGGCCTCATGCTACCCCCAGAAGCTCTGAGAACACTAAAGTGGTATGGGTGTGAGTGCATTTGCTCACAGCCTTCTCAGAAAGCCAAACTCCCAGAACTTTAATATGTGAAGGTATTAAAGAAAGTTGGCAATAGTCAATTACATCTTGAAATTATTTATGGAAGTTTGATATTTGTGCCCCATTCACTTGGCTCCAAGCCCCACAAATCCCGGACTCCCGGATCCTCAGTGGGTTGTGCTGACGTGGCCTTCCGTCTCCACCCCACCCCCAGCGTGAATGCGGCCTCTGCTCCCGCTGCACCGTCCCCCTCCATCCTGACAACCCCGTCCAAGATCGAACCTATGAAAGCGTTCGACTCCCGATTCACGGAGCGCTCCAAAGCCACGCCGGGGGCTCCTGCCTTGGTCGGTTTGACCCCGACAGCTATGGAAAGGTAGGTGGTGGCTGTGTGGGGTCCCAGAGATGGGGAGGGTACAGACTTGGGCCAGCCGTGCCATGTCCGCCTTCCCGTGAGGGTGCAGACTCCTGTCCCTCTGTATTCAGGAGCCACCACTCTGAGGAGAAAGGTGTGGCTGCTTCACGGAGCCATGGGGTGGGGGTGGGGTGGGGACCAAAGGGCAGAGGCACGAGGGCTGGTGGGTGCAGAGGCTGTGCTGAGATGGTCAGAGGGTAGAAGGCTCTGGTCCTGGCTTTCTGCTCAGACACTGACCAGGAGGTCGGGAGCTGAGATTAAAGTGATGGAGGGGAGGCCTCTGTGAGGTCCAATGGGCTTCTGAGCCCCTGCAGCATGTCCTCTGCACCTTCCTGAGTACAGGCAGCAGTCACGGGGCGGCAGGAGTCCTCCTGAGGAGCCACACTGAGTGTTTCAGCCTCTGTTGTTGACACAGAGCTTCTCTGCCTCCTGGGAGGGCCTCCTGCCAAGCCCGCTGTGGCACAGAGCTCACTGCCTGATCCAGCAAGTTGAAGGCTGGGAGAGTCTGAGGGGGGGCCGGGCCACCTTCCTCCACACAGGCCGGGGCCTTGAGTGCCAACCTGGAGCTGTGACCCACTGCAAGGTGATTGGGCTCAGCGTTACCATTAGCCACATCAGGGACGTGGGCCAGAGACTCTTGCAGGAGCCACATGGCCAGAAGGTGCCCAGTGGAGGGAGCATCTGGGATGAGACCTGTCCTTGCCATGGACGGTGTCTTGGAGCTAAAGCCACACTGTACTGTCCCCGGGGCTTCACCCATGTTCTCAAAACTGCTTGTCTGAGTGGGATTCGTCCTTGGAGAATAGGCCCCAGAAGCCAGCATGGGAGGACTGTCCCTTCAGGTCATCGGTGGCCTCTGTGACTTTGGTGTGGGGTCTGCAGTGTGGTCACGTCTGTTTTATATAGGTGTTTCATATGATCTTTTTACCCAGCAATTTTTCTGCCCAGCAATATAGAGGATCTGAAACCTCCCTGCTGCTAAACATTCTGAAATGCTGGATGAAACGTAACATGTGTCCCTAAAGTATGTGACTAGTTCACAAGAAAGTAAGTGAAGTCCCTAGGAGCCAAAATCTAAGAGTGAACAAAACAACCAGAGCAGTGGGCGTTAGGCCAGGAGGTTACTGGCCTGGTGAACAAGGACCTTGAGTGTTAATGGCCACACAGATTTGAGACAGGGCCTTAGGCCTGAGCCACGTAGGGATTGGAACTAAGACACTAGCATGAAGTCAAGCTGCTTAAAAAAGTGTACCTCCAGTGAGAGGGGGACTAGAAGAAACCTGACTGACAGCATAGGAACATGGCCAGAGCCTGGAATGTCTCAGCCTGCCCTCTGAGTTAGGAAAACAGTCTTCCCCTGAGGCTGTGTCACCACAGGCCTGCCCTCAAGTGGATTGGAGGTCACTTTAACACTACCTTTGTCATCTGGAAATCACCAAGCCAAGAACTGGACACAAAAGAAGATTCTAGTCTAATTAACACCCCAGAGGCACTTGGCAAAGCAAATACAAATCCATCCTGACCCCAGGGGGTACTGTGTTCCCACTAAAGAAACACTGCCTGAGATGACTCAGAATCCAAAGGAACAAAGCCCGTGAAGAAACCCTGATCATCCACGCATGTCAGGAGACGTCAGGAGCAGAAGGTGTAGACCTCTGTACCTCTGATGGTAGATGGTCAGATGGTGGCTGTAAAATAAACACGCGTAAGATGGTCAAAGACAAGAAAGATAAAGAAAACATGAGGAAAGATTCGTATACTATCCCATGTATAAAAATTAAATCAAAATGGATTGAAGAACTAAATGTAAGAGTTAAACTATAAAACTCTTAGAAGAAAACATAGATGTGACCTTAGATTAGAAAACTATTTCTTAGATGTGACACCTAAAACACAAGCAACTAAAGAAAAAATAGAAAAATTGGGCATTATCAAAACTTAAAACTTTGGTGCTTCAAAGAGCACTGTCAGCAGAATGAAAGGACAACCTACTAAATGGGAGAAAATATTTGCAAATCACATCAACAGTAAAAAGAGTAATAACCCAGTTTTAAAATGGACAAAGGATTTAAATAGGCATTTCTCCAGAGAAGATACACAAACAACCATAAGCACATAAAAAGACATTCAACATCATTAGTCATCAGAGAAATGCAAACCAAAACTACAGTGAACTACCACTTCGCACCCACTAGGATCCGTGATCAAAAAGTCAAATAATAAGAAGTGTTGGTGAGGATGGGGAGAAATCAGGACCCTCATAGATTCTGGTGGGATTGTAAAATGGTTCAGCTGGTTCAGAGGATGATCTGGCGTTTCCATAAATGGTTAAGATAGAGTTACCATCTGAGCCAGCAGTCCTACACCTAGGTAGATACCCAAGAGAATTGAAAACATATTCATGTAAAAACTTGTACACAAAAGTTCATATCAGGGGGCTTCCCTGGTGGTCCAGTGGTTAAGAATCCACCTTCCAATGCAGGGGACATGGGTTCGATCCCTTGTCAGGGAACTAAGATCCCACATGCTGCGGGGCAACTAAGCCCTAGCACCGCAACTAGAGAGCCCGTTTGCCGCAAATACTGAGCCTGCACACCACAACTAGAGAGAAGCCTGCATGCTGCAACGAAAGATCCACATACCACAATGAAGACCCAACACAGCCAAAAAAAAAGTTCATATCCGTATTATTCATAATAGCCAAAAAGTGGAAATATCCCAGATGTCCGTCAATTGAATGGATTTTTAAAATATGGTACATCCATACAATATATCAGTAATATTATGTGGCAATATTTGCATAAAAGGAATGGAATGCTTATACATGCTAAGTGAAAGAAGCCAGTCACAAGGGACCACATGTTATATGATTCCATTTATATTTAATTCCAGAATAGGCAAATCCATGGAGACAGAAAGTAGATTAGTGGTTGCCGGGGCAGGATGGGGTGAGTGCTGATGGATACAAAGTTTCTTTTTGGGATTATGAAAATGTGCAAGGCTTAGTGGTGATGATTGATGGCCTTATGAATATACTAAAAACTACTGAATTCTATACTTTAAAATGGTGACTTTTATGGTATGTGAATTATAGCTCAGTAAGGAATAATACACCATCAAAAAGACCAGATAGATTTGGAAATGAACCCAAAAATACTTTTGGAAAAGAAAAATAATAATCATTTCAATTGAAGAGTCAGCGGAGGGAATTCCTTGGCGGTCCAGTGGTTAGGACTCAGTGCTTTCACTGCCAGGGGCCCAGGTTTCAATCCTTGGTCGGGGAACTAAGATCCTGCAAGCCACGCGTCCAAAAAAAAAAAAACCTCAGTGGGCATATTTGACAGCAGAGGAGGCCCAGCTGAGGAGCGCATTTGATCTGAGGAAATGGCCTGGGTGCTGCAGAGGTGAAGAGGTGGAGCCCAAGGAGGAGAGTCTGGAGGGCAGAGAGTAGGGTCTGCGTGCACCTAACAGGAGTTCCCCAAAGAGGGCGGGCTGTGGGGCATTGGTCAAGAGGGAGTGGCCGATGTTTCACAGGCTTAAGCAAGTATTGAAATCTCAGTTTTGGAAATGGAGTGAGGTCTGAATAGCCAGAATAAAACACAATCTCCACCTTAGTGAAACCACAGGGCACCATAGCTAGGAATTCCTTCTGTTCACTGAGGAAGGATGTTCACCTTGCAGGTCTCCATGGCCCTTATCGCTGTCAATTCCTAGCTCTCGGGGAGTGCCAGACCCTGCTTTGAGAAGTGCAGAGGCTACCCCTTGAATCGGGCTGCTAGAGGGCAAAGTCTTGATGCATGACCTGGGCCCTGATGTCACCAGGGATTGTCCCTCAGTAGCTGTGTTACCCACATCTCATAAGGCCTTTCAGCCACACATACAGCTCCAGCAGGAACTATAGAATAAGGGCTCATCAAGTTTGCCATTCTCAGCTTCTCCCTTGAAAAGGCAGTGAATAAATAAAAGAATCAACAACCCAAAAAAATAAGAAAGAAAGTGGCAGTGAGTGAGTATTCACTTAGGGCCAAGCTTCCTGCTTCCGAGGCAGCAGGAGGGTCTGGTATCAGGCACAGTAAGTTCACCTCCTGAACATCCCTCTTGCTTCAGCTGTTTATCCCTCCCTCCCTCCTCCCTGAATAACTGAAAACCACTGATCTTTTTACTGTCTCTACAGTTTTGCCTTTCCTAGAAAGTCATATAATTGGAAACATACTGTACCTAACCTTTTCAAATGGGTGTCTTTCACTTAGTAATATCCATTTAAGGTTCTTCCATGCATTTTCATGGTTTGATAGCTTATTTCTTATTATTACCAGATCTTATCCCATTGTATGGATACACATAGTTTGTATGTACCACAGTTTAAGCATTCTCCCATTGAAGGACATCGTGGTTGCTTCCGTTTTTTGGCAATTATATGGAGATGATGTATAAAACTGCTATCAGTAGTCACGTATAGGTTTTTGTGTGAATATATGTTTTCATCTCCACTGGTCAGATACCTAGGAGTGCAATTGCTGGTTGGTATGGTAAGACTAGGTTTAGCTTTGTAAGAAACTGCCAGACTGTCTTCCAAAATGACTGCAGTCCCACCAACAGTGAATGTGTTCCTTTGATCCACATCTTTGTTGGCGTTTGGTATCATCAGTTTTCTGGGTTTTAGCCATTCTAATAAGTGTTTAGTGGTATCTTGTTTTAATTTTCAATTGCTGAATGACATATGATGCTGAACATCTTTTCATACACTTATCAGCCATCTCATCTTTGGTGAGTGCCTGTTCAGATCTTTGTTCATTTTTTTTAATTGGTTATTTCTTACTGCTGAATTTTAAGAATTCTTTGTATATTTTAGATACAAGTCTTTATTCAGGTAATGTGATTCACAGATATTTTCTCCCAGTCTTTGATTTGACTTTCCATTCTCTTGACAGTGTCTTTCTCAGAGCAGAAATTTTTGATGTTAATGAAGTCCAACGCATTAGATTTTTTTTTTTCTATCATGGATCATGCTTTTGGTGTTGTATCAAAAACTCATTGCCAAACCCAAGCTCACCTAGACTTCCTACTGTGTTTTCTTCTGAGTTCTCATTTTATAATTTTGCATTTTACACTTAGATCTATGATCCATTTTGAGTTAACGTTTGTGAAAGATGCACGGTCTGTGTCTAGATTTAGTCTTTGCATGTGGACATCCATTTGTGCCAGCACCATTTGTTGAAAGATTATTCTATGTCTTTGCCTTTATCAAAGATCAACTGACTACATTTGTTTAGATCTATTTTGGGGCCTTTTCCTTTTCATATAAACTTTAGAATAAGTTTGTTGATACTACAGTATAAGTTCCTGGGATTTTTATTGGGATTCCATTGAATCTCTCTAGATCAAGTTAGGGAAAGTTGACATCTTAACAATATTGAGTCTTCCTATTCATGAACATAGAATATGTCAGTTTATTTAGATCTTTGATTTCTTTCATCGGAGTTTTGTTGTTTCCCTCATATAGAATTTGTACATATTTTGTTATATTTCTATCAAATTATTGCTCTTTTGGCACCAGTATAAGTGGTATTGTGTTTAGAATTTCAAATACCACTTGTTCATTGCTGGTATATAGAAAAGTAATTGACTTTTGTATGTTAACCTTGTATCCTGCAACCTTGGTATAATTGCTTATTAGTTACAGATTTTGTTGTTGTTGATTCTTTGGAATTTTCTACAATGACACAGTGTCATCACTGATGTTTTTATTCACTGAACACAGTTTTATTCTTCCTTCCCAATCTTTATACCTTTTATTTCCTTCTCTTGTCATACTGCATTAGCTAAGACTTCCAGTACAATGTTAACAGTAAGTTTTTTGTGTGGTTATTTATCAAGTTAAGTTCTCTATTTCTAGTTTGTTAAGTTTTTATCATTAATAGATGTTTGGTTTTGTCATATGCTTTTTCTGCATCAGTTGATATGGTCATAAGGCTCTTCTTTAGTGTTGTTGGATGTGGTGGATTATGGTAATTGATTTTTGAATGTTAAATCAGTATGCCTACCTGGAATAAATCCCATTTGGTCATGGTGTATAATTCGTTTTATACATTGTTGGATTCAATTTGCTAATATTTTGTTGAGGATTTTTGAATCTTTGTTCATGAGAGATATTGGTCTGTAGTTCTTCTTTCTTGTAATCTAGTTTGGATATTAGGGTAATGCTGGCCTCATAGGAGTTAGGATTTATTTCCTCTACTTCTGTTTTCTGGAACAGATTGTGGAGAATTGGTATAATTTCTTTCTTAAATGTTTGATAGAATTCACCAGTAAAACTGTCTGGGTCTGGTGCTTTTTTTCTTGGAAGATTATTAATTGTTGGTTAATTTCTTTAATAGATACAGGTCTATTCAGATTATTTTTCCTTGTGTGAGTTATGTGGATTTTTTTTTTTCAAAGAACTGGTCCATTTTAACTAAGTTATCAAATATATGGGTATAAAGTCATTCATAATATTCCTTTATGATCCTTTTAATGTCTATGGATGGGATCAGTAGTGAGGGCCCCCTTTCATTTCTTTCTTTTTTTATTGATATGTACTTGATTTACAATATTGTGTTAGTCTCACACAGTGTATTTTGTGTAGCAAAATCATTCAGTTATATATTTTTCGGATTATTTTCCATTATAGGTTATTACAAGATATTGAATATGGATCCTTGTGCTATACAGTAAATCCTTGTTGCTTACCTCCCCTTTCATTTCTTTTTTTTATATAAATTATTTATTTTATTTATTTTTGGCTGCATTGGGTCTTTGTTGCTGCACGCAGGCTTTCTCTAGTTTCAGTGAGCGGGGGCTACTCTTTGTTGAGGTGCGCAGGCTTCTCATTGCGGTGGCTTCTCGTTGTGGAGCACGGGCTCTAGAGCACAGGCTCTAGAGCACAGGCTCAGTAGTTGTGGCGCACAGGCTTAGTTGCTCTGCGGCATGTGGGATCTTCCTGGACCAGGGCTTGAACCTGTGTCCCAGCATTGGCAGGCGGATTCTTAACCACTGCGCCACCAGGGAAGTCCCTCCCCTTTCATTTCTGATATTAGTAATATGTGTCTTCTCTCTCCATTTCTGATTAGCCTCACTATAAGTTTATCAATTTTATTGATCTTTTCAAAGAACCGACTTTTTATTTCATTGATTTTTCTCTCTTGTTTTCCCTTTTCAATTTCATTGATTTATGCTCTAATTTTTACTATTTACTTTATTCTGCTTGCTTTACATTATTTTGCTTATTATTGCATTAATATTATTTTTATTTACTATTTATAATTATTTAATATTATTTTTTATTATTTTTATTATTAATTTTCTACTGCTTGCTCATCTTTTTCTAGTTCCTAAAGGTGAAGTTATTTCAGGTCTTTCTTTTTTTCTAATTTATGCATTCTCTGCAATAAGTTTCTCTCTAAGCACTGCTTTCACTGTATCCCATAAAATTTGACATTGTGTTTTCATTTTCATTTAATTCAGTATTTTAAAATTTCTTTTGAGACTTTTTCTCTGATCCATGTGTTATTTAGAAATGTTGTTTAATCATGAAAGATGTGTGAGTTTTCTGGCTTTCTGTTTTTGATGTCTACTTTAATTCTGTTGTGGTCTTGAAGCATACTTTTGTATGATTTCTGTTCTTTTATATTTGTTAGAGTATGTTTTATGACCCAGAATATGGTCTATACTAGTGAATATTCCATGTGATCTTGAGAGTAATATGTATTCTGCTATTGATAAATGAAGTATTTTATAAATGTCAGTTAAATACAATGAATGATGGTACTGTTCAATTAATTATGTCCTCATTGATCTTCTGTCTGCTGGATCTGTTGATTACTGATAGAGGTATATGGAAATCTCCAGCTATAATAGTGGACTTGTCTAGTTCTCCTTCCAGTTCTATCAGTTTTTCCACATGTATTTTAACACACTCTATTGTTAGATGTATGCATATTAAGGATTGCTATGTCTTCTTGGAAAATCGACCCTCTTATCATCATATAATGCCTGTCTTTATTCTTTTTTTTTTTAATTTATTTATATTTATTTTTGGCTGTGTTGGGTCTTTGTTTCTGTGTGAGGGCTTTCTCCAGTTGCGGCGAGCGGGGTCCACTCTTCATCGCGGTGCACGGGCCTTTCACCGTCCCGGCCTCTCCCGTTGCGGAGCACAGGCTCCAGACACACAGGCTCAGTAGTTGTGGCTCACGGGCTTAGTCGCTCCACGGCATGTGGGATCTTCCCAGACCAGGGCTCGAACCCGTGTCCCCTGCATTGGCAGGCAGATTCTTAACCACTGCGCCACCAGGGAAGCCCGCCTGTCTTTATTCTTGATAATTTTCCTTACTCTGATGACTGCTTTGTCTGAGATTAATACAGCTACTCCAGCTTTCTTTTAATTAGTGTTAGCGTGGCATGTCCTTCTCCATCCCTTTTTTTAAAGAGTAGACTTATTTTTTTTGAACAGTTTAAGGTTCACAGCAAAACTGTACAGAAAGTACGGAGAGTTCTCATATACCCCTCTGCCTTAACTGTTGACATCCCACATCTGAGTGATACATTGGTTACAACCAATAAAACTACACAGACACATCATTATCACCCAAAGTCCATAGTTTACATTGTGTTCACCTTTGGTGTTGTGCATTCTGTGGGTTTGGACAATGTATAAGGACATGTATCTACCACCATAAAGGTATCATACAAAATAGTGTCACTGACCTAACGATCCTCTGCACTCTGCCTGTTAATCCCTCTCTCCTCCCAACCCCTGGCAATAACTGATTTTTTTTTTTACTATTTCCATAGTTTTTTGTTTTCCAGAATGTCATATAGTTGGAACCAACCTTTACTTTTAATTTATGTGTCTTTATATTTAAGCTGAGTTTCTTGTAGACAACATATACTTGGGTTTTCTTTTTCATTCTTTTTGTCAGTTTCTTTTAATGGTATATTTGGAATATTTATATTTAAAGTGATTATTGATATAGTGAATTAATATCTACCATATTCTTAACGATTTTGGTCTCCCCCTTTTTCTTCTGCCTTCTCTGGTTTTAATTGAGCATGTTTTTGGTATGATTCCATTTTCTCTCTCTTATATTATCTCTTAGCATTATCTAAGAATATCTTAGATAGTAAGATAATGTATCTCTTCCATTGTCTCTCTTAGCATGTCAACTGTACTGCTTTATAAATTTTTTTTAGTGGTTGCCCTACAGTTTGAAATAAACATTTATAACTAAGTACACTTTCAAATAATGTTATAATGCTGAAGGGTAGTGCAGGTGCCTGTTAACAAAGTATTCCCAATTCTTTCTTTCCAGGACATATAACATTGCTACTGTTTATTTATTTCACTTATCATCCAATACATTGTTGCTGTTACTAGTTTGAGCAAGAAGTTATCTTTTACTTCTGTGTGTGTGTGTGTGTGTGTGTGTGTGTGTGTGTGTGTGGCCTGTGGGATTTTAGTTCCCTGACAAGGGATTTTTTTTTTTAATATGATTATGTTCTATTTTTTATTTCTTATTTAGAGAATGTGATTTGTTCTTTTTTTAAATTAATTAATTAATTTATTTATTTATTTTGGCTGCACTGGGTCTTTGTTACAGCACTCGGGCTTCTCTAGTTGCAGCACTTGAGCTCTAGAGCTCACGGGCTCAGTAGTTGTGGCACGCGTGCTTATTGCGGTATGTGGGATCTTAGTTCCCCAACCAGGGATCAGACCCGGGCCCCCTGCATTTGGAGCAAAGAGTCCTAACCACTGGACTGCCAGGGAATTCCCAAAAAGTTATCTTTTAATTAAGAATAAGACAAATAAAAATTCTTATAGTATTTATTCTTTCTCTAGCACTTTCTTCATGCAGATCTAAGTTTCTGACCTGTATCATTTTCCTTCTCTCTGAAGAACTTCTTTTAACATTTCTTGCAAGGCAGTTCTGCTGGCAACACATTTCCTCTAGTGTCTTTTTGTTGTTTTTGTCTGAGAAAACCTTTATTTCTCTTTCATTTTTGAGATATAATTTCAATGGATACAGAATTCTAGATTGGTGGGTTTGTTTTTAACACCTTAAATGTTTCACTTCAGTCAGTTTTTGCTTGAATGGTTTCTGAAAAGAGGTCTGTTGTAATCTTTACTCTGTCCCTTATTAGCTGAAGTATATTTTTCCCTCTGCTTCTCTCAAGAGTTTCTGTTTGTCTTTGGTTTGCTGCAGTTTATGTTATGTGTAGGTAGGTGTGGATTTTTTGGTATTTATTCTACTTAGTGTTCTCTGAGCAGCTCAGATCTGTGGTTTGGTATCTCATTAATTTTGAAAAAGTCTTAGCTATTATTATTATTATTAAATTCTCTCTGCTTATATGATCCATCTGTTCTTGTGTGTTGTCCAGATTTTTCCATTAGAGCCCTTAACATATTAATAATAGTTATTTAAAAATCCTGGCCTCATAATTCCAAAATTGCTGCCATGTCTGACTCTGGTTCTGATCCTGCTTCATCTCGAGACTGTGTTTCATTTTGGGTTTTTGTTTGATTTTGTTTTGCCTTTTATCATGTCTTGTAATTTTTGTTGAAACCTGGACATAATGTACTAAGTAATAGGAACTGGGGGTAAAAGGTCTTTAATGTGAGATTTTGTTTACCTGGTAAGAATTAGGTCTTGTTTACTGTCTCCTGAAGCTGCAGGTGTCAGAGGCTTCCATTTCCTCTGGTGTCCTTGCTTTTCTCTCCCTGTTTTCCTTGAGTTTCCCTAGAAACTCCTTGTTAAATGGAGTCTGTGTCTTGCATTTCTCTTAGTTGTGATCTAGTGTTCTTATTACACAGGGGCCCTGTTGATTTTGTGAGGTATTGGGGAGGAGAAGCACTCTCTAGTCTCATGATTAAGTCTCTTATGTTGTTGTTGGGCCAGAGTCCCTTGGCCTATGACCTTCAGGAGAGTTTCTTAGTGCGTGTGGAGGGGAGCTAGGCTGGAGTTGGTTGATTGCCCTGCCCCCAGGTCACATCATACTCAGTAAAGTAATTTTCCTCGGGGGAAGGCTTTTGTTAAGGAGAACAGGACTCTGGGTGTGTTTCAGAGTGGTTGCTTTCCCCTTCCTCAGCCCAAAGCATATGGGAGGAGCACTCCATTCCTGATCTCCACCCATGACAACTGGTGGAGCTCCTGGAGGTAAAACTAACACAAGTGTGGGTGCCCTCCTCCCTCCCTGGTGGGGCTCCAGGCGGTTTTATGTCTTTGCCTTGTCTCCAGTTGTCAGGGCAGCGGTTTCTCTGGTGGGTCTAAGAAGAGTTGTTGGTATACAGGTTTTCAGTTTTCCTCTTATTTTAGGAGTGAGAATGACAACTCCCAAGCTGTTTGCATCTTACAGCCGAAACCAGAAGTCCTCTCCTACTTTTTTAATTTATTAACTTTTGGAGATGAGTATGGATTTTATTGATTATCATGAAACTAGTAGTCCTGTGCAAGAGCCACGGGTGTCTGTGTTTGTGCAGGTTGAAAGAGCAGAGCCTTGTGAAGGAGCTGCGGCCCCGGGATGTCCTGGAGAGCAGCAGTGACAGCGATGAGAAGGTCCCTGTGACTAAGCCCTCCTCGCTCTCCAAGCGGAAGCTGGAGCTCGAGGTGGAAACGGTGGAGAAGAAGAAGAAAGGGCGGCCTCGGAAGGACTCGCGGCTCATGCCCATGTCCCTGTCTGTGCAGGTGAGGCTGGCGGGCCAGTGCTGCCCCCGGCCCACCTCCTGAGCTCGGTGTGGGGGCCTGCATATGCCCTGGGGAAGAAGGGGGGCCCCGCGTGCCTCATCAGTGTGGGGACAGCTGGCGTGGACACGTATACCTCCAGAACGGCCCCTGACCCACCCGGAGTCCTTGAGCCCCACCCTGGGGTCAGCTGCCTCGTCTCTGCAGTAGGGGTCTCTGTAGCGATCATCTACCCTCACAGAGGGTGAAAATGCCCGGGTAGTAGGCCCAGCCTCACCTCTGGTGACTCACCTTTACCTGGCACTGCCCTCCAGTGCCGGGCAGGGCTCAGGGACATCTCTGCTCTTGCAGTCCCCAGCTGCCCTGACTGCAGAGAAGGACGCCGTGTGTTTGTCCGTCCCAGCAGCTGCGCTGAAGCTGCCCATGCCGGGCCCCCAAAGAGCCTTCACCCTGCAGGTGAGCAGGCCTCCGCCTCCCTCCCTCCCGAGACTGCACATTCTTTTTGTCCGCCTGCCCACCCCCACCCCCTGGGAGGTGTAAACCCTGAATTGTCACAGACTTGGGGCTGCTTTCAAGTGGCTCTCCATCACCTTCTGGGGGAAGTTGTGGCTGAGCAGAGCAGCCACCCAATCTTAACAAGATGGCTGGCCTCTTCTCTGGGACCCCTCAATTCCCCAGCCCCCACGCCTCTCCTCCATGTCTTTGCCCTCCATCTTCTGGGTGCCCAGCTCCTTCAAGACCTGTCCCAGGTGTTCCTTCTCCTGGAAGCCTCCTCGATCTCCACTGTCGGCCGTGGGCTCAGCCCATGGAACCGTGTGGCACTGGTCTGTCTCTTGACCAGCCTGCTGGCCCGTCCACTTCCCAGTGCCCAGCGTGGGGTCATCATCAGGGTCTTTCAAGGTCTCGAGTGGAAGCTTCTAACTACAGGCTTGTTCAAAACACAGATCTACAGCAAGTATTTCTTTATTCGCAGAGGCCCTCTGGCCGCTCATCCCAGCACCCGTGCCAGGCCTTGCACACACCGTCATCTCCCACCCTCTATACCTCAGATCAGTTTCATGTCCTCGGGAAACCTTTTAGAACCCCACATGCAGGTGGGCTGCACACTGCCCCAGCCCAGGCTGCCCCTCAGGGCTGCCAGAGGGCAGGTGGACAGGTCCTTCTGGGTCTAAGGGTGGGGCCCCCTGGTTCTTCTCGCACAAATCCCCCTCCCAAACTCAGCCGGCCCCCCTCACCCGAGGGCCTTCCTTGCGGAGTGCTGTGTGGGGCTGTTCTTGGTTTCTGGGGGCCCAGCCCCCAGCCACAGCCGGCCCTCCACCCCAGCTCACCCGCTGTGTGGCCACACAAGTACGAACCGTACTGTGTGGCCACACAAGTACGAACCGCTCACCTAGGTCCCATGTGGGGTATCTGCCTGTCAGCTCCCCAGACACAAAACACGAGGCTGAGCCCGTGTGGAGTTGGTGCTGAACTGCACACATCTCCCCACGCTTTTCTGGGGACCCTCCTGTCAGTGACACTGGGCTCCAGTGTGCATGCCAAGGTGCACTGCCAAGGAGCTGGAGAGCCTGAGGGCTTTCCAGACCTTTCCTCCAAGTGCCAACACAGCCTCTGTTCTGGCCAAACCTGACAGTCTTTGAAGATCCTTCAGTTAGGAGTCAGGAGACCCATGTCCCCCCGAGCGGGCTGGGGTCCTTCTGTGCCGTGTTCTCTTGGCCGGTTGCTTGCCTTCTCTGCATCCTCCCTTGTGAGAGGAGGTGATGGGATCCAGAGGCTTCGAGGTCTTTAGCTGTGACACCGATTCTCTGCTCCACTGCACAGAGGACAAGGTGGACACCAGCTCCTGGGACTTGCCCTGCCCTGGGGGCTGCATGTTGGGACCTCTGGCCCCCTGTCCTGCCCTGTGACCACCCCCACCCCCAGCCTGCTGTTGGCCGGCAACTCTGTCCACCCTTGTGTGTCCTTCCCCCTGTCCGTGGCCCACGTCTGAGGCCACTGCTGCTGAAAACGTTCTGTTTGCTTCTCTCCCCCAGGTGAGCTCTGACCCCTCCATGTACATAGAGGTGGAGAACGAGGTGACGGCCGTTGGGGGCATAAAGCTGAGCCGCCTGAAGTGCAGCCGGGAAGGGAAGGAGTGGGAGACGGTGCTCACCAGCCGGATCCTCACCGCTGCCGGCAGCTGGTAAGAGCAGGGGTCTCTACCCCACCTGCCTTTAACGTAAAGCAAGACCCCGCACTGTACTGTGGGGCACCGGGCTGTCCTGGGAGGTGGCCTGTCTGAGGGAGGCCTACGCCCAGCCTCGCTTGGGACTGAGCTGGTGCCTGAGTCATCCGAGTCCCTGGGACACCCCTTGAAGGTGGCACCATCATCCGTGTGTTACAGGAGAGGAAACTGAGTCCTGGAGGGTCACCTAAGCCCCTTGGGCATTCTAGTCGGATTCCTGAAGTCTCCATTTCCAGGCCAAGCTCTGCCTGCGTCTCTCTGACCTTGGCTGGCCTTTTCTCTGGACCCCAGGTTTTCATCCAAGGAAATCAGCATGGATTTCTGACTGTCCTCTGAGTCCCAAGGCCAGCCCTTTCCAGATCTGCCCTTTTGGGGGAGACCTGAATTCGGTGGTCAGTCACCTAGTGTCTTTCCACCACCCCTGGAGGTGGCCCCGCACGTGCTCCATCTGGAAAGAGGACCCGGGGACATATGGCCCCAGTCGGGACTGTGTTCTCAGTACCCCTACGAGGGTCTTACAAAGCTGTCAGCTTAGATGTGGTCGTTTTCATTAGGCCCGGAATCCTTTTTCATGAGGCTGCATGTGAAACACTCTCACAAATGTCTGTGACCCTGGCCCTGAGCGAGCCAGGTGCTGGGCCTGGACGGAACCACCATTCTGTTCCTCCCTCCGTCCCCTGGGGCTCCCCCTTCGTCCCTGGTCCCAAGGCAGCCGGCACGCCCCAGCTGGGGGCCAGGTGTGTCAGCACAGCCTCCCCGTGTGACCTAGAGGCTGCCGGGGAGTCCGGCCAAGCGGCCAGCCAGGCCCCAGCCCAGCGTGCAGACCTGCCCCCCGCGCCACAGCTCCAGAGGTTCGGCATCCCTGGCAGCGGGCTGACTGCAGGTGCGCCCTGACCACAGGGACGAGCAGACAGAACACGGACCCACGGCCTCTTCCTTGGCTGACCTCGCTGTGAGCTGGCTGCCAGTGCAGACCGTAGGCGCCGGCTGGCAGCCCAGAAGTGATTTGGAGCAGGGCTCCAGTGGGCTGCTGGGCTGGACCTTGCTGTGCTGGCTGCACACCTGCTCCCACTGCCTGGGGTCTGAGGCTCTGGCCTCGCTCTAGGCTCGCTCTCACCCCAGGGGGCCCCACTAAGAGGGCAGAGCCTGCTTGTGCCGGGCACAGCCAAGGGGCCTAGTGGACGCTCAGAGGAGAGACATGAGACTGCGCCGACACACTTGTGGTGAAGCCTTTCTCGCTCAGGGAGCGACATGTCTCTCCCACCCCGGTCTCGAAGGCCTTCTGAGCACAGCTGGGCGCCCCATGTGGGAGACGCACCCTGTCGTCCCCACATTCCCCCTGGCCTGTCTGGGCAGAGGCCTCCCAGGGCCCCTCTGGCTGGTCTCAGCTAGGAGACTGTCGGGGGGATGCTCTGCAGCTGCTCCCAAACAGTGAGGCCTGCTTCCTGGCTCACTGTCAGGGCCGCTGGTCCTCGGGCACGTGCTCCCTGGGGGCAGTTCCGTGTGAGCCCAGAAAAGCCTGAGCCACCGCATGGGGGCGAGGACTCCATCTCCAGGCAGAGGTCTCCAGTAGGCACCATCAGCTCTGCCGCCCGGCCTGGCTCTGTCCCTGCATCTCGGGGCCACCAGAGCTCCCAGCCTCCCTGACGCCAGCCCCCTGCTCCCCCAGTGACGTGGTGTGTGTCGCCTGTGAAAAGCGGATGCTGTCCGTGTTCTCCACCTGTGGTCGCCGCCTCCTCCCTCCCATCCTGCTGCCATCCCCGATCTCCACCCTGCACTGTACCGGCTCCTACGTCATGGCCCTCACCGCCACAGCTACGCTGTCCGTCTGGTGAGAGGCAGGGCGGGAGCGGCTGTGTGGGTGCCCTTGCTGCAGGGAGGGTCGCCCCACCGGCACACAGGCCCTTGGGCCCGGCTGGAGGGTGAGCTGCTCCTGTCTCCCCCAGGGATGTGCACAGGCAGATAGTGGTGGTGAAGGAAGAGTCCCTACACTCCATCTTGGCAGGTGAGCCTGGCAGGGGGCCGCCCCATCCCTGGGGTGGGGTTGGGGACGGGCAGCTCAAGTCCAGGTCTGGCACAAAGGGCCCCGCTCAGCCGAGACGGAGAGCAGGCTCTGGGGTCCCGTCTGCGTGGCTAGGGCTGTGGGAGCCATGGAGCCCGCTGATGAGAATACGCTGGAACCCCTTCTTGGTGTCTCCCTAGGAAGTGACATGACGGTGTCACAGATCTTGCTGACGCAGCATGGAATCCCCGTGATGAACCTGTCGGACGGGAAGGCCTACTGCTTCAACCCATCACTGTCTGCGTGGTAAGCACACCGCCCTGAGCCCTGCCCCTTGGAGGGTCCATCTGAGCCAGAACCCAGCACAGCCAGCAAGGGCCCCACCTGGCCCACTTCTCCTGGGAGTCTGGCCAGAGTGGAGGCTGCAGTGCAGCCCCCATCCCTGCCAGCCCCCTGCCTCTCTGCCCTCAGACCTGTGCACAGGGACGCTGTCCTTCCCCTCCACTGTTCCCCGGGGGTCACTTTGTCTGTAGCAGACATTTGAACTTTTATGGTTGTCGATGAGTAGTTCCAGCCTGGCCTCCGTAGGTGCCGTCAGCTTCACGGCAGCCTCATCCGGCCCTGCTGTTTTTGTAGCTGAGTCGGAGCCGAGGGGCACCTCCGACTGGCTTGGTGCATTAGTGGGGCTGCACTGTCACTCACCACGTGTGAGGTCTGTACCTTTGCTCTGTCCATTTTGGAGTCCTTTTCTATATTTGTAAAACCTCTTTTTTTTTTCTGCCGCGCTGCATGTCTCGCAGATCTTAGTTCCCCAACTAGGGATCGAACCTGGGACCCCTGCATAGGAAGCATGGAGTCCTAAGCAGGGAAGTCCCTGTAAAACTTCTTTGTACATCAGAGATCTTAACCCAGAGTTAGAAAGGGTGTACCTCGTGTACCAGCCGATCAGAAGTTTTCTCCTGGGCTTCCCTGGTGGCGCAGTGGTTGAGAATCTGCCTGCCAATGCAGGGGACACGGGTTCAAGCCCTGGTCTGGGAAGATCCCACATGCCGCGGAGCAACTAGGCCCGTGAGCCACAACTACTGAGCCTGCGCGTCTGGAGCCTGTGCTCCGCAACAAGAGAGGCCGCGATAGTGAGAGGCCCGTGCACCGCGATGAAGAGTGGCCCCCGCTTGCCACAACTAGAGAAAGCCCTTGCACAGAAACGAAGACCCAACACAGCCAAAAATAAATAAATAAATTTTAAAAAAAGTTTTCTCCTGCCTGCGCCTTGCTCCTTCAGGCCCAAGTGTGCCGCCATCCAGCCTGTCTCTGTTAAGGGTTGCTGGACACAAGTTTATCCTCAGACTGAGATTTCTTTCTTGAGTTAAAAAAAAAAAAAACAGCAACCCTCAAAATCCCCACTCCCTGCTCTTCCAAATTGCAAAATATCGTGTATTGTATGTGATTAGTATAATGGAACAAGCTGGTTATTTGAGAAGGGAAATGTGGACTCTGTAGGCACCAGGCTGTTTTTAAATTGTGTGAAGCATCCAGAGAATGTGAAGCACTGATGCCTGGAATGCTGTGTGAGCTCTGGGAGGCTGGATGCTGGGGACTCCTCAGCCGATTCCGAGGGCCGCGGCATGTGGGCTCCCAGGCAGACTAGCATCCCAGGCATGCTCGCTCCCCGCCCCCAGGACCTGAGACCCGGGGCCAGAGTGTTCAAGTAAGGAGGCCCCACATGGGCATACAGGGACCTCGGCTCCCTCAGTGCCCCTCGCCGCCTGCCTCTGCTGGGCCTCCTGGTTTCCCTGAGTTCCGCTCCTGCCTTTGCCTCCCCAGGAACCTGGTTTCTGACAAGCAGGACTCCCTGGCCCAGTGTGCAGACTTCAGGAGCAGCCTGCCATCCCAGGACGCCATGCTGTGCTCGGGACCCTTAGCCATAGTCCAGGGCCGCGCCTCCACGTAGGTGACCCGGATACAGGGGAGGCATCCAGCTGGCTTTGTGGACGTGGTCCCTCCGAGGCCTGGCTTCTGACTGCCTGAGCCCAGCGGCACTCACAGGGCTGGGCTGGGGCTGCCGAGGGCTGGGAGCCACAGTGGGCACTGTCTCAGGGTGCAGGGCCACAGCTCTGTCACTTCAGGACCTGGGTGGCAGTGTGAGGGGCTGCAGGTCATGGATCCCCATGTTGGGCTGCACTTTGGGTGGGTGCCTGGGCTGCTGGCCTGTCCCCTCGGGGGCTAGATGGGAGGTGCAGAGCAGCAGGACCTGGGAGCGGTTGGGCCGCTGTGGAGTCTGATACCTGCCCCCTCCCCGCCTCAGCAGCTCAGGGAGGCAGGCAGCCCGGCTCTTCTCCGTGCCTCACATGGTGCAGCAGGAGACCACCCTGGCCTACCTGGAGAGCCAGGTCGCCGCAGCGCTCACCCTGCGCTCCAGCCACGAGTACCGCCACTGGCTCCTCCTCTACGTGCGATACCTCGTGAATGAAGGTGAGCTTCCCAGTCGTCCTTCTGTCCTCCCGGGCCCCACTCAGTCCCCATCCCAACGGGACCCTCCCGAGGGCCCGAGTGTCAGGGCCCAGGTGCAGCAGCCTAGGCTCTGTCCTCCCTCCTCCCGGCTTCCCGTGGTCGCCCCCTGGGGCCCTGGCCTCCCACTCCCAAGTCAGTGAGGTGGGCAGCTCAGCAGGTGTCCAGCCCCACCATGGGCTGAACCGAGCAGCCCCTGAGGCCACAAGGATTGGTGGCAGGAGGGTGTGGGGGCAGAGGACTCACAGACACAGGCTCAGCTCCCCCTGACCTCGTTGCCCCCTCAGAGCATCGGTGGGCCTGTACCTCTCTTTGTCCTGCCTGGAAGGGCCAGCCTGCTGTCCAGCACCTCCCCTCGGCCCTCCAGCCCAGCTTTCCCCACCAGGGCTCTTACACCCATGTCCCCGTCCCAGGATCCCCCTCCTTGCCCCGCCCCGCTCCTTCTGTGGGTCAGCAGACAGCAGGGTGTTGGAAGACGTGACCTCCCACAGCCTCTTGACTCCCTGTGAGGCAGGCGTGGGCTCCGGCCTTGCCAGCCTTCCTCCGCTTGAGCTTGGCCTCCAAGGCCGTGGCCTGGGGATGGCCCTCCCCAGCTCTCCTGTGTCACCACGCAGCCTGGGCCTGGTCATGGAGCTGGCACCCCCACACACTCTCCTGCCTTTCTTGCTTTGCTTTCAACTCCTCCCCTGTTTTGTTCATGATTTAGAGAAAACAAATTAAGTACAGAAAAGACAGAGAAAAACTTGCCTGACCTCTACGGGTGTAACTTGCAGAATTTGCCCGTCACGTTGCCAGACCCCTCCCCCACAGACCCCAGGGATGAGTTCAGTGTGGACTCATCCCGCCCAGACTTAATAAACACTCGGTGTTCCTGCAGCCTTGCTCCTCTGCCGGGCGCTCAGGTCACGTGTGGCCTCACCCCCGTACCCCCGGAAAGCCCGCCTCCGGCTCCTCTCTGGTTTCCTCCATCCTGGGTGTCAATTCACTGGGGCTGCCCCCCTAGGGGACACCTCACCTCCACCGCTTGCTTCTCTTTCTCCATCTTCACGCGCGTCTGGCCCAGGGCCCGCGCACAACTCCCCTCCCCTCTCTGTCCCTCCTTCCTCCCCTGGGGGAGGAGGACTCGAGCTTCACAGGGACACCAGCTCTCCTCTAAGCATCCTCAGGTTCCACCCTCATCACTGGCTGATTTCCTCCATTCCCTGTGGCCTCGGCTGCCCCTGATTCTGCCTCCAGCGTGGCTGGTGCTCCCTCCATCTGTGCCGTAGCCCCACCTCCTCCTCCGTCTCCTCTGCCCAAACTCATTCCCACACCCATCTTCTCCCGAAGGACACCTCCTGACCCTGTGCATCTGCCCCCACCTCTTCTCTCCAATAGGCCCCCCTCAGCCCACTCCCCTCCTCCCACAGCCCCCACATTCTCCACCCCCTTGGGGGGTCTGTCCCAGAGCTTCCACGTCTTGTCTTCCCTGGCCCAGCACACAGCGGCCACTGCGTGTGTTTCCCGGGATTGGGGGGGTGAGTCAGATCCTCTCGCTATGGCCTCTGAGCGCTGAACTGAGACAAGGAGGCAACAAAGTGAGTGTTCTTTCTGCTTTGATGTACACAACAACTTAGCCTGTTCTTGACTTTATTTCTTTTTGTAATGTGTTCCTATTTCTGTTTTGTTTTGTTTTTTTGTTTTCTGTAATTAGGGTTTGAATACCGACTCCGAGAAATATGCAAGGACTTACTGGGGCCCGTTCACTCCTCCACTGGAAGCCAATGGGAGTCAACAGTAGTGGTATGTGCCACTTTCCTTTTTGCCACAAGAAATCTCTCCTGAAAAGTAAAGGTGGAAATTGAAAAGTAAGCCAAAGTGCTTTGAAATTCTTTCCTGTTACACTCTTCCAGCACACTGCCGGCGTCAGAGAGAGGGCGAGTTGCCAGCCCACCCACCCTGGCAGGAGCCCTTGGCATAAGGGGCTGAGGGAGCGTCCACTCAGCCACGCGCCTGTGCTTGGAAAGCCGCCTGCCGGGGGCTGTGGATTTGTTAGTAGTGAGGCTCATAGTCCGGTCAGGAGGCAGACGTGAGCGAGTAAGCAGTTCAGTCAACAGAGCGGTGATGGGTGTGTCTGGGAGAAAGCGGTGGGGAGACCTCGGAAGAGGACTTGCAGGATGAAACCCCAGGACAGGAATGAGCCTGCTCCGTGGAGACCGGGAAATGTGCTGGTAGAGGTGACAGAAGTACAGAGGGCTTGGCCCATGGAGGCCTCTGTGGCTGGAACATCATTGGCAGAGGAGAGGGTGTGACGTGAGTCCAGAGAGGGCAGGAGGTGGATCCCAGGGACCTTGTGAGGAGCTGGGGTTTAGTCTAGGGCAGTGGGAGCCGGCAGAGGGGTTGGCGCTGATGTAGCAGAGCAGTCGGGACAAGGCAGACCTGGCAGTAGCTGAAGACAACTTGGATCCATGTGGCAGCCACAGAGAAGGGAGAGAAAGCAGATTCAAGATGTATTTTGGAGGCAGAACCTACAAGACTGGGCGGGTGGGTGGTTGGATATGGAGCAGGTGAGGGAAAGAGAATAATGAACGTAATGAAATTGCACAGATGAGACTGTGGCTCACACAAGTGGGTAGAGTGAATTGATCGACTTGGGCAAGGAACAGGTTGGCGGGGAACTGGGGGCATGGTTCGCTCCACTGCTTCACTCAGCCATTGGGCAGCTGCCGGTGGAGCCCCACTCTGGCCAGGCGTAGCTCGGCAGCCGGCTGCAGCAAGCAAGGCTCAGGGGCCCCGCCTTCATGGGGACAGAGGCAGATTGGAGACAAATGAGCAAGTACATGTAACGTGTTGGCGGGGATGGGTCCTGTGAACACCAATGAAGAGGGCAGGGGTGCGGAGTGCTGATGGGGCGCTGTTTTACATTCAGTGATCGAGGAAGCCCTGACTGATGGACAGAGATCAGAGGAGGTAAGGGAGGAAGCCCCGCAGATATCTGGGGGAAGAACATCCAGGCAGAGGGAACAGTGAGGACAAAGGCCCTGAGGTATGAGGGCTCGAGTGTAAAAGGAGCAGCTGAGCAGAGGTGATGGGAGGGTGAAATAGGTGAAAGATTGGAGGGTCGGTCCTGGGAGGACTCTGGAGGTCTTGGTGTGTACTTGGCCTCCATTTTTTATTTTGTTGCTGTAGATGTTAATTTAGTTGGTTACTAGAATCCTAAGTTGAAAATCAGTTCTCTTTAGAGTTTTGAAGGTATTGTGCCACAGACTTTTAGCATTTGCTGCTGTTGCTAAAACTGCCACCAGTCCGTTTTCCACTGCTTTGTAAGTTCTTTCGGGATCCTGCCTTGGTGCTTTCAAGTCTCACAAAGCTCTCGGTCTACGTCTTTCATTCATTCTGTGGACTTTACTTAGAGGCTGTCTTTGGTTATAGCTTCCCTTTCATTTCCCTCATCATCAGAGAGGTAGCATGTCCTCCCTTCTTAAAATCTGCTCCATCATTTTTTATAGTTCTAATTCTCCTTGAAATTTTCATTTTAGTCTTTTGATCTTCTTGAGCACAGTAAGCTTAGTTATTTTATTTTAAAGTTGCACGTCTGATAGTTCTAGTATCAGGAGCCCTTGTGGGTCTGTCTCTATTGCCTATAAATGTTTCTACTGGTTCTCGTTCACGTTATCTTATCTCCTCAAGTGCCTGGTTATTTTCAACTGTCTGCTGGACATGGTATTTGAAAAATTACTTGTAGAAATGGCTTGAGCCTCAGGTGATGTTGCTTTTGCACAGAGCATTTTATTTGCTTCGGTGCCAGCTCTTAAGGCACCCGCTCTGCAGGGTCTCAACCCGGTCGGGATGGAGGTTTTCTGGGCTGCCTGGGGACTTTTCAGAGCTGGGCACTGGCTGGTGCAGGGGCTGGTTTCCTTCCAGTTTACCCTTATTCTAGGGTCGGGTCATCCCTTGGGGATACCAGCACAAAGAAGGGGTGGTTTACCAGGGACCCACACTTTTCATGGGCCTTAGGCCCCTGCTTTGGTCCCCCGGGCTCTCAACTCTTGACAGAAGCCCACTCAGCCTCTTCCTCATCAGTACATGTTCCCAAGGCCAAGGTGTCCCTCTGGATTCCTGCCTTCCCCCACCCTGGCTCAGTCCTTCACCCCAGCACATTAGCTCTTGGAGTTCTGCTTCTGCTTATCCAGCTTTGTCCCCTGTCCTCAACAGGAAGGGTGTTCTGAATTACCTGCAGTAGTCGAGCTGTTTCCCAGCACACCTCACCTCTGGGGCAGCCTGACAGGCCATCTGCTTGTGGGGTGGGGGAGCACGTGTCTGACAAAGCCCTACCCTTGGCCGGGTTGTGGGGCCTCACTCTGTGCCCAGCTGCCACTCTGGGGGCCTGAGCCTAAGACGTTAGCCAGAGCTCTACATAGAGGTTCTCTGTCTCAGCCTGAAGGTGGGCACTCTAGGCCAAGGTGGGGTGGGGAACACAGGCAGGCCACCGGTTACCAGCCATGCACCCTCCTCTCCCCCTCCTTCCTGCTGTTCTTGCTGACCCCAAGCTTTGTCCAGGAGAGCCTGTGGCTCCCTTCCCAGGAGCACCATCAGTGCTATGCTACCTGCTTTTTACCTCTGCCAACTGCCTAAAACCACTGGTCTGCTCGGGGTCCCCAGTATCTATGACAAATGCTTTCAACTGCAGGTAAATGATACCCTGTCTAGTGGTGGCTGAAGTAGTTTTATTCTGTCCTCCAAAACAAGTCCTTTGGAGTTAAGTGGAGGTCTGTATCTCTGTGATTCTCTTGGCCTCTCCCTCATGTCATAAGATGGCTTTCATGTCCAACTGAAGGAAGGAAGACAGAAGGAAGCCAGTACCAGTAGCATCCACCCTCTTAAAAGGAAAGCCAGCCCATGCCTCACAGCAGCCAGCAGACCACTTGGGCACCCCCATTGGGAGGGAGGCCAGGAAGGCAAGCTGTGAAGACTATGGCGGGGAAGTCTTGGAGCAGGTCTGGACAGAGCTAACTCCTGCTGTCTGCCACATCCCCTTCTGGCCTCAGCACTCTTCTGAATTTATGCTTTTTTTTTTTTAATACATCTTTATTGGAGTATAATTGCTTCACAATACTGTGTTAGTTTGTGTTGTACAACAAAGTGAATCAGCTATATGTATACATATATCCCCATATCCCCTCCCTCTTGAGCCTCCCTCCCACCCTCCCGATCCCATCCCTCTAGGTGGTCACAAAGCACCAAACTGATCTCCCTGTACTATGCCGCTGCTTCCCACTAGCTATCTGTTTTACATTTGGTAGTGTATATATGTCGATGCTAGTCTCACTTCACCCCAGCTTCCCCTCCCCGCCCCGTGTCCTCAAGTCCATTCTCTATGTCTGCATCTTTATTCCTGGCTTGTCACTACGTTCATCAGTACCATTTTTTTCTTTTTTTAGATTCCATATATATGCGTTAGCATACGGTATTTGTTTTTCTCTTTCTGACTTACTTCACTCTGTATGACAGACTCTAGGTCCATCCACCTTACTACAAATAACTCAATTTCATTTCTTTGTATGGCTGAGTAATATTCCATCGTATATATGTGCCACATCTTCTTTATCCATTCATCTGTCAGTGGGCATTTAGGTTGCTTCCATGTCCTGGCTATTGTAAATAGTGCTGCAATGAACATTGTGGTACATGTCTCTTTTTGAATTATGGTTTTCTCAGGGTATATGCCCAGTAGTGGGATTGCTGGGTCATATGGTAGTTCTATGTTTAGTTTTTTAAGGAACCTCCATACTGTTCTCCATGGTGGCTGTATCAATTTACATTCCCACCAATGGTGCAGGAGGGTTCCCTTTTCACCATACCCTTTCCAGCATTTATTGTTTCTAGATTTTTTGATAATGGCCATTCTGACTGGCATGAGGTGATGCCTCATTGTAGTTTTGATTTGCATTTCACTAATAATTAAGTGATGTTGAGCATCTTTTCATGTGCCTCTTGGCCATCTGTATGTCTTCTTTGGTGAAATGTCTATTTAGGTCTTCCGCCCATTTTTTTTTTTTTTTTTTTTTTTTAATTTTTGGCTACGTTGGGTCTTCATTGCTATGCACGGGCTTTCTGTAGTTGCGGTGAGCGGGGGCTACTCTTCGTTGCGGTGTGCAGGCTTCTCAGTGTAGTGGCTTCTCTCATTGCAGAGCACAGGCTCTAGGCACGCGGGCTTCAGTAGTTGTAGCATGTAGGCTCAGTAGTTGTGGTGCACGGGCTTAGTTGCTCAGCAGCATGTGGGATCTTCCCAGACTAGGGCTCGAACCCGTGTCCCCTGCATTGGCAGGCGGATCCTTAACCACTGTGCCACAAGGGAAGCCCTTCCACCCATTTTTTAATTGGGTTGTTTGTTTTTTTTGATATTAAGCTCCTTACTGTCTCTTCATCTTGATATGGGGAGCAGAGGGGGTGAATTGAGTATGAGCCCTCTGCCTTCTTGTTGAGTTTCTTTGTGAACACTCTCATGGTGAGAATTGGCCATTCAAATGAAACTGGTCCTCAGGATGGCTGGGAAATGGAGCTGGGGATGGAGAGTGCTGCCAACGAGTAATGCTGACTCTAGATTTAAGAGCCACTTGTATTTCCTGTTGAAATATGTTGGTGTCATTTGTTTTTCTTATTGGTTTGTAGGAATTCTTTATATTTTGGGAAAATTTGTGATATGAGCTGCCAGCGCATCTCAGGGGACCCCCAAAATCCAGATTTCTTTCCCTCAAAGATCACGGCTCATTGTGTACAGGAGGGAGACAGTAAGCAGAGGGTTGGGCACTAAGTAGCCGTCCTTCGGGTGCGTGCGTGGCTGCCGGCCTCTGAATCCCCAGCCGGACCCTGCTCTTGGGGAGCTTCCGTCCGCCAAGATCTTCATTGTAGGACCTGTGACACTGACCTGAGAAGTGGTGATGAGCTGTGTCCAGGCTGGTGCCTGAAACAGTGGGCAGCACCATCCATTTCTGAGAACCCAGGCTGGGAGGTGGTACTGGTGGCTGTTGGTATTGATACCAGCCACACCAGCCTTCCGGCCAGAGGGCACATCCTCTGTCTGATAGTTTGCCCCTGGTGCCACAGGCAGACAGAATGTTTTGCTTTGCTTATAGCAGTTTATTTCATTCCCTTTCATTTTTTTAAATTGCGTTTTTCAGGTTTTTTTAATTTTAAATTTATTTTGAATGATAATGTAGTCACATACCTCAAAAATTAAAAGGTACAGTAGTTTTGAAATAAGTTTTGGAATCAGGAAGTATGAGACTGCCACCTTACATCATCTTTTTCAAGATTCATATGGCTATTTGGGGTCCCTTGGGATTCCATAAGAATTGTAGGATGGATTTTTCTATTTCTGTGAAACATGCCAGTAGGATATTGATAGGGAGTGCATTAAATCTATAGATTGCTTTTGGTATTATTGACATCTTAACCATATTAATAAGTCTTCTAATCCATGAACATGGGATGTCTTTCCATTTATTTATATCTTCTTTAATTTCTTTCAGCAACATTTTGTAGTTTTCAGTATACTAGTCTTTCGCCTCCTTGGTTAAGTTTATTCCTAAGTATTTTGTTCTTTTGGAGCTTATTGCAACTGGAATTGTTTTCTTAATTTCTTTTCCAGATTGTTGGTTGTCAGTATATAAAAACGCAGCTGATTTTTGTGTGTTGATTTCATGTTCTGCACACTTGCTGTATTCATTTATTAGTTCTAACGGGTTTTTTTCCAGAATCTTTAGGGTTTTCTACATATAAAATTATGTTGTCTGCAAACGAATAAGTTTACTTCTTCCTTTCAGATTTGGGTGTCTTTTATTTCTTTTTCTTGCCTCATTGTTCTGGCTAGGACTTTTTAGTATTATGTTGAATAGAAGTGAAAGTGGGACATTCTTGCCTTGTTCCTGACCTTAGAGCAAAAGCTTTCAGTCTTTTAACACTGAGTATGATGCTAGCTGTGGGCTCTTCATATATGGCCTTAATTTTATTGAGATAGTTTCCTTCTATTACCAGTTTGTTGATTGTTTTAGTAGTGAAGGTGTGTTGAATTTTGTCAAATGCTTTTTCTGCATCAATTGAGATGATCTTCTGGGATTTTTTTTTCTTCATTCTATTAATGTGGTGTATTACATTGATTGATTTTAGTTTCTTAAACCACCCTTGCATTCCAGGAGTAAATCACACTTAGTCATAGTATATAATCCTTTCCATTTGCTGTTAAATTCTGTTCACTAGTACCAGTACCGGTACCAGTCCGCAGCCTGTTAGGAACCAGGTTGCACAGCAGGAGATGAGTGGCAGGCAAGCGGGTGAAGCTTCATCTGCTGCTCCCCATCACTCCCCATTGCTCACATTACTTCCTGAACCATTGCTCGCATTACTGCCTGAACCATCCCCCCATCACTCCCATTACCACCTGAACCGTTGCTTGCATTACCACCTGAACCATCCCCCCCATCATTCGCATTACCGCCTGAACCATCTCCCCCATCACTTACATTACTGCCTGAACAATCCCCCCATCACTCCCATTACCTTCCTGAACCATTGCTTGCATTGCCGCCTGAACCATCCCTCCCATCACTCCCATTACGGCCTGAACCACCTCCTGCATCACTTGCATTACTGCCTGAACCATCGCCCCCATCACTCACATTACCACCTGAAGCATCCCCCCATCACTTGCATAACCACCTGAACCATCTCCCGCATCACTTGCATTACCGCCTGAACCATGCCCCCCACCACCACTCGCATTACTTCCTGAACCATTGCTTGCATTACCACCTGAACCATCGCCCCCATCACCCACATTACTTCCTGAACCATCTCCCGCATCACTTGCATTACCACCTGAACCATCCCCCCATCACTCACATTATTTCCTGAACCATTGCTCGCATTACCGCCTGAACCATCTCCCACCTCCGACCCCCAGTCCGTGGAAAAATTGTCTTCCACGAAACCGGTCCCTGGTGCCAAAAAGGTTGGGGACCACTGCACTAGTATTTTGTTCAGGACTCATCAGTATTCACAAGGGACATTGGACTGTTTTCTTTCCTTGTAGTGTCTTTGTCTGGCTTTCATATCAGGATAATGCTGGTCTCATACAATGAATCTAAACATGTTCTCTTCTCTTCAGTTTTTTGAGAGAGTATGTGGAGGATTGTTGTTCATTATTCTTTAAATTTTTGGTAAAATTCACCAGTGAAGCCATCTGGTCAGTCCTGGGCTTTTCTTTGTTGGGAGGTTTTTGATTACTGATTCAATCTCCTTGTTACTTATAGGTCTGTTCACATTTGCTATTTCTTCATGATTCAGTCTTGGTAAGCTGTGTATTTCTAGGAAGTTGTCCATTTTATCTCGGTCATCCGATTTGTTGGTGTACAGTTGTTCATAGTATTCTCTTATTTATACTCCTTTTATTTTTGTGGCATCAGTTGCAATGTCCCTATTTCACTTCTGATTTTCATTATTTGAGTCTTCTGTTTTTCTTAGTCCATGTAGCTAAATGCTTGTCAATTTTGATGATCTTTTCAAGGAATTCATTTTTGGTTTTATTATTTTCTCTATAGTTTTTCTGTTCTCCATTTTACTGATTTTCTGATATGTATGATTTTCTTCTTCTTGTTTTGGGTTTAGTTTGCTTTTATTTTTCTAGTTTTGTTAAATGGAATGTTGTGTTATTGATTTGATTTGTGAATTTTTCTTTGTAGATTCTTATAGCTATAAATTTCTCTCTAGCCAGTGCTTTTGCTGCATTCCAGTATGTTGTGTTTTCATTTTCATTGTCCCTAGATATTTTTAACTTTCCCTTGTAATTTCTTCTTTGAATCATTGATTGTAACAGTGTGTTAATTTCCACATATTTGTGTGTGTTCCAGTTTTTCTTCTGCTGTTGATTTCTAGTTTCATTCCATTGTGATTGGAAAAGACACTTTTATGATTCAGTCTTTTTAAGCTTATTGAGACTTGTTTTGTAGCCTAATATGTGGTCTGTCCTGGTGAATGTTCCACATGCACTTGAGAAAAATGTATATTCTGCTCTTGTTGGGTGGAGTGTTCTGCATATGTGTCCTTTAGGTCCAGTTGGTCTATACTGCTTTTCAGGTCCTCTATTTCTTATTGATCTTCTGTCTGCTTGTTCTATCCATTATTGAAAATAGGATATCGAAGTCTTCTGCAAATTGTAGGACTGTCTGATTTCTCCTTTCAATTCAGATAATGTTTGCACCATGTATTTAGGAACTCTGATGTTTGGTGGGTATATGTTTATAACTGTTACATCTTCTTGGTCAGCTGACCCTTTTATCATTATACAGTGTCCTGTGTCTTATAACAATTTTTGACATAAAGTCTATTTTGTCTATTATTAGTATAGTCATCTCTTTTCTATTTTGCTTATTATTTACATGGGATATCTTTTTGATTCTTTCACTTTCAACCTGTGTATATCCTCCTTTAGATCTAAGTGAGTTCCTTGTAAGCAGCATATAGTTGGATCCTGTTCTTTTATCGATTTTTTGATTAAGGAGTTTAATCCATTTACAACATGTGCTGTATTTCCACTTACGCTATACAAGACTGCTTTTAAATTTTTTAATTTCCCTAAAAGTTTCACTCCTGCTTCTTTCCACAACCTTAGACATTCTGTTGTATTCTACCTATATCTCTTGACCCCAGGTTCCCAGGGGTCTGCAGTTCCCCTGCAGCTTTCACATGCCACAGTGCTCACCACTGCCTTTTGCAGCCTCCATCCTGATATCTGTACTATGCTACTGTTCCCATCAGTACTCTCCATTCATTTAGGTTTTCTTTAATGCCTTCCAGTAAAGTTTTTTAATTTTCAACACATAGGCCATATGCATCTTTTTTTAGAATTATTCTTAGATATTTTTTAATTGTGGCTATTCTAAGTGATAAGTTGTTTTATGTTTTCTGATTATTCATTGCTGCTGTACATATGCATTTGACTTTAGTATATTAATCACCAGCCATCTTTCTATTATTATTATTAATTTGTCCATTAATTGTTTTGCATTTTCTATGTGGATTAAACAATGAAGTCATCTCAAATAATCTTTTTATTTCCTATTTTCTAGTTCTAAGTTTTCTAATATTAAATTCTCCTTGATTTCCAGGATAAACCCTACTTGGTCATGAGTTACCATCTTTTTTTTTTTTTGGCCACGCAGCACAGCCAAAAAAAAAAAAAAAAAAAAGCACTTTATTGTGAATCTTGGTAGGTCTTCCTTTGTAGGTAATATGTTCTTGTACTTTAGAAATTTTCAGAAATTTTCTGTCTTTTATATCTGAAAATTCTGTATATTTCATTCTAATGTGTCTGGTTATCAGTTTTCCCATATATTACTTGATCAGCACTCAGTGGAACCTTTCAACCTAAGGCCATTCGTTGTTGTTTAATTATGTGAAATATACCCATATTATTTCTTTAAATATTTCCTTCTCTCTTCTTTCTCTGTCTCCTGTGGGATCCATTATGTGGATGTTGGGCCTATCTGCTGTGCTCCACCTGCCTTTGTAGGCAACAGTACAGTTTCTCCTCTTACAGTTTCCCCTCTGCCTGCCTCCCTGCTGAGTGTGGGCTGCTCCTCCATCTGACCTCACTCTGACTTGGTCTTCAGCAGTGTCCAGTCTCCTGCTAATCCCATCTCCTTCAACCACTGTGTTGCTCAAACTTGGTATCTACACTTGGTTCTTTTCTATAATTCATCATCTTGTTACCACACTTGTTTTAACATATTGGCCCTTCTCTTCCAGTGGTCAGTGCTATCAGCTGGTGGTTTTCCCTTTGCAGCAGCCGTGCTCCTCGAGGGTCTATGCGGTGGAGACCCTGCGTGGCAGTGCATGTTGCAGGAGGGTCCAGGCAGACATGGTGCCACACAGGGTGGAGGAGGCATAGGCAAGAGCTGAGGGCAGAGACTCCAGGACTATAAAACCAAGGCCAGTCACTGCCACCCAGGCACCTCCTCGCCCCTGGCCTTGACCTCAAGTCCCTGGAGCACATCCACATAAGGGAGTGGCCCCTCCAGGATAGCCGTCTGCCTGGCCCTCTGCCCTGGTAGCCTTACTTCCATCCTGCTCTGGAAGGTCAGGCTACTCTGGCCACTAACCAGTGTAATCAGAGGCCAGCGGTGACTGTGCCAGCAGACTTAGGGGACACGGAAGAGCAGAACCTACCTGGTACCCACCCTTGAACTGTGTCCCTCCCTGGGCCCTGCCACTCCACCCCACGTGCCCAAGCTCAGCTGTTTAGCTGTCCCAGGCCTCCCAGCATACAGAGAAATTGTTCTCATCCATCTGTGGTTTCTCCAGGGGGTGCCCATGGGGCCGATGGGCACAAGGGTCTTTGTTGGGCCAGGGAAACCCCCACAGTCTAGCTCTCCTCACTGTCAGTTGCACTCAGCTGTCACTCCTGTATCCGCAGGGTCTGCGGAAGAGGGACCTGCTGAAGGAGCTGCTGCCAGTCATCGGGCAGAACCTCCGCTTCCAGCGCCTCTTCACCGAGTGTCAGGAACAGCTCGACATCTTGAGGGACAAGTAGCCTGCCCAGCCGCAGCAAGGGCAGGGCCACACTCTCGCCGCTGAGGACACGCAGGTCGGCCTCTTACCTCGCTGGGCTACAGGATGAGGAGACACTGGCAGGAGGTGGGCTGTCCTGCACCAGTACCGGCCCAGCCCCTGGGCACACTTCCCCTGTGTCCTGGGCCTGTTTCTCCCTCAGGGGGAGTGGCTCTGCCTGCAACTCGTTCCTCCCTCCAGGACCCCGGTGCGGAGCTGGGGCTCTGCCCAACTGCCCTGGGGCCAGTGAGGCAGCCCAGGCCTGCCATCTCCAGCACGGTCCCCAGGTGGGCACTAGCCCTGCTACTATAGGCACCGTGCTGCTCCAGCTATGACGAATGAGCCATTTGTGAAAGAGAGAACCGTGAGACGTTAGCGTATTATGCAGTCAGTAGACTGACCTGAGACCTATGTAAAAAGAAAGCCTATTCCAACACATGGACTATTTTTGTACTAGAATTTGCTAACTTGTAATATGGAATTTTCCTTTTGGCCAATAATCAGGATTTCCCTATAAGTCACTTGGACATTGGTCACTTGTAGGAAATTTAAACTCTAATTATGACAGCTACATTGAAAAATAATTGTACTGAAATTAACTTGTCTATCTTCATTTAGTTTTAATTTTTAAATGTTTGTAAAAAGAGACTTTTGGGGGGGATGGGGCAGAGGGTGGGCGATTTCTTTTGTAAGTGTAAAATAAATGAACATGCATTGGATACCAAATGGTCCTGACTTCCCCTGCCTTTTCCTTCTAACTTCCACCTCCCTCCCCTGCACTGTGAATCCCTCGCCTTTGATGTCATCTGATCCCCCAGCCCCTCCATGCAAAAAGTCATTTCACGACGTGGAGTCACTTCCCTGGTCGTGCAACATCTCAGGCTGAGCTGGGCAAGGGAGCTGGCCACCATGCACCTGTCTTCTCCCAAGCCAGGTGGAGAGGTCCTTGGTTCTGTCTGTGCTGTGCTCTGGGTCCCTGATTGTGCTGGGCACCAAAGAAATCATGTAAGGAAATCCATAAATACAGACTTGAGTTTTCTGAAGAATTATCTGGAAGCTGGGATTTCCTTAGAAAGTGGTCCCGATGCTGACCCACAGGAGAAGAGACAGCCGGAATCACGGAATCCTCACGCCTGGTGAGGGCCAAGCACCTTCTCCCCTGGGTCCTGGACCTCCTCAGCACCTCCCAGCCAGGTGGCCATCCCATTGCCTGTCTCACTCAGAAGTCACGTGGCTGCATGAGAACCAGGCACACGTGCATGCCCGACAGAGCCAGCACACACACTGCATCTGGGCATGGGCACCCAGAAGCCAGGCTACAAGTGTGAGCTTTTCTCTGAGGAATGAGGAGCCAGAGATGCTGCACAGGCATTGAGAACTCTGGAGCCCCAGGATGCACGCAGCCTCGGAACTGACAGGCCTGCCTGGGATCCAAACCAGGAAAAACGTGGGCCTCACTTTTTAGCTGTCAAAGGGAGGTGAGGTTAAGAAAACGTGCATGTTTGTGAGGACCAACTGGGATCACAGAGGCAAAGTCATAGCGCTGAGCACATGTTCCCGTGAAGAAAACTTTGACAATCAGTGTGTTTATACACTATTATTTGGACAGGAGAGGAGACAAGCAGCAGAAAGACTGGTTGGAAACTTCTGCTTCCAGCCAAGATGGATTGACAGGGACCAAATTGACCCTTCTGCCTGAAACAACCAAAGGAACCAGTCAAAATACATGAAACAATGGTCTCAAGGCACTCGATATCAGAAAACAAAGGACAGTGATCCCTGGGAGATGGAAAACAAAGAAGATGAGCCCTGTGACTGCCCCAGCTTCCTACCTGGAGAGAGAGTTGCCAGGCTGCAGCAAAGTGAGGGGAAGCTGAGGTAGAGCCCAACAGAAGAGTTGAAGACATGAAGCTGAGAGCCCAGGAAGACCAAGGCAGCTAGAGTTTTCAGGACAGAATCCCAGAGAGGAGGGAGCTCCATGGAGAGAGAACCCTGGAGCTCAGCAGAGGGAGTGCCTTTGCATATTCAGCTGCATACTGATCAGTGCTTGTGTGATGAGGAAACGGCTGAGGCCAGGCAAAGAACCATCTGAAAGGATTAGGGTGAAAATTGTCTAGTTGTCACCCAGGGCTGGGAATAGTACCTGTTCCTACCAACAGGACTAGAAAAACTCATAACTCACAGGCTTGGGATAGAAGAGTACTCAGGAAGTCTTGCCTCAGTTTTGTAGAATAATTAGAGCACTGATCCAGATCCATCTAACAGAAAATAAAGCAAGACCCAAAAGGATCAAATTGTTTCCAAGTAATTAATTACATTGCAAACCAAAGTTCAAGAGAATTTATAAGAATACAGAGGTACCCAACATCCAACAAGGTAAAGTTTACAGTATCTGGCATCCACACCAGGCATACAAAGAAGCAGGAACACAATGCAAAATGAGAATAAGCAATCTTACTGATCAGTCAAAACTGGCCCAGAAGTTACACGGATATTAGAATTAGCAGAGAAAGACATTAAAACATTCAATATAACACTATTCCTTATGTTCAAAAAAGTTAAGTGGAGACATAGAAGACCGTAACAAGGAAGTTGCAATCAAACTTCTAGAGATGAAAACCTGTAACATGGAGTTGAAAAATGTGTGGAATAGGATTAATGACAGATTAGACATTGCAGAAAAGATTAGTGAACTTGAAGGCAAAGCAATAAAAATGCTCCAGGGCTTCCCTGGTGTCACAGTGGTTGAGAATCCGCCTGCCAACGCGGTGGACATGGGTTCAGTCCCTGGTCCGGGAAGATCCCACATGCTGCGGAACAACTAAGCCCGTGCACCACAACTACTGAGCCTGTGCTCTAGAGCCCGTGAGCCACAACTACTGAGCCCATGTGCTGCAACTACTGAAGCCCGCGCTCCACAACGAGAGAAGCCACCTCAATGAGAAGCCTGCGCACCACAACGAAGAGTAGCCCCCGCTCGCCTCAACTAGAGAAAGCCCACACACAGCAACGAAGACCCAACACAGCCAAAAATAAATAAATTTTAAAAAAAATGCTCCAAAGCAGACAATCCAAAGGAGGAAAGAAAAGAATAGAGCATCAGTAAGCCATGGGACAACGTCAGATAGCCTAATACACAGGTAACTGAAGTCCTCAAAGGAAAGGAGACAGAAGGTGGTGATAAGAAAAAGTATTTGAATAAATAACGGCCAAAAATTTGCCCCACCCTTCTTGCTGTCCCTTGTGCTCCTACAGGCAACCTCTGTGCCACTGTGCCCTCATCCCTACCCATAATGCCATGCCTGCTGACCTCCCTACCCCTGTCCACTGATGCTCCACACCTTCCCACTACCTCTGCCTGCTGACCTTGTTTGCACGCAGAGCACTGGGTGTATCTTCCTGGGCTGTATCTCCCTGCCTCTCTCCAAGTTCTGACCTGATCCCCTTAGGCCCCTCCCAGCTTCAGCCTCCAGATCACCTGTGAGAAGAGTCAGAGCCCTTTACACATTAGGCTGGTGCTGTGGGAGGTTGTATATACCTGCAGCAGGTACACTGAGGAGATAAGGCAAAACCCATTGTCTCTTTCCATGTTAAGTCTATTATTCCTGTTCTCTCATATATATGGCAAATATTTTCTCAGTTCTTCATCTTTAAATTTTATTTGTGTGTTAATTTAAGCTTTTAATTTTTGTGAAATTTAATTTTTGTTCTTTTTTTTTAATATAATTTTTAAAAAATATTTATTTATTTGGCTGCTCCGGATCTTAGTTGCTACTCATGGGATCTTCGTTGCCATGTGCGGGATCTTTGTTGTGGTATGTGGGATCTTTTAGTTGTGGCATGTGGGATCTAATTCCCTGACCAGGAATCAAACCCTGGCCCCCTGCATTGGGAACACGGAGTCTTAACTGCTGGACCACCAGGGAAGTCCCTAATTTTTGTTCTTTTGTAACTTATTTTAACCTTAGGACACTTCACCAGATACATGGATGGCAATTAAAATAAGCACAAAAAAAGATGTTCAATGTCACCAGTCATTTAGAAAATGCAAATTAAAACCACAGTGATATAACAGCACATACCTATTAGAATGTCATAAAGTTAAGAATATATATAAAATACTGAGTATTGAGGATGTGGAGCAACTGGAGCTTTCATATATTGCCAACAGCAAGGCACAATAGTATAGTCACCTTAAATAGTTTGACAGTTCCTTGCAAAGTTAAACATACACTCATCAGAGGACCCAGGTATTCCACTCTTAGGTTTTTGTTTTTGTTTTGTTTTTAAAGATACATAACATTTTTCATCACAAGGATATCTCATGTTTCCCTTTAAAAAAAAATAACGGCTTTACTGAGATAAAATTCTCATAACATGTAACTCACCTATTTAAAATGTACAATTCAGTGGTTTTTAGGATAGTCACACATATGTGCAACCATCACCAGTTACTATTAGAATATTTTCATCACCTCAAAAAGAAACCTCATGCCCTTTATCATGCTCCATCCCCCCATCCCTACCATCCCTAAGCAACCACCAGTCTACTTTCTGTCTCTATATGCTTGCCTATTCCAGTATTTCATACAAATGGAATCATAGACTGTGGTATTTTGTGACTGGCTTCTTACACAGCATAATGTTTACAAGATTCAATCATATATCAGTACTTCACTCCTTTTTATGGTCAGGTAATATTTCATTGTATGGGTATACCTCATTTTGCTTCTCCAGTCATCCACTGATAGACGTGTGGGTTGTTTCCAATTTTTGGTGATTATGCATAATGCTGCGCTAAACGTCTGTGAACAAGTTGTGTGGACATGTTTTCATTTCTCATGGATATATGTGTAGGAGTAGAATTAGTAGGTAATAATGTGACTATAATTGTTTGAGGAATTGCTGTACTGCCTTCCAAGTGACTGCACCATTTTACATTCATACCAGCAGTGTATGAGGATTCTGATTTCTCCACATTCTCACCAACAATTCTTTCTTTCTTTTTGGCCACGCCTCACGGCTTGTGGGATCTCAGTTCCCCAGCCAGGGATCAAAGCCAGACGCCCAGCAGTGGAAGTGTGGAGTCCTAGTCACTGGACCGCCAGGGAATTCCCTCACCAACAATTCTTATTGTCTGATTTTTTTTATTATAGTCATCTGAGTGGGTGGTTCTTTTTTTTCTTCTTGCTTTTTTTTTTTTAAACATCTTTATTGGAGTATAATTGCTTTACAATGTTGTGTTAGTTTCTGCTGTATAACAAGGTGAATCAGCTATATGTATACATATATCCCCATATCCCCTCCCTCTTGCGTCTCCCTCCCACCCTCCCTATCCCACCCCTCTAGGTGGTCACAAAGCACCCAGCTTATCTCCCTGTGCTATGCGGCTGCTTCCCACTAGCTAACTATTTTACATTTGGTAGTGTATATATGTCAATGCCACTCTCTCACTTAGTCCCAGCTTACCCTTCCCCCTGACTGGGTGGTTTTGATTTGCATTTCTCTAGTGACAAAACATGTTGAGCATTTTTTAATGTGTTTATTGGCCATTTGAATATCTTATTTGGAGAAATGTCTATTCCGATTCTTTGCTAACTTTTTTTAAAATTATTATTTATTTATTTACTTATGGCTGTGTTGGGTCTTCGTTTCTGTGCAAGGGTTTTCTCTAGTTGCGGCAAGCGGAGGCCACTCTTCATCGCGGTGCGCGGGCCTCTCACTATCGCGGCCTCTCTTGTTGCGGAGCACAGGCTCCAGACGCGCAGGCTCAGTAATTGTGGCTCACGGGCCTAGTTGCTCCGCGGCATGTGGGATCTTCCCAGACCAGGGATCGAACCCGTGTCCTCTGCATTGGCAGGCAGATTCTCAACCACTGCGCCACCAGGGAAGCCCCTTTGCTAACTTTTAAATTGGGTTATTTGTCTTTATTATTGAGTTGTGGGAGTTTTTTTATACATTCTACATACAAATTCCTTATCAGATATATGGTTTACAAATATTTCCTCCCATTCTGTATATTTACTTTCTTGATAGTGTCTTTGAAGCATAGAAGTTTTCAGTTTTGATGAAGTCCATCTATTTTTCTTTCGTTGCCTGCGCTTCTTTGGTCTCATCTAAGAAACCATCGCCAAATCCAAGACCATGCAAATTTACCCCCATGTTTTCTACTAAGAGTTTTATAATTTAAACTCTTACATTCAGAACTTTGATCCATTTTGAGTAAATACTTGTATATGGTGTGAGGTAAGAATCCAACTTCACTATTCTGTTTGAGGCTATCCAATGTCCCATCAACATTTATGAAAAGTTTGTTCTTTCCCCCATTGAATGATCTTGCCACCCTTGTTGAGAATCAGTTGACCATAGACACACGGGGTGTTTCTGGACTCAGTTCTATTCCATTGACCTATATGTCTTTTCTTATGCCAATATCACACTGTCTTGATTAATGTTGTTTTACAGTAAGTTTTGAGATCAGGAAGTGTGACTCCTCCAACTTAATTGTTCTATTTCAAGATTTTTTTTGCTATTCTGGAGCCTTTTGAGTTTCCATATTAATTTTAGAATCAGCTTGTCAATTTCTGCAAAGAAGAAAGCTGCAATTCTGATAGGGATTACAATGAATCTGTAGATCAATTTGGGGAAGGCCATCTTAAAATATCTTCCAATTGATGAATACAAACAAATTACCATTTACTTAGGTCTTTAATTTCTTTCAGTAATGTTTTATAGTTTCTGGTATATAAATTTTACAGTTCTTTTATAAAAATTTTCTATGTAATTCTTTTTAATGCTATTATAAATGGAAGTGTTTTTAAAATTTCACTTTCAGATTGTTCACTACAAGTGTATAGAAATACAATTGATTTCTGTACATTACTCTTGTATTCTGCAACCTTGCTAAATTCATTCATTAGTGTTAATAACTTTTACTGGGATCCTTAGGATTTTCTATATATAAGGTCATGACATCTGTGAATATAGTTTTACTTCTTTTCCTACCTAGATGCCTTTTATTTCTTTTTCTTGCCTAATTGCTCTGGCCAGACCCTCTACCTAGTACAACGATGAATAGAAGTGGCAAGAGTGGACATCCTTGTTTTGTCACTGATCTTAGGGGGGAAGCACCCAGTCTCTCATCATTAAGTATTACACTAATTCTGTTTTTTTATAGATGCCCTTCATCAGATTGAAGAAGTTCCCTTCTAATGCTAATTAATTTATTTTGTACATTGAACCATCCTTGGTTCAAGATAAATCCCACCTGGTAATGGTGTATAATTTGTTTATGTGTCACTGTATTTTTGAGGATTTTTGTGTCCATAGTCATAAGATAGATTGTTTCGCAGTTTATTTGTGAGGTCTTTTCTGGGTTTGGTGTCAGGGTGTTGCAAAATGAATAAGTTGGGAAGTATCCCCTCCTCTTCTGTTTCTTTGAAGAATTTGTAAAGAATTAGTAATAATTTTTTTTAATGTTTGGTAGAATTCAGCAGTAAAGCCCTATGGGCTAGTGCTGTTTTTGTGGGTGGTTGTTTTATTACTAATTCTATCTTTCTGTTTCTTATAGCTCTATTTGTATTGCCTATTTCTACTTTAATCAGTTAGAACAGTTCATCTTTCTAGAAATTTGTTCATTTCATCTAAGTTATCCAATTAATTGGCATATAATTGTTCATAATATTCCTTTATAATCCTTTTTATTTCTGTAAAGTTAGTAATGTCCCCTCTTTCATTTCTGATTCTTATAATCTGAGTTTTCTCTCTTGTGTTCTTGGTCAATATAGCTAAATGTTCAACGATTTTGTTGATCTTTACAGAAAACCAGCTTTTGGTTTCCTTTATTTTCTCTATTGCTTTCCTATTCCTTATTTCATAAATTTATGCTCTAATCTTTATTACTTTCTTTCTTCTGCTTGCTTTAGGTTTAGTTTACTCCTCTTTATCCAGTGTCTTAAGATGGAATGTTATGTGATTAAAGCTATAGAATTTCCCTCTAAGCACTGCCTTAGGAGCATCCTATGAGTTTTGGTATGTTGTGTTCTGGTTTTAATTCATCTCAAATTATTTTCTAATTTCCCTTTTGATTTCTTCTTTGACTCATTGGTCTTTTAGAGTGTGCTGTTTAATTTCCACATATCTGTGAATTTCCCAATTTTATTTTGTTATGGATGTAACTTTATTCCATTGTAGTCAAAACACACTTTGTATTGTTTCTATCCTTTAGATTTACTGAGGTTTGTTTTATGGCTTATGCCAGAACTGTTCCATATACACTTGAGAAGAACATGTAGTCTATTGTTAAGTGCAGACATGTTGCTCTTTTACAGCCACACCACTTCCCTTTCACCCCATGATCTCCTTAACTCATAGCAACCACTAATCTGTTCTCTACATCTGCAATTTTTCATTTCAAGAATGTAAAATAAAAGGAATCATTCTGTATGTAATCTATTGGTATTGGCTTTTTTCACTCAGGATAATTGAAGATGAGTTCAAATTGTTTTATGTATCAATACTTTGTTCCTTTCTATTACTGAATACTATTTCATGGTTATGCTACATAGTTTAACTATTCACCTGTTAAAGGACATCAATCAGGCTGATTCCAGTTTTTGGCTGTTACAATTAAAGCTGCTATTAAGGTTTTTGTATAAACATAAATCTTTGTTTTTCTGAGATAAATGCCCAGGAGGACAATTGCATGATACCGTAGATGCAGATGTAATTTTTTCCTTTCTTTTTTTTCTTTTTTTTTTTTGGCCATGCTCCACTGCGCAGTTTGCAGGATCTTAGTTCCCCGACCTGGGATTGAACCCGCGCCACGGCAATGAAAGTGCTGAGTCCTAACCACTAGACCACCAGGAAACTCCCTGTAATTTTTCAGTAATCTGACAAAGGCAATTCAATGAAGAAAGAATAGTCTTTTCAGCAAATGCTGCTGGAAGAACTGGACATCCACATGCAAAAAAAGAAAAAACGAAAAAAGGATCTAGACTTTTTAAATGCTGCTCTAAGAGAGCTTTAAGAGAATGAAAAGACAAGACTCAGACTCAGAGAAAATACCTGCAAATTATTTATCTGATAAAGGACTTCAATGCAATATGTACAAACCCTTTAAAGATCTCTAAAATTTCAGCAATAGGAAAATAAGCAACACAATTAAAAAATGGACAAAGATTTGTACAGATACCTCACCAAAGAAGATATACAGATGGCTATAAGTATGTGAAAAGATGCTCAACATCATATTTTGATAGGGAATCTAAAATTCAAAAAACAATGAAATACCACTATATACCTATTAAATTGGCTAAAATCCAAAAATCTGACACCACCAAATGCTGGTGAGGATGTGGAACAATAGGAACTCTCATTCAGTGCTGGTGGGAATGCAAAATGGTACAGCCATTTTGGAAGGTAGTTCTGGTAGTTTCTGACAAAATTAAACATAGCCTTACATATGATTGAACAATTGCACTCCTAGGTATTTACCCAAATGACTTTAAAACTTATATTCATTCAAAAACCTACACATGAATGTTTTAGTAGCTTTATGTATAGTTGCCAAAGACTGAAACAACCAATATGTCCTTCAGTAGGTGAATGAGCAAACTGTTGTACATCTGTGTGTTGGAATATTGTTCATCAAGAAAAAGAAATGAGCTACACAGCCATGAAAAGATGTAGAGATCTTAAATGGATATTGCTGAGCCAATTTGAAAAGGCTACATACTGTATGATTCCAATTAAATGACATTCCGTAAAAGGCAAAACTATAAAGAGAGTAAAAACGTCACTGGTTGCCAGAGATTCTGTGTCTGGGGGAGGGGTTTGGACAGAGGGGAATGGATGAATAAGTGAAGCACAGGGGATTTTTACAGTGGTGAAACTGTTCTGTACAATACTATAGTAGTGGGTACATGACATTATGCATTTGTCAAAATTCACTGAATGTACAACACAAAGAGTGAACCCTAATGTAAACTATAGACTTTAGTCTTTAGTTAATGATGATGTATTAATATTGGTTCATAAATTGTAACAAAAGTACTATACTAAGGCAAGATGTTAAAAAACAAGGGCATTGGGGTATATGGGAACTCTCTGTAGAGAGAGAGTTCTAAAGGTTCTGAGGTAACTACTCAATTTTTTTTTTATAAGCCTAAAACTGCTGTACAATAATTGTCTATTAATATTTGAAACCCTATTGGACATATTTGTGTGGGTCTTTTTCTGGGTTCTGTACTCTTTGATCTATGTGTCTGTCTCTTTGTCACTATCACATTGTCTTAATTACTATAGCTACATGGAAAGGCTTAACATTGGGTAATTTTCCAAATTTGTTTTTCCTTTTCAAAACTATTTTAGCTGTTCTAGGGCCTGTGCTTTCCATGTAAATTGTAGTATAAGCTTGTCTGCATCTTTTAAAAAGTACCTGGATTTTCATAGTAATTGTTTTAAAACTGTATACCATTTTGGGGGAAATTGATATCCTTACTATGTTTAGTCTTCCAACCTATGAACATGGTATGCTTCTCCATATATTTAGATCTTTGATTTCTTTCATCAGCACTGTGTAGTTTTCATCATACAAGTCCTGTACCTGTATTGTCAGATTTACACCAAAGAATTTTTTTGGAGCAATTACAAATATGTTGTATTTTAATTTCAGTGTCCACATGTTCATTGCTGGTATATAGAAATATAATTGATTTTTATATATTGATCTTATATCCTGCAACCTTACTAAATTCACTCTCAGTTCCAGGATTTTTCTGTAGATTCCTTGGGATTATCCACACAGACAATCATGTCATCTGAAAATAGGGACAATTTTATTTCTTCCTTTCTGATTGGTATTCCTTTTATTTCCCCTACATTATTACACTGGCTGGAATTTCCAGTATTTTGTTGAGTGTTTTGTAATTTGTTTTTTGCTTTTTTTTACTTCAGTCACTTTTATTCGAAAATCCAGTTAGGCAACTGTAGCAGCCATTGTTTTGAAAGCAGCATATCTGACGGTCCTGGGCCCTTTAGAGTCTCTACAACGTCTCTGAATAAAAAGCCATCTGACAACAGGGGGATAGATTTCTTGTTCCTCATTTTAGGGGCAAAGCATTCAGTCTTTCACCGTTAAGTACAATGTTAGCTGTAGGTTTCTGGAGATGTTCTTTATCAAATTGAGGAAATCGCCCTCTATTTCTAGTTTTGTGAGAGTTTTTATCATGAATAGGTGTTGGACTTTGTCATATGTTTTTCTGCATCAATTCAGCTGATAAGATGATGTGATTTTTCTTACTTAGCCAGTTAGTATGGTGGCTTACATTGATTAATATTTGACACTGAACCAGCCTTACATGCCTGGAATAAACCCCACTTGGTCATGGTATATAGTTCTTTTTATGTATTACTTAATTCCATTTGATAATACCTTGTTAAGAATTTTTACATGTATATTCTTGCCTGTAGTATCCTGTTTTGTAGTACTTGTCTAGCTTTCATAACAGGGTAATACTGACTTCATAAAATAAATTTGGAAGTGTTCCCTCCTCTTCTGTTTTCTGGAAGAGATTGTATAGAATTGGTGTTGATTCTTTAAACAAATTAGTAGACTTCATCATGAAAGCATCTGGCAATAGATATCTCTTTTTCAAGAATTCTTTAACTACAAGTCCAACATCTTTAATCATTTTATGACTACTCAGATTATTCCATATTAGGTTGGTGTTATAGTTTGTATTTTTTTGAGGAATTGGTCCATTTCATCTAAGTTGTCAAATTTACTTTTGTGGAGTTGTACCTACTATTCTCTTATTCTTTTGATGTCTACAGGGTTTGTCATGATAACTCGTATTTTATCCCCTATTTTGTTTCTAATATTGGTACTTTGTGGCTTGCCTCTTTTTTTCTTTGTGCATCTTGCAAGAGGTTTGCCAATTTTATTGATCTTTCAGAACTTTTGTTTAACTGATTTTCTCTATTTTCCACTTTCCATTTCATTGATCTATGCCCTTGTTTCCTTACTTCTGCTTTTTTAGTGTTACTTTGCTTTCCCTGAGATGGGAGCTTAGATTATTGACCTAAGAATTTCTTCTTTTTTTCCAGCTTTATTGAGATATAATTGACATAAAACACTGTGTAAGTTTAAGTTATATAGTGTGATGATTTGATACACGTATATATTGTAAAATGATTACCACAGCAGGGTTAGTTAACACCTCTATCACCTTACATAATTACCATTTCTTTTTTGTGGTAAGAACATTTATGATCTACTCTCTTAGTAACTTTCAAGTATATAGCTGGCTTTAGGTAGTATGGACATATTAACAATATCTATATTCCAATTAATGAACACAAATATCTTTCGATTTATTTGTGTCCTCAGTTTCTTTCATCAAAGCCTTATAGTTTTCAATGTACAGATCCTTCACCACCTTGACTAGATTTATTCCTAAGTACTTTATTGTTTTTGATGCTATTATGAATGGGATGACTTTATTTCTTTTTTCAGATATTTCATTGTTAGTGTATAGAAATGCAACTGATTTCTGTATGTTGATTTTGTATCCTGCAACTTTACTAAATTTGTTGATTAGTTCTAACAGTTTTTGGTGGAGTCTTTAGGATTTTCTATACATAAGATCATATCATCTGCAAACAAAAACAATTTTACTTATTCCTTTCCGATTTGGAGGCCTTTTCTTTCTTTTTCTTGCCTGATTGCTCTGGCTAGGACTTCCAGTACTATGTTGAATAGGAGTGGTGAAAGTAGGCACCCTTGTCTCGTTTCTGATCTTAGAGAAAAAGCTTTCAACCTTTTACCATTGAATTTGATGTTGACTATGGGCTTATCATTTGTGGGCTTTATTATGTTTAGGTATAATCCTTCTGAAAGATCAATGAAACTGGCAACCTCTTGACCCACTGGTTGTTCAGGAGTGTGTTGTTTATTTTCCACATATTTGTAAATTTTCTAACTTTCCTCCTACTACTGACTTCTAGTTTTATGCCATTGTGATCAGAAAAGATACTTGGTATGATTTCCATCTTCTTAAATGTGCTGAGACTTGTTTTTTGACTTGTCATATGATCTATCTTGGCGAACATTCTGTGTGCACTTAAGAATGTGTATACTGCTCCTATTTGGTGGAATGTTCTGTATATGTCTGCTAAGTCCATTTAAAACTATATTTCAGGTCTAACATTTCCTTATTGCTTTTCTATCTGAATGATCTAGCCATTGTTGAAAGTAGGGTATTTAAATCCCCTACTATTATTGTATTGTTGTCTATTTCTCTCTGCAGATCTGTTAGTATTTGCTTAATCCTTCTAGCCACTCTATGCCTTTTGATTGGAGAATCTAATCCATTTGCATTTAGAGTAGTTATTGATATGTAAGGACTTACTAGGTAATAGGAATTTTTAGATAATTGTAGGTAATGCTATCTTATTCATTGCTTTCTGCCTTTTTTGTAGTTCCCTTGTTCCTTTCTCCCTCTCTTGCCTTTCTTTGTAAATTGATAATTTTCCTCAGTGATATGCATTGATTCTTCTCTCTTTATCTTGTGTGAATCTACAATAGGTTTTTCTGTTGTGGTTACCATGAGGCTTACATAAAACATTTAACAGATATAACAGTCTATTTTGATGCTGATAACAACTGAACTTTGATCACGTACAAAAACTCTACCCTTTTACTGCCCTCCTTTAATATTTTTGATGTCACAATTTACTTCTTTTTAGACAGTGTACTAATTAACTAATTATTTTAACTATAGTTATTTTAATACTCTTGTCCTTTAACCTTTATACTAGAGTTAACTGGTTAACACACAACTGCATTACAGTATTAGAGTATTCTGAATTTGACTGTATACTTTACCAGTGTGCTGTATAGTTTCAAATGTTTTCATGTTGCTAATCAGTATCCTTTAATTTCAGCTTGAAGAACTCCTTTCATCATTTCTTGTAAGGCAGGTCTAGTGGTGATGAACTCCCTCAGCTTTTGTTTGTCTAGGAACATCTTTATCTTTCTTTTTTTTTTAAATTTATTTATTTTATTTATTTATTTTTGGCTGCGTTGGGTCTTCATCGCTGCACACGGGCTTTCTCTAGTTGCGGTGAACAGGGGCTACTCTTCGTTGTGGCAGGCAGGCTTCTCATTGCGGTGGCTTCTCTTGTTGCAGAGCACGGGCTCTAGGCGTGTGGGCTTCAGTAGTTGTGGCACGTGGGCTCAGTAGTTGTGGCACACGGGCTTAGTTGCTCCGTGGCATGTGGGATCTTCCCAGACCAGGGCTTGAACCTGTGTCCCCTGCATTGGCAGGTGGATTCCTAGCCACTGCGCCACCAGGGAAGTCCCAACATCTTCATCTTTCCATCATTTCTAAAGGACAACTTTGCCAGATATAGAATTCTTGGTTGGCCTTTTTTTCCCCTTTCAGCACTTGAATATATCAGGGAATATATTATCCCACTTTCTTTTGGCTTGTTAGGTTTCTGCTGAGAAATCCACTGATAGCATTATGGGGGTTCCCTTGTAAGTTACAAGCTTCTTTTCGCTTGCTGCTTTTAAGACTCTCTTTATCTTTGATTTTTGATAGTTTTATTATAATGTGTTTTGGAGAATATCTCACTGAGTTTGTTTGGTGACCTACGACCTTCGTTAACTTGCATATCTAAATCTCTCCCCAGATTTGAGACAGTCTCAGCCATTATTTCTTTAAGTAAACTTTCTGTCCCCTTATCCCTTTCTTCTCCTTCTGGGACTCCAATAATTCACATATTGTTTCTCTTGATGCTATCCCATATATCAGGTAGGCTACCTTCACTCTTTTCATTCTTTTTTCTTTGTTCTCCTCTGACTGGATACTTTCAAAGTTCCTGTCTTCTAAATCACAGATTGTTTCTTCTTCTTTATCCATGCTGCTGTTGGTGCTCTCTGTTTCATTTTTCATTTCAATAACTGAATTCTTCAGCTCCAGAGTTTCTGTTTGGTCACTTTTATGACTTCTTTCTCTTTGCTACCTTGTCATTTTGTTTGTGTATTGTTTTCCTGGTTTCATTGAATTGTCTTTGTGTTTTCTCGTAGCTCATTGAACTTCCTTAAAACAGCTATTTTGAATTCTTTATTGGGTAAGCCTCAGATCTCCATATTTTGGGATTGGTTACTGGTAGATTATTATGATCCATTGGGGTGTCATGTTTCCTTGATTCTTCATGTTTCTTGAAGTTTTTGCACTGATGTCTTTGCATTTGAAGTAGCAGTCACCTCTTCCAATCTTTACTAGCTCCCTTCAGGAGAAAAATACCTTTTATCAGCCCTGCTAGTGATTCTGAGGCTTTCTCAGACCTTCTATGGATACATCTGCTCCACACTTTTTGCTCCCTCTTGTGGCGGAATTCTTAAGCTTGTATGCCTTCTCTCAATCCCGCGACACACCAGGCTGGGTGCTGATAGCCTCCCTTTTTCTTTCCCAAGTGTGGCAGTAAAGCTCACGTTTATGTCTCTCTCTCTGGCCTGCAGATTTGGGCTGGCTTTCTTTGCATGCCCAGTAGTTGTCTGCCAAAGCTCGCTCTTGCCACTGTCATTGGGACCACACACAGGGAGCCAGCCACAGGATGGGGGTGTAGATGAGGCATGCAGAGTGCTGGGGGTGCCATGAACCAGTTGGGAGAATTTGTGGGTGAGGCATACCTAGCAGCTCATAGGCAGCTTCTTGATGGAGTCTGTGATATGGTTAATAAGGTTCACATACTTTCAATGCCCTCCAAGAGTCCTATCTGCTGCTCCCCCAGCCTCTTCCCAGCTCCCCAGTCACACAGGCCATGATTCAGTGCTCTGGAGGCGGTGGGGGAGAAACAGGCCTCTTTGGCAGCATTCTGCACAGTTGGGGAAGCCAGGCACTCACTCTACACTCTCACTTTTCCCTGCAGGAGAAATCATGGGCAGGGAAGATCTCTCTTGGCCCTAAGCTGTGCCACCTTGGGGAAGGGGTGATGTGGGTAAGTTGAGCTATCCTCTTACCCTCTCCAGTGCATCCAAACTCTTTTTTTTTTTTTTTTTTTTTGCTCCAGTGCTGTGCTAGAACTACTCTGCTGGAAATCCAGACTTCCACGAAGACTCTCTCATCTGTGAGTGATTGTCTAAGACAGTGTTCTCCAGGGGCTCCTGGCTGAGAGGGGCTAGAGCCAGTTCTCAGGCCACTGAAGGGTCCACAGCCAGAACCAAGGTCTTTTGCCTATTACCTGGTGCACTGCTGGGCAAGGCTCCTCCTGCGTCCATTGGTATATGATGCAGGGTTCTACAGTTCCCACAAAGTATCATTTGGGCATGGATGGATGGGTGCCAAATTGTTGTTGTTGGGGGGGCACACAAATGAGGGTTGTCATATTTAGCCATGTTGCTGACATCACTCCCTCTTTTCTAATATAGGTATTTACTGCTATAAGTTTTCCTCTCAACACTGCTTTGGCTGCAAACCACAAATTTTTTAAATGTTTTCATTTTTGTTCAGTTCAATATATTTTTAAAATTTCCCTTGAGCCTTTGTCTTTCCCCCATTGATTATTTAGAAATATGTTATTTCCCAAGTGTTTGGAGATGTCCCTGTTATCTTTCCATTATTGATTTCTAGTTTGCTCAACAAATTTTAAATTTATATATATAAAGGTACATATGTACATGTTATAGTGGTTTTTAAAATATGTCCGCAAATTCCTTTTTACTTGTGATGGTTAATTTTATGCATCAGTTTGACTGGGTCACAAGGCACCCAGGTATCTGATTAAACATTATTTTGGGTGTGTCTGCAGGGTGTTTCTAAATGGGGTTACCATTTGAATTGGTGGACCAAAGCAAATTGCCCTCCCCAGTGTGGGAGGGCCTCATTCTATCAACTAAAAGCCTGAATGAAACAAAAAACTGAACAAGAAAGAATTTGCTCTCTCTGCCTGACAGTCTTAAACTGGGACATCAGTCTCCTCGTGCCTTAGGACCCGACTGGAACTTACCCCATCAGATCTTCAGACTAAAGCTCTTGGGACTTCCCAGACTCCATGACCACGTGAAACAATTCCATATTGGGCCATGGGAACCCTTGGAAGGTGATTAGATTTAGATGAGGTCATGAGGGTGAGGTCCTCATGATGAGCTTGGTGCCCTTGTAAGCAGAGACCAGACAGCACTCCCTCTCTTGCTCTGTCTGCCATGTGAGGACATAGCAGGACAGCCATCTGTGAGCAGCAGAAGAGGGTTCTCACCGAGAACCCAGTCAGCTGGAACCTTGATCCTGGACTTCCAGCCTCCAGAACTGTAAGAAATAAATATCAGTTGTTTCAGCCACCCACCCAGTCTGTGGTATTTTGCTATGGCAGCCCGAGCTGACTGATATAGCTCCTCCTTTCAAGACCTGGACCTCAACTTCCCAGCCCTTCTTTTTCTTTCCTTTTTTTTTTTAATGTATATATATTTTAAATATGTATTTATTTTATTTTTTTAGCTGCGTCAGGTCTTCGTTGCGGCGCACGGGCTTCTCCCTAGTTGTGGCATGTGGGTTTTCTCTCTGTAGTTGTGGTGCACGGGCTCCAGGCCATGTGGGCTCTGTAGTTTGTGGCACAAGGGCGCTCTCATTGAGGCACGTGGGCTCAGTAGTTGTGGCACGCAGGCTTAACTGCCCCGCAGCATGTGGGATCTTAGTTCCCTGACCAGGGATTGAACCCGTGTGCCCTGCATTAGAAGGCAGATTCTTTACCACTGGACCACTAGGGAAGTCCCTCCCAGCCCTTCTTAGTAACTCACTTTCTGTGAATATAATAAGGCAGAAGTAACACGTCCCTCTGACACCCGGTTATGAAAGACACTGGGCCTTTCTCCTTCTCTTCATCTCCATCTCCTTTCATCACTCGCTCTGGGGAAAGACGGCTGCCATGTGGCAGGCACACTGGGCACTACATGGAGGGGCCCATGCAGAGAAGCAGGCTTCCAGCCAACAGCCATGGAGGAACAGGCTGCAGACCCCACACAAGTGAACCTGGAAGCGAATTCGAGGGTCCTGTTGAGCCTCCAGATGACTCAGGCCCTGCTGGCAGTTTGACTGCAACCTCATGACAGATCCCAGGCTCCTGACCCTCAGAACTGTCTGTTAGTCCATACTTGTTATTTTCAGGTGCTTAGTTTGGGGGAAATCTGTTACAAAACCACAAATAATACAATTGAGTAACTCAGTGACAATTCACGAACCAAACTTACTCATATAATCAACACTCAGATCAAGAAACAGAACAGTAACAACATCCTTAAAGCCCCCTCTTCTCATTCCCAGTCACAAAACCCACTAAGCACATGTGACACCCTATCCTTTTACACATAAATTAGTTTTGCCTATTTTGTATGGCGTCCTACAGTATGTACTCTTTTAGGTCTGATTTCTTTCATTCAACATTCTGTCTGTGTGATTCCTCCATAATATGGTGTAGAGTTTTAGATCATTTACTTGCATTGTTTACAGCATTCTGTTGTGTGATCAAATTACAATTTATTCATCTGCTCCAGGAGGACATTCCCTTCCATCATTCTCCTTGGCCGCTTCTGAAGACACATGAAGGAACACGCCCTTGCAGTGTTTGGTCAGCTCTCTCTGTACCCTCAGCCAGCAGAGAGCTCGGGGCCCAGTTGTCTGTTTCATCTCAAATGGCATCATTGCCTTTTAGTCTAGTCTGGGTGATGCTTTTGCCAATGCCACTCTCTCAAAAATTTTGTGGGTGTCTTAGACCGTTTGGGAGGCTATAACAAAATGGCCACAGACTGGGTGGCTTATAAACCACAGAGATTTATTTCTCACGTTTCTGGAGGCTGGAAGCCAGGGTGCCAGCATCGTTGGGTTCTGGTGAAGGCTCTCTCTCGGGCTGTAGACTGCCAAACTCTGGCTGTGTCCTCACAGGGTGGAAGGGGTAAGGGAGCCTTCTGAGGCTTCTTTTATTAGGGCACAAACACCATTCACCCAGGCTCCACCCTTATGACCTCATGACCTCCCAAAGGCCCCGCCTCCCACGCCATCACGTTGATGAACTTTGTGGGGACACAGGCATTTCGACCACAGCGGTGGGTTTCCCTCCTTGATTCCTGTGCCACAGTCATGAATCAACTTCACGTGCCAAAAACCACAACCCAAATTCTTTTCACGACATGCCTCTGAGTTTACTTTGAGCAGGGCAGGCTTCTATAGAACCACACTGAAGTACAGCGGTGCTCTTACCCCGCTGAAAGGCTCTACCAGGGCCCCCCCAACAAAGTGTGTTACAGCTATGCCTTGAGTCGCCGTTTACCCCGATCCTTGTCCTGCTGGCCGAGTTTTGGATACAGATGTCTTCCCGAGAGGTTCACATTTGATTGATTTGGAAATAGTTTCATTTTCCAGTGCTGCAACTTTTGCACTCTCTCCAGGGCTTCTAAATTCAGCTTGCAGTTGGATCTGTTCCTTTCTGAGGGCATGCCTTACAGAGTGAAGCTAGAGGCAAGAGCTCATGGTTTCAGCACTTGCCTCATTCTCCTCACCCAGTGTTGCCGTATGTTCATCAGATATATTTTCTTTCTTACAAGTTACTGTAGGTTTACTGTAGTTTACTAGGGCTGCCACTAGGGGTACCAAGGCTCGGTGGTTTAACAATGAGTTTATTTTCTCACAGCTCTGGAGGCTAGAACTCCAAGGTCAAAGTCTCAGCAGGGTTCTCTCTCCTGAGGCCTCTCTCCTTGGCTTGGAGATGACCATCTCCCCGCTGTGTCCTCACATGGTCCTTCCTCTGTGTCTGTGTCCTAATCTCCTCCTCTCATATGGAGCAGGGCCCCACCCTAATGACCCCATTTAACTTAATCACCTCTTTAAAGACCCTGTCTTCAAATAAAGTCACATTCTGAGATACTAGAGGTTAGGACTTCAACACATGAATTCGGGGTGGACACAGTTCAACCCATAACATTTACCACAGGCAATTTTGTCAATCATACAGATCTTCATTTTCTCAGGGTTGTATAACAGTTTTTCTTTCTTTCTTTCTTTCTTTTTTTTTGTATAACAGTTTCTTACTACCCACCAACCGGTCCCAAAGCAATGCCCCATATTTGTTTTTTGTTATGGAAGTACATTGTTTCTGGGTACTAACTTCCTTACCACAATAATGCTACGTATAAAACAGCCTCAACATCTGTGGTTTATAACCACATTTACTTTTTTTCCCTCACTCACTTGTGGGTTGGTTGGGGTTTGGATGAACTTCGCTAATCTTGTGCCAAGGCTTCAGATTGGGCCCAGGTCTTCTCCACGTGCTCCAATCTGAACTTCAGGCTGGAAAGGCAGTGGGTACTGGGGACATGTACTCACAGACACAGCGCAAGTGCCGAAGTGCAAGTCAGACAGCACAGGGCATTGAAACCTTTGCTGGTATCACGATGCTAACACTCAGTCCACCAAAGTGAGTCCCGGGGCCACGCCAGGACCCAAAGGGTGAAGGGGTCCCCTTAGCTTGTCACAAAGCCACAGCAAGAGGGTGGATGAACAAACCGCTGCAGGGGATTAAGAGGTAGGATCGATAATTCAATGTACTATATAAATCTAGCCTTTGTGCATCCTTTTCTCTGACGATGCTTTTATTTATTTATTTATTTATTTATTTATTTATTTATTTATTATTTATGGCTGTGTTGGGTCTTCGTTTCTGTGCGAGGGCTTTCTCTAGTTGCGGCAAGTGGGGGCCACTCTCCATCGTGGTGCGCGGACCTCTCACTATCGCGGCCTCTCTTGTTGCAGAGCACAGGCTCCAGACACGCATGCTCAGTAATTGTGGCTCACGGGCCTAGTTGCTCCGCGGCATGTGGGATCTTCCCAGACCAGGGCTCGAACCCGTGTCCTCTGCATTAGCAGGCAGATTCTCAACCACTGCGCCACCAGGGAAGCCCCAGACGATGCTTTGGTTTTGATATTAGAATACCTTAAATCCATTTATTCCACCCCGACTTACACACTATAGTTTTCATATATTTTAATCCTGATATGTTTTTAATCCCTGAAGGCATTGTTATTTTTGTGTTATACAGTCGACTTTCATTTAGATTTACCAACACACTCTTCTTGTTGAATTTTATTCTTCCTACATCTCTGATCTTCCATTAGAAATCATATTATTTTTGTCTAAAGAAAATCCATTAGTATTTCCTTTGGTTAAAGTCTACCAGTAATGGATTTTCTCATATCTCATTTGTCTGCAAATGTCATAATTTCCCTTTCATTCCTAAAGGAATTTTTTGTTGGATATAAAATCTAGGTTAGCAGTTATTTTACTTTCCCACTTTGAAGATATGATTCTTCTGTGTTCTGGCTTCTATAGTTTGAGAAGTCAGTTCTCAGTTTAATTATTGCTTCTTAGAAAGTGATTTTTTTTTTTCAGTCTGGCTGCTTTTAAGATTTTTTTTTTAAGTTCGCAGCAGTTTTACTATGATATGCCTAAGTGTGCTTTGTTTTTTATGAATTCTGATTGAAATCTGTAAGGCTTCTGGAACCTGAAGCTTGACGTATTCCATCAAATTTAAAAAGACTTCAAGCCGGGCTTCCCTGGTGGCGCAGTGGTTGAGAATCTGCCTGCCAATGCAGGGGACACGGGTTCGAGCCCTGGTCTGGGAAGATCCCACATGCCACGGAGCAACTGGGCCCGTGAGCCACAACTACTGAGCTTGTGTGTCTGGAGCCTGTGCTTGGCAACAAGAGAGGCCGCGATAGCGAGAGGCCCGCGCACTGCGATGAAGAGTGGCCCCTGCTTGCCACAACTAGAGAAAGCCCTCGCGCAGAAGCGAAGACCCAACACAGCCAAAAATAAATAAATAAATAAATAAATAAATAAAAAACAGGGAAACAACCGACTCTTGATCCAATTATCCAGTGAGAACATCTGTTGATATTTAAAAAAAAAAAAAAAAAGACTTCAAGCCTTTATCTCTTCAGACACTGCTTCTGCCTATTCTCTCCACTTCTAGGACCCCAATTCCATGAAGGTCAGGCTGTCTTACTGTATTATGTATCTTCTACCCTCTTCTCTCTGTGCTTCAGTTTGGGTATATTCTTCTGACCTAACTCCACCTTCATTACTTTTCTCTTTTCAGCTGTGTGTAACCTACCAACACTATCCATTGAATTTTCAGTTTCAGTTATATTTTTCAGTTCTAGAACGTCCAGTTGGTTCTTCTTTCATAGTTTTCAGGTCAGTGATAAGGTTCTCAATCTTGTCTTTCATCCTCTTACCATATAAAACATAGCCCTTTAAGTCTTTGGAAAAAGTCTGTTATCTGGACCCGCTGCAGGTCTGTCACTTCTCTTCGTTTACAGTCATTTGTCTTCTCTCCTTGGACGTCTGCTTATTCCTGATTGAATGCTGATCACTGCACATGAACAACTGTAGAAATAATTTGAGCTCTATCATGAGGTTCTCTCTCTCCTGAGACAACCTATATTTGCCGCTGGCAAGGACTGACGTTATTTGAATGGAGTCCCAAACAACCTGGGGTCCAAAATACCACATGAGGGTACCTCCGTGGTGGTTCCCAGACTCCAAACTTTGTCCTCCCAGGGCTGCGAGGGTGTTAAAGGTGCTGCTGCCCTCTCGGCCCTGCTCTGGAACTGGCTAACGCCCCTCAGGAGAAGCATCCCTGATACCCGGCTAACCTTGCTCACTTCTTCTGTTTCCCAGATGTTGGCCCAGTTGTCAGTCACCGCCTTGTTGGTTCTCTGCTGCTTTCCGGAAACGGAAGTTCTCCAGGGACGGTTTAATTTCACGTATCGGAAAGCCCGCGAGAACTTGGATTTAGATATGACACGTTTTCTGTGCCCGTTATCGTCTTCTGTCTTTCAGCTCTCCCTTCCTTCCCCTTTCCATAAACAGCCATGTGGTGCTGGGGCTGAGGCTCTGAAAAACGCTGGCAGATGTTCAGTCGGCCTCCGCCTAGGGGCGCTGGAGGGCGCCTGCGGGCTCTGATCCCGGGGGCATCGCTCCAGCCCCACCTTTTCACCAGGCAGAGCAGAGTCTTCCCGCCCAAGAGGCTGAAGCCAGGCTGCAGTTTCTCCAAGACTTGCAAAACCAACCTCAACGCACCTCCTCCTCCGAGGTCTGTATCCCAACTTCTGGGGACCCCTCCTCTAGGATTGTAAACTCTGGCCCCAACCGTCCACCTCCTCCCCCCAGGGGCTGAGTTCCAGCTCTACAGACCCTTCCTCTAAGGTGCAATGTTTCCACGTTCTTCCCATTCACCCCGAGCTCTGGGGGCATGGCCCTTCCTACACCTGTCCCTCCACCACCACCTGGGTTCTGGTCCTACCCTTCCAGCTCTCCCTTACCTCTTGTTTACATTCTGTTCCCTCTGTTCAAGCAGCTGGTGTGGTTTCTGTCACCGGGCTGGATTCTGACGGACAGAATTCCCAGCCTTCCCTCCTCTAGTCTCATTTTATTCACTGACAACAACATGATTAGATATTTTGGACCCACTTAGAATGTTACGCCAAGGCTTTACTATACTGTTACATTTTGCATTTCTAGAATGTCTATTTGGTTCTTTTTCAGATCTGCTTGGTCATTCTTTACAGTTTCTTTCCCACGTGTATTTTTAAGTTTGTCATTTAGCTCTTTAAATACATTAAATATAGTAATTTAAAGTCTGTGATGAGTTCATTTTCTCAACCTCTGTGACAGTATCTGTCTCTTGGTTCTCCTTGTTCTTCGTTGTGGTGACTTGTTTCCTTGAGTGGTTTTTTAAAATTTTATTTATTTATTATTATTTTTTAACATGAACTCATTTTCCTTAGAGTTTTATTTGTAGGATGAAGGTCTACAAGAATAACTGTAGGATAGCTAGAATTTGCCTTTTGCTTATGAGTGAAGTTAGGATCTTATTTTTCATGTTTAAGAATCAGTCATATTTCTTTTCTATGCATTATTTTTTCATATGTTTTTGCCCATTTTTCTATTTGGTTGTTGATCTTATTGAGTTGTGGGAGCTCATCATTTCTATTGTGAAGATGGGAAATCATCACAAAGGATTTAAAGATTTTTTTCAGGATTACTTGGCAAGTTACCAGCAGTGAGATTATTAGAATCCTTTTCAAGTCAGACGTTTAGTTCCTTTACACATAAAGACACTGGGCGAGGTCCTGACTTATTAACAATCCTGTCATTTTGCTTAACTACAATTTTCCTAAAATTCCTTTCTTCTAGGTTGTAAATTTTTAGTTTTGACCTCCAAAAGCCCTGGGGTGGGAGGAGGGGTGGGGTGGGGAGAAGGGTGGGGATTTAGGGGATGAAATACTACAAATACTAAAGGATTTATATAATGTTTGGGGTGAAGGGTGCTTGGGATCATAGGCATTACTGACAAAATAGAGAGATTTGGGAAATGTAGTACTACCCACAGTCAGAGTCCATATTGTTAGCTGATGAGGCTGCAGACGTGGAACCTGCAGTCTGCAGAGGTCTCGGCTCACACTGGAAAGAGATTCAATTTGAAAGTGAACAGTCTGTTTTCTTCTTTAACATATTTTTGGCCGCTAGATTGTGAAGCTGTTGTGCAAATAATTGCACCATCACTGTGTTATTCACGGTGTCCCATTCATTTCTTAAAATTACCGGGGAGCAAGGCGGAGCGCAGAGGAGATCGGTTACCCCGAGCGTGGGAACGCCAACAGCTCAGGCCTCCCCTTCCCTGACGAACATCCTGTACGCAGCCGAGCCACCTGTGCGCAAAATACCTTCAAAGGTGCCTCTGGAAACAATGACCGCTGGGCAAACCAGGTGTGCTTTCCGTGCCGTACCTGCCACTACAGATGTGCAGCCACCGGCCACCCAGGTGACCGTCGCGCCTTCGGTGGCCCACCTGCTGCTTTGCGATCTCTCAGTTCTCCGCACCGATGTTCTGACCCAGCAGTGTCCAGAAATGTTTACGTGCAAAGCCAGGAAAGATGTTTAGGAGCGCCTTGCATGTAAACACATCACACGCAGTTCCGAGACTCCTTATGCGGTGTTTTTGGCCCATCTGTGCCTGAATTTTAAAAATGTCCCTGAACTCAACTGTCCAGACCTTCCCCCTCTGCCCTTTCTCTGCACATGGAGGGCTCGAGGGAAGGGCGCCGGAACTGGGCTTCTCCCGCCTGGAACCCCGTCACTCGGGGAACTTGCTGAGGGCAGCCCGTGCCTAGTCTGTCCGCGCGCACCTGCCCTGGGCACGGCCAGGAGTCGGCCCGAGACCCCTTCACCTGCCCGCGCACACCTGCCGGAGGTCAACCCGGGACCCCTTCACCTTCCCTGGGCACCGGCGGGGCAGCGCAGACTCGTTCCTGCTCGGGAGACTGGGAGGACCGGCAGCCACACCCGGGACTACTTTTCGCAGACACCCCGCCCCCACCCTGGGCGGCCGGCGGAGGGAGCGCGGACAGAGGCCCCTCGACGCGGCTCGAGGCCCCACGGCGCGCGCCAATCAATGCGCATGCGCGCCTCAATCAGTGCGCATGCGCGCCTCTGCTGGTGGCTCCGCGCCTGCCTGCCCAGCAGTTTGTGCGCTTCTCTCAGGCCCTTCCAGGTGAGATTCGGAATCCGCGCGGGGACGGGTCGCGCCCGGTCGTTCGACCGCGTCCCAGCCGTCCGAGGGTCCCGGAGGGCGCCGCCGACCCCATACCCCAGCCCGGTGCGGTGGGGGCGCGGGTGCCGCGCGTGCTGGCCTCCCGGCGTTCGCGGGCTAGAAAATCCTCGGGGCTCAGACTTGGACGCGGGCGGACGGCGAAGGTCCGACCACACGTCGCCTCCCGGTGCGCGGACAGCGGGGGCTTCTCGGCCCTCGGGCCCGAGTGTCCGTCCCGGGCTTCGCGCTCCTCCCTGGGTGGGGACTGCGCCGACTCTGTCCCTGGGTTTCGTCCTCCGGCCTTACCCCGGGTCCCTGCCCAGCACCCGGGCAGAGGCGTTTTCCCAGAGGACAGCCGTCCGCTTCAAGTCCCTTGGTGAGCGGCCCTGTCGCCCCGGGGTGAGGAGGCCGGACCCGCGGGGCCCCGGGAAGCCCCTTTCGCTGCGCCCCCCACGTGTTTTCCAGCACCTTCTCTGTAGCCCCCACGCTGGCCCGTGAGCTTCGGCACGTGCTGCTGCCTCTTTGCAGAACACGATCCCCCCTCGCCCCCTCTTTCCCAGCCACCAGCTGCTTAGTCTTTGGTTTCTGCTCAGACGACGCCCCCCACCCCAGGCCGGCCCTGACCTTCAGGGTGAGGGGCCTCCTCTCTGCGCCCGTGGTCTGGGGGCTTCCCTGAGGACGCCCCATCCCGTGGTGTGGTCGCTGCTCTCCCTCCGGCCCGCGAGCCCAGGAACCCACTGCCCGGGGCCGAGCAGGCCCTCAGATCCGTGAAGGAGTGAAAGCGATTTCCTAATAAGATGTTTGGATAGTCGGTGACCGTTCAGGTATCACGAGGACTGTCTGGTGACGCGGTTCGTGGGCTTTTCCAGGCCCCCAGCTTGCTCCCCTGGGGCCCTTCACCCCACCTGATCGCTCCCCAGACCAAAAATCCTTTAAGAGAGTGGACACCGGTTCTCCAGTTGTACAATATTAGGAAGTGGAGGATGTAGACTTGTGACTATAAAATATCAGTTCTATTCGTTTAAACTGTTTTTTTTTTAATCAATTAATTTATTTTTGGCTGCGTTTGGTCTTCGTTTCTGTGCAAGGGCTCTCTCCAGTTGCGGCAAGTGGGCGCCACTCTTCATCGCAGTGCGCGGGCCTCTCACTATTGCGGCCTCTCGTTGCGGAGCGCAGGCTCAGTAGTTGTGACTCACGGGCCATGTCGCTCTGCGGCATGTGGGATCTTCCCAGACCAGGGCTCAAACCTGTGTTCCCTGAATTGGCAGGCAGATTTTCAACCACTGCGCCACCAGGGAAGCCCCTCGTTTAAACTTTTTCCTCTAGATCTTGGTTTCTGTGCCACCTATAGAAAAATAATTCTAGATACTTTACAAGTGATCTAATTGTAACAATATTTTTTTTCTGTTTTTAAATTTAGTTTGTCCCACATGATTTTCCCCAGAGGAAAAACAATACTTTTATAATGGTCGGTGGGGAAACAAATACATGTGCAGGAACCGTTACTCTATGGTCAGCTTCTCCAGAACGCAGTGGGCAGAGGCCACACGTGTTACGTCTCTTGCGTCCTAATAAGGTGTTCCCTCCACTTGGGCTTCAGACAGTGGCGAGTTATTTTGCTTTATTTATCCTGTCACCCTGGTTTGGAGGGGCGGACTGGTGCTGCAGAAACATTTCTCATAAGTACTATTTGAACTTAAAAAAAAATCAGATACCTGAGTTTGAAGGCGGTTGCTGTTTGTGATATCCGAGAACGGTAAAAAACTAAAGGGCTAAGAACTGGGTATGCCTTGATTCACAAGAGGACTGGCTGGACCGTTTGGTGGCAGAGAATTTCTGTTCAGAGCTCCAGGCATTCTCTCCCGGCTGCGTCAGGAAGCAGCTGCTGGTGTGTGAGAGTTTTGAAACGTGGCACAGCTCCCCCACAGAGGCATACAGACTGGTCCCTCAGGGTCTGATCTTGGAGCTCAGAGGTGATGCTCTTAACAGACATGGACTTGGCCAAGGGAACCCATGTAAGTTTCAGGAGCCCGGCAGTCTCTGGTCTTGATTAGCGCCTCTCGGTGTGGCTGGGACTTCACAGCACCCGGCGGGGCCACCTCGGGCGGGAATCCGAGTCTCTGCACTGTGGCGTTGCCTCCCAGACGAAGCTGAGAACCAGTCTTCTAGAGGTTAGTCGTTATTCATAGTTAGGTTGATGTTCATAGCCTTTTTCACGTGGGGGCTGAGCTTGAACTGAAGACGTTGAGCATCCGAGTGTGCTGGCAGGGCTCTGGGGGGAGGACATGTCCGCCCAGAACATGCTTGGTTTATGTTGCTGCCTCGCTTTTCGGATTCTTTTTCTTTTTCTTTTCTTTCTTTCTTTATTATACAGCAGGTTCTTAATAGTTATCTATTTTATACATATCAGCGTATATATGTCAATCCCAGTCTCCCAATTCATCCCACCACCACCACCCCACCCCACCCCCCGCTTTCCCCCCTTGGTGTCCATACGTTTGTTCTCTACATCTGTGTCTCTATTTCTGCCACTTTTCAGATTCTAAGACGCACAACAGTGGACTTACTGTGTCCTAGAATTGTTGTTCTACATCTGTATGAAGCTTTTTGTAAGGTCTTGTGTAAGCTGTTAAATTTTACCTGTTGGCGGACTGATGGTCCTTATACTGGAGGTAGATGCTGGACTGATCATTTGCGTCTGACTTTCTTGTTTACAAAGTGAGTGTGTGGCAGGTGAGTGACCGAATATCGGATGGATTAGAGTCGGGCATCTTTGGAAAAACAAATTTAAATGTTCAGGATCCCCAAACCGCACATGCTTCCCAGTGCTCTTTGAGTTTTGTTGGGTTGATGGAGGTGTCATGTCCCACGTGATCTTAGCCAAGCTTCCCCAGGCTCCTCAGCGTCCTGTAGCTGGGGCAGAAGTGTTTGGAACAGACTTTAAAGTAATAAGTGTGCATGGAAGAATTGCCCCAAATAAAAAGTATGAATGGAAACTCTGCAACCAGGGGGGTCTCTCTCCCCATAAGAAACTGTTAAGGAAAGCATTATATTTTCAAAAAAATGATTAAAAGAATCATAGTAAAAATATTCTCCTGGGCTTTGCTTTTGTAACTTAACACGGTGTGAAGATTTCTTTTAAAATCACATACTATACTGGGACTTCCCTGGCGGTCCAGTGGTCAAGACTCCGCACTTCCAATTCCGGGAGCGTGGGTTCGATCCCTGGTCGGGGAACTAAGATCCCACATGCCGCACGGTGTGGCCAAGGGGGAAAAAAATCACATACGTATCCCAGCATGTATTTGACAGAATTGCTTACTAACATCCCCTGGGATGGTAGTTGTTGGCTCCCTGTCACCCCGTCCTGGAAATGTGTCCTCGCCTCCCTGCTCGTCCTGATTTTTCTTTCCCTCGCTGCTTCACCTCCTCCGCTGCTTTTAGCCTGTTCATTTTCTTCTGCCGCCTCTCTTGCTGGAGGCCCACTGGACCCTCTGTGCCAGGGGAGGTGACCATCCCCCTGGCTGGCTGAGGAAGGGCGCCACGGAGCTGGGATGGCGAGGTTCAGGGGCAAAATTAGAATCCAAGCAGATCTTGACAGCCTGGGATCCAAGTAGATGACATTCAACAGGGATAAATATAGGGTCTTATGCATTGGTTTTAAAATAGAGAAAACTTGCTGTGGTGTAATTTGAGAGAAGTCTGTAATGCACTAAAAATGTAGCTTTTAAACTATCCTGAACTAACCTAGTTCTAAAGTTTAGGTAAGTTCCAGAAAAGACCTTAGTATCACCATTTTTCATAGGCCCTCATTTACAGAGCTTCCTCTAACATAGGAAAAGGCTTGCTAATAAGTTTGAAATATAAAATATATTTTCTTAAACTGCATATTTTCTTGACTGCCTAGAACAAGTAACCTCTCTACTAATTAATTATATAACATCCATGTGCTGGGCCCTGGGATCGGCAGTGAGTGAGCCTGGGGAGAAGACAGACGCAGAAGGAACAAGGCCCGGAGGTGACAGCCCAGGTGTTGACCCCGTGGGGCGTCTGGCTCTTTGACACGAGAAGCTAGTGTTGTCACCAACGACCTGTGTGAGCACAGCTGTGGCCCTGCCGGCCAGGCTGCGGTCCCTTCAGTAGAGCAGCCACAGGACATTCAGATGCGCAGTTTCTTTTATGTTTTCCTCAGCGTCAGATTCGAATTTGGGTTCGTTTCATCACAGGTCTAGAGAACCAAGAGGATTGTGAGAGAGTGTCCTGTCTACTTTTTTTTTTTTTTTTTTTTAATTTTTGGCTGCACCACGCAGCATGTGGGATCTTAGTTCCCTGACCAGGGATCGAACCTGTGCCCCCTGCATTGGAAGGCGGAGTCCCAGCCACTGGACTGCTGGGGAGGTCCCTTGTCTACTTTTATTAACTCTGATATGGGCTGTTTTAAATGTGTAGCTTGGTTACCTACCAGACTGATTATTCTGGGAATCAGAGTCCTTGGTTATTTCTACTGACTAATGGAAAACTGCATCTCGGGACTCTTTTTGCACGTGGAGTAAAACTCAGGGATATCTGGTATTCTTTGTGGGGTTGTGCTGTGTTTAGCATCCCGGGTCCCAGCCCATCAGGGTTCTCGAGTCGTTGAAGTTAAAGCTGTCCCCTCCTGTCTCCAGAGACTGCAGGATCCCACCTGGCTAGAACCACCGCCTTCATTTGTTCTGGTTCTAATGGTCTCTGGCTAATTTTTGCATCCATGGTTCCCAGATGTTAAGACACCATCTTACGTTTGTGAGGTACTGGACTTTTCCCAATGCCACGAATGTGTGTATAAGCTCTTACGTGAGGAACTGGACTCAAATCACTAATTTTTTTTTTAATATATGTATTTTTAAATTTATTTATTTTATTATTTTTGGCTGCGTTGGGTCTTTGTTGCTGCACGCAGGCTTTCTCTAGTTGCGTTGAGCGGGGGCTACTCTTCCTTGAGGTGCACGGGCTTCTCATTGTGGTGGCTTCTCTTGTTGCGGAGCACGGGCTCTAGGCGCGCGGGCTTCAGTAGTTGTGGTGTGCAGGCTCGGTAGTTGTGGCGCATGGGCTTAGTTGCTCCGAGGCATGTGGGATCTTCCCAGACCCGGGCTTGAACCCGTGTTACCTGCATTGGCAGGCGGATTCTTAACCACTGCACCACCAGGGAAGCTCCATGGAAGTAGATTTAGACTTTGTGACATGCAGAGGAATGCTTTAAGCAAAAGCTCTTGGGCGGGTCTTTGTTATTGCTTCCTTTGGGGAAACCAGTTTCTGGGCCCGTCCCCAAGGCCTCCTTCCCGTTGGCTCGCCATGGTCGTGACTGGGCTCCCCCCTGCTGGTGTCATCCTTACTCCCGTGGGTTCCCGTGTGTTCAGCCCCTCAGGGTTGCGGGCTCCTGGAAGCCTGCCGCTGCTGTGCTGGCTGTACCTGTTAAAGGCATAGAGACGCATGTTCGCATTGGCCTCCAGTAGTCACTTGCTGTGATCCCTTATCTGGTCTAGGTCTGATCTGTTTCAGAGAGGAAAAACTTACTTTAATCAAATGCTTCTTTTCTGTTTAGCTTCGAAACCTGGGACTTAATCCAGCTGACGCTGGCTTCAGCATACTGACCATGGGACCTGGCAGGATTCCGTGTGCCCAGGACGAGCCGGCACAGGTGGTGAACGCTGGCATGAGTGACCCACGGCGCCTGCTGCACGGCCAGTCTGCAGACAGAGCCACCGTGCATCCAGCCTCTGGAAGGTACTCCTGACGGATGTTCAGAAAAGCATTTACCTCACCTGCTTTGTTACCTTTTATATTGAACAAGCGTCATACACTCACAGCAAAGTGTCATCAATAGCATTAAACTCCAGAAGTTTTAGCATAAGCTGTGTCTTGCGCGTCCTGTTCAATAAGAGGCCCTGAGCTTTGGTGCCCTCACCCCTACGTCCAGATGCATGCGAGGGAGGGAGCGCCATGCCTCGCCCTGCAGGCACTCTTGACCTCAGAGGGGAAGGTTGGGTGATGGGGGTGAGGGAGGTTGTCCAGGCAACCTGGAGTGTGCATCCAGATCCTGCTTCACTTGGGAAATGTGCCAATGACGGGGCCGTCGGGCATTAGTAGAATTTCACTTCCCTGGACTTGGGGTCTCGGGTGCTTGAAACCTAGTTACTCTGAGGACATAGAATCTTTCCCTACTGCCAGGATTCAGGAACTGAAAGGATTATGTATATACCAGGCTTGCTAGTGTTTTACGTGAAATCTTTATCACTTACTTTGAAAAGTGAAAGTGCTTTCTGGACCTAAAATTTGTGAATGCCAAATATTAGCTTTGCGTTGCTTCTATTTTTTTACAGAAAGAGGGTCTACTTGGTCATTTCAGTAGGTAGAGGGACATCTGGAAGTGAAGACCTTTCTATTCAAAAAGAAATAGCTGAATAATTTTTATTCGAAATGATCTTTTGTCTGTTTTCAGCTCTATTTCTTGTCACTATTTTTTTGAACATGTAGTGTAAGTATTGTAAACTGTTTTAAGTTTAATTGAAGTTATTAAACTTCCTGAACTCTTAATGATACTTTTGGCTCCTCTGCGTTTTCTGTTTTTACAGTACTGTCGAGAGACCCTGTCTAGCGTGCTGTTTGCTGTTTGGTGTGCTCCACGGGTCTCGCGATGCCCAGCCTGTTGGTCTCCTGGGCCCTTTAACATGCGGCTCTCCTGGGGTGTGGGTGTGGGGGCAGAGAGAACACGGCATCTGCATGTTGTCCGTCCCTCCAGCCAGAGACCACCAGGAGCACCATGGGGGGTGGGCCTGGGTAAGAGGGTGTTAAGAAGAGGCTTTGATGGGATCTGGGCTTCCGTTGGGTAGTCTGGGGGATGGTCTGAGGAAGCCAGAGTTTGCTGTAGCTTGGACGCTGTCGGAGAGGGGAGTGATTCTCTGATTGGGCATCTCAGGAACCCTCCCTACAGCAGTGGTGGGGTGCGGGGGGGGGCAGACTGGAGAGAGCGTGAAGCTGGGATGGGTGAAGAGACAGCAGCCACTCATTTTAGCCAAGGGGGAGCTCTTGGTGTTTCAGGGGAGGCACAGTGACTTGGTTGTCGTCTGTGCTTGGATCACACCCTGAAGCGGCCTTCCCATCTCACTGCATCTCGGTCCCCGGGGGCTCTGTGAGTGGCTCCCATTCCGGGAGGGCAGCGTGGCCCGTCTCCAGGTGCCCGGCTGCCCCTCTTCTCTCCGTGTTCACATGAGCTGCTGCAGCTGGAACCACGTGCGGTGCTGTTTTTCTTTTTTTTTTTTTTTTTTTTGCTGTTTTCTTTTGCACGAGGAAGCGTGAGGCTGTAGGACCAATGTGATGTCATTTTAAGGCTTTTCTCTTGTTCTTACTGCAACCCTGAGGCCACAGGAGGATCCTGGACCCTGTAGTACATGTTGCTGGCAAATGGAGACCACACCAAAGTGAGCAAAGTTGTCTTTAAAAAAGTATTTGTACAGTGATAGCATTACACAGGTAACTGAATTACACTGTTACTGTTTCACAAGCCTGGGCTGTTCCATGGGGGCTGGTGTGAACTCGTGGGGGTGGGGGTCTGAGCCTGGACGATCAGGGGCGCCCGTGTTGGCTGAGGGCTCGTGGGGGAACAGGGTTCTTTTTTGTTTTTGGCAACGCCACACTGCATGCGGGATCTTAGTTCCCCGACTAAGGATCGAACCCACGTCCCCTGCTGTGGAAGCACGGAGCCCTAACCACTAGACGGCTGGGGAAGTCCATCGGGCTCTTGTTTAAAAGCTCTGCTTTGCAGCCCGCTCCCACCTGGTTGAGAGTTCCTTCTGGAGCTGCCCGAGCAGACTCGCTCACCCTGGGCCCTTCAGACCATCCACTGATGGATTGCTGGTGGATATTTTCAGAGATGCATTTTCACCCTTGACCCAAAGAGCCTGAAGTCGGGTAGAATCCCTCATTGCTGCTGTTTTCATGGAATATTAATACTCTGCCTGCGGGATCAGCAGACTTAGCCCCCAAGCTAAGGGTGGTTTTTATATTTTTAAAGAGTTGTAAACACAGAACATGAATGTGTGACCAGGGTCTTCGTGCCCCTTTGTAGAGTTTGTGACTTTGTATCATGGCCCAAGTGTGATATTCCTGCTGTTATTAGGAAACACTGCCCTCTGAGCATTCGCGTGTGCTTCTCTTCACAAATGTTACCTCTTTCCCTTCATTTTTAGAGGCACGTGGGGTGCAGGCTGCTGTCAGCCAAGCAGGTGGCCAGGCTCAGGTGGGCGCGCGGGGCAGTGGATGGCGCCCCCTCGTGGCGGGACCCCTTCACCGCCAGGACCGCAGTCCTGAGGTTGATTCCCAAAGGGGTTTGGTCCTTGTTTTGTTTTTTGTTCTGATGCTAGATAGTTTGTACTGCGTGTAAAACAAGTTATTTTTAGCCAGTCTGAGGACAGCTTGACCAGGTTTCCAGCTGGAGGACGTTTCCCCTGAGCCTGGGCTGTCTGACCCCGGAAGGCAGCCCTATCCTGGAGTTGCACTTGCAGCCCAGCCTTTGTTTCTGTGTCTGACTACTTTATTCAGGTGGAATTTACAGGCCATAAAATTCCTTTATTCTTTTTTTCTTTTTTTAAATTACTGCCACACCCTGGGCATCACACCACAGAAGTGATTTTTTTAAATTAATTAATTAATTTATTTATTTATTAACGTTGGTCTGCGTTGCGTCTTCGTTGCTGTGCGCGGGCTTTCTCTAGTTGCGGCGCGCGGGCTTCTCATTGCGGTGGCTTCTCTCATTGTGGAGCACAGGTTCTAGGCGCACGGGCTTCAGTAGTTGTGGCACATGGGCTCAGTAGTTGTGGCTTGCAGGCTCTAGAGCACAGGCTCAGTAGTTGTGGCACACCGGCTTAGTTGCGCGGTGGCATGTGGGATCTTCCTGGACCAGGGATAGAACCTGTGTCTTCTGTATTGGCAGGCAGATTCTTAACCACTGCGCCACCAGGGAAGTCCTTCAACATATTTTCTAACGTGAGTATAAATACTGACACACTTTTACACTCTTCTGAGAAGGAGGTAATGCCTAGGAGGCTCTTGTCAATATTTAGACGTTAACATGGTTAATTACTACTCAAGACATTTTCTTTTTCCTCTTAATCAGACTAGCTGTAAGTAATACATCTTAAAGTAATAGAAGGATACAGAATTAAGAGAGTAGAATTTGTCTTTCTAATTTTTAATTTATCTTTCTCTAATCTCCCTCACATTAAATACTAGCTGGGAAGATGCTTCAAATCCTTAATATTGAGACAAAGAGTAAAGCGCGAAGTCTCAGACAATGGCGGAAAGGGGGATTTATGGAAATGGGTCTTTGCGAGCACCATTGTCCTGGTGACGGAGACCACAGTCTACCCCGGAGCATGAGGTGACTCTGAGGCCACCAAGATGTTGGATGGACACACCGGTCTCACGGGGCGCCGGGCCATCCACTGCCGCGCGGGTGAATACCCGGAGGGACTGCTCCTCTTGGCGTCTCGGCCCAGGTGAGCTTTGGCTGCCTTCAGGGCCTGGCCTGACGGACCATCAAGGACTAATATTTAAGTTGGTGTAGGTGTAAGGCAGGAGAAGTAGGCCCCGGACTGAAAGAAGTAGAGGTTACAAAGAAATCCAAACTTTGGATCATATAGGTATTTATTTATTTATTTAATATTTATTTATTTATTTGGTTACACCAGGTCTTAGTTGTAGCAGGTGGGCTCCTTAGTTGCGGCTCCAGGGCTCCTTAGTTGTGGCTCATGGACTCCTTAGTTGTGGAATGCAAACTCTTAGTTGCGGCATGCATGTGGGATCTAGTTCCCTGACCAGGGATGGAACCCGGGCCCCCTGCACTGGGAGCATGGCGTCTTACCCACTGCGCCACCAGGGAAGTCCCGGACCATATAAGTATTTAAATTCAGCTTTGCCTCATCAGCTACTGTATCCCATCAGGTTACTAATATTAAATCTATAAATTATTTCTGGCACAGTTTTAAGAAGTGAATTGTTGAGGATTTTTGGTAGAGCCACTTAGAACCTATAAGTTTATAGGATGAAGTTTGGGGGTCTCTATTTTAAGAGTTTTAGTGGAATGTTGCTAACCCATGTCCTTTTATAATGAAAACAGCAACTGTCTGCCATGGTTTCTTTTTTCATTCCTAATCCAGTCCTCAGATATTTGACGACTGTAGGGTGTTTGGTCTTAGATTGTTATTAGCCAATCTGGGCCATTGATCGGTCTTCCATAGCCCAGTAGAGAGGGTGGGACTGCAGGATTCTAGTACTTAGCCGACTGTCAGACATTTGAAGAGAGTGCTGTGGGGGCGTCAGATGATACCCTAAATCAGGGAGGGCCCACAGTAGAGGGGGCCTTTAAGCTGCATTTTGCCAGCTGTAAAAGTTCACTTTGAGAGGAAAATGCGTGAAAAGGCATGGAACTGGAAGAGTGTTGCTCCTTCTGAGAGGTTGTGGTCCTCCACTATGACTGTACCTGTAGGGAGTATAAGAAGCAGCTAGCGGGCAAAGCAGGAGAGATGGGGGTGCTCTGTCCTGCAAGCGGTGGGGATTCTGCTGCAGTTTCTAAAGTGAGAGTCCTGTGATTCATCCTCCCTTTTGCAGTGGGTGATGTTGAGATGGGCCACTGTGAGACTGGAGGCCGAGAGGCTAGTTGACAGGCAGATATCGGAATAAAGCCACGCAGCATGATGTGGGGCAGAGACGTGAAGGAGAGAGGTGAGGAGTGAACAGAAATGGAAGGAATACTTCTCTCTACCTTGGGAGTCTCTGTGTGCTTTAGCTGGAGGCGGTGGTGTTGCAGATGAACAGGAGAGGCGAGACTTCAGATTTTAGAGGTGAAGTGGCTAGGACTTGGTGCTGGGCTGGGCGTCTGCTGTCGGGGAGAGGAGAGTGAGATGGTGGCCTGGCGTTTGTCTCAGAAGAGTTGGCGTACCTGGGGTCTAACCCTTCATCTGTGATGTACGGACAAGTTTTTCTCTCTGGGTCACCTGGGGGTTCTTTTTTTTTTTTTAATTTTTTAATTTATTTAATTATTTATTTTTTGGGCTGTGTTGGGTCTTCGTTTCCGTGCGAGGGCTTCCTCTAGCTGTGGCAAGCGGGGACCACTCTTCTTCGCGGTGCGCGGGCCTCTCACTGTCGCGGCCTCTCTTGTTGCGGAGCACAGGCTCCAGACGTGCAGGCTCAGCAGTTGTGGCTCACGGGCCTAGTTGCTCCACGGCATGTGGGATCATCCCAGACCAGGGCTCGAACCCGTGTCCCCTGCATTAGCAGGCAGATTCTCAACCACTGCGCCACCAGGGAAGCCCCGACCTGGGGGTTCTTTGATGTAATTTAAGGCACTTACTTATAGTCACAGAACCTTCCAGTGAGAGATCCTATAGCCTCAGTTATTTCTGGTTGTCGGGGCTGAGGGTGAAGCTGGAGTGGCAGCGTATTTGTGGGAAACTTCACATCACATCTGGGATAATGGACATTCCCATTGCTCCTACCCATGAAATGACATGATGCTGTCACCCATGTCAGGGATTGTTTGGGTCTGATTACCAAGGCTTACGTGAAAGGAGTAATTTTATACCAGGACATTTTCTGTGGTGCATCATCTATTACCTTGAATTACTATCTACCTTTGGCTTCCCTCTGAAAGGAGTTGGATGTTGCTGGCCCTTATGGTGGGCAGAGGGTGCAAAAAAATTAAAAAGCGGTCGTGGAATGAGATGTTCATAGGGGGGCTTTCAAAAGCTTCAACATATTTTTGGGAATTAGAAGGCCTTGTGCATGCATAGGGCTGTGCACGCGTCCAAGAGAGAATTGACAAGGCCCTGAGCTCTCACCTCTGGCTGACCTCGAGGCTATGCACAAGGAGGAAGTGTAGGCTGGAGGCCAAGGCAAAATTGGAAACTGCCTTCCAGGGCACTGAAGACATGTTTCAGCACACGCAGAGCCTCTCAGTAAAGGCTGAGATTCAAGGCATTTAAGGAATCTCTTTCAGCTCATTAACTGGCCACTAAGCTAATTGAGTAGAGACTTAACTGACCACATATGACAAATGACACAGACTTTACAAAATTAGTTCAAGAAATTTGCTAAACCAAACAGCAGCAATAAGCTCAGGTAAGGCAGGGAGTCTCTGATTTCCAGAGTTGTCACATCATAGCATTTAAAATGTCTAGTTTTCAGGAAAAAAAATTACGGAATATGCAAAGAAGCAAAGCATACTCCATATTCAGGGAAGAAAAAGCCGTGAATAGAAATTGTTTTGAGGAAGCCCAGACATTAGAGTTACTTTTTTTTTTTTTAAGCATTTAAGATGCAATTATTTTAAGTTTATTTATTTATTTATTTTTGACTGTGTTGGGTCTTCGTTTCTGTGCGAGGGCTTTCTCCCGTTGCGGCGAGCAGGGGCCACTCTTCATCGCGGTGCGCGGGCCTCTCACTGTCGCGGCCTCTCTTGTTGCGGAGCGCAGGCTCAGTAGCTGTGACGGGCTTAGTTGCTCCGCAGCATGTGGGATCCTCCCAGACCAGGGCTCGAACCCGTGTCTCCTGCATTGGCAGGCAGATTCTCAACCACTGCGCCACCAGGGAAGCCCCAGAGTTACTTTTTAAAAGACTTTAAATCAGGGGACTTCCCTGACGGTCCAGTGGTTAAGACTCCATGCTCCCAATGCAGGGGGCACAGATTCATTCCCTGGTTGGGGAACTAAGATCCCACATGCCACATGGCGTGGCCAAAAAAAAAAAAAAAAAAAAAGACTAAATCAGCTATTTTAAATATGTTTAAATAACTAATGGAAACCATATCTAAAAAACTAAAGTATGAGACCAATGTCTCACCACATAGATCATTAGCAATAAAGAACTAGGAAGTATTAAAAAAAAAAAAAAAAAAAAAAGCCAGAGCCTCATAGATCTGTGGACCATCAAGTGGGCCAACAGACATGTAATGGGAGTCCCAGATGGAAGAGAGAGGGGAAGAAAGAATACTTGAAGAAATAATGGCCAAAACGTGCCAAATTTGATTTTTAAAAAACCCACTAATGTACGTAACCAGGAGGCTCAAAGAAATCCACACCCAGACATATCACAGTTAAACCATCAAAAGGCAAAGAATCATGAAAACAGCAAAAGAGAAGCAAACCAATCTTGTACAATGGTCTCAGTAAGATGAACAACTGATTTCTCATCAGAAAGCGTGGTGGGATGAGATATTCAGAGTGCTTTAAAAAAAAGACTGCCTAGTGGGAAGAAGCAGCTGCATAGCACAGGGAGATCAGCTCAGTGCTTTGTGACCACCTAGAAGGGTGGGATGGGGAGGGGGGGAGGGAGACACGAGGGAGGAGATATGGGGATATATGTATACGTATAGTTGATTCACTTTGTTATACTAACATAACATTGTAAAGCAATTATACTCCAATAAAGATGTTAAAAAAAAAAAAAAGACTGTCAAGCAGAAATTCTGTATCCAGCAAATCTATCCTTCAAATATTGAAGGGGAAATTAAGGCATTCCCAGGTAAACAAAAACTGAGAGAACTTGTCTCTAACAGATCTGCTTTGTAGGAAATACTAAAGAGAATCCTTCAGGTGGAAATGAAAAGACACAAGTAAGAACTTGACCCACATGAAGAAATAAAGAGTCCTGATATAAGTATCTAGATAGGTAAATATTACAAGACAGTAAATGTATTTTTTGTTTATAACTCTTTTTCCTCCTGTCTGTGTTAAAAGACAACTACATTGAGCAATAATTATAAATCTGTGTTGATATGTATATAAAGTATATAAAGATGTAATTTGTATGACAGTACAAAGGAGGAAGGAGGCACAGAGCTATATAGGAGCAAAGGTTTTGTGTGCTGTTGAAATGATATTGGTATGAATCCAAATCAAATTATGAGGTTAATTGTAATATTCAGGCAACCACTAAGGAGATAACTAAAAATAGTAGAAGAAATAACAAGGTAATTGAAATGACACATTGGAAAATATCTATTTAACACAAAAGAAGGCAGTAATGAAAGAATAAAGAAACAAAAAAGATGTAAGACATGAAGAAATATTACCTTATTGATAGTTGTATTAAATGGATCAAACACTCTGATAAAAAGGCAGAAATTGGCAAAATATTTTTAAAAACAACATGATCCAACTGTATGCTGTCTACAGGAGACAAACTTTAAATTCAAAGACACAGTAGGGAGTTCCCTGGTGGCCTAGTGGTTAGGATTCCAGGCTTTCACTGCTGTGGCCCAGGTTCAATCCCTGGTTGGAGAAGTTCCTGCAAGCCACATGGTGTAGCCAAAAAACAAAACAGAAACAATAAATAAATAAATAAACAAATAAATAAATTCAAGGACACTATATATATATATTTTTTAAATTAATTAATTATTTATTTTTGGCTGTGTTGGGTCTTCGTTTCTGTGCGAGGGCTTTCTCTAGTTGTGGCAAGTGGGGGCCACTCTTCATCGCGGTGCACGGGCCTCTCACTACCGCAGCCTCTCTTGTTGCGGAGCACAGGTTCCAGACACGCAGGCTCAGTAGTTGTGGCTCACGGGCCTAGTTGCCCCGTGGCATGTGGGATCTTCCCAGACCAGGGCTCGAACCTGTGTCCCTTGCATTAGCAGGCATATTCTCAACCACTGCGCCACCAGGGAAGCCCCAAGGACACAATGTATTGAAAGTAAAAGGATGGAAAAGATATACCATGCAAACTGTACTCTGAAGAGAGCTGGATTGGCCATATTAATATCAGATAAAATAGACATTAAGATAAAAATTACTACTAAAAACTTATACATGAATGTTCATAGCTGCACTGTTTATTCTAGCCAAAAAGTGGAAACAGTCCAAATGTCCATCAGCTGATAAATACATAAATAAAATGTATGTCCATACAATGGAATATTAATTTGATTGTAAAAGGAAATGAAGTACTGATGTATGCTATACCATGATTAACCTTGGACATAAGCTAAGGGAAAGATGTACGATTCCACTTAGATGAGATGTTCAGAATAGTTATCTATAGAGACAGAAAATAGGTGAGTAGTTGCTTAGACCTGGGGTGCAGTGTGACGGTCGGATGGAGATTGACGGCCAATGAGGTTCCTCTTAAGTGATGAAAGTGTTGAAAATTATATTATAATCATGGCTGCACAATCCTGTGAAAAACTAAAAAATTCAATGGCATGCTTTAAACAAATGAGTTCCACGGTGTGTGAGTTACATCTCAATAAAGTTGTTAATACCTTTGGGAATCATGCCTATTTACAGGGAGATCATCATGTTTGATAAAATGTTTTAAAGTAAAAGACTATAAATCACAGTGTCACTTGTTTATGCTTTGCTGACAGAATTAAAACCAACGATTAAAAAAATCCAAGCTAAACCTCTTTTACTCTCTCGCCACTTCTGACACCAAAGGTGTTGGTTTTTCTACATCAGACAATTCTCCAGTTCTTTGTGGACAGCAACTGGGTGTCCAAGAATCCAACTGTGTTCCGACGCTAGCACCCAGGGTTGGTGCATACTCCTGCCAGACTCCCCACCCCTTCAGACCCCAGTCTCAAGCTCCAGGCCACCTGTACCTACAGGCTGTCAGTCAGGGGCTCCCACAGTCCCTCTTCAGGGTCAGTAATTTGCTACAATGGCTCATAGAACTCAGGAAGGTGCTTTACTTATTATGAATGGTTTATTATGAGGGATAAACTTCAGACCATCCATTTGTTCTCTGTAACAAATGGACATCCACATGCAAAATAATGGAGTGGAGCCCCTACCTCACACCATATACAAAATTAACTCAAAGTGGATCAAAGACCTAAATTTAAGAGATAAAACTATAAAACTCTTCAGAAGAAAACAGGAAATATGCATGACTTTGTATTTGCCCATGGATTCTTAGGTGCAACACCAAAGGCATGATCAACAAAAGAAAAAATAGATAAATTGGACTTTATCGGAACTAAACTTTTGTGCATCAAAGGATATTGTCAAGAAAGTGAAAAGGCAACATACAGAATGGGAGAAAGTATTTGCAAATCATGCATCTGATAAGAGTCTAGTATCCAGAATAAACAGAGAGAGTTTACAACTCAGCCACAAAAAGATGTCCCAATTAAAAAATGGGCAAAAGATGCAAAAATCCTCAACAAAATACTAGCAAACAGAATACAACAGCACAGGGACTTCCCTGGTGGCACAGTGGTTAAGAATCCGCCTGCCAATGCAGGGGACACGGGTTCGAGCCCTGGTCCAGGAAGATCCTACATGCTGTGGAGCAACTAAGCCTGTGCACCACAACTACTGAGCCTGTGCTCTAGAGCCCGCGAGCCACAACTGCTGAGCCCATGTGCCACAACTACTGAAGCCTGCGTGCCTAGAGCCCATGCTCCACAACAAGAGAAGCCACTGCAATCAGAAGCCCGCACACTGCAACAAAGAGTAGCCCCTGCTCGCCACAACTAGAGAAAGCCTGCGCACAGCAACAAAGACCCAACGCAGCCAAAAATAAATAAATAAATTTATTTATATTTAAGAGTAAATATATTTACTCTTATCAGATAAATAAATAAATAATTTTTAAAAAAGAATCCAACAGCACATTAAAAGGATTATACACCATGATCAAGTGGGGTTTACCCCAGGAAGGCAAGGATTCTTCAATATATGCAAATCAATCAATGTGATACACCATATTAACAAATTGAAAGAGAAAAACCATATGATCATCTCAACAGATGCAGAAAAAGCTTTTGACAAAATTAAACACCCATTTATGATAAAAACCATCCAGAACGTAGGCAGAGAGGGAACTTACCTCAACATAATAAAAGCCATGTATGACAAACCCACATCCAACATCGTTCTCAATGGTGAAAAACTGAAACCATTTCCACTAAGATCAGGAACAAGACAAGGTTACCTATTCTCAGCACTGTTATTCAACATAGTTTTGGAAGTTTTAGCCACAGCAATCAGAGAAGAAAAAGAAAAGGAATCCAAATCAGAAAAGAAGAAGTGAAACTGTCACTGTTTGCAGATGACATGATACTATACATAGAGAATCCTAAAGCTGCTGCCAGAAAACTACTAGAGCTAATCAATGAATTTGGTAAAGTAGCAGGATACAAAATTAATGCACAGAAATCTCTTGCATTCCTATACACTAACGATGAAAAATCTGAAAGAGAAATTAAGGAAACACTCCCATTTACCATTGCAACAAAAAGAATAAAATACCTAGGAATAAACCTACCTAAGGAGACAAAAGACCTGTATGCAGAAATCTATAAGACACTGATGAAAGAAATTAAAGATGATACAAACAGATGGAGAGATATACCATGTTCTTGTATTGGAAGAATAAACATTGTGAAAATGACTATACTACCCAAAGCAATCTACAGATTCAGTGCAATCCCTATCAAACTACCAATGTTGTTTTTCACAGAACTAGAACAAAAACTTTCACAATTTGTATGGAAACACAAAAGACCCCAAATAGCCAAAGCAATCTTGAGAAAGAAAAACAGCTGGAGGAATCAGGCTCCCTGACTTCAGACTATACTACAAAGCTACAGTAATCAAGACAGTATGGTGCTGGCACAAAAACAAATATAGATCAATGGAACAGGATAGAAAGCCCAGAGATAAACCCATGCACCTATGGTCACCTTATCTTTGATAAAGGAGGCAAGAATATACAATGGAGAAAAGACAGCCTCTTCAGTAAGTGGTGCTGGGAAAACTGGACAGCTACATGTAAAAGAATGAAATTAGAACACTCCCTAACACCATACACAAAAATAAACTCAAAATGGATTAAAGACCTAAATGTAAGGCCCTATAAAACTCTTAGAGGAAAACATAGGCAGAACACTGTATGACATAAATCACAGCAAGATCCTTTTTGACCCACCTCCTAGAGAAATGGAAATAAAAATAAAAATAAACAAATGGGACCTAATGAAACTTAAAAGCTTTTGCACAGCAAAGGAAACCATAAACAAGATGAAAAGACAACCCTAAGAATGGGAGAAAATATTTGCAAACAAAGCAACGACAAAGGATTAATCTCTAAAATATACAAGCAACGCATGCAGCTCAATATCAAAAAAAATAATGCAACCCAATCCAAAACTGAGCAGACCTAAATAGACATTTCTCCAAAGAAGATATACAGATTGCCAACAAACACATGAAAGGATGCTCAACATCACTAATCATTAGAGAAATGCAAATCAAAACTACAATGAGGTATCACCTCACATCGGTCAGAATGGCCATCATCAAAAAATCTACAGACAATAAATGCTGGAGAGGATGTGGAGAAAGGGAACCCTCTTGCACTGTTGGTGGGAATGTAAATTGATACAACAACTATGGAGAACAGTATGGAGGTTCCTTAAAAAACTAAAACTACCATATGACCCAGCAATCCCACTACTGGGCACATACCCTGAGAAAACCATAATTCAAAAAGAGTCATGTACCACAATGTTCATTGCAGCTGTATTTACAATAGCCAGGACATGGAAGCAACCTAAGTGTCCATCGACGGATGGATAAAGAAGATGTGGCATATATATACAATGGAATATTACTCAGCCATAAAAAGAAACAAAATTGAGTTATTTGTAGTGAGGTGGATGGACCTAGAGACTGTAAGTAAGTCAGAAAGAGAAAAACAAATACCGTATGCTAACACATATATATGGAATCTAAAGAAAAAAAATGGTTCTGATGAACCTAGGGACAGGACAGGAATAAAGACACAGACGTAGAGAATGGACTTGAGGACATGGGGAGGGGGAAGGGTAAGCTGGGATGAAGTAAGAGAGTAGCACTGACATATATACACTACCAAATGTAAAATAGCTAGTGGGAAACAGCCGCATAGCACAGGGAGATCAGCTCGGTGCTTTGTGACCACCTAGAGGAGTGGGATAGGGAGGGTGGGAGGGAGACGCAAGAGGGAGGAGATAAGGGGATATATGTATATGTATAGCTGATTCACTTTGTTATAAAGTAGAAACTAACACACCATTGTAAAGCAATTATACTCCAATAAAGGTGTGAAAAAATAGAAAAAAATTTTAAAATAAAAATAAATAAAAAATGAGCAAAAAGACTTGAATAGACATTTATCTAAAGAAGATATACAAATAGCCAATAAGCACATGAAAAGATGGTCAACATCACTAGTCACTAGCAAATTGCAAATCAAAGTCACAATGAACTACTTAGGATTGTGGTAATTTTTTAAAAATGGAAAATAAGTATTTGCGGGGATATGGAATGATTGGAACTGTTGTTAAAAAAAATCAATAGTCAATCTAAGAAAGAAATGGAAACTTTTAGTCAAGCCCACCTGAGGATTATAACCCAGAGACAATCTTTCAGAAAGGTCTGAGGACTGTTCCAAAGAGGAAAGGGGGGATGTGGATGGACAAAACAGAAACAGACTCACAGACTTAGAAAACAAATTTATGGTAACCAAAGGGGAAAGGGGGGAGGGATAATTTAGGAGTTTGGGATTAATATATACACACCACTATACATAAAATGGATAACCAACAAGGACCTACTATATAGCACAGGGAACTCAATATTCTGTAATAACCTAAATGGGAAAAGAATCTGACAAAGAATATATACATATATATAGCCGAATCACTTCGCTGTACACCTGAAACTAACACAACATTGTAAATCAACTATACTCCAATATAAAATTTTTTTAAAATTTTTTAATATAAATAAATAAAACAAAAATTAAAAAAGAGGAAAGAGGGGGGCTTCCCTGGTGGCGCAGTGGTTGAGAATCTGCCTGCCAATGCAGGGGACACGGGTTCGAGCCCTGGTCTGGGAAGATCCCACATGCCGCGGAGCAACTAGGCCCGTGAGCCACAATTACTGAGCCTGCGTGTCTGGAGTCTCTGCTCCGCAGCAAGAGAGGCCGCAATAGCGAGAGGCCCGCGCACCGCGATGAAGAGTGGCCCCCACTTGCCACAACTAGAGAAAGCTCTCGCACAGAAACGAAGACCCAACCACAACCAAAAATAAATAAATAAATAAGCCTACACCTTTAAAACAAAAAAAAAAGAGGAAAGAGGGGAGGCCAGTATATATGTGATTTTGGCGAAGGGATATGTGCAACCAAGCACCCAGCTTGGTAGAAGGTTATTGCTATTCACGAGGAACACATTACCTTAGTTAATAGTTTTAGTGCTTTTCTAAGTATGGGAAGAGGCAATAAAAATTCATAAAAAATTTTCTCCTGAAAATATCTAGGTCTCTGAGGGCCAGTTCTGCCAGTTTTCCCAGAGCACAAAGTGCCTCATCCCGATCTTCACCCTGAATTCCTTTCAGGTAGGTCAGCGACTGCAGTGGTTAATGACTTGATTCTTGTAGAACTGGGTAGTGGGCAACATTCTGTATGTTACAGTCCCTTCCCTTTCAGCCTTAATTTCGACCAAGGTTTGGGAGGCATTTCATGACCGATTTGTCCCATGGTGTTAGGAATGCTCACTCCCAGGTCAGGTGAGGATTTCCTTGATAGGCCACTCAATGTGCTGTTACCAGACTAGACCCTGTTGACTAACGGTAGCCCAAGGCCTCCGGGCCGCCTGTTCTACTAGTCTGTTATTGCCCTGTTGTTGCTTCTTCCCACATCTAGAGCTACACTATTACAATCCCTGATCTTACAGAACTATATATTTGGTCAGTTGTTTCAGGTCTTCTAGTCATCATTATTTTTCTCAGAGGCTCAGTCACACATTTGGTCATGAAAGAAACAATAATCTTGGGCTTCCCTGGTGGCACAGTGGTTAAGAATCTGCTTGACAGAAGGAGAAAAACAAATATCGTATATTAACGCATATATGTGGACCTAGAAAAATGGTACAGATGAACTGGTTTGCAGGGCAGAAATAGAGACATAGATGTAGAGAACAAACGTATGGATACCAAGGGGGAAAGTGGCGGGGTGCGTGGTGATGGTGTGATGAATTGGGAGATTGGGATTGACATATATACACTAATATGTATAAAATAGATAACTAATAAGAACCTGCTGTATAAAAAAAATAAAATTCAAATATTAAAAAAAAAAAAAAAAAAGAATCCGCCTGACAATGCAAGGGACACAGGTTCGAGCCCTGGTCCGGGAAGATCCCACATGCCGCAGAGCAACTAAGCCCATGTGCCACACTACTGAGCCTGCGCCCTAGAGCGCATGAGCTACAACTACTGAGCCCGCGTGCCACAACTACTGAAGCCCACATGCCTAGAGCCCGTGCTCCACAACAAGAGAAGCCACCATAATGAGACGCCCGTGCACCGCAACGAAGAGTAGCTCCCACTCATCGCAATGAGAGAAAGCCCGCGCACAGCAACGAAGAGCCAACGCACACAAAAATAAATAAATAAAATAAATAAATTTATTTTAAAAAAGAAAAGAAACAGTAATCTTGTAAAATAGGCAGAAATATAGCTAGTGACATTAATAAGGTCATCAGTGAGTATTTAAGCTGAGAACTCCAGCCCAGTATCTCCCCAGGTCGTCTGACCAGTCTATTCTGCACCAGTAGCTGTCTTTAAGGGAAATGATATAGTGGCCTTGTACATAAAGTCCACCAAAGACGTCTGCACCTACAAGGCCAGGGTTGGATCATCATTACCCCTTACAGAACTGAGAAAGGAATGTTACCTCCTAAGGAGTTACATGGCTGGCACCAGAAGGAGAAAAATTGATCTTTGTGGTTGAGCAGGTATTTCTGCCACTGGGGAGTCTGGTTCATGCTTAATGCAGATACACAATGTACAGTGGAGGGGAGGGAGGAGGCTCAAATGGGCAGAGAAAAAATTTTATTTCAATGTTGCTTGTCTTGCATTAAAATACGAATTTTATTTCATCAGAAGCCTCGTACATTAATAGGCCCCCGTCCGCGCCCCCATTCCGTTCTTGTTGCCACCGCCCAGCTATAGCAAAGCTCACGCCTGCGGTGCACTAGGCCCTCGTCACCTGGGCAGGAACAGCCCTTTGTTAGGTCCTCAGCCCCACCCACCCATCGAGGAGAACTTTCCTAAGCTCCCATTTACCTAAGGTGCCCGTAGGCGGGGATTCCAGGCCCCCCATGTTGACCGGCAGGAGCCCCTGCTCTCGCTGCGTCAGCCCTACTTCCTGCCTGGTCTCCCTCCGCTTGCCTGAATCTCTGGGATTCCCCCTTCTCTCTGCCCAGCCGAACCCACTGTCCCCCAAGTTCACACCTGTTTCCTCCGCTTGGCCTCCCTGACCCTTGTTTCATGTGTCTGATCCACCTCTGCTTGTGAGTTTCCCAGACTTTTTTAGCTGCGGCACCTCTCCACTCGATGAAAGGAACTTGAAGCTTTTCTGATGAGAGCAGGGGTGGCCTCTCGTCCACTGTCCTTTCTCCGATTCTTGAAGCGTCTCACGTCCCCAGCACAACCTTGAACAACTCGGGCCTTTGCCACGATCAACTGTCTTGTGGTTATGAGATCCTGTCTGCTGCCTGCCCTGGCAGCGTTTCCAGGAGCGCAGGGCAGTGGGGCTGGAAGAGTCTCCCAAGATCCCAGTGGAGCCCAGAGACGGGGAGGGACCCAGCCAACGTGCTGGAACTGGCCGTCCCCAGGGGTCCTGGCGCTGGGTCTTGCTGTTCTCTTGCTGTTCAGTGGGACAGTGAGTGACGTGAGCCTCTGACAGAGACTGTCTTGTTCTGTCAGACGCGGTGTTAACTTCAGCCTTTCAGAGCGTGGACCTCAGGCGTATAGTTTGAGGGCTCACCTCCCTTTCCGCCCACCTGCAGGCCCCCTGCAGCTGAAACGAACTCTTCCCCCACCTCCTCCGAGTCCCCCCTGGCCTCTCCGCACCGTCCCCGCCACGGCCCTGAGCACACACAGCTCCCCTCCAGCGTGGAGCCCCTGTGATGGGGGCTGGAGAAGCAGGTGCTGTGCTCCCCAAGTCACCTCTCCCAACCGAGGTCTAAAGACACGGGGACTTCCCTGGTGGCACAGTGGTTAAGAATCCGCCTGCCAATGCAGGGGACACAAGTTTAAGCCCTGTTCCGGGAAGATCCCACATGCTGCCAAGCAACTAAGCCCATGCGCCACAACTACTGAGCCTGCTCTCTAGAGCCCACGAGCTACAACTACTGAGCCCGTGTGCCACAACTACCGAAGCCCGCACGCCTAGAGCCTGTGCTCCGCAACAAGAGAAGCCACCGCAATGAGAAGCCCATGCACTGCAATGAAGAGTAGCCTCCGCTCGCCACAACTAGAGAAAGCTAGCCCTCACGTTGTCACCGAGACTGGTACTCACAGCCGCGCCCCACCCCCCACCCCTGCCCCACCCCGCCCTGGGACAGTCCCCGCAGAGCCTCTGAGCAGTGCTTTGGGGGCGGCCAATGCTTCAGGTCTGCAATGGAAGCTCACTACGGAAGGTCCCCTTAAGGGAAGTGGTTTTCTGAGCTGACCTTGGGTTGGGCACCCAGTGTCCACTCAGACGGTAGAAATTCATTTTTGCCCTCAAAACAGCCAGTGTGTATTTCAAATGCTGTGAGGGTTTAGGAAGTGACAGATGGCAGGATGGTGGGAAGGAATCTACCCCGGTGGGCACCCTCTATGCCACGGTCCCCCTCCCAGTCCAGTGCCCCCTGTGCTTACCTCTGTGCTGCCCCCTCCATCCCCCAGCGGTCCTATCGGATCATTAGAGACGCCTCGGGGAGGCACCGCGTCTCAGGGCGCCTGGAGTACAGGTGGCCTCTTACAGCGTGGGCTCCCCTGAAGCCGCTCACGTCCACAGCCGGGGGTGAAGGTCAGCGGTCAGGCCTCCTCAGAGCTGGCTGCTCTTTCTCGCCCACCTCCGACAAGCCCCAGAAACTTGGCCATGACAGCAGATCCCAAACTCACCGGACCTTCCCTTACAACCTGTCTCACCCCCACCAGCCTCTACAGGCGGGGCCGGTCTTCCCATGCCCTCCTGAGCCTTCAGTCCGACCCTTCCCGCTACCGCCGCCCCTCACTTGAACCTGCCTGTGTCCTGCAGCCTGAGTCCCGCTCCTCCTGGGAAGCCGCCCTCCCGATTTCTCTTTGCCCGCGAGTCCCCGACAAGGGAGCGAGCATGTGTCAGGGCTGGTATGTCCCATGCGTGTTAGACTCTGGAAATCACGGTGAACAAACATTGGACTCTATGGCAGGGAGGACCCCCTGGAGACGTGGTGGGGAGTGGCGGGCAGGGCAGAAGCGACCATATGGCAACCCCGCGGGGTTGGCAGCGTGCTTCTGCACCACCTCACCAGTACTTGTCTTCACTTTAAAGTCTTGATTAGACAGATTATGGTGCGTTCACACCCTAAATCCTGCTGTCAAGATTTAACTGAAAGGTGTATTTTGTAGGCCAGAAAGGCTTCCAAGGCCTGTGGTATTGTGTTAGGGCTGTGTGTCTGTTTAAACTTGGAGATGCTGTTCAGTAATTTACAGAATGTGAAATTATATTTTAATGGAATCGTAAACCCTGATTGATTACAGGATGCCGGCATTAAGGGGCCTGAGGCGACCAGGATATTCTGTCCTGCTGTTGGCCAACCTCCTTTATAAATATTAGCACAAAAAGCACTGAAAGGTGGTCCTGACTCTGTGTCGCCTCCCTGGGCACGGTACTTCCTGGACACGCAGTGACCTTCGTATTCTTGTAGTCCTTCCTGTGAGTGACAGCCTCACACAGACGTGGTTTTCTGTGCAGGCGAAAATAGCCTGGGTTTGTCCGTGCCGCAGAGGAGGCACCCACAAACCTGTCACCAGAAAACATGAAATGTAGGGTGAAACATACAAAGTGAATCAGTAAAATGTAGGGTGAAACATACAAAGTGAATCAGTGGGCCCACAAGTAAGCAAAGAAGCCTGAGATAAAAAACTCCAGGAAGGAAGAGGGACATGATTGACTTTTGCCCAACCCTGTTGAACTGCCCTGTGGCTCTCACTCCCTGCAGGACGCAGAGACCGACAAAAGTGTCCCTGGTCAGTGCAAGGATGAGTAAGGCTGTTCCAGCCTTGCCTAGCCCTCCGTTGAGAGACTGGGTGAAAAGGAACAGAAAGAGCTCTTTGCAACCACGGTGCTAGATTAAGAGGACAAAACTGGGCCTGGCAAGCCGGCCCTCAGATGGTTGTAGCACAAATTCATGTATTAAAAAACCCTCAAGTAAGGAATTTAATTTTAAAACAATTTCCAATTTATTTATACATTTATTTATTTTTGGCTGCGTTGTGTCTTCGTTGCTGCGCGCGGGCTTTCTCTTATTGCGATGAGCGGGAGCTACTCTTCGTTGCGGTGCACGGGCTTCTCATTATGGTGGCTTCTCTTGTTGCGGAGCACGGGCTCTAGGCATGCGGGCTTCAGTAGTTGTGGCACATGGGCTCAGTAGTTGTGGCTCGCGGGCTCTAGAGCGCAGGCTCAGTAGTTGTGGCGCATGGGCTTAGTTGCTCTGTGGCATGTGGGATCTTCCTGGACCAGGGCTCAAACCCGTGTCCCCTCCATTGGCAGGTGGATTCTTTTTTTTTTTTTTTGGCAGGTGGATTCTTAACCACTGCGCCACCGGGGAAGCCCCACAAGTCCTCTTAAGGAGAACCTACCTTCAAGCAAGGCTTCAAAGAATTCTGACAGATACCATTCCAAGAAAAACTGAGCTCGTCATAAAAACACTGACAAAATGTGTAAGGAAATGAGGCCCCGTTAGTAAGAGCTAGACCTGCCCAGACAGACTGGGGGTACCGGGATTATCTGGCACAGAACAGAAAATTACAAAAAAGATCAAGTAGACCTATATGGGAAAAGAATCTAAAAAAGATTGGATACATGTATATGTATAACTGAATCACTTTGCTGTATAGCAGAAACTAACACAACATTGTAAATCAACTATACTCCGATAAAAATTTTAAAAAAAAAAGATCAAGTAAGCTTTTAAAATTACTGAGTAACTTTTTGGTTTTTCTTTATAAACCACTTAATATATATTTACTTTTGTATATAAACTATTATGCAAGAAAAACAAAGTGGTTCATTAAGAGTTCAGACTTCTTCAGGACTTCCCTGGAGATCCAGTGGTTAAGGCTCTGCACTTCCACTGCAGGGGGCACAGGTTCTATACCTGGTTGGGGAACTTAGGTCCCACAAGCCTCATGGTGCGGCCTTAAAAAAAAAAAAAAAAGAGTTCAGACTTCTTAGACTACACTTGACTCTGGGCCTCCAGCACATGCGGCCCCTCTGGCTGCATCCGTTTCCTCGGGGAGTGGGAGGCCAGGTTCTCAGCTGGGTCTGAGGAGCAGATGAGACCAGACATGGCTGCTGGTGGGGGAGCCCCAGGGCTGGCATCGGAGCTCAAGGCAGACGGTCTGCATCGGGGTTCACCCCACGCCCCTGGTGTGAACTCGGCAGAGAATGGCTCTCCGCAAGGCCAGAGAGCCAGCACCACTGAGGGAGCGAGGGCGGTGGGGCAGGAGCTGGGGTCTGCTGAGGCCGTTCCCCAGGTGCAGCTCTGACGTGGCTGCTGAGGTGGGGGACACCAGGTCCTCAGAGCAGAGGACGTAGAAGTTGAAGCCACCAGGGAAGAAGGCTGGTGGGGGATCACAGCACAAGATCCCTGGTCGGCGGTTGCTAGTGGGAAGAAGGCCGGTCTGGATGCAGCACAGAGCACACCTGGAGCACACCTGCACCGCCCGTGGGAGCAGGTGGGCCATGAGGGTCATGCACCACGAGTGGGGCCAGGCTGGAGCCGCTCCTTCCTCCAGGGTTCTGCAGGCCCAGGCTGCTGTGTGATCAGAGAGATACTCACCTGCTTTGAAACAGAAAACACCGCTTCCACCTGGGAACTTCAGACCAACTCTGGGGCCTTCCCATTTAAGAAGATCTTAGTAGACCTGATTGTCTGTAGGTTGGAGACCCCTGTTAGGAGGAGGAGGTGTTTGAGGCTGCCGAGTGCTGTACAACAATGTCCCCAACCACACCTGTTGTCAAACACAAGTTCATGTGCCTGACACACAGTGAGGCTACACAAACTGAAACATGGGAGTTTAGATCAGAGAAAGGTTTATTGCAGGGCTGAGCAAGGAGATGGGGAGCTCGTGCTCAAAAACCCGAACTCCCTGTTGGTTTCTGGGGATGAGTGGGTTTGGGTTTTTTTAACTGAAGTATAGTTGATTTACAATGTTGTGTTAACTTCCGCTGTACAGCAAAGTGATTCAGATATATATATATTCTTTTTCATATTCTTTTCCATTATGGTTTATCACAGGATACTGAATATAGTTCCCTGTGCTATACAGTAGGACCTTGTTTTTTATGTATTTTATATATAGTAGTTTGTATCTGCTGATCCCAAGCTCCCAATCCATCCCTCCCCCAGGTAAGAGTTGTTTTGTTTGTTTGTTTTTGTTTTTTTATTTATTTTTGGCTGCGTTGGGTCTTTGTTGCTGCACACGGGCTTTCTCTAGTTGCGGCAAGTGGGGGCTACTCTTTGTTGTGGTGCACAGGCTTCTCATTGCGGTGGCTTCTCTTGCGTGGAGCACAGGCTCTAGGCACATGGACTCAGTAGCTGTGGCTCGCAGGCTCAGTAGTTGTGGCGCATGGGCTTAGTTGCTCCACGGCATGTGGGATCTTCCCTGACCAGGGCTCAAACCTGTGTCCCCTGTATTGGCAGGTGGATTCTTAACCACTGTGCCACCAGGGAAGTCCTGGGTAAGAGTTTTTATAGGTAAAATTTGGGGGGAGGTCTGCAGGGTGTGTGACCTTCCTCTGATTGGTTGGTGGGGAGGTAAAAGGGTGGCGTTCCCAGAATCTCAATCATCAGTCTTCTGGTTCTAACCGGTCTGGGGTCCACTGCTTGTGCTCAGCCTGAAGTCACCATCCTCCACCTGGGTGGGGGCCTTAGTCCTTGCAGAAGCACTCAGAGGTATATGTCAGACTGTTATGTGCCTCCCATGAGGAGGAGCCGGGCCCCTGCCCCATGCTGCACTGTTGCTGCTTTCTGCATTCCCTCACGCCCTAATTAGTATCAATAATTGAATCTGCCCTTTGGAACTCAGGGAAGGTCTAGGAGGCTGAAGACATTTTCCTACAAACAAGAAGCAGGGACACGGAAAGGCTTTTGTGCCTGGGAGGGCCCCACAGGGTCGTGCTTGGTTTCAGTCCCCCCTTTTCTTTGATACGCGTCAATCTTGAGGGAACAGGTGTTGGACAAGAAAAGGGAATAACATTTTGGACAGAGAGGTTCATCATAAACTCGGCAGAGGGGACTTCCCTGGTAGTGCAGTGGTTAAGAATCCGCCTGCCAATACAGGGGACACGGGTTCAATCCCTGGTCCAGGAAGATCCCACGTGCCGTGGAGCAACTAAGCCCGTGCACCACAACTACTGAGGCTGTGCTCTAGAGCCCATGAGCCACGACTACTGAAGCCCGCGTGCCTAGAGCCTGTGCTCCACAACAAGAGAAGCCACCGCAATGAGAAGCCCACGCACTGCAACAAAGAGTAGCCCCTGCTCACCGCAACTAGAGAAAGCCCGCACGTGGCAACGAAGACCCAACGCAGCCAAAAATAAATAAATAAATAAATAAACACTCCTTAAAAATAAATAAATAAAATAAACTTGGCAGAGGAGCTGGGTTGTGGGGGAACTTGGTTTCATGCCCACCTGGCTTCCACCCTGGTCACCCCCACACCCTCAGCCTGCCTTGTCCTCTGGGATGACTAGCAGAACCCTGTAAGCAAAGGCCCAGGGGAACCCCGTGTTGGTTAATCAGCTCCAGAAATTGTCGTAATAGCATGGAATTATCAGTGTTATAAGTAGCATCCCAACTTAAAAGTATTTTCTAAAATTGTATCACCTTATTGGCATAATCAGTGTCAGTTGGCGTTGTTGGTTTTCTGTGGTCGGTTGGCAGGAAGATTCTCGAAGCTCTCTGACAATATCAGAATCATCTGTGAGTGGGAAAAAGTTTGTAAAGATGTGCACACGGTTTAGCTTCAATGAATGTGTGAAGCATTGTTTAATAAAAGAGTAAATTAATGTCCAATCAGTAGCAAGATGTTAATTAAACAGTATATATGTCACGACTTTACCTACCCTGCTGTCCAGAATGAACAGACAGAGCTACAGGAGAGGGTGTTTCCAGTTTCAGTGGGAAACAGCACAACCCCATCTGTATGTGTGAGTGTGCAGGTCCAGCGGGTGCTGGTGACACATCACACAGAAAACACGGGCCAAGATCACGCCCCAGGGTATCGACCAGTTATCTCTGGGTGCTGATTACTTTTATCTGCGTTTTCTGCCTCTCGCTCCAAGAAAACTTGTGCTGCATGCCACAGGCGGGGAGGTGGGAAAGCTCCAAGAAGCTGGCTCTGCTGGCAGTGGTCCTCCCGGTCAGCCCTGAAGAGACCTGCAGCCCGATGGCCTCGCCAGAGCCCTTTGGAGCAGAAGCCTCTTTCTGCTCAAGAACAAGGGGCTCCAGACTCTTGCATCTTCCCATATGTGGAAAAGCACTAAATTCCTTAACTTGAGATATCTGGTTTCCTTTAATTAACAGTAATCTTTTGACGTGCAGACTACCTGCCCTTTGTTGCAAAACTCCTATATATCCTGGCTCCCCCATCTCCTCCTCAGAGCAGTTCGCTCAGGGTTCCTTGAGATGCTGCCTCCTGGGCTTGAAGTCCTAAAAATTTCTGCCGAATAAAACAGAACTCTCAAAAAAAAAAAAAAATAAAGAACAAGGGGCTCTTTCTTCACTTCCTGACATCAGCATCGTGGGTGCACACAGTATGTGCCGGGAGCACAAGCACAGTTAAGATAATCATCAGCGCCACCCTCATGGACGGCCCTGGGGACCCCGTCAAACCCTCTGCGCACCTCAAACCCACCCCCGTCCCCTGAGCAGGCCTGGCAGGAACAGGGAGTCCTCCTCACCCCACTTCTCCAACACCCGCCTGGCCTGTGGGTCAGATGCGCCCCCATGTCCCCCCCCAGCCTCATGCAGCCCACCAGGTCTCCGCTTGTTCAGAATCCACCTGCGAAAGCCCCAGCGCTGGTGTTCCGGCGTTGGCGCTTAAGCACTGCAAACAAAGGGGCGGTTGTCACCCAGAGGGTAGGCAGATGACCCCTCTGTAAATGAACCCCAACTGGCATATGAGACATCCTGGGCCCCATTGCCAGCTGGTATTTGGGGTTTTCCAAGTGCCTTCCCCTCTCTTGTGTCCTGGGACCTTCAAAAGCCCCATCAGTCCCCATGGGACCACCCTTGGGTGACTTGTTGAGACCACTGGGCTAGTGGTGACAGAGCCATAGCCACACCCACGGGGCCTTAGGGACAGAGGCTGTGCAACAGTCCAGGAGGGGGACCCCTGGAGACCTTTGGAAGGGTGGGGCCTTTGTGTTGGTGCTGTAGTTACGCTTTGCTGTCAGGTGGTTCACAGGCGGATGCCGTGGTGTGCAGGGCCTGGGCCTCCCTTGGGCTGTGGTCACGGGGGTGGGGTCGGTCAGGGCAGCCTGGAGATGTGACCCTGCTCAGCAGTGTTTCCCGTGGCGCTCGAGCCCCAGCCCCGCCCCCCACAACTGAGGGGCAGGAGGCTGGGGGGGCTTAATGAGTCCCAGGACTCGGGGACCTGTGAGCCTGTGAAGGTGCGTGCCACCGAGGTCCGGTGACACAAGCTTTCCTATCGCGTAGAAGTTCTAGAAATGAATTGTAACGCAAACAGTGGAGGGTATTGAAGCAGCCCGGAGGCTGGCAAATAGAACACTCACCGTTCAGCAAATGTTTGAGCACCTACTATGTACTGGGCATTATTCCAGGTAATGGTTATCAGTGGGCAAAACAGAAAAACCCTATTCGGTTGAATTCACATTCAGTGAGGTTGACAAGCGACAGACACAGTGTTTGAAAGGGATGAGTTTTGGGGGTGGGGCAGCTGCGGGGGCCACGGTGCCAGTGGAGCTTCACAGCGGGGCCATCAAGGCAGCTCAGTGAGAAGGCGGCCCTGAGCAGAGCCCAGAGGAATCCAGGGGCCTGGTCTTGGGGACATTTGAAGGGAGGGTCAGCGGCCAGGGCAGGTGAAGGCAGGAACGTGCCAAGTGTTCAAAGAAGGGCCTTGGGGGTAGGGGCGGGGGGGCACAGGCTGTTGTCAGGCCTCTGGTCATACTCGCAGTGGGACCTGGGACCTGAGGTGAGGGGCCTGCTGCTGAGAACAGGCTTCAGGGGTGGGAGCCGGGAGCCCTTGGGTGGTGCTGACTCAAGTGAGAGGCCATCAGTGATCCTTCGGGGTGAGCGGGCGGCCATCCCCACGTGCACATGGATTGGGTGTGGAGTGACAGAAGCCGAGGATGACTGCTTTGGCGCTTGAACATCAGAAACAGAGGGTTATCATCACTGATGGGGAAGACTAAAGCAGAGACGGCTGGAGGGCAGGACAGGAGCTTGTCTGGGACAAGCTGAGGGGGTTCGAGGGGGCTGCTCAGGTGGTGGGGGGCCTGGCCGACTGGACAGTGCTGTGAGGCCGAGGGCCTGGACAAGAAGGCCAGGGCCCCTTCCCGAGTGGAAAACCGGGCCCTGGGCCTCTCGACTCATCCGGGAAGCTTGAGGGCCAACCCTCCTGGAACAACCCCCTGGGCTCTCCCAGGGGAGTCCATGGGCCCAGCTCAGACTGTCCGGCTCCTCTCCTCAGCCCTGGTCTCATGGAGGGAGGGGAGGGCTGTCTCTGCTAGGTCCGGGCTGGTCTGGTCTCTCCCAGATCTGAGTATGTGCCGGACACGTGACTTTCTTCTCACCCGGGTGCTTGTTTGGAGTCCCAGACACACAGTTGCTCTTCTCCCGAGAACACAGTGTGTCCACCCCGCAGCCCCATGGCTACGCCTCACTCTCTTCCCTCCCTGTCCATGTGTCTGCACAGGCCTGTGAGCACTGCATGGGCAGCATCTGGGAATGCCTGGAGGAAGGGCGAGGGGCAGCTTGTCCTCAGATGGCTGGGGCGGGGGCGGGGGGGGGGGTGCGGCAGGCAGGGGGTGAGTCCCAGGTGTTAGGTGACTGGTCTCCTTAAGAGGGATGGGCAGCCTGGACTGGCTGAAAGCAGGAAGCACTGCCTTGTCTTGGCAGTGTCCCCATGTCCAGAGGAGGACTCAGCTGCACCCATGGACTGCTGTCACTGTCCACCACTCCGGTGCCTTGGCGGCCAAGTGCCCACTTGAAGGCATAGGACTGCAGCGGCGGCTGGGGTTCACCAGGGTCCCCCGCCCCATCTCCGCCTGGTTACAGAGGTCATGGTGGGTGCCCCGTGTGCCCGGCCTCAGCTCTAACTCTCCTGGAGGCTGTGTGCTTGCTGCCCAGCCCCCAACCAACCCCAGGCCCAGCCTGTATGCAGCCTGTCAGGCGGGCACTCGGCACTCCCTCCTCTTTGCAGGTGGACAGACTGGATGCCCCAGAGAGACTGTGGCAGTGAGAGGAGCACATGGTGGCACCTGCCCCTCTCCTGTTTGGTAGGGGGCAACCCGTAGTCCCTAGTACCCTGTCCCCTGGGGAGGGGAGGAGAGTGGGGCAGTGAATGACACCGCCTGCCCTCCCCTGGCTGGGTTTCGGGCAGGGTGGGATGGATGAGGAGGACAAAGGTCAGTGCTCCAGGACTGCTGGACTGGCATGGCCTCATCTTCCCAGATCTCCATGCCTGGCGGCTGCCCAGCTACAAATACTGCTGTCCCCCCTGCTGCCTGGCCCCGGGCAACAAGCCTGCACTTGCTCTGCACTGGAAAGCTGCCTGGATGGCCTGGCCGTGAGCAGACAGAGCGGTTGGTGTCCCCTACACAGAGGCTGCAGGAGGGACACAGGCCTGAAGTGTGTGGGCAGGCAGAACGGAGCCTCAGGCCTCCCACACCTGTGTCCTCCATACTCAGGCCCACCCAGCATTAATGTCAGTCTGTTTCTTAATATTTTGATGGGCATGCATGGACGCAGCCCACTGAGCTAAGTAGGTGTCTGTGTGGGGACTACGTTACAGCCTGGCCAGCCCTCTAGGGGCCCCACAACAGCAACTCCCACCATCCCTGAAGCCTCTGTGTGGTCTGGGCTGGCCTGAAGCCTGCTCCTTGGACCCCTGGCCACTCGGGGGCAGCAGGAGTCCTCACCCTGGGCCTCTCCTTCCGCAGGCCGCCGCTACGCTGACAGCAGGCCCGCTGCAGGCCCGCTGCAGGCCCGGCCTGCCGGATTCCCCGCCGGCTCCGTTGTGCAGCACCCTCTACGGGTCACTAACCTCCCCAAGGAGCGCGTCACCCCAGAAGCGCAGAGAACCCACGGGAGGCGGGACGCCTGGACGTCATTTATTTTGCTGGAGCCCAGTGATGGCAGCCTCTGAGCCACCCGGAGCCTGGGGCGGCCACTGACTGCCCGAGGCAACTGGCTGCGGCCGCCGCGCAGGAGGTGGACTCCGACCTCCGGGCCCTCTGGCTGGAGCCTGCACTCTTGGGGAGTCGAGCGCAAGTACTCCCAGGCGCAGGGGAACGGCGCCCTGTCCACTCCGCGCTGGCAGAGCTGCCCCCACCCCCCGGGTCACTTCGCGGACCCGCTGGACAGAACGTGTAACTCGCACATTAAATGAAAGTCTGTTTATCCGGGCCGAGCTTCCCCGCCGGTGCTGGCGTGGGCGGGAGGGGCCAGAAGAGCTGCGGGGCCTCTTGTGGGGGGGGGAGGGCGGTGAGCAGAGCTTGTCACGGGCCTTCTCCCCACCGTGTGCGCCGCCCGGAGCCCGGAATCCCGCGGTGGCCTCGCGGCGCGTTGGGTGAGGGGCGGCCCCGCCCTCCCGGTAGAGAGGGGGCGGCCCCACGCGCCCCGGGGGCGGGGCTCCTGGGGCGGTGCCTAGTCGGGCCCGCGCGGCCATTGGCTGGGCCGCCGGCCCACCCGGCCTTAGTTTCCCGCGGGCTCCGGGCGGCCCGGGGGCGGCCCGGGGGCGGGGCCGGGCTCGGACTACGCAGGGCGGAGCCCCGGAGCGACGGGGCCGCCCCGCCCCGACCCATAACCGGCGCCGCCGCCGCCGCCACGACCGAGCGCAGGAGCTCGGACCCGAGGCCGCCGCCGGGCCCCCCACCCCGCCCGCCATGGCCGCGCCCCGCGCTCTGGCGGCCGGCGCGCCCGCGCCTGGGAAGGCCTCGCTCACGCACCCGGGGAAGGCGATCCTGGCAGGTGGGGCACGCGCACACGGACCCCGACCCCCACCCGACCCTGCCGCGTTTCCGGGTGGGCCCGGGCCCCTCCGCGTGTCCCCGCGGGCGCCGCGCTAGGACCGCGGGAGGGGCGTGGGCCCGGCTCCCGGGCGGCGGGCAAAGTCCGGGCGGGGGCGGGGGAGGGGCACGCCGCCAGGGAGGGGGAGGGGTCTCAGCTCGGTCCGGGTCTCGGTCCTTCCCCGCAGGCGGCCTGGCGGGTGGCATTGAAATCTGCATCACCTTCCCCACCGAGTACGTGAAGACGCAGCTACAGCTGGACGAGCGCTCGCACCCGCCGCGCTACCGGGGCATCGGTGAGTGGGGGCGGCTGGCGGGGGCGGGCAGGCCGGCGGGTGGGGTCGTTGACCTCCCCCTCCCCCAGGGGACTGCGTGCGGCAGACGGTCCGCAACCATGGCGTCCTGGGCCTGTACCGCGGCCTCAGCTCCCTGCTCTACGGTTCCATTCCGAAGGCGGCCGTCAGGTGAGGTGGGCTCGGGGCCCGGCCGCGGGAGGGAGTCCCGGCCCCGCGGCGGCCCCTCTCATGCCTCTGCCTCCCACCCCAGGTTCGGGATGTTCGAGTTTCTCAGCAACCACATGCGGGACGCCCAGGGACGGCTGGACAGCACGCGCGGGCTGCTGTGCGGCCTGGGCGCTGGTGTGGCCGAGGCCGTGGTGGTCGTGTGCCCCATGGAGACTATCAAGGTGGGCAGGTCTCGGTAGGGGACAGGCGTGAGAGAGTGCTGGGGTGGCCGGGGTAGTGGTCTTGTGCCCGGTGGAGAGCATCAAGGTGGGCAGGGGTCTGCCTGGGGAGCCTGGAGCAGGAGGCCCGCTGGAAGAGCCTTCTGTGGACTGGACTCTATTCTGGAGGCAGTGGGAAGACAAGGTCTTAAAAAACTTAGGAGCACAAACCATAAGGTAACACGTGTTTGCTGCCTAAGTTGTGGGAAAAACCAGCAGACATGACGGTGGAGGCTCTTCGGTAAGGCGGCCCTCTTGCTTCTGGGGCCACGTGTCTCAGAGGCCAGGTGTGCCCTTGCCCTGACCCTTGGGAGCCAGCGCCTTTGCTTCCCTCTTTCTCAGGTGAAGTTCATCCATGACCAGACCTCCCCCAGCCCCAAATACAGAGGATTCTTCCATGGGGTCAGGGAGATCGTGCGGGAACAAGGTGAGCCACTCAGCCTTCCCCTCAGGTGGGGTTAGGGACCTGGGTCCGGCTGGAAAGGGCTGGCACCTCCCCTTCCTGCCTTGGCGCTCCTGCGGGCTGGGTCCTGGAGGCGTCAGCGTGACCGCAGTGCCTGCCTGCCCCAGGGCTGAAGGGGACGTACCAGGGCCTCACGGCCACCGTGCTGAAGCAGGGATCCAACCAGGCCATTCGCTTCTTCGTCATGACCTCCTTGCGCAACTGGTACCGAGGTGCGTCTGTGCCCCAAGACCCTACCTCCAGGCCTGGTCCTCCGTCCCCTTCTGACCGCAGCCCTCACGCCCATCCAGGGGACAACCCCAACAAGCCCATGAACCCTCTCATCACTGGTGTGTTTGGAGCCATCGCGGGCGCAGCCAGTGTCTTCGGGAACACTCCTCTGGACGTGATCAAGACTCGGATGCAGGTGGGGGTGGGACGGGGGCGGGGCCGGGAAGGGGTGGGACTGGCTGCTGAATCCCGCAGCTGCTGGTGTTCTGCAGGGCCTGGAGGCGCACAAGTACCGCAACACATGGGACTGTGGCCTGCAGATTCTGAGGAACGAGGGGCCCAAGGCGTAAGTGGGGAAGGGGCAGGGCTGCTGTCCCCACCCCCGTCCCCCGCCTTCCACCTGGGCCACACCCCACCTCCTGTCCACCCACCTCAGGCCCTCCCCTTGTCCTGTCCCCAAGGAGTCTGCTCTTTCTGCTCTTGCTCCTCCCTCCGATCTCTGGACCTACCCGCACTTTCCAGACACGCTGGCTTCATCTCCTCTTCACCCTCCCCGCTCAGGTTCTACAAGGGCACCATCCCCCGCCTGGGCCGGGTGTGCCTGGACGTGGCCATCGTGTTCGTCATCTATGACGAGGTGGTGAAGCTGCTCAACAAAGTGTGGAAGACGGACTGAACCCTGGGGTCTGCGCATGGGCTGCCCCCAGCGCCCCCTTCTCACAATTCCAGTGCAGTCGTGCCAAAAGGCCCCCTTCCCCTGTCCCTCACAGTCCATGGCCCAGGGCTGTCCCCTGTGGCCGTCAAGTCCATGTGTCCCCTGTGGTCTGTATGACACCACCATGGTGTCCATGTGTCCAGCTGAGACCGGGTGTTCCTCTGGCCTGTGAATCTGTGCCCACTTGTCCACGTGCTTACTCGTGTGCCTGTGTTTCGTGTTTCGTGTCCTGTGACCCACTTTCCAGGGTGCCCGTGTGGCCTGGGTCATGGCCCTGTAGCCATGGCCTGGTCCCAGCCCGGTGCCTTCCACCCTGGGCAGCAGGGGCATCACCCCGGCCTACCACAGCTGCCTCCGGGCCTCAGCCTGGCCTCACTGCATTCCAGGGGCTGCGTACCCCCCGCTTCTCCCGCCACTGGCCTTAACCAGCCCTTGGGCCCTCCCTCCGCCCAGGACAGGGTGGCACCTGCCACTCTCAGGACCACCCTTCCAAGGCAGAATAAACTGGATCCTGTTGCAGCCTCCTGTCCCTGTGTCAACCCATCTGTGGGTGGGCAGTGGTGGCCACGCCTCTGCCAAGGGCAGGCCCACTCCTCACCCGAGGACACTGTTGGGGCCAGGCAGGCTGGTGGGCAAGCGAGCTGTGGCCACAGTGTTAGCCCCTTGGGAGGCCTGGCACCAGGCCAAGGAACATCTGGCCTCCATCCAGGCCTTGCCTGTGGCCTGGGGGCAAGATCCTGCGGGGTCACCTGGCAGGCAACATTGAGTGGGCAGAGGAGAGCTGCCCCACGCTGGTGGCTGCGCCTGGAGACAGTGCTCTCGGGCTCTTGTCTGTCCTGCAGCCTGTGGCCCAGCCCAGCTTACCCCCTCATGGTTTCCCTGTGGTGGTCTGCTCGAGGGGCACTGCTTTGGGATGACCAATTTTTGGTCCCCTGAGACTCTGAGCAGGAGGTCCTTTCTTAATCCTTCACTTAGGCTGGGAGGTAGCAGCCCTGGGGCAGGAAGGGGTGGGCACTTAGAGCCCTCACCCCACAGTTCTGAACCTTAGGAAGGTGTCCCTCTTGCTGAAGACCCCCTATCCCGGGGCCCAGGCACAGCTGGGAGCCCAGCCCAGCATGGGGGCCAAAGAACCCTGAACTGGAGGGCCCCAGTGGCCCAGATCTGGCTGGGAACCACCACCCACAGGCCAGGTGGAGGAGGTGTGAACAGGATGGGATAAGCCAGTGCCCCAGGCTGTGAGGGGGCGAAGGACCTTCCTGTCCAAGGGACTCCACGGCAAAAGCCACACAAAGGGCTTAGCTCAGACTGGGAAATAACCTGCCCGCAGGAGACTCCCAGCAAGCAGGTCCCATTCCTGGAGCTGCTCTTCTGGGAGTGAGTGCCCCACCCCAGCAACCTCGCACAGCACCTGGTGTCTGGGGCAGATCTGGGGGCCAAGGGTGGGCTTGAGGGTGCAAGGGAATGTGGTGCAAGGACCAGGCTGTGTGCCCTCAGTGCTCACAGGAGATGCAGGAGAAAGGGCCCAGCAGCAAAGCTTGCCTGTTCACAGGCTGAGGCAAGCCACCTAATCTTCATTTCCCAACCTGTGAAATGAGGTGACACAAGAACCCACTCCAGCGGGCTATGAGGATGGAATGATGTAATGTCTGTAAGGCACTTAGAACAATGCTTTGCACAGAGTGAACCCTCGCGGGAGACTGCTGGCAGTGACCCAGGGTCCCAGGTAGTTCCTAGAGCGGGCAGAGCCCAGGAGCTGGGCCCTGAGGGGACTCAGTGCCCTGGAATTCTGACCTCTAGGAATGGCGTCTGCTCACTGACTGCACCCTGAGTCCTGTCCCCATCCCCTTTCACGAGGAGGAAGGGGACAGGCTACACTGAACTGAAAGAAGGGCATGGGGACCTGTACCCAGGAGGGGCAGGGACCCCCCTCTTGTGCCACACAGCACAAGGTGGACAGCAGGTAGCCCAGCCAGAAAAGTTGGTTGAGCTGGGCCTGTGTCCCCTGGGGCTGTGAGCCTGGAGAAGCCACCAGCCCCAGTGGACCACTGGTCCCCCACCCTGGCCCTGCCCGTTCATACGTAGCTGGAATAATGGAATAAGTTGGCAGCCTCAGTTCCTGGAACTGAGACCTGAGGGGGAGGGGGGAGGGGGGAGGGGGAGGGGGAGGGGCGGGGTCTCTGAGCTGAGAGAAGACCAGCAAGGCTGGAGGGAAGTGAGCAGGTGGAGAGTGGCTAGAGAGGCAGGCAGATGCCTGGAGGGAGCCCAGCTGCATTTAACCAAGATCTTGAAGGCTGCAGGGAGGAGGCCGATGGCAGGGGACCTTGCCTTTGCAGCATTGGGGCAAAGGGGCAGAATGACGTGGGCAGATCTTTGAGCAGTAGGGAGGCAAAAGAATCAACTTCCAGTGTGATCCCCCACCAACCCGGACACACAGGCCAGGGCCAGGGAGAGCCCCAGGAGGTGACTGGGTCTGCATATCAGAAGAGAGATGTGATGTGAGCTGAGTGTGGAGACTCCAGGCCACCATATGCTGCCCACAGCCAGAGCCTCTGTGCCCAGCTGGAAGCCACTCAGCCTCAGGCAGCCTTCACCATCTGGCATCATCTTGAGCCTGGGATCATCACAAAATGTGCCCTGGACAATGGCCTGAGACACAGGCCAAGGGAGCACAGGGTGAGGTGGTGGCCACTCCTGGGACAGGGCTTGGCCAACCTCCAGCCCCATCGCAGAGGCCCTCAGGCAGCTGCCCTCCAGGGCCCCCCGCCCCCACTTCCTTGAGGCCTCTCCTCACCCACTATTGCACAGGCGTCCTCTGGCTTTTCCATGTCCTTGTGTAGGTGATGAATGGCAATCAGAGCTTAGTACACACACACAAAGAGTCACTCCTGACAAATGGGTCTCTCTCCTTTTAGCCAACAAAGAGAAATCTGTTTTTCGGGTTGTGCCCTCAGCCTTCACAGCGAACAAAATCTGAGCTGAGGATGCCAGAGTATTTTCCTCGCTGACATTCTACTTCCTACGTGTTCTCAGATTCCCTGGACCAGGATCCTTTGTATAAGGCACAGAATCGGGGGGGTCTGAGGATCTCCTGCCTCCTTAAGATCTGGCAACAGAGCCAAGGAGAGAGATGCAGGCACAGCGGAGAACTAGCCGAAAAGGACAATGGGAGGACCACAGAGAACACCTAGGATCGTGGACAAACGTAGCCTAGGCCAACAGAGTGGGTGACCCATGGAAAACATGGTGGTCCCTGGTGTGGCCTTGTAGCTCCCCTCGTCCCACGCCCATCTGGCGAATATCCCTAAGAGTAACCTCCCCTCTGCTCAGATTGGTCTAGGCCCTGACCCCTGACCCTCCCCAACTGTTGTCTGTTGCTGAAGACACCCTATCCCGGGGCCCAGGCACCCTCCCCAACTTTTGTTTCCTCGGCCTGGCCAGCCACTCCCACTTATTCCTCCATTGGCTAGGCCTGGCCCGGTGGCCCCACTTGGCCACAGGACTGTCATCTCCCGAATGACCTCCAGGGATGGGCTATCCCAGCGACCCTGCTCAGCAGCCGGCAGTGGCCTGTCGCCCAACCCCACGCTGAAAAGCGGTCTAGGGCTCAAGCTCTCGGGCCAACAGGCCTTTCTGCCCCTGGCGGCCCTCCAGGCTGACCGCACCCTGGAGCCCCGCCTCTAGCCCACTATCCTCGCGGGCCGGGGGAACCCCACCCGACCCAGGGCTGTGATCGGGGAGGTAACGAAACCTCCGCGACCGGGTCCGGGGCGCGGGGAGAGGCTGTGCCCGCGTGCCGTCAGCTAAAGGCCGCAGACCTTCAGGGCGACTCAGCTCCCAGCCTCGGAGATCCGGAGACACTCAGGAAGCTTTCCGGACCCGCTCGTGAGGAAAGAACCGAACTCGCCGGGGCGGGAACCCGCGACGCCGGCAGGGACCTCGGGGCCTGGCCGCACAGAAGGAGCAGCCGAGGCTGGTAGGAGTGGCGCCGCTCACGCCCGGAATTCGTGCGGCGCGCGCTGATGGCGTCACTGCGCGCCCGGCCGGCGCAGGCCCGCGCATGCGCTCGGCCCGCAATCGGAAGGCCCCTCCTGCTCACTGCCGCCAGACCCAGGTCCTCGGAGCGGATCGCCTGTGCACCGACCTCGTCTGCAGCCTCCAACAGTCAGCACTCGGCCGGCGCAGCCACCATCGCCCACCCTCCCCAACGTCCAACGCCCACGCTGGACGCTGCTACGGGCGTTCCTGACGCGCCTGCCTGAGGCTCACCCCTGTGTCTTCCTCCCCGTGCAGCTTTTTGCTCCAAGGTCCCCAGTCTCAGCCACGGGAAAGGAGATAGGGTCGCGGGATGGGACCAGGAGGTCCACCAGCCTCTCCACTGATGGCGCCGCCCAGTCCTGCCTGCCTGGCCATCTCCAACCCAGCCACCTGTTTCCAGCCGTGGGCTCAAGTAAGGCACGGTGGCCATGGCACATCCCCATGGAAGAGGAGGCCAGGGCAGCCATATGGTGCAGGCACATCCCTCTAAGTCCCCCACTTCCGGAGCCTGTCATTACCAACCCAGGAGGAGGAGTGGGGCCTGGGGCATGTCCCTCCAGAAGGCAGCAGTAAACACAGGTGGCACCCCTGGTCAGTGGGCCTCCTGCCAGGACCTTTCCTCCTCTCAGTCAGCCCCACTTCTCAGATGGGAAAACCCAGGCAGAGACAGAGGAACTCTCTGGGATCTATGGAGGCCCAGGTCTGCACAGTCCTCACCCTGCCCCACCTAATGAGGGACCTGAAAATAAGCGGTTGAGGAGGCCGCAGGTGGCGTTAAATCAGCTGGCTCAGGGGTCCACACCCTGGGATGGGATTCCAAGGGAGAGATGGAGGGTCTGCAAGCAGTGGCTCCTCCCTGGCCTTGGACAGCATCCCCTTGGTCTGCGACCTGCTTCCTGGCCTTGTGGGATGGGGAGGGGTGTGTGCCTTGCTTTGGAACCCGAGCTCAGTGGGGAGGCCGGCACCAAGTCCACAAGGGGTGAACGGAGCCAGACGTGGAGTGTGGAGGGGAACAGGATGGGGAGGAGCCGGCCAGGAGAAGGGAAGGGGTCCCTGAGGACAGGCAGGGGCTGTGCCCTGACCTCCCGCAGAGGCTGGCAGAGGTGGAGGCTGCAGCCAAGACCCAGGCTCCACTCACACCTGCTGGGCCAGGTGCACGCGTAACCCGTTGGCCTGATGGACCGAGGGGTTCATCCCTTCCTCTGGTTCTCGGGGCCGGGCTTGGCCCAGTCACCGCTGGGGAAACCGAGACCAGCCCGGGGCCTGGACTGCAGAGGTCCCGCGGTCGCTCCACCGAGGGGTCCACTGCGCGCGCGTCCCGCTGACAATTGAGTGGCCAAAGCAGATTAACCCTCGTGCTAATCCCCGCTAATGGTTTCAGAATCCCCGGCGCCCAGCGGCTAAGCCGGCCTTTCTCCGCGGCGCAGCCGGCCCTCCCCGGCGGCCTCAGCCCGCGGCCGCGCGATGCTATCTCGGCCCCGCCGCGCTAATCCCCGCGCTCTCTTTCTTCCCAGGCCCGCTCGAGATCGGCCGATTGGCACTTGATTACGGCTGCTATCCAGGGCCTCTTTGTGCTGAGGGCCCTAAATCCCCTAATTCCGTGATAAAGAAGGCATTAGCGGGCGTTTGCTGCTGAGAAATGCACCGGCATGAAAGAAAGCAATCAGGGGAATCCTGATGGCCTCGCCTGTCCCGCCAGGGAGGGGGCGGGAAAGGGAGCCCGGGTGGGAGCTGCGGGGAGAGGGAGGGTGGGGGCCGCTTCCCACCTCCATCCCGAGTCCGCCTTCCCCAGCCCCGAGCTGCGCCCAGGACCCCTCCCCGCCCCCACCCTGGCTGCCCAGGAACCACGCTCCCCGCCTCCCCTCTGGCCTCACCTCCGCACTTGCTGGGACCTAACCCCCAAACCGGCCCTGGACCTTGCTGGGCCTACCTTGCGCTCCGGCCTCTGACTGTCCAAAGCCCGTGGTTCCTCAGGACTTACCTGCAGATCCATTCCCTTGGCCCCTGATGCTCCTCTGGCCCCTCCTCACCCCCCGGAGCCCCTGCCCCCCATCTGCCCCTGTCTCTTGGCACTGACCAGCTTTGACCAGTCCTGGAAGCAGCTGGGTCTGCTCTTTAGTCCGGGAAACAGAAGGGAGGGCAGCCGGGAGCGACTGGGATTGTGGAGGGAGCGTGTGCAGGGGGAGGGGGCCTGAGACCCCTGGCAGCGGGCAGGTGGGGTGCGCAGGGAAGGCCCCTCTGCAGAAGCCACGCTGAACCCCATGATGGGGCTGAGCGCACTGGGTTGGCTGCGAGCTGGGCGCAGTGGCGGAGCTGACCCAGAGCCTGGGCAGCTGGAGGAAGGAGGCAGAGGCCAGCTGGGGCAGGTGGACAGAGGTGTCAGAGTCCAGGGGCTGGGGGAGCACGGAGATGAGGCGGCTGATCCTCTTATCCTGAGCGTTTGGAGCAGGGGAGCGCCGTGATTGGATCTGTATGCAGAGCGCACCTGAGCCACCACAGCAGGCTCACTTTGGGGAGGGTCTCAGGCCAGGAGAGTAGCCGGGAGTAGGTAGAAAGGCCGTTGTGGGGGCCCAGGTGGCCGGCATCTGCATTGGCATTGAGGCGGGTGGCAGAACTGGTGAGATTTGGGGGTGGCAGTAGGGGAATGTCCAGCACTGCATGCAGTTTGAGGCTTGGGCAGCTCTGAGGGCAGGTGGGTGTCATGGAGGCACATGGGTGGGTGGGCAGGTGTGCATTTACCATGGTGAACAGAAGTCTAGGTGTTGTTTATCTAGGTGGCGAGGTGAAAAGGCAGGCCGTTTACCAAGGAGGACCAGTGTGTGGGTGTGGACCAGCAGATGGTGTCGTGGACCCCTTCAGTGGTCAGCTCACCCATCCTGCTCCTCTTGAGTGTTAGCGAGCAATGGTGCACAGCTGCCTCCACCTTGGAATGTTGCCCTGGGTGATGGAGCCACCTACACAGCAGACAAGGACTGACCGGCATAGGGACTAAAAGGCTGGTCCCTGCTTCCTCGAGACAGTTGAAATCTGAAGCAGCCTGTGTCTGCCCCAGTGCTTCCCTGGGGGGTTCCACGGACCCAGATGCCTTGTCGCTTAACACTCCACCCCTCACCCAGCTCTGTCCTGCTTCCAGCGTGACCACCCGTGTCACCCTGTTCATCAGTTTCCCAGGAGGCAGGACTCTCAGTGTGCAACTGGGATGGTTAGTCCCCCTATGCTTCTGTTGTGTCCCCCCAAAAAGAGATGTTGAAGTCCTAAGTGTTGGTACATGTGTTGACCCTCCTTCGAGTTTCTACCTGTTCATATCCAGTGTTTTCAGTTTTTTAAAAAATATATTGTTCAGAGTTTATCATTGTTATCCATAGGAGGATTAGTCCAAAGCAAGTGACTCTACCGTTAAGAGAAGTGTAACTCTGCTCACTCATTTTAAATATCTTTTGAGGCTTATCTAAATTACTAGATACTGTTTTTTTTGTTGTTTTTTTAATTTGTTTGTTTGTTTGTTTGTTTTGGCCATGCTGCGTGGCATGTGGGATCTTAGTTCCCCAACCAGGGATTGAACTGTGCTAGGCATAATAATGGTCCCCTCGAAGATATCTACATCCTGAGCCCCAGAATCTGTGAATATGTTACCTTACATGGCAAAAGAGACTTTGCAATTGTGATTAAGTTTATCATCTTGAGATAAGGAGATTATTTCTGGTGGGTCCAATGTAATCATGAGGGCCCTTAAAAGTGGAAGAGGGGGCAGAAGAGGTCAAAATGATGCAATGGTCAGAAAGACTTGACCCACTGTTGCCGTCTTTGAAGATGGAGGAACAGGCTATGACCCTTGAGAAACTGGGAAAAGCAAAGGGATGGGTTTTCCTTCATCTATGAAAAAAATAACCTTTGCTGCATCTATGAAAGACCTACATCTATCATCATACTTAGTGCTTAAGGACTGAGTTGTTTCTCTCTAAGACTGGAAGCAAGGCAAAGATGTTTGATTTCTCAATTTTTATTCAACGTTCTACTGGAGGTCTAGACATTTCAATAACACGAGAAAAAGAAATGAAAGCCTGGAAATTCCCTGGCGGTCCAGTGCTTAGGACTCAGCACTTTCACTGCCGGGGCCCAGGTTCAATCCCTGGTCGGGGAACTAAGATCCTGCAAGCCATGCTGTGCCGAAAAAAAGAAAGGAAGAAAGGAATGGAAGCCATAAAGATTGTAGATGAAGAAGTAACACTAGCAGATAATATGTTCATGTGATATCATCGTTTACATAGAAAGCCTTAAAGTATATACAAAATTAAATTGAGGTCTATAAATTAATACATGAAATCAGCAAGGTTGGATTGTATTTCCCCCAAAAAAATATGTTCTACAAAGGGCCAATAGGCACATGAAAAGATGCTCAACATAACTAGTCACTAGGGAAATGTAAATCAAAACCGTAAGCTACCAGGAAGTTCCCTGGTGGCCTAATGGTTAGGATTCAGCACTTTCACTGCAGAAGCCTGGGTTTGATCCCTGGCTGGGGAACCATCCCGCGTGCTGCCAAAATACCAAACAAAACAAAAACATAAACTGCCACTTCACGTCCATTAGGATGACTACAAATTTTTTTTTAAAAAGGCAAAATAACAAATGGTGGTGAAGATGTGGAGAGATTGGAATTCTTGTGCTTTGCTGGTGGGAATGTAAGATGGTACTGCCGCTATGGAAAACAGTTTGGCAGTTTCTCAAAAGTTAAACATACAATTATCATGCGATCCAGCAATTCCATTCCTAAGTATCTACCCTAAATAAGTGAAAGCAGGGACTCGAGCAGATACTTGTACACCCATGTTCACAGCAGCACTATGCACAATAGTCAGAAGGTAGGAACAACCCAAATGTCCACTGACGGATGAATGGATTTTAAACTGTGATGTATACATGCAATGGTACTCAGCCATAACCCCTGGTTGTCAGGGGCTGAGGGTAGGAGGAAATGGGGAGCTAGCATTTAATGGGTACAGGGTTTCTGTTTGGGATGATGGGAAAGTTCTTGAAATGATAGTGATGATGATTTACAACATTGTGAATGTACACTTAAACATGGTTAAAACAGTAAATTCTATGCTACGTATTTTTTACCACATTAAAAACAAAATAATAGAAGAGCAAAAGACTGAAATCACCAGACCCAAAGGAGTGTCACGATCCCTTGCTCAAGTTCCAGCCAGTTCTCAGATGCAGACCTCGTCTGCTGAAGTCTCCTCCTGTGAGGAAGGATCCAGCAACACTGTGGAGAGTGTTTGTAGGCTTGATGCCCCTAATCCTCTGCAAAGGTACGTTATGTCCCTTTCCTCAGGTAATTTTATGCTGGAGAAGAGGAAAACCCAGGCCATCTCAGAGCCGTTGGATACAGGCTCCATGTTAACACTGGTCCCTGGGACCCAGTGTGCTGTCATGGCCTCTCCATTGGATTGGGAGTATAGAGAGGGCAGGCGATAAATGGAGTACTGACCCAACTCCATCTCACAGGGGACCCCTGGGGGCTCCTAACCTACCCACTGGCTATTCTCCAGTTTCTGAATGCATAATTGGAATAGACATATGTAGCATTTGGCAGAACTTCCGCAGTGGTTTCTGATCTTTAGAGTAAGACCTATTTTGTAAGTGAGAGCTCCTGAACTGCCCCCTACCAAGAAGAAAAACAATGCTTCCTCTTAGGAAGAATAGCAGAGTCGAATGTCATGGCTAAAGACTTAAAGGATGCAGGTGGTGGTATCTAGCAAACCCATGATTTAGTTCATTAGTCTAGCTCCTGAAAAAACCAGATGGATTGTACAACACTTCTTTGTAATAAAACACTCAACAAACTTGAAATAGAAGGGAATTTCTGGGCTTCCCTGGTGGTGCAGTGGTTAAGAATCCGCCTGCCAATGCAGGGGACACGGGTTCGAGCCCTGGTCTGGGAAGATCCTACATGCCGCGGAGCAACTAAGCCTGTGAGCCACAACTACTGAGCCTGCGCGTCTGGAGCCTGTGCTCCGCAACGGGAGAGGCCGCGACAGTGATAGGCCCGCGCACCGCGATGAAGAGTGGCCCCCGCTCGCCGCAACTGGAGAAAGCCCTCACACAGAAACGAAGACCCAACACAGCCAAAAATAAATAAATAAATTTATTTTAAAAAAAAAGAAATGTTATTCTACATTATAAAAAAAAAAAAAAGAAGGGAACTTCCTCCACCTGATAAAGGGCATCTATTAAAAAAATCCACAGCTAACATGATACATTATGATGAAGACTGAATCCTTTCCCTCTAAGAGCAGGAACAACATGAGAGTGCCCACTCTCACCACTGCTGTTCGGTGATTTATTGGAGGTTCTAGCCAGGGAACTTCTTAGGAAAATGAAGCAGAAGGCACCAGTGTTGTAAAGGAAAAAGTAAAGATCTCTGTTCACAAATGACATTACCCTGTATATAGAAAACCTTTAGAATCCACAAAAAACTATTAGAATTAATAAACAAATCCAGCAGGTTGCAAGATACAAGATCAGTGTACAGAATCAATTGTATTTCTATACACTTGCAGTGAGCAATCTGAAAATGAAATTAAGAAAACCATTCCATTTATAATAGCATCAAAAGGAACAAAATACTGAAGAATAAATTAAAGAAGTAAAAAATGTATACTCTGAAAATTACAAACATTACTGAAAGAAATTATAGATGATCTCAATAAATGGAAGACATCCTATGTTCATGGATTGGAAGAGTTAATGTTGTTAACATGGCAGGGCTCCCCAAATGGATCTACAGATGCAATGTAATCTGTATCAAAATTCCACCTGGTCTCTTCGAATAAACTGATAAGCTGGTCCTAAAATTCACATGAAAGTTTGTGGGAACCATAATAGCCAAATCAATGTTGAAAAAAAGAACAAAGTTGGAGAGCTCACACTTCCCAATCTCAAAACTGACTGCAAAGCTACAGTAATCAAGACAGTAAGGATAAATGTATAGATCGATGGAGCAGAATTCAGAATCCAGGAGTAAGTCCTCACATTTATGGTCAATTGATTTGCAACTGGGGGATGGGGAACAATTCAAGGAGGGAAAGAATAATCTTTTCAACAGATGGGGCTGGGACAACTGGATATCCAAATGCAGAAGAATGACATTGGATCCTCACCTAACATCATACATAAAAGTTAACTCAAAATGGATCAATGTAAGAGCTAAAACTAGAAAACTTATAGTTTATAAAACTGTAAAACATCAGGGTTAATCTTTATGATCTTGGATTTGGCAATGTCTTCTTAGAAATGACACCAGAAGTATAAGCAAACAAAGAAAACAATTCAACTTATTCAAAATCTTAAAATCTTGTGCTTCAGAAGACACCATCAAGAAAGTGAGAAAACGGACTTCCTTGGTGGCACAGTGGTTAAGAATCGGCTTGCCAATGCAGGCGACGCGGGTTCGAGCCCTGGTCTGGGAAGATCCCACATGCCGCGGAGCAACGAAGCCCGTGCGCCACAACTACTGAGCCTGCGCTCTAGAGCCCGCGTGCCACAACTACTGAAGCCTGCGTGCCTAGAGCCCGTGCTCTGCAACAAAGAGAAGCCACCACAACAAGAAGCCCGCACACCGCAACGAAGACCCAATGGAGCCAAAAATAAATTAATTAATTAATTTTAAAAAAAAGTGAGAGACCACCTACAGAATCGGAGAAAATATTTGTACATTATATATCTGATAAGGAGAGGGGGATGGCGCCAGGTTACAGCCTTGGGACCATGGCAGCCGCAGCCTGTCCCACTAGCCTTCCTCTCCCACTTACATCCAGAAAATGTGCCCAGCCAGAATCCTGGGGAGGTTGACTTCAGTGCACTTAACGTGAGAGTGGGTGGGCTGAGGGCAGCAGGGCTGCAGGAAGTGCCCCAGCGGTGTGAGCTGCTGACTTGCAGCTGCCCCTTCCCTGGAGCATCACTGGTGGGAGCTGCCTTGCCCAGGAAGGCTGTGCACCCCGACCTCAATCAAGGGGGCCCCAGACCCCCTGGGCTAGAGTGGAACCAGCCTCCCCTCAGCACCCACCCCCACTCCCTCGGATGCTCCCCCACCACAAACATTGATTACATTGCCATCACTCCAATGTCGTCTTTTTCAAAGTGTCCAATACATGGAGTCACACAGTATGTAGCCTTTTGAAAGTTGTTCTTTACTAAATACGATGTGTGTGAGGTCCATCCGTGTTGTTGCTCGTGTCGCTGTCACTCTGGGCTTCTCCCTGGTGTGCGTGGACCCCGGACCCCGGCGTGTTCATCCATTCACCAGCTGATGAGCGTCTGAGTTGTTTCCCAGCTTTGTTGATAATGACTAGAGCTGCTCTAAACATTCATGGGCAGCGTCTTGTGTGAGCACAAGTTTTCATTTCTCCAGGGTGAATCCCAGGGACAGAATTGCTGATACATGCAGTAGGTGTAAATCTAACTCTGGCTGCTTTGTTTTGAACATCTCTTTCTCCTTCCTCTGTAGGGAGCTAGAGGAAGCCAGGCAGCTCCTTCAATACCCCCGCTGGGCATCTCCGTAGCTACATCATCTGCCTCACCAGGTACATTTCCTATTTCCTGTTCTATGACAGGTGACAATATTGCTAAACTTCTTGCCACTCCACAACAAGGGTCTCCTTCCCTCCATCTTCCAGTACATTCTCCTCACCTTCCCTAAGACCCACCGTCAGTCTCAGCAGGGTCCTTCCCACTCCCCCCACCCCCCACTGCCTGGTCACAAAGCCAGTGCCCATGGTTTAGAGTTTGTATCTGCAGCATTGCATTCCAGTACCAGGACCTGTCTGGTTACCTAGAGCCCATGATAGCCACCTCACACTCAGTGCTGAGGACACCACAGTCACCTCCTATTGTTGCCTCTCGCCGTTCTCACTTTCCCTCTCCTGCGATTGCAGTCGATGGTGGCTGGGACAGAAGCCACCGGAAGGCTGACTGCCCCCCCCCCCTTGGCGGTGCTCCATACTGGCTGTTGGCTGGTCCTTCAGCTGGAGCTGCTGGTGGGAACTGCTCTCCATGTCCTCTCCTTGTGGCTGCAGGCGCCTCCTCGCAGCGTGGTGGCTGCGCTCGGAGAACAAGCATCCCAAGAGGAGAGAGAGAAGCTGTGTCACCCAGCTGTAAGACCTGGCCTCAGAAATCACAGTGTCACTTCTGCTGCCTCCTAGTGGTTAGAAGCGAGTCACTAAGCCAGCCCACATTCAAGGAGAGGGGATTAGATTTCACCTCCTGAAGGGAGGAGTGTCAAAGGATTTGCTGACATCTTTGAAATGCATCACGGTGGGCCGCTTATCAAGGTGGACTGGTGGAGACATGGGGTGTATGCAGAGGTGGACAGGTGGAGAGATGGTGCATCTACCAAGGTGGATAGGTGGGTAGGCAACCCATTTATCAAGGTGGGGAATACCAAGCAAGGGATGGATTTTGAGATCTTGAGTCTGCCCCAGGCATGGTGACTGGGAGATGTTCATTGGTGGCTGAAATGGGACATGGAGCAGGTACTTAGGGAGATGAGAGCCTGAAGCAGAGGGAGAAGTCAGGCTGGATGTATCAGCTGGGGAGTCTTTGGCACAGAGGTGGTGTCTGAAGCTTCAGAAGTGGGGAGGGATAAAGGAACAGCCAGGGCCCAGCCTTTATGACCACTGACCCTGTAGCCCCCATCCTTGAGGAACTGACTTCGATGGGTAGTCGACCCCCAGGTGCCTCTCTGATCTAATGGTGAGCACATGGTTCTGCGAGGGAAGTTGGCTGGGAGAGGTTTCCAGGGTCACCCAAAGGGACCCGTGGGAAGAGATGGGAGCTCTGGGGCAGTGGCAGCCATCTTGCAACCATGAGGTGGCCCACTCACAGAGGTGGTGGCTCCTTCACAGAGCTTCCAGATTAACAGATCCTGGGCAGCCGGTGTCAGGACTCTTATGACAATTGAGTCAGCAGGTTCTGTCACTTGAAGTCCAGAGTCCTCACTGACACCAGAGTGGAGTCAGCAAGGGAGCCTGAGGAAGGGTGTGTGAGGTGGGAGGAGAAGCATGAGACCGTGTGTTGCCCCCCTAATGGTACCTGCCATTCATGGAGGCCCCTGCCCAGCGGGGTTCTAACCTCGCACACAGTAACTGGTTGAGCCCTCCAAGCACCTGAGAGTTAGGTCGCTATTATTATGCCAGTTTATAGACTGGGAAACTGAGGCACGGCGGGGGGTGGTGGTGGTGAAGGAACCTATCCCACAGCCAGGAAGTGACAGCTGGGGCAGAAGCCAGGCCGTCTGCTGCTCTGTCCTTTGAGCCACACAGTAACTTTTCAGAGGTCCAGAGAAGGCCTTCAGCAGAAGTCCTGGCCAGCTGTCCGACACTGCTTAGATGAGGATGAAACGGTCTTCCTGGAATTGGCAAAGTGCAGGTCACCGACAAAGTTGGGCAGAATGACCCGGAGGGATGGTGTGGACGGAGCTGAGGAGTGGGGGTGTGGACACAGGAGTCAACTCCTGAGAAGAATGGCTGTGATGAGGGTGGGGAGGGGGTGGTAATGGTTTGGGGTGGATTCTGGGAAGTACCGGAAAGCAGATGATAAATTTCCCCAGAGCACGTAAGTGGGGCCTCCGATGGGGCCCAGGAGAAAAGACAAAGAACTGGGGGCCCAGGGCAGTGGGGCTGCGGGTTTGGTGATGAGCAGAGATAGCTTCCCGCCCGCACCCCCGTTTCCTCCACGAGGTTGAGACCCGGGCTCCTAAGTATGTGTGTGGAGGGTGCGGGGGAATTTGGGCCGAAGTGCGGTGGGACCGCGGGGTTGCCGAGGGTATTGGGCCCCATTTGAGGTTGAAGCTCAGGAGTTTGGGGGCCAGAAGACTGTGCAGTCTGGGGTGAGGGCGGTTCTCCAGACTTGCTCCTCCGCCTGGTAGGTCCCCGAAGGGGACAAGGAACCAGACCTGGCCGCGGTGGCTACAGGACCGGGGCACCCAGGAGTTGGGCCAGGAGGCGGCCCCGCGCCCAGGGTCTGCCGTGGTCCGGGCGTCCTCGAGGCCTTGCCCCCGCCGCAGTGTTGGACCAGGGGCGGCGGGCAGTGGAGGCGGGCCGGCGGGCAGTGGAGGCGGCCCTGCGCACGTCTGCCAGCCCTGCGAGTCGGGGGCATGGACTCGCGGCGCAGGGCTTCCTGCGACCGCTCCCGCCCGCCTCCGCCGCCGCCGGGGATTAGCACGCTCCTGGCCGCGCGGCGGGATTAACCCGCGTGGATGCGGCGCCCGGCTCGGGGATTACGGCGCGCCCCCCCGACGGATATATTCCGGCGGCGGCGGCGGCGGCGGCGGCGGCGGCGGCGGCGGCGGCGGCGGCGGCGGCGGCGGCGGCGGCGGCGGCGGCGGGCGGGAGGAATGGCGGCGGCGCGGGGCGCGGCGGGCCGCAGGGGTCCCGGGCGGCCCTGCCCCTTCTCCATCGAACATATCCTCTCCGGCCTGCCCGAGAGCAGCCCCCCGGCCCGGGCCGCCCGCCCGCCGCCGCCCGCCGGCCGCCAGAGCCCCGCGGAGCCGGGGCAGCCTGGGGCGCCCGAGGCCGTGCCCTGCGCCTGCTGCTGCTGCTGCGGCCCCCGCGCGGCGCCCCGCGGGTCCCCGGAGCCGGCCGCCGGCCTGGGTGAGTGGGCGCGGGGCGCGGGAGCTGGGGGACCCGGGGCGGCGCGGGGGGGAGCGGAGCCCGGCCCCCAGCCCGCGCCTCACCGCGCCCTCGTCCCGCAGGCGCGCGGCTGCCGTGGCCTCTGAGGCTGGGGCCCGCGGCGCCCTTGCCCTTGGCCGCACCCACCGGGGGCTCCGGGGCGCCCCCCGACGCGGGCGGCCCTGGCCCACAGCGGCGCACGCGGCGCCACCGCACCATCTTCAGCGAGGAGCAGCTGCAGGCGCTGGAAGCGCTCTTCGTGCAAAACCAGTACCCCGACGTGGGCACGCGCGAGCGCCTGGCCGGCCGCATTCGCTTGCGCGAGGAGCGCGTGGAGGTGGGTGCCTGCAGCCTTGGAAGAGCCGGTCCCGCATGGCGGGCGGAGGCGCACAGGCCCCGGGAAAGCAGGGGCGCCGGGTGGGTCCCGGGCAGCGGCGCCTGGGGATGGCGCGGGAGGAAGGGCGCGGGCTGGAGCAGATGTCGGGCTCGTTTTCTTTTCCTTAGTTTTAACCCCCCACCCCCCGCCCATGACAAATGAGGCGCGCGTTTCTGTTCCGGAATTTGGGGAACTCGGAAGAGCGCGAAGCTGTTGAAGGGGCGTCCCGGGCGCCGCCGGACGGAGGCGGCGGTGGGAAGGGGCGGGCGGGGAGAACGCTCCCGGTGGGAAAGGGGTCCCGGTCCCGCGGCCCGAGCCCCGGTCTCCATCGGCAGTGGATGAGGGACGGTGGCGCAGCCGCTGCGCGGGGCCGGCCCCGCAGCCCACGTCCGTCCCGAAGCCCCGGCCGGTCCACTTGGGAACCGCGCGGGACGCGGGTCCGGGGCTGGGCCTGCCTGAGCGCCCCTCCTCCTCCTCCTCAGGTCTGGTTCAAGAACCGCCGGGCCAAGTGGCGACACCAGAAGCGCGCATCGGCGTCCGCGAGGCTCCTGCCGGGAGCCAAGAAGCCCCCGAAGGAGAGCTGCTGACGGCTGCAGAGTTACTCCTGGGCTCGGTGGCACCCTCTGGGGCCGGCTCAGGGAGAGGACAGACCTACCCTAATAGGAGTTGGGAGAGGACGCCAGCCTCTAACCTGGTGTCTGCCCAGTTGCCTGCGTCCTGGAGCTCAACGCGGGAGCCCCTCTGCGTGTGTCCCCGCGCCACCCGCCCCGCGGAAGGAGAGCGCACCGATGCTCCGTGCTCGATGCACCTTCCCTTCCAAGGGCGAGTGGGCAGGAGGGCCGGGGAGACTCGGGGGTGGGATGCGGGGCACAGAGCAGATCAACTTCCTCAACCCCCCACCACACCCCAGGAGGCACCAAGCCACCCCAGGACAGGAGCCACCCCTTGTCAACTGTGACACCCAGCGTCCTCCTCCCCACCCACTTCCTGCTGGCCTCAGTCATCTCAGCAGGGATGCAGCCCCCTTGACTGGCCTAGAACCCTCCAGAGGCTGGGCGGGTGGGGTCTCTGCGTCCTGGGGCTGGTGCCAGGGGCCTGGGCGTCCTGACCCGCTGAATAAGAAGGCTGGGTGAGGTCATCTCCAGAAGTCCCGTTCCCGCTGCTCAATCTTGTGAGTCTTGTGTGGCTACTGAGAAATAAACAAGCTACTACAAGCTCTGAGAAAGCAGTCCAGACTTGAAGTCCTCTGTGGCTCCACTCCACACCCAGCCGGGACCTGCCCCTCCTCTCCTTCCCAGGGAGTGGGGGGCCGGATTGTCACAGCCCGGTGAGTCCTCCGTCCCTGTGCCAGGGTGGGCCCAGCAGAGCAGACTGCCCCACAGATCGTGGCCCGGCACCCTGCACTGGCCTCTAGGAGCTGCTTCTTGGGTGGGGGTCCTTGGTTTCCTCGCTCTGGGGTTTCCATGCAGGAGTGTCTGCCTCCCTCACAGCAGCCAATCTCTGCCACCCTGTGGGGCGGGACCAGGTTCAATTGGGAGAATCCCCCCCTCCACTGCCTTGGAAAATGCTGTCCCCTCCATCATCCTGGCCCCAGCAAGAAGGACAGCATGAAAACAAGGCCTCAGTTCCCCAAGTTGGCCTGTATGGTGGGCGCGAGGCACGTAACACCCCCCTCACCTGGCGTGGGGACTTTGTTCTGCCTCCTCACAGGTCCTGGAGGGATGCAGGTGGGTATCTGGCACGAGACACAGTTCCTCCACAAAAGGTGCAGAAGCCAGGGCAGCTCCTGGGCAGAACTCTCTGAGGCAGGTCAGCTCAGAGAACACAGAGTGCGAGGGGTCCCTGGGCAGGACAGCAGCTCTCGCTCACCCTCCAGGATGCACACTTCCTGCTGTCACAGAGCCCGTTTTCCTGAATCCTGGCCGTATCCCTGGAGATGGCACAGCCTGCCTGTGGAGCTTCCCCACGGCTGGGACACCCTCATCCCCCTGGTCCCAGAAAGTTCGCCCTCGTTGGCTGAGTGGCTTTATGTCGTGGTGTGGGGCACCCGTGATCAGTGCTCTGCTTTCAAGGGACCAGTAGTTATGCTGCCCTCCTGGCTTTTCCCTCCTCTCCAGCTATCTTGGGCAGGCTCGCCCCGCAGCTGCCTGTAACACAGGTTTCCTTGGGCCAAGCCCAGACTCTCCCCTCTCATATCCATTCTCACCCTGGTTTATCTCATCCACCCTCAGGCTTGAGTCCCATCTCCGTCTCACATTTACATCCCAGCCCAGGCCTCTCCCCTGTGCTAGGCAGTTATGTCCAGCTGTCCCTTTGATGACTCCACCTGGAAGCCCAGGGCTCCTCTAGGTCACCTTGTCCATGGCAGGATGTTTCCCTGTGCCTCCCCGGCACGTGAGCCAGAGAGCTAGGGGCAGGCGCCCTGACCCCTCTTCTCCCTCACCCACCAAACCCAGGCCAACGGCAAGTCGATTTTACCTCCCCAAACAATCCCAGAATCTGCCTTCTCCCCAGCTTCGACTGCACCAGCCTGATGAAAATCGCTGCCATCTCTCACCTTGACCGTTGCAGCTGCCTCCAACTGGTCCACCTGTACCTACTCTAGTTCGTTTGTGATTCATTCTCCATAAAAGTCAGGGTGCAACTCTGAACATGCCTCTCCCTTGCCTACAGCACTCCCAGGGCTCCCACTGCTCCCAGAACAAAGACAAAACTCCTCGCTGTGACCCATGACCCATGACCCACGAGCCCCGTGCAGCCTGGCCCTGCCCCTCTGGCGTCAGCTCCCACCCCACTGCTCCTTGCACTTTGTGTATCCAAAGGTCTCCTCCCACTGGAACTTTGCACATGCTCTCCCCCGCCACCTGGTCAATGCCTGTTCATCCTTTGGATCTGCAACCACTTCCTTCCTGGGGAACTTTCCCTGACTGCCCCCTAGGTAGGCTGTCCCCTAGGTAGGCTACCACCTAGGTAGGAGGTCTGCTGGGTAGGATGCCCCCTAGGTAGGATGCCCCCTAGGTAGGATGCCCCCTAGGTAAGATGCCACTTGGGTAGGATGCCCCCTAGGTAGGATTCTTTTTTTTTGCACCTGCCCGCTGCTGTGTTATGCTTGTTTGTGGGACGATCTGATTAGTGTCTGTCTTCTGCATTCAACTCTCAGCTCCACAAGGGGAGGAATTATACCACGGAGTCCCCACTGAATTGTACTGAATCGTTCTGGGGCAGAAATTGTTTGACATAATTTACAACCTTTTGGGAAGAAATGATCTTCCCTGAGAAATGCTTAGACAATTTTCTTGTCCATTTCAATGAGGATTAGCCTTCTGGGAAGCCAACTCTGGCACTTAGGCACCAGACATTTCTTTTCTTGCATAAACTTTGAATAAAAAGTTTGAAACTCATACATAACCAAAATTCCGGAAGCGTATTTTTTTAAATAACATAGAAGCGTATATTGATTATTTGCGAGAAATTAGAAGTCCAAGGCCTTCCAATTCCGTAGTGCTGTAATTTTTCACTACTAGCGGGAGCAACACGCCCCTAGCCCCTACCGCAGCGCCCCGTGGCTCCCACAGCCCAGATACTAAAGACCAGAGCGGGGCGGAACGAAGACTACAACTCCCATAAAGCTCAGGGCTCATGGTGACGTCAGCACGGAGCGCGGGCCGGCCTTCGAAACGCGCGGCTACCCCATTGGTAGGGCTGTTTCAGGCGCTTGCGCAGCTGGAGCGCCCCGCACCACCCCCGGCCTGCGCCGCGCCTGCGCCACTGGGGCGGTACTGGGATAGCGATGGAGACGCCCGGCGCTCCGGTCCGGGCCGTGCTGGTGCCCGCGGCGTCCGGGCCCCGGAGGAAGCGCGCCGCCGGAGAGGCCGGGGCTCCGACGAGCAGACAGCGGGTCCTGGACGAGGAGGAGTACATCGAGGTAGGACTCGGCGTGGACGCCAGCGATTTCCAGGCCCCTTCCCTGACCCGCGCTCCCCGGCCCCGCGCTATCCCCGGGTCGCTTCCTGGGTAACGACGCTCTTGTCCGCTCGCGAAGGTGGAGCAGCCCGAGTCTCTGCCCTCGGGATGTGGACAGTCAGGGGGACAAACAAGCACAGTGTGGAGCGAGGTGTCCCTGCTGTCAGGGAGCAGAAGGGGCGGGTGTCAGGGAGCAGAAGGGGCGGGTGTCAGGGAAACAAGGTTCTATTAAAGGGTCAGTAGGAATTTGGGAGGATGGCGATAAAGAGGGTTTCTTGGAGAGCGATAATGGCAAGTGTTAAGGCTGGGGGTCTTGGAAACGGGCTGCCACTGTGGCAGCATCATTGAGCGGGTGAGCATCCCACCGCCCTTGAAGTAGGAGGAGCTGGCACGGGGCTGGGAGAAAGTTGGTTAAGTTCGGGAAGCTGCTGGGATGTGCAGGCAGGTGACGTTAGTGGGCAGCTGGGTGTGCAGACGTGCAGCTCAGGGGCAAGTCTGGCTGGAGGTGCGGAGCTGGGAATCTCCACCAGTGCTGGTGGTGGGGTGACTGGCTGAAGGCATCCTGGTGAAGGATTCAGACTGGAAATAGGAGATCATGGGTGGAATGAAGGTGGCAATACGCACATTGGTCCAGCTGGTGTGGAGGTGGAGCCAGCAAAGGAGGATGAAAGTGACCAGTTAGTGAGGGAGAGAGAAGGCTTTGAAAGTGCACCCAATGGGAGTTCCCTGGAGGTCCAGTGGTTAGGATTCCACGCTCTCACTGCCAAGGGCCTGGGTTCAATCCCTGGTAGAGTAACTAAGGTCCCACATCCCACAAGCAGCACAGCGTGGCCAAAAAAAATTACAGCACTACGTTCCCCCAAGTTCTGGGGGTTCTTGGTCTGGACAGAGGTTGGGGACCTCACACGTACCCTGTGGGCTGAGTGGCAGGGGAGAGGCAGACGGGAGCTCTGACTTGTGTTCTGATCGCGCCTTTAGGGCCTCCAGATGGTCATCCAGAGGGACTTCTTTCCTGATGTGGAGAAGCTGCAGGCACAGAAGGAGTACCTGGAGGCCGAGGAGAATGGAGACCTGGAACGGATGCGCCAGATCGCCATCAAGTTTGGCTCTGCCCTGGGCAAGATGTCCCGAGAGCCCCCTCCGCCCTGTAAGAGGAGTCCTGTGGGGGGGCGGGAGGGGACTCCCGCTGAACTGTTGCTTCAGGCTCCCTCCAATCTCCATCCCCTCTCTTCCCCCAGATGTGACTCCAGCCACATTTGAAACCCCTGAGGTGCACACGGGCACCGGGGTGGTGGGCAGTAAGGCCCGGGGCCGGGGCCACAGCCTGGAGGACGGCGATGGTGAGTGAGCACCCCATTTCCCTCACACTGTTGGGTTTGCCTGGGGACCTCGTCTGTGGGGCCCTGGGGTGTTCAGGGGAAGGCTCCTTCTTGTCCCTGAGGGTCTCTCCTTAAAGGGCAACCCACGGGGTCTAGGAGGCAGAAGATCTGGGTCCAGCTCCCAAACATGGGGGTCATCTGAGCCTCCGGCCCTCCTCTGTGGCATGGGAATCTCGCCCCCCCTCTTGCTGGCCTGCTCACTCTACCAACCTCTGTCCGGGGGGTGTCATGAGCCTGGGGCGGGGGCTCCTTCCCTCGCTGCCTCCTTCAGATGCCTCAGGGCCTCTGCACTTGCTTCTCCTGAGCTGGTCGCCCCCTGTGGGTGACTGCATGGCTGCTCCTTCTCTTCCTTCAGGTCTCTGCTCAGATGCTGCCTGTCAGGGAACCTTCCCTGACCTCCCAGCGCAGTCACTCACCCTGTGCTCTGTGATTTGCCACCTGGCTCTGTTTTCTTGCCGGAGGACACGCCAGTTTAAAAGGCGTTTCTGTTTGTTTACCATTTCTCCCTCCACAAGAGCAGGTCCTTTTGCTCCCGTCTGCATGCCCTGCACCTAGGGTGTGCCTGGGCCTCCGGGTCTCCAACACGCTTACTGGAGTGTAAAGATTCATCCTGACTTTTCCGGGGAGCCTTCCCCAGAAGGAGCGTCTTGGGCCCTGTGAACAGTGTGCCGTGGGCCTCCTCGCAGTCGGTGCTTCATCCGGGGTGGACATGTGTGTGTGTAGATGGCCATGAGCTGCTCTCTACCAGCGTCGCGTCTACAGTGTGCTCCGCTGGCAGTGGTGCCCTGTGCGAGCACATGTGTGACGTTTTCTGCTCCAGAACCCAGCCTCCTGCCAGTCACAGCGCGTCCTGTGTGTCCTCAGAGCGTGGTTCTCCGTTGCGATGTGGCTCGAGAATCACAGGCTGTTGGCAGATTCCTTTCCTTTGAATCCCCCTTACTTTTCGGTAAATGCAGGAATCCCCTGAGTAACCTGAGCGTAGGCACCACGTAGTTCACGGTTGCAGGCAAGGGGACGGAGGCTCAGGAGGGCAGTAACCTCTGCAGGTCCCAGAGCTTTTGGTGGAGGGACGGGGTCTGAGTGCCCACCTTTCTGACACTCGTCTTGACCTTTTAGGCACAGTGCTTTGCACGCTGCCTGGCAGGTGGTAGGGGGTGGAGTAGAGGCCCTCCCCCGTCATCCCCACCGCATCTGCACTGCTGTATGCAGTGCTGCACCGCCTCAGCGGGCTGCCCTTTCACTGGCAGCGGCCAGGGCGGCCCGGGGTGTGGCCCAGTGCCTGTTAGGTGCCCCCCCGCCCACCGCTAGATAATACAGGGTCCTTGCCATCAGGTCCGCTAGCGGGTCACGAGGCTTAGGTGACAGTCACCCCCCTGTAGCACAGGTACCAAGAAGAGAGGGAGTCAGGATAAGGGGCAGGGGGACAGCCCAGGGTTTTGGAGGCACGGCCTACAGAACAGGCACTGTTTTGGTGTGGGAGGACCCCCTGTGATCATGCTGCTCTAACGCCCGACGCCCCCTCCCGGCCTGAGTCAGAGTGCACTCTTCACTGGTATCCAGCAGATGGGAAGGGCCCCTGGGGGCTCCCTGGGCAGCTGGGGGAGTTGATTGCCCCCAAGGGGGTGTTGTCTGGCAGTGTGGGTTCCCACAGACAGACCCACGGCCAGAGAGAGGGTTTCTGGGACCGAGTGACTGCATGATGGTTTCGTGTCACCTGCCCGCACCCCTGCGCAGGAGAGGCCACAGAGGAGGAGGAAAGGGAACCCCTGCCCAGCCTGGACGTCTTCCTGAGCCGGTACACGAGCGAGGACAACGCCTCCTTCCAGGAGATCATGGAGGTGGCCAAGGAGAAGAGCCGGGCGCGCCACTCATGGCTCTACCAGGCCGAGGAGGAGTTTGAGAAGGTGCCCTGGTGCAGGGTCAGCGGTACCCACTCGGGTTGGGGGTCCCCGGGCCAGGGCCCAGGGCCGGGGGTCCTCCCTGACGCTCACTCCCACCATGACGCAGAGGCAGAAGGATAATCTCGCGCTCCCGTCGGCAGAGTGCCAAGCCGTGGAGAGTGGCCAGGCTGGTGTGGAGACCTGGAAGTACAAGGCCAAGAACTCCCTCATGTACTACCCAGAGGGTGAGCGGCGGGCCGGGCGGGGGCGCAGGCTGGGGCCGAAGGTTTGGATTGGCTTTTGGGAGTGTGTGTCTGTGCCCCCTGTACTCTGGGCCTTTGGGGGTCCTGGTCCATTTCAGGGCAGGCAGGTTCGCCTGCGGAGTCTGTGCGGTCGTGTGGCTCCCCCGGCTGCATTCAGGCTGTGCTCCGTGGGGAACCAGCTCCTCTCCCTCAGGCCCTGAGCGAGGGACGGGGGGCCTGCCCACCCTGACGCTGAGGCGATTCTGCTCCCGCTGCCAGGCGTCCCCGACGAAGAGCAGCTCTTCAAGAAGCCACGGCAGGTGGTGCATAAGAACACCCGCTTCCTCAGGGACCCCTTTAGCCAGGCCCTCAGCAGGTCCCAGCTGCAGCAGGCCGCTGCCCTCAACGCCCAGGTGAGGGGCCGGGCCAGCGGGGTGGCGTGGGCATCCCTGCCTTTCTGGTCCTGGCCACCCCCATACGTTAGGACTGTCCTTGGGCTCAGCAGGGCTCGGCGGTGCGGGTGTGTCTGGGTCCCTATGTGGCGGGGTCTGAGTCTCTTCTCCATTCGTGGGGGCTTCGATCAGACACGTTCTGTGGGTCAGGTCTGTGCCAGTTCCCGTGGGGTGGGCTGGGCTCGGTGTGGCAGACAGCAGAGGTTCCTGACCTCAGATTTACTGCAGGGCGGTGACTCCGGCGGTCATGGCATTGAGGAGGTGGGAGGTGGGGGGACTGTTTTGGAGACTTTTACAGGTGCCTTGTGGGAGCCATCAGAGCACAGTTGCCCCGGTTAGCATAGCCCCCCGCAGGGCCCTGAAGTCAGTGGCCCCTGAAGGTAACGCATGTCAGGTGTGGCCCGGCGTGGAAGGCGGAGGTGCTTCCTCACTTGGTTGCCGCTCTGACAGGTCCTCAAGGTCCTCGCAAGGGCCAGGGTCCTCCCCGCTTCCCCTGGGTCTGCACCCAGGAAGGGGGGGTGGGCAGCCTCTGTTCAGCCAGTGGGGATGGCCTGGGCCCCTGACACCACCTCTTCTCTCGGTCCAGCACAAACAGGGCAAGGTGGGCCCGGATGGCAAGGAGCTTATCCCCCAGGAGTCCCCTCGCGTGGGCGGATTTGGATTCATTGCCACGCCTTCTCCTGCCCCTGGTGAGAAACACACCCGCTGGTGGGACGGCCTGGGGGGAGGTGGGCTGCCCGGCTGGCCTGGCACTCCTGGCGCTCCCCTGGGTCTGCACTGTGCCTCATGTGACTCGGGCCCAGGGTCCCATCTGTGCCAGGGCCGAACAGGGCTGTGGGTGGCTGGGCTCTCAGGCAGGCCCGACCTGGGACGTGTGGGGCCAGCTGGTCTAGCTGGGTGGTTCCTGTGGCTCACCCTGAGCTCAGCGGGACAGACTGGCCTGGTGAGCAGGCGGAGGGGCTCTGGGGGGAGGCCGGTGAGTCCAGTGGGTGCTGGACAGACGTCCTTTTTTAAAATTTTATTTATTTATTTATTTATCCATTTATTTAATTTTTGGCTGCATTGGGTCTTAGCTGCTGCATGCAGGTTTTTTCTAGTTGCTGAGAGCGGGGGCTACTCTTAATTGCTGTGCACAGGCTTCTCATTGCGGTAGCTTCTCTTGTTGTGGAGCGTGGGCTCTAGGCGCGCAGGCTTCAGTAGTCGTGGTACACGGGCTTCAGTAGTTGTGGCTCGCGGGCTCTAGAGTGCAGGCTCAGTAGTTGCGGTGCGCAGGCTTCAGTAGTAGTGGCACATGGGCTTCAGTAGTTGTGGCTCACGGGCTCTAGAGCGCAGGCTTAGTAGTTGTAGCGCACAGGCTTAGTTGCCCCATGGCATGTGGGATCTTCCCAGACCAGGGCTTGAACCCATGTCCCCCTGCGTTGGCAAACGGATTCTTAACCATTGCACCACCAGGGAAGCCCCTGGGCAGGCATCCTGCGCATGGAAGCCAAGCTCAGTCTGCAGGAGACTGGGTGCACCTGGGCCTCCTGGGGCCGTGCCTGGCCCGTGCAGGTGGGCAGGACGGGCCTGAGGGGTCCTACAGGGCCACGTGCGCTTCCCTCAGGCCACCTGCCTTGTGCCACTGGCCTGGGCTGGGTGTCCCTGTCAGTCTTGGGTAGTTTTTCCTAGTTCTGGGTCTCATGTTAGCAGGTGTGCGGTGCTCACAAACCTAAGCCCAGAGATCACAGCAGGCGCACGAGACTCGGGGTGGCCTCCTGGGCACACGCTGGTCTCTCTCTGCGCCCAGGGACACCGGTGGCTGCGCCATGGCAAGGGCCTGTGGAGGCACCACGATTTGCCCAGGATCCTGGGAGGTTTGGGAGCCCTGGAAGGCCCCGGATCTCCTCCCTGCAGCGGGGTCCTGTGACTGTCCTCCAGGGGCCCCCTGGCCCTGTGCTAGGATGGGGGTCTAACTCACCCAGCCCAGCTTCTCTGCGAAGCCCCCTACCCCAGGCTAAGCCCCACGGTGCAGGGGCATGGGCTGGCCTTGATGTTTCCCTCCGAGAAGTCAGAAGTGCTGGGTTCTGGTCCCAGGAAAGAGAGAGGGCAGCTGCTGGCCTTGGTGCTTGTGAGCTGCGACCCCCATCCGGGTCCCAGGCCTGAGCTGGCTGTGGGTTCTCCATCCGCAGGTGTGAACGAGTCCCCACTGATGACCTGGGGGGAGGTTGAGAACACGCCCTTGAGAGTCGAAGGATCTGAAACGCCCTACGTGGATAGGACGCCAGGGCCAGCCTTCAAGGTGGGTCATGGTGGGAGCAGCACGGGTGGACTCAGGGCCTCCTGAGCACCCATAGCTCCGTGCACAGCGGATGGGCTGCACACCTGGGCAGGCCCTGCACTTCCACGTAGGACCAGGCACTGAGGACAGGCGTGGGCGGGTGGGTGGGTTGGGGGAGAGACTGGGGTGGGGGGGTTCGAAGCACCAAGGCAGGGAGCTGCCGGGGCCGCTCCGAGCCTGCAGGCCCAGAGGATGGGGCTGTTCAGAGATGAGGGGTGGTCTCAGGTGGGCCAGGAACTCCTGCTGTGCTGCAGCCTGAGGGCGGGAAGGGTCCCAGAACCCTAGTGTCTGTGGGATGCGGCTGTGTCCTCAGGAGGGCTGTGTCCTTGCAGAGAGAGGCCTCTGGTTACGGGAGAACCAGGTCAGGCGCCCCCAGCCCGGTGTCATAGGAGCAGTCAGAGTTGAGGTTCACAAGGCCTGGAGCCCAGGAGGAAGGCGGTTTGTGGGCTAGGCAGGCAGGTGAGGGGGCCGGATGGCAGGTGGTTTGTAGGGATGGGGTGGCCCGGGAAGGTGCCAGCGAACAGACAGGCAGGTGGGGCCCCAGAGCAACATTGGGAAGGCAGGTCCCTGGTCTGCACACAGTTTGTGGGGAAACTGAGCGATGGGTGTGGTTTGGGGGGGAAGTGGGGGAGGTCCCCAGAGCCTTGCACGTACTGTCGGGTGCTGGGGGGGGTTGCTGGTGGCAGAGGTGGGTGGCGCCACAGAGGCTGAAGGCTGCAGGGTCACGTCATCTGCTTTGAAGCCCCAAAGAATGGGGCACGGAATTTGGAATTCACATAGGTCTGCGGAGGGGACAGGGTCACGGGTCTCTTTAAACACAGGCAACACCAGTGTGGAATGCAAAGGAAAAAGTGTCAGTCACTGTAGCAACAGAAACATACAATCATAGGAGCACCTGGCTTGGAGAGAAAGCACAGACCTGTGCGGCAGAAACCTGGTGGCTGAGGGGTGGGTGCTTCCCCAGTGCAAGGGTGACGTGTGGCCAGACAGCGTGTGCGGGGCCCAGGCACCTTGGTTCTCAGCCTGGGATGCGGCAACAGCTGAGAAAAACTTGCAGGGGGATGTGTGCCGTCAGGCGTTGAAGCAAGCCACCCTTGGCAGGTGGGTCAGGCCTGAGCCTGGTCCCAGTGCCCAGGCAGGATTTGGGGCACCGTGCTGAGTGTGTGGAGCTAGGGTAACAAGCCAGGCCCTCAGTGTACACGACAGGATGAGTTCCGGGAAGATGGAAAAGTTGAATGTTAAAACAACAAATGTTAAACCTCAGAATAACATACCAGTCGACGTTTAATGTGACGTTGAGGCAGGAAGGCTTTCTAAACACGACAGCAAAGGGAGAAATCACGAAGGGAGTGGGGGCTGGATCGCGCTACGGGAAGATGACAACCCCGAGTACAGCGGAAAACATCAGAAGTTACAGCGGAAAACGTCAAAAGTAAAACTACAAGCAGATAACTGAAGAGAAATCTGAACGGTGTACGTTAACTCAGCCAACGTAGACGAAACTCCTGCAAGAGAGAAAGGAAACAAAAAACCAATAGAAAGACAGGCCCAGGGACTTCCCTGGTGGTCCAGTGGTGGAGAGTATGCCTTACAATGCGGGGGGCGCGGGTTATATCCCTGGCCGGGGAACTGGGATCCCACATGCTGCAGGGCAACTAAGCCCACACACCACAACTACTGAGCTCACGCACCTCAACGAGAGAGCCCGCGTGCTGCAAACTACAGAGCCCACGCACTCTGCAGCCTGCACGCCACAACTAGAGAAGAGAAAAACCCGCATGCCACAACTAGAGAGAAGCCCGTGCGCCACAATGAAGATCCTACATCCCTCAACGAAGATCCCGTGTGCCGCAACTAGGACCTGACGCAAGCAAAAATAAAATAAAATTAAATAAATAAATCTTTAAAACAAACAAACAGAAAGACAGGCCCACAAAACATTTCTTGAAGTTCTCTATGGAAACGCAGAGGCTGGTACACCCTGGCAGTCAGACAAAGGCATATTGAAACAGGCCCTTTTCCTGGAAGGGGGTCACAGGTGCCTGACCGGGCAGTGCCGGCTTCATGAAGAACCTGGGTGGGCCTTGGGCGGGTGGGCAGCTCAGGCTGGCTGGGGGCTTTCAGGGGCAGCGATGGGCTGTTGGGACCGCAGGGGCCACGGGAAGAGGCCGGCGCCCCCGCGGCAAGGACTCCCTGGCTGGGTAGTGGCCCAGCCCCCCCACGCCTGCTGTCTTTTAGATCCTGGAGCCGGGACGCAGGGAGCGGCTGGGGCTGAAGATGGCCAACGAGGCTGCCGCCAAGAACCGGGCCAAGAAGCAGGAGGCCTTGCGGAGGGCGACGGAGAACCTAGCCAGGTGAGGGTGGCCCGGCCCCTGCAGTGGGCGCTCTCAGGGTCGGGGCCTGTGGCCGTCCCTCCAGCCGAAGCGGGGCCCTCTCCGCCTCGTGCACGGCCTCCTCCTCCCGTGTACCTGCGGCGCCTTTAGGCCCGTTGTCCCCACTGAGCTCCTGTCCACCCCGTGGAGTCGGTGTTATCGCTGCCCTCGGAGAGGGTTGGGGTCCACTGCAGCCTCTCAGCCGAGGGCAGCCACACCCCTCGACTGCAGGCTCAGGCTCACTGTCTGGGCCAGGCCATCCAGGTCCCCACCCAGAATGATCACACATCTCCTGGGAGCCTTCCTGTGGGGCCAAGGGAGGCCCTGCTGCGGGGAGAGCCCGGTCGGGCCTAATCCTGCCTCTCACCCACCCCTTCCTTCCGCTGCAGCCTCACCCCGAAAGGGCTGAGCCCAGCCATGTCTCCAGCCCTGCAACGCCTCGTGAGCAGGACAGCCAGCAAGTACACGGACCGGGCCCTGCGTGCCAGCTACACACCGTCCCCAGCACGCTCTACCCACCTCAAGACCCCAGCCGGCGGGCCCCAGACCCCGACGAGCACACCGGCTCCTGCCTCTGCCACACGCACCCCCCTCAGCCAGGATCCGGCCTGCATCACGGACAACTTGCTGCAGCTCCCCACCCGGCGCAAAGCCTCGGACTTCTTCTAGTCCGTCCTGGGCTGGGCCCGCGGGAGCTTCGTGGAGCCCTCAGGGCAGCTCTCTGCCCAGCAGAGGACTCTGGCTTTCTGGGGGCCCAGGCCTGAGCCCGAAGCAGCGAGCATCCCAGGAGACCCAGAAGACAGGTGCTGGGCTGGCACAGGACCTGCCCCGCGGCCTTGGGGAGCATCCCAGGGCCTTGCTGACATGCTTTTCTGTCGAACCCCTGTTCCTATTTAATCCTCATTAAAGAGCATCTACAGCTCAGCAGGGCTGCCTCTCCGCCCTGTGGCCTGTGCGCCCTGGGGTCACCCTCGTGCCTGCATCGCACCTGCATCCTGCGCTCAGGACCGCAGACCTCCTGGGAGGAGGCTGCTGGGTGGTGACCCTCGGAGGGCCGGGGTATCCAGCCTTTCTTGCTGCTGCCTGTGTTGCTTCCAGTGGTGCCCCCAGGGCTGGGGACCTGCCTCTGAGCTGAGCTCACAGCCCTTCGGTCCACCCTTGGGGAGGGCAGAGCCCTTGGCAGTTGTGCCCCACGTTTTCCTGCATGAAGAGCTGGTCCCTGGTCCCCCCACCGCCAGGTTCACCCAGGCTCTGGGCCCAGGTCCACAGCCTCCCTGGCCAGGCCTGACCTGCGTGGTTTGCTGGTGATACGGCTGCACGGGTCCTGCATGTGAGGCTGCTCTCTTGGGAGGCGCTTTCCCAGTGGCCTCAGCCATCACCTCCCAAGCACCTGGCTTCCAGCTCAGATGGCCAGGGCCGTCTCCATGTCCCCTCCCTCCCTCTGCTCGGGGCTCCAGGCCCTGCCTTCCACGTGCTGCTGGGTTGCCGGCCTCACCCCGTTGTCACCCCACCAGCGAGACCCCCATATAACAGTAACCTGGGCCACAGTGTCACAAGCAGTGGGGCTGGGCTCCCCTTGGACCCGAGAGCGCCGTGGGCACCACGGGCGGGCACCTGCCTCTGGGCCCGAGGGTGTTGGTGCCTGACCCTGGAAGTCTTGGGGCCAGCTCCTCACAGAGAGGTGGGCTGGCTCCCAGACAGGCTCTTTAGGGGTCGGGTTGTGCTCAGAGAGGCAGCCTGGGGTCTGCTCAGATGGGAGCCCCTCGTGCTTTGAGCACGTGCACCCTGCAGTGGGCCATCCTCATGCTCCCTGGAGGCTGCCTGGGCACCAGCTGGCCCGCACTCATCCTCAGAGAAGTCCTGCAAGTTCCTGGGAGCCAAGTCCTGGCTGTGCCCTGTGCCCCACCAAGGGGGCGGGACTGGGACCGTCCAGGGTGAGGAAAGGGCCGCTTTGGGTGCTTTATTCTCCATAGAGAAGGGTGGGTTTGGCCCTGAGGGAGCCCCCAGCAAGTAGGGGGTGGAGGTCTGGGTGGGTGTGAGCGAGATGCGGGGCACTGTCCAGGCAAGGCCACCAAAGACCAGGTGCTGACCACCTGGCGGGGATGGGGGTGATGGCTGATAAAGCATGAGGGCTGCTTGGCGGGGATAGGGCTAGGGGGAATGCCACTGGAAGGTCTCGGCTTCGGGGTCTCCCATCCCAACTGCGGGAACGAAGGGAGGGGGGTGTTGAGGAAGGGCTGCCTGAGGTGGGGGTCTGGGCAGGGTGGGGAGGCATGTGGGGGCTTGGCGGGCGGGCGGCCGCAGAGTCCTTGCCCATGAGGCCTGGCCCCCACTCCAGATCTCCTGCGCTGCAGGGAGGGGAGTGCTGAGCCCTAGAGAAAACGACTCCTCGCGGGCCTCTCTGCTGTATACACTCCGGTTTATTTGGTGGTCAGGATTTAACGTCTTTGCTACTAAGTGGAAGAAAGCTAATAGAACGTAATCAAAATAACGGTTTAATTGACGGATTTTACTTGTTCTTGGACCTGTGCCTTCTTCAGATTCTACCTCCTACTTAGCTTTCGGGGTGCTCATCGCGCCATGCCCCCCGGGCCCTCCGCACCGCTAGGTGCTCGCCTTTCCCACCTCGGCTCCGGAGACGTGATGGTCCTTCGCCCTGGAGGTCTCGGCCAGCCGGTCCTCCATCCTGTCCACGTTCTCGGGCACCACCAGCAGCCGGTGCTGGTTCTTGGCCCCCAGCTTGTGGTCGGGCTGGTGCTCAGGCTGGTGCTCGGGCCACGAGCCCAGCTGGGTGTCCAGTTTGCACTCAGCCCGGTACTTGCCTTCACCCTCCCTCTTGAAGGAGGCCAAAGACACGGCTTTGGGCTTGGGGGGCTGCAGCCATGAGTGGCTGAGGATCTCGTCGATGTGCAGCCGCCGGTTGACGTCCGGCTGCAGGATGCGGTAGATAAGGTCCTTGCACTCGCCTGTCAGGTTCTTGGAGCGTGGGAAGTCCACGCGGTGCTCCTTCTGGATGCGCAACATCTTCTTGATGTCCGAGTCGTCATAGGGCATGGAGCCACAGACCATGATGTAGAGGATCACACCCAGACTCCAGATGTCATACACCTTGGGCTGGTAGGGGATGCCCTGCAACACCTCAGGGGCCGCGTACGCCGCCGACCCACAGAAGGTCTTGCTGAGGATGATGCGCCCACTGCTGTCCCGCAGGCAGCGCTTGGAGAAGCCGAAGTCGGACAGCTTGATGTTGAAGTCCTTGTCAAGGAGAAGGTTCTCACACTTGAGGTCTCGGTGGACGACGTCCAGGTTGTGGCAGTACTTGACGGCGGAGGACAGCTGCCAGAACATCTTGCGTGCCACGTCCTCGTGCAGGGCCCCCCGGCACTTGATGAACTCGAGTAGGTCGCCCTGAACTCCGAGCTCCATGATGATGTAGATACGGCCGTCGGAGGTCTCAAAGATCTCGTAGGTCTTGATGATAGAGCGGTGGTTGACGGTCGCCAGGATGTCCATCTCCCGGGGAAGGAATCTCTCCACAAAGTCCGTGGGCGTCTTCTTGCGGTCGATGATCTTGACGGCCACGTTGAACTTGAGGCGCTCGGAGTAGGCGGATTTGACTTTTGCATATGAGCCCTTGCCCAGGTTGATGCCCACGATGTAACCCTTCTTCCTTAGGACTGCGGCATCATCCATGGTGCCAGGAGCGGCTGGCGCCGCTGCCCTCTACATCCCCTCCCCACCTGGGCCAGCAGGCATTGTCCTCGTTTGCACTGTGGGGAGCCGTCTGGCCAGTCTGGGCCTGCACTTGGAGGTGTGGAACACCCAGCATTGTCCCCCCGTGACTTCAGCCTGTGAAGTCATAAAGCCAGGCTGCCTGGAGTGGGGACTGGGCGGGGGACAGGCCCTGGAGCCCCGGAAATCAGGCTGGCCTGGCAGGAGTGCTACTCCCTGCCTGCTGGAAGGAAGCTGGCGCCCAGGACTGTGGTGACCCGCACTGCTCTTCCTCCTCGCTGTGCTGCACTGTCCCAAGTCAGGCCCAGGGGACCGCCCAGGTCCAGCCAGCGTGCGGGCCCCACGCCCGTTTCCCTCTCCTGGATGTGGGGACTGACTCTGCAATGGCCTCTGTCCCACGAGGGCCAATTTCCTGCCGCTTCTTTGAGGTGTGATGAGCACCCCCTCTGGGGCTGTGTCTTTGGAACCCGCCATGCCGGGGAGGGACTGCCCTGGTCCGGCCGGGCTGGCGGTGGTTCCAAGCCTGGGAGACAAGACCAGCTGTCCGGGGAGCAGGGGTGGGGTGGGGGTGGATCAGTGCTGTGGCGGCGAGCAGGGCGTGCTTGGGGCAGGGGGCAGCTCAGAGGCTGTGAGTGCCCAGCCCGGCAGCCCGGTCCCCAGTGGGCTGGCAGATGAACGTTCCGTGGGGGGGTGATAGGTCCAGGCAGGGAAGGGCGTTGGGGAGGGAAGGACATTCTGAGAATGGCTGAGTCCCAGAGTTAGGAGGAGGTGGAGGAGAGGGTCAGGGGACAGCTGCTGCAGGTCCCGGGGCAGGAGCAGCCAGAACCCAAGTCCCGTTTTCAGACGGGTCCTGGAAGAGCACATAGGGAAGGGGCTTTGGGGTGAGCGGAGGCTAGCGCCTATGACCAGGCACAGGGAGGCTGGACGGGGCAGGCCCGTGGGGAGGGGGACCGGCAACAGAGGGAGACTGGGTTCTGGTGCGTTGGCCAGTGAGTGGGCGGGGCCTCAGGTGGAGCCTTGGTGCTGTGGTCCTGGGGGTCTTGGGGGACGGCAGCACCCCTAGCACTGACAGTGAAGAGCAAGCACCTGGGTGAGGGGGGATCCTGAATTATGTCGCTGGGACCTTTGTGAGCTGTTGGAACCCTGGGAGGGCACATCATCTTTGCATCTCAGACTGTCTTTGCCCCTGGAAACAATGTGGAAACCCTTTTGTTCTTGCTTTGGGAAACGTGGCCTCCTGTAGCGTCTCCTCGGGTGCTTCGCAAGCCCTGCTGTCCACTTGTCTGTCCTCTGTAGTGCGTTGCCAGGACAGGAGGCGTGCCGTGTGTGTGCTCAGTTCTCCAGGGGTTGGGGGAGAGGAAGTCCTGTTTGTGGGTGGGTGGGTGGGTGGGAGTGACTGTGGAACCTGCATGCAGGGGATCAGCAGGGCTCCCCCAGGTGCCGGGAGGTGTGTTGTCCTGGCCGGAGCACAGCGCGTGTACACACCTGGAGCGCGGAGAGCTCCCTGGCAGGAGGTCTGTGTGGAAGATCTCAGGGCGGGGCAGCCGGGTCCAGATGCCAGCAGGAGTGACTGGCCTGATGCCTGCCTTTCTCCTGGGGGCTTTGGTAGAAATGACGAGAACTTCACTCCTTTGTGTCATAGAGGGGCCAGCTGCGAGGCCCCCAGGTCAGGCCCCGGAAGCCAGGCACCCTCCCCACCTGTCTCCCTCGCCACCAGGTCTCTGTCGGGGGCACCCTGCACGTCTGCCCTCTTGGCCGACCCCACCGCCTGCTTTCCCCTTTGTTGTGGGTTCCACTTCTCCACACCCGCCCTTGCCCAGGACAGTGTGGCCTCTTTGGTTCTTGGGGGACATGGATGGAGGATGCATGTGCCAGCATCAGGCCAGCGGACCTGCCGGGTGTGGAGCAGGCGGCTCTGCCCAGGATGTGCACGCAGGGGCAGGGGCTGCTGGTGCGCTGGGTTGGGGGGATGTTAGACTGGATAGGGGCTCAGGGTGCTCCCGGCTACGGGCCTGTGGGTCCCAGACCTGCAGACCCTGGGACGCCCCCCGTGGAGCTTTGGCCTCCATTTCTCCACTCCATGGCATTCGAGGGTCGGCCTCAGGCCCTGGGTGACATGAACAGAACCTTGCCTTTTTGTAGCCCGGAGGCCAGGGAGGTTCAGTGTCACCCACAGTATGAATGCCCTGCGGCTGGGCCATGACACAGGGACATGGAGCTGTGAGGTCAGAGAGCTGGGGCTGGACTCAGGGAGGCTGGAATGCTGAGGTCTGAGGTCAGGCCACACGGAGGAGGACGGGGACTGCAGTGCGTGTGATGGTCTGAAAGGTCAGCGTGGTGAGAGCATGCGGGGGCGGGAGGGAGCACGGAGGCCACATTGAGGGTCTTGATCCTAAAGCTTCAGGATCAAGGGCCTGAAAGGGTCTGAGCCCAGGCTGTGTTTAGTGGAACAGCTCACAGGAGTAGCCCGGCATCTAAGGCCACCTGGGGAGGAGGGAGCCTCACGCACCTGGGCCTCTGCTCCGCACTGTGTGATTTCCGGCAGTCGCCCCACCCTCTCTGAGCCATCTCCCCACCTGTAAAGCACACAGGAGGTGCACCTTCCTGAGGTCCCTCCTGCCCAGGCATGCCTCCGGGCTGGGCTGCCATGAGTCGCTCCCAGGCCCCCTTGCATTGCGCTGCCCTCTGCCCCAATGACCGCACTGATGACGGAGGAGGTTCACAAGCCTCCTGGGACGTCCCCACCCCCGCTGGCCCCATGCGCTCTGGAATTCCACTCTACCGCTAGGCAAGCTGTGTGACTCTGGGTTCCTGGGTCCTCCAGGACTACTCTGCAGCGGTTCTGTCCTGGACCCTGGGCACTCACTCGCAGGCCTGCCCTGGCAGAGGCCCCCAGAAGGCTTTGTGTGTGGAGGCCGTGGCCCCTTGGCCAAACCTGGAGAGCTGGGCAGGGCTGCAGGGATGCGTCCACAAGCAGGGCTATGGCACATGGCAGGGGGCTGGGAGGCCAGACCTGGGAAGACCTCAAGGGTTAGGTGTGGGGATCCTTCCCGCAGGCAGTGGGAGCCAGACTGGGTGCAGAAGGAGGGCTCTGGCCACCGTGGGCGGCGATGGGGAACAAGGACAGGGGCCTAGGTGGTGGCTGAGCCTTGACACATGGGGATGCCCAGCTCTGGGGACACAGGATGTGTGGAGGTGGCTGTGGGGAGACGGAGGAGCCAGGCAGAGGCCATGTCTGGGGCACTCACTGGACCTCACGTCTCCCAAGACACCAGCAGGGGCGGGAGGAGAGGCGAGCCTTGTTCTTTTGGTGTGTTAAACCCGCAGGTCCATGCGAGGTTGTCAGGCGCATGTGCAGATCAGGAGGAGAAAGCAGCTGCCGCGGCATAGCCGGGGTAAGGACAGCGTGAGAACCGGAATGGCGGGCCCCGCAGTGCCCAGCAGCCGGCGATGCACACGCGGGCCTGCTCCCTCTGCAGACACCATGGCCGCAGGCTGGGCACGCGTGTGAGGACGCCTGTGCCCTCCTGCTCGCCAGTGTCTGCTTATCTTCTTTGGCAGGAACATCACCCCTGGGAGAAACTGGGACCAGAGGGGAACAAAATGTGTTCAGACCACACAGTGACTGCGGGACATGCAGGCTGGAGAGGGGCTGGCCATGTAGCAGGGCCCCTGCTGCTGGGGGATGCCCACGAGGCGGCATGACTCAGGGCACTGTTGGGAACTGGGTGCTGGCAGGACGTGGGGGACCCTGGAGCCAGAGCAGAAAGAGCTGCCCACGGGGAGGGGCTCGAGGGAGGCTGGTCCGCCTGCCTCTACAGGTTCTCCCCACTGGCAGCCTTGTGGGGCTGTTGAGGACCCAGACCTCGGGGGGAAGGCCCCCGCCTCCCAGCCCTCCTCTGCCTGCAGCCACCTGCTCTTTGCGCCCCTCTCCAGCCCGGCATCGCACTCATGGGCCTCCCTCTTGAAGCAATGTCTTCCTTACTCAGCTCTGCTCCGGTCCAGGGCCTGAGGTCACGGTCAGGGCTGGGCACACAGGGCTGTGTTTTCCAAAGCGGGAGGTGAAGTGCAGCGCGGTCTGAGAGTGGGGGCAGGGGGAGTGCAGGATCCTCTCCCTGGGCGACCAAAGCCCGCAGGGCAAAGACACTGACCTCAGGGTCTGCAGTAATATAGTGATTTATTGCTTCTTTAGCCACATGAGTTACCAAGGTCAAAGGGAGGGGGAAGAAACTGACGAAAATAGCGGCTCATCTGGGACTGTCTTCCTTCTCGGCTTGTCCCTTGGCTTCTTTGGAGCTCAGGCTTGAGGCCATGAACACTGCCTCATTTTCTGCCGGCCCCCTGGGCCGCGAGAGCTGACTAGGTGTGTGTCTCTGAAGGCTGCGGGGTGACCCCTTCCTTGATCTCCCTGCTGGGTTGCTCGCTGGTGAGGCCCATGGCCTCTGACTGCCTTGACACCTGCACCGCCAGCGCCTCCTCCTCGGGTCTTGTCTCTGCCCAGGTCTTGGGCCGGGCCTCTTCCCGGGGCTCCAGCTTGGTGGCAGACTTCTTGTCGGAGCTGGGCTCAGGAGTCCACGGGGGTTCGGTGGCCCGAGAGCTCTCCCCCTCCTTGTTGATGGCTGCAGAGGACAGGCCCCAGGCCTTGGGCTGCACCCAGCAGTGGCTGAGGATCTCGTCGATGTGCAGCCGCCGGTTGACGTCCGGCTGCAGCATGCGGTAGATGAGGTCCTTGCACTCGCCCGTCAGGTGCTTAGAGCGCGGGAAGTTGACGCGATGCTCCTTCTGGATGCGCAGCATCTTCTTGATGTTGGAGTCGTCATACGGCATGGAGCCGCAGACCATGATGTAGAGAATCACGCCTAGGCTCCAGATGTCATACACCTTGGGCTGGTAGGGGATGCCCTGAAGCACCTCGGGGGCCGCGTACGCCGCCGACCCACAGAAGGTCTTGCTCAGTGTCAGTCGGCCGCTGTCATCCCGCAGGCAGCGCTTGGAGAAGCCGAAGTCGGACAGCTTGATGTTGAAGTCTTTGTCGAGGAGAAGGTTCTCACACTTGAGGTCTCGGTGGACAACATCTAGGTCGTGGCAGTACTTGATGGCTGAGGACAGCTGGTGGAACTTCTTGCGCGCATCGTCTTCCTGCAGGGCCCCCCGGGTCTTGATGAACTCAAGGAGGTCGCCCTGGACCCCGAGCTCCATGACGATGTAGACCTTGCCGTCAGAGGTCTCAAAGATCTCGTAGGTCTTGATGATGGAGTGGTGGTTTAGCATGGCCAGAATCTCAATTTCCCGGGGAAGGAATTTCTCCAGGAAGTCTGTGGGGGCTTTCTTGCGGTCGATGATCTTGACCGCCACGTTGAACTTCAGGCGCTCAGAGTAAGCGGATTTGACTTTCGCATACGAGCCCTCTCCCAAATTGATTCCCATGATGTAGCCTCGTCGCTTGAGGACGGCAGCATCATCCATGGTGCCGGGAGCGCCCAGTGCCCCTGAGGCTGCCCTCTACATCCCTGCGGGACATGGGCCAGCGGCGTCCTCATTTACACTGTGGACAGAGAGTCCTCTGGCCTGCCTCCTAGAGGCCAAGACTCTGGGGTGGAACATTCGGCATTGTCTCCCTGGTGACTTCAGTGGGTGAAGTCATAAAGGAGGACTGCCCTGGGGAATGAGGCTCTGGCCTGAGCCACTAAGACTCGGAACCCTGGAAGGCCGGCCAGTGGGCTGCAGCAGACAGAAGGCCAGCGGAGCATGGCCTCATGCTCGGCTGGGACCCGAGGTAGGAGGGGGCTGTGGGGAGTGCATCAGTCAGCCCAAGCCTCCAAACCAGAGCCAGGCCTGCTGGTGGAGTGGCGGGTTGATTTCTGCAACCCGGGGCATCCCTGGAAATCCAGGGCAGGCAGTCCCATCACTCTGGGTCTCATCAGGAAACAGGAGACACACTTAAGTTAGGACTGTCTGAGGAGAGTTTAATTAGGGGATGATTTACCAACATGGAGCAGAGTGTAGAGAACCCTGAGTAGTAATGAACCGCTGGAAGAAGGGTGGTCGCTGGGACCTGGGAAGAGGAGTACAGGGAGGGCCGCCTTGACAGAAGCAGTGATCTCAGGTGGAGGCCACAGGACCCCACGGGGTGGGGGTGGGGGAAACGTCCCTGACCTCTTCTCCCTCCCTGCAGCCCTGAAAGCCCTTGATAATGTCCACGCAGGCAGCCTGCTGGCTGCACAGCAAGGCCGAGAAGGGGGAGGTGGGTCAGGAGGGGCAAGGATCCTGGCCAGTGGTCAATGCAGTTTAGGAAGCTGGGGCTCTGCCCGCTTGCTGCGTGGTCTGCTGGACTTTTCACTTTCCTGTGCTGCTCTCCTCATCCGAACCTTTACTGGCCGGCTCTGTGGGGTACAACTGGCCGGGGTTTCTGCTCTTGGCTGTGAGTTCCCTCCTGGGGGTCTGACCATCCATAGCCCTGGCTGGGCTCCCAGGGCAGATCTGGGGCTGGGGGGCAGAAGGTGGGCCTGGACTCCTCTCAGTGCAGCAGCTTCTCCCGGGAATGCTCCCTGAGGATGTGCTAACAGGGCAGCGTTGGACAGGGATCGCCATTTCCACCAGCAGTGGGGCCCCTCTGCTGTGGGCCCCTGTTGTGTGCCACGCCCTGAGGGGACAGGAGCGGGCAGGTCTGGCCTAGCCTTGGGGTTGACTTTGGCCATATCCGTCCAGAGGGAGTGGTTGTCTCTCTCAGATGACCCTGAATGTCCCAGGCTGGAATCCTGGGATGCTCGGGAGGACCATGCCCTGAAGGAGCTTGGGGTGACTGCTCCTAGAGAGTGATTTGGTGGACTGGAGGTGGGCAGGGCTGGGCTGGGTGCCCACCAACCTTGGCCCTCCCCCTTTTCTCTGCTCCCATCCCCACCCTTTTCCCCACCCTCTTACCCACCCTCTTCCCCACCCTGACACCCTGGGCAAGCCCTTGTGTGCGTGGCTGGTGGTCCTTCCTTTGGAGGGCTTGCTCCTCTCTCGTTGGGGACACCCCACCTACTGTGTACCCTCCCACGGTGACAGGTGTGCGGCCAGCGCTCGGAGCGCTGTCCCCGGCGGCTTCCCTCCGTGCAGACGGGCCTGCTGTGGCGGCAGCTGTGCTGCGTTCTCCTGTCCCCGCTGTGCGGGCAGGGCCCTTCCTCCAGAGGGGGCTTTGCTCCGTCTCTAGGATCTGGGCTTCCCTGTCAGCTCTCCTTGTGTAACCCTCCTTGAGGCTACTCCCTCATCCGTTTGAAACGTTTCAGTTGTATGTGCCGTTGAAGCCACACCTGCGTGTTCCTCACGAGGTGGAACGACCTCCGGAACCTCCTCAGGGTTAGGCCGGGTCCCTCCAGTTTTCCTCATCCCTCTCCGCAGCGGTTCGGCCTTTAAAAGACGACTTTGGGGCGCACTCTTGGCCCACTGACCGGACCTGGGGCTGCAGGTGCGCGAGGTGTGAAGACGCTAGGTGTCCCAGGGCCCTCTTCACCCGGTGCCCATACCCACCCCGCCCACCGGCTCCCCTGCGCCCCGCCCCTCCCTTCAGGCCCCGCCCCCGTACCGCCCTGTCCCCTCCACGCCCCGCCCCTCCGTGTCTGTCATCTCGGCTCCGCCGCCCGGGCTCTGCGGGGCCCTTCGGAAGCTCCGCCGCTGAGGCTCCGCCCCCGAGCCTCTCCTCTCTGCTCAGCCAATGGCACCTTTGACTCCTCGTAGTTCCGCCCCCGAAGGGCCCACCCCTCAGCCACCGCCCCGCCCTTGGGCCCCGCCCCTTTAGGCCACTGCGCATGGGGAACACTCAGGTCCCGCCCCCGCCCGGGGCTCATTGGCCGGCGCGGGCGGCGCGGGCGGGGGCGGGGCGGTGCGGACCGAGCAAGACGGCCGCCATCTTGCGCAGGGCCAGAGTTGGAGCGCGCACCTGCCTGCGGCACCTGGAGCTTCATCCCGCAGCGTCCTAGCCTGGCCTGGCCCCGGCCCGGCCCGACTCTCGGCCCGGCCTGGCCCGGCCTCCCCGCGGGGTCGCGCGGCCGCCCCGGGGACGATGAACGGAGGATAAATGGTGCCCAAGGCAGACAGCGGTGCCTTCCTGCTGCTCTTCCTGCTGGTGCTCACGGTCACCGAGCCGCTGCGGCCAGGTGCGCAGCGGTGGGGGCGGGGGCGGGGGCGCGGGCGGGGCGGGGGGGCGGGGTCGCCGGGACCCCCACCTCGCCGGGCCCTCACTTCGCGCTCGGCGGTCGACGGAGCGGGAGCGATGGGGGTCAGGCCGGGGGCCGAGGGGGCGGCTCGGGGCACCTGGAAGCCCCTGGCTGGTCACGGTTGATCGGCCCGGGAGCCGCCGAGCCGGGCACCGGGGGTGCTCCTGGTCTGTGACCCTCAGATGCTTTTGGAGCCCCCGGGGGCTTGCGTTTTCTGAAGGAAGCCTGTGGTGAGGAATCGGTATCGCGGCAGCAGAAGGTCCGGACGATCCTTATCTCTGTTCCTGATGTACCTCCTCCTCCAGCGAGAAATCAAGACCCCAAATGCAGGGCCGATTTATCCGTCAGGCACAGGAGGCCGGGGGCCCAAGGTGCTTTTGGTGGACTGTAAAAATGTTTTCTTTTACAGTCAGCAGGAAAAAGCCCTAAACTTTCAAGTTGAAGGAAATACTGTAACATGCACATTAGTTTTTATACCGGTGCAGTTGAAAAGTGTGGTTCTTGATTTTTTTTTTAAATGGAGGAAGGGGCCCATGAAGGCAGAAGTGGCCAGGGCTCCTTGTGTGGGTGTTGTAAGACCTGGGTGTGTACAGCAGGCAGGAGAGCACAGCGGTGTGCAGGCTCCCCAGTCAGGCTCCTGCCTGGGCACGCTGCACCTCTCGCTGCCTCTGCCGTCTGTACGGAGTGCTCTGCCTCCTCCCCAGTGTCCACTTGGTAGCCAGGACCCTGGCCCACACTCAGCTGGAGTGTCCAGCGATGCTTCTCTGGACGGTGGGGTGACTGGTTGTGGGGTGGCCTTGGTAGGAACGGAAGCCAGCACTTGTGGAGGAGGGTGCTGTATGGGCTCTTGGGGACCAGAGCCAATGGATTTGTGGGCTCTTGTGATTACGTTCTTTAGAAAACATGTTTATACCTGTGGAGAAGTGAGAGTCATCCCGTCTGACTTCTGGGTCCCGATTTTGCGCATTATGTCAGTGGACTCTGAGGGGTGAAGCCACACGTCATACGTACCTTTCTCGGGGTGCCTCTGGTTCCGGGTCCAGCATCTCCTGCCTGGGTGGATGGATGTGACCGATGTCCCCAACTCCTTTTCCATCTGTCCACATATCCTGCCAGCTGGCCAGCAGCAATTCAGAGTGTCTTGGCGTGGCTCCCCACCTGCCCATCACTAGGGATGCTCAAATGAAGAGAATATACCCTCCCTGTAGGAGTGCTCTTCAGGTGTGGAAGCAGAGATGAGGTAGCGGCAGAGGTGGCCAACCCTGTGCCCCTGCAAAGCAGGGGGGTGCTTCAGGAGGCCTCACACTCAGGTCTGAGTTGGGGCAGGGGGGTGGCTCTGGTTGAGGGAGCAAAGTTATCCTATTCATTCCATGACTCCTCACATCAGAACTTTGCAGCAGCCCCTGGTGGTGTCTTGAGTTGCCCTGCAAAACCTGGGGGGCTCCAGCTGGCTCCCTGCTTTTGGTTGGGCAGCAAGGTGGGTCTCACTCTGGGTCAGATGTTCTCCTTGGGTACCTGTATGTGCTGTGTCCTTCCAGGCAGGGGTCTGCTGGCTGGCGCCTGGGAGGGGGGCTTTTCTGGTCTTAGTCTGCATGCTTTTTCTCAGAGTCCTGGCTTAGACCCACACTGGGGTGTGAGGAGGGAACCAGGCAGACCTGCTTCCCAGGAGGCTTTCTACCAGGTGGAGCATTTTTGGCTCCCCTGATGCAGGCTAGGGTGTGAGGCCTTTCACAGAGTGGGGCAACAGGAAAGTGCTGAACTTGACCCTCCGCCACAATGTCTTTTATTTTTTATTTATTTTATTTTATTTTATTTTATTTATTTATTTGGCTGTGTTGGGTCTTTGTTGCTGTGCGCGGGCTTTCTTTAGTTGCGGCAAGTGGGGGCTAGTCTTCCTTGTGGTTCACGGGCTTCTCATTGTGGTGGCTTCTTTTGTTGTGGAGCACAGGCTCTAGGCACATGGGCTTCAGTAGTTGTGGCACTCGGGCTCAGTAGTTGTGGCTCGTGGGCTCTAGAGTGCAGGCTCAGTAGTTGTGGCGCATGGGCTTAGTTGCTCCACGGCCTGTGGGATCTTCCTAGACCAGGGCTCGAACCCGTGTCCCCTGCGTTGGCAGGCGGATTCTTAACCACTGCGCCACCAGGGAAGTCCCCACAATGTCTTTTAAATGCATGTTTGATCTTGGTTGATTGAGGACACATTATATGCCAGGGGCTCTCAGGTGGTCCCTGTGGGTTAGATACTGTTGCTACCTCCATTTTACAGATGGGGGAAATGAAACAACTCATGACACCAGGTGGCTGGGATGAGGTTTCAGTCCTAGAAGTCTGGTCTGTCTGCCATCATGCACCTTTGGCTCTCTCCCTTCCAGCTGTCTGTGTCCTGCCTTGTCTGTCCTTAACCCCAGCTGTGGACCCCCAGGCCACCTCTGTTCCCCTGATCCACCTGAATTCCATCTGAATACTCTGATCTGAGGGGTAGAACCAGCCCTCCTCTCAGGTCCCTGCTGTGATCAGGCATCATGAATGACAATGGTGTGTGTTGTATCCTCTGGGGCTGTGGTGAGAAAAAAAGGGTGGGGACCTCTTCGAGGGGTGACAAACATGGAGGGGCATTTGGGGGCCACTGACTGCGATACCATCACAGTGACCTTTCTCCATCTGCATCCCAGTCTCAGGGAATGCAGCATCAAGTGCTCTTTCTAAAACCGTGTTTTTCTAGCTTCAATTATGAAAGGAAATCCTGCCGTGGTTTTGGCCACAGCTCCATCCAGGATGACCCCACCATGTACTTGCCTTCACTGAGTGAGCTGAGGCTGCAGTTATGGAAGAGCTTGTTTTCACCTGGTTGGCCTGATAGGGGAGCAGGACTGGACGCTGTCTTCCTTGTGCTTCTGGGAAGCTGGCTGGGAGAGGCTAGTGATGTGCATGAGGTCACACAGCTGAGGAGCAGCAGAGCTGGGGCACAGACCAGGGTGTGTGTGGGGGGCTGGCTCCTAGTTCAGGGTTCTGTCCCCTACACCACTCGGGACCCCTCCTGCTGGCTGTGCCGAACTGACAAATCCACAGTGAGCCAGCCAGCGCCTGCGGCCTCTGGAGTGGCACATGGGTTAGTGAACAGGAAGAGGGGGGATATTTCACAAGCAGACGTGGCCAAAGCTCACAGACGGAGCTGGAAAGTGGAGTCTTCCCAGGGCTTGCCAGGCGCCTCCCGAGTTTGGAGGCCCTGCTCAGCCCCAACCCACAGCACTGCAGAGCTTGTCCTGCTGACAGATGGGGCTTTGGGCCTGACACTTGGATTCTTTTTACTTGGAAAGTAGCATAATAGACTTTCCAGTCTCACTAGCTAATGAATTGTTCTTTTTTTTTTAATAAAGAAATCTTTTGCTGGGGAATGGTTTCATACTTACAGAAGAGTTGCAGGGAGAAAATTAGTGCAAAGAACCCTGCGCATCCTCTGCCCAGACCTCCCTGTTAGCATTTTGCCTCATCTGTCTTACCCCCACTCTCCCCGCCCCAAGGGCATATGTGTACGTGTGCACGTGTGTATATATGCAGGTGCACACGTAGTTGTTTTCTGAACCATTTGAGAGTAAGTGGAAGATGTCGTGACCCTTCCCCCCCATCACTCTGGCCAGTGCTGAGAGCAGAGATGAGCAGTGATGCCTCCCTGCCTGCCGCCTGCTGTGTGCGGGCGCCGTGTCGCTGTGGCGAAGGGGAAAGGCAGCACTGCGGCCAAAGCTTGCTTGGCCCCGGAGCCTGAGTCAGGGGTAGAGTTTCAGTTGGTGGTTCTGGTCTCAGGAGTGAGGGGTGTGTGGCTGCTGCACTTTGGCTCATGTGTGTGCACCTCTGTGGCTTCTCTGGCCCAGATTGCTGTCACCGCAGCCCTCCCTGGTCCCTCTCAGGCCTGGCTTTCCCCCACCCATGAGCAGCAGCACTGACTGGGCTGCCCTGCACCGGTGGGGATCCCATAGCTCATGCTGTCCTCTGCCTCCCTGGCACTGGGCACAGGTGCGACACCTGGTAGTTGACTCTGAGTGCAGTGTGTCAGTGACAGCGTTTAGGAGCTGGGAGACAGCAGGGGACCCACTAAACGTCTTTTCCTCCAGCTGCTGCTGGGCTGCTCCCTTGTCCCTGTGCTTGGTGTCTGGGTGCTGAGGAGTTAGTGAGCGGCCCTTTCCCCTTCCAGGCTGCGGAGCAGGCCAGTGATCCTGAGAGCCCAATTTTGAACCGGTAGTTTGTTTGCCAGTCAGAGTGATGGGTGGGTTTGCAGTGTGGTTATTGACCTGGGATTTTTTTTTTTTTTAAAGGATTTTTATTTATTTATTTATTTATTTACTTATTTGGCTGTGTTGGGTCTTCGTTTCTGTGCGAGGGCTTTCTCTAGTTGCGGCAAGTGGGGGCCACTCTTCATCGCGGTGCGTGGGCCTTTCACTGCTGCGGCCTCTCTTGTCGCGGGGCACAGGCTCCAGACGCGCAGGCTCGGTAGTTGTGGCGCACGGGCCTAGTTGCTCCGCGGCATGTGGGATCTTCCCAGACCAGGGCTCGAACCCGTGTCCCCTGCATTGGCAGGCAGATTCTCAACCACTGCGCCACCAGGGAAGCCCTGACCTGGGATGTTTCGTGAAAGAGGTCACATCTTGTCCTGCCGCTCCAAGCTTGGCCCCGTCGGCCTCTGCAGGGCAAGTCCAGGGGAGGGTGAATGGCCTGTGGGCCGTGGTCGGAGCGTGGTGACCTGGGGTCCCAGAGTGTTCTGGGGCTTCTGGGCATCCATCTGGGAGAGAGGAAAGCCAAGGTCTGGGGTTGCTTCCCTGGAGCTTCTGCTGGATCCAGGCGAGTCCAGGGTGGTGGTTTGAGAGCAAGGAGCCTAGTACTGTGCTGTCCAGGGCACAAAAGCGTACAGATGTAAAGCAAATGCTCCATAGAAGCTGTGAGCATTATCCACGAATTGCATTCAGGGAGTGTAGGACCCCCTGAGAGCATGGACGTGCCAGCACACGAGGACATATTTCTCAGGAGAGCCCCCCGAATCTGAGGCAGCGAGTGCAGTGGCTGTGACCAGTGCCTGACGCTTCGTAAGCGCTGAGTCCAGCTGCCGCCGGAGGTGGGGGGTGGCTTGCCCAGAGCCCCCCAGACAGTCACAGCACTTTGGACAGGGCCAGGATTGTTCACGATGACATAGTTTGCTCTTTATCACATGCGTGCTGGGTCTCCCGGGCCTGGTCTGGCACAGAGTGGGCGCTCAGAAATCAGTTATTGAACAAATGCACAAATGGCTGCTTATATTTTGACATAAAGAGCAACGGCTCCCTTTGCCAGCGGGCCTTGCAGCTGCCCCGGTGGGGGTGGCGAGGACCAGGGACTCGGGGCGGGTGGGGGGAGGGAATGCTGCAGAGCCAGCTGGCCTGGGCCTCACGCTGTTGGGGGGAGGATCGTTCCTGCAGGCGTGAGCTGCCCTGAGAGGTGAGGGCAGGTGAGGCTTCTCATCGCTGTGGGTCCTCACTGAAGAAGCTCACCAGCCGCCCAGGCGGGGGCTGCGAGGGGCTGGGGGGGCAGGCTGCCCCTCCGATGGCCGTGCCCTCTGCCCAAGGACGTGGCCCACCCTTCCCAGGCTGGCGCACTACACTGACCTCGCTCGAGAGCTGGTGGGTGTGGGGTCCACACACGCTCGCCTCTTGCCTTCTCTCCCTCCTCTCTGCCTGGCGTGGCTGTCACTCCAGTCACCAGGGCTGGCTCTTGTCCTTCATGCCCCTGCCCCTTCCGGTCCCTTGCTGTAGGCTGGCTTCCGGGCCCCTGGCAGCCAGCTGTCAGTCCAATCAGCTTGTCGTCTGTCTTTCTGTCCTCAGCTGTTGACAGCTCCTTGTCAGACAGCCGGGGGCTGAGAGCAGAGCCCTGTGTGGATACTGTACTACAAGGGCCTCCGGGTCCACCCTGAGCTCCTGCCCTGCTGGGAAGCCGCCTTCCTCCCTGGGAACCCTCCTTTGGAGTTGGTCGCTGTGGGGAGGATTGCCTGGGGTTCCCCGAGGCACTGGACAGGGGGCAGGAGCCACCTTGAGGGCGTCCCGGAGGGTCGGTCTGGAGACGTAAGGCTCCAGGACCCCCTGCTCACTTGCCACCGGGTCTACTGACGTGGAGGCCTTTTCATGTGTCACTGGCAACTTCCTAGGGTCCCTGGGTCGGTCAGTTACCCACAGAGCTTCATGGTCATATGAGATGGGACGGGAGGCCTGGAAGGGCCTGGAAAGGATGCGGCGGGCTCTGCAGCAGCTGTCTGGGGGTCTGTTGGCCACTTCTGGAAGGGAGACGTTCTTCAGATTCTCTCCTCCACCCCATCCGTGCGAAGGATGTGTGTCCAGACCGGTGTGTGAGCCGTGGGAAAGCCCAGCACAGTCTGGAAATATGATGGCGGGGTTTTTTTCACACTTACAAAAATTCATTACATAGATTATTTTACGTAAATGGAATTATACTTTTTTTACAAGTTTTTTTTTACGTTTTCATTTGACAGTGTTTTGGAGGTCTTTGTGGGTAAGTCCATACAGCTTTACTTCATTCTTTTTTCTTTTTTTTTAAACAAGCCTTTATAAGAACTTTCCTCAGTCTTGTTTTGCCCGCCGGGCCTTCTTCCAGGCGACCTCTTATCACAACTTTTCCTCAACCCGAAGCTGCAATTTAGAGAGCTGCAACCCGAAGCTGCAATTTAGAGAGCTGCACGGTTGGAGATGGTGGCAGGTGCTGAGGATCTGATCTCGTGGGCTTGTCTCAGCCTAAAACCATCTGCAGCACCTCCAGGTCGACTCCTGGTTTTTACGTGTATTTATGCTGTAACTCTAATTCGTGTGCTTATTTACCTAAATGACATAATTTCACCAAGGATAATTTAGACTCAGAGTGACCATTTAGAGGAACTTTTGACATGAACAAAATTACTAGAGGAATTTTGACATGAACAAAATTACTCATTTGTGAGGTGTCTTACGGGTAAAAGCGAAACCAAATCCTAAGATCCAATGATCTGCATGTTTTATTGGCATGAAGAAGCCTTAATTCCAAAAAGAATTAAGATTTCAAAGTATCTTCCTTCAGAGGAAGGCAGAGGGTTACCTCATTCTTTTTCCAAAACATTTTTAACTTTGAAAACATTTCATGCTTCTAGAAAAGTTGCAAAAATAGTACTTGGAACTCCAACTGTATACAGTTCACTTAAATTTACCGATTGTGACATCTGACTCATCCCACATCTGCACGCTTTTTGTGTGTGTGTGTGCACGTGCACGCACGTCCAGAGATGAAATGTATCTGCACACACAGACATGACCCTTCATTTCTAAGTTCATTTCCCCTATTTCCTAAGAACAAACCATTCTCCCGGAAGCACGTTTAGGACTGCTAACACGGGGGTAGTACCATGAGCCATATCCCCACTTTGCCAATTGTCCCATTCACCACACATTTTTTTCCCCCAATCCAGGATCCAGCCCGGGATCATCTGCTGCATTTAATTGTCATGTGCATTTAATCTTCTGAAATCTGGTACAGTTCCCTAGCTTTCTTTGTCTTTCGTGGTGTGGACTTTTTAAACAGTACAGGCCGGCCATTTTTTGGAATATTCCTCCTTACGGGTTTATCAGATTGTTTCCTCGTGGTCAGATTCAATTGCCGCATCTTTGGCAGGAGTGATCCCCCGAGACATTGAGTCCCCTTCAGGGCGTGCATCCTGGGCACAGCTGGCAGCTTGTCCCAGGAATAGCCTTGTTAACTGTGGCCATGTGGTGAGGTGGCTTTGACTGCATTTCTTGACTGGAAAGGTGGCTTTCTTTACCCCTTTGTGGTCGGCAGGTACTCGTTAGGGAGACAGATCACTTGGCCCAGTGTGGGTTTTTTTTTTTTTTTTTTTTTGTGGTTTTTTTTGGCTGCATTGGGTCTTCGTTGCTGCGTGCGGGCTTTCTCTAGTTGCAGCGAGCCGGGGCTGCTCTTCATTGTGGTGTGCGGGCTTCTCATTGTGGTGGCTTCTCCTGTTGCAGAGCACAGCCTCTAGGCTCATGGGCTCAGTAGTTGTGGCTCATGGGCTTAGTTGCTCCGCGGCATGTGGGATCTTCCCAGACCAGGGCTCGAACCCATGTCCCCTGCATTGGCAGGCTGATTCTTAACCACTGCACCACCAGGGAAGCCCTGGCCCAGTGGTTTTAAGCATCTATTGTTGATTCTTGCCTGAATCAGTTACTGCTGTGATGATTGCTAAATGATGGTTTTCTCTTACTCCTCTTTCATTTATTACTAGTCTACTGTAAAAAAGCTTGTTCTTCCTCTTTAACATCGGTATGGACTCATGCATTCTTCTTCTTATTCAGTGCATGATAGTCATTATTGTCATTCATTTTGGCGATTATATTGCAGTTGTTTTGGGCGGTGGGACCCCTTCAGGCTGGCTTCTGTATCCTTCTGACATGCCCCAAGCACTGTTGAACATTCCTCATTACCAGGCTCACCTTGTATCTTTCCTGCCCCCAGCATTTTTCCACGGAGCACTGGTTCCTTTTAGTGGGAGATGGTATTCTTGGAGAAACCAAGATTTTGGTGCTAGGCGTGTTCATCGCCAAGAGGACCTTGCTGCTGCTAGACCTTTTGGTCCAGCTGGGGCGTGTGTCCGTCTCTGTAGTGTGGGCGTATGGGTGTGTCCGTGTGAGTCTCTGTTTATAAGCTCATACTGTATCTTTAGTTCCAACCCAGCATCCCAGGGTCTTGCTTCCTTTCCCTGGTTCATATTGGTATCTCCCTTTTTCTACAGTAGAGCTGGGGCTTCCAACAACATCAGTAGATTTACTATTTCCTTATTCCCACAGTGCACAGAGAACCATTTCAGGAGTGCTATACCTGTTACCACTACCAGCAGCAGACTGACTGAGTTAGAGTTCGGGAATTTTTTTTTTTTTTCCAACTCTTTTTTTGTCTTTAGACTGATGGTATGTACTCAAAGTACTGGGTCCAAAAGCTATTTGGATTAATTCTTTTCTCTTATGTGTGTCTGTTAAACAGTTAGGTTCAAAACTGTATTGATTTGAAACCACATTTATTAAACAAATAATACTGAGAAAAGTATTTACTATAATCTCATTAGTATACCAAGCTTCTATTTCATCATGCTAATTGGTAAGGAAACATTTCTTTTTCCAGTGGGTTGTAGTATTTTCCTGGGTAAATTAAAGTATCATTTTAGGAGTAGATATTTACAGTTTTAACATATCAACTCTCATTAGTATATATTGCTATTTGCTTAAAATATTTTTTCCAGTTTTGCTTCTGTGGTATGAAGAGAATTATGTATGTTGAGTAGACAACCAGTCAGCATCACTGGAGAGAAAGGCCAAGTAAAATTTATAACGATTGAATTATTTAGATTTTAACATTAATAAATGCTATTAATGTTTTTTTATTTTGTTACCTTAAAATCTTCTGATGGAGTGTATTAGAAATTACTTTGTGGGACTTCCCTCGTGGTCCAGTGGTTAAGAATCCGCCTTGCAATGCAGGGGATGCCGGTTCAGTCCCTGGTCAGGGAACTAAGATTCCACATGCCGTGGGGCAACTAAGCCCGCGCGCCACAGCTAGAGAGAAGCCCGCGCACCGCCCGCGCACCGAAACGAAGAGCCCGCGTACGGCAGCGAAAGATCCTGCGTGCCGCAGCTAAGACCCAATGCAGCCAAAAATAAATAAATAAATAAGTATTTTTTTTTAAAGAGAAGAAATTCCTTTGTAATACTAGCTTCAGTGTGGTGTCCTGGATTGGATCCTGGAATGGAAAAAGGACATTAGTGGAACAAGTCTTTTGCCTGTCTTTGAATTGGGTTGTTTGTTTTTAGGCTGTTGAGTTTTAGGAGTTTTCTGTATATTCTGGTTACTAACCCCTAATCAGATGCATGATTTGCAAATGTTTTCTCTTATTCTGTAGGTTGCATTTTTAGTTTGTTGTTTCTTTAAATTTGATGTAGTCCCCTTTGTCTACTTTTGCCTTTGTTGCCTGTGCTTTTGGTGTCATATCCAAGAAACCATTGCTAAATCCAATGTCATGAAGCTTTTCTCCTATGTTTTCTTCTAGGAGTTTTATAGTTTCAGGTCTTATATTTAAGTCCTTAATAATTTTGAGTTAATTTTTGTATATGGTATAAGGTAAGGGTACAGCTGCATTCTTTTGCACGTAGATGTCCACTTTTCTCAGCACTCTTTGTTGAAGAGACTATCCTTTCCACATTGTGTAACCTTGCTACTCTCTCAAAGATCATCTTACCATATATGTGAGGATTTGTTTCAGGGCTCTCTATTCTGTTCCATTGGCCTATATGTCATTGTTTATGCCACTCACTGTTTTGTTTACTGTAGCTTTGTAATTTACTATGTTTTGAAATCGGGAAGTGTGAGGCCTCTAGCTTTGTTTTTATTTCTTAAGATTGTTTTGGCTGTTCAGGGTCCTTTGAGTTTTCACATTAATTTTAGGATGAATTTTTCTCTTTTGGCAAAAAAAAAAATCATTGGCATTTTGATAATGATTGCATTGAATCTGTAGATTGGGTAGTATTGACCTCTTTTTTTTTAGAAATTTATTTCTTTTTGGCCCTGTTGGGTCTTCATTGCTGCGCGTGCGGGCTTTCTCTAGTTGCGGTGTGTGGGCTTCTCATTGCAGTGGCTTCTCTTGTTGCAGAGCATGGGCTCTAGGCATGCAGGCTTCAGTAGTTGTGGCTCATGGGCTCTAGAGTGCAGGCTCAGTAGTTGTGGTGCACGGGCTTAGTTGCTCTGCGGCATGTGGGATCTTCCCGGACCAGGGATCAAACCTGTGTCCCCTGAATTGGCAGGCGGAGTCTTAACCACTGCACCACCAGGGAAGTCCCAGTATTGACCTCTTAAGTCTTCCAGTCCATGAATTTTGGATGTCTTTCTGTTTATTTCTGTCTTTTTTTTTTTTTGGCTGCACCACATGGCATGTGGAATCTTACTTCCCCAACCAGGGATCGAACCCATGCCCCCTGCAGTGGAAGCATGGAGTCTTAACCATTGGACCACCAGGGAACTCCGTATTTGTGTCTTCTTTATTATATATTTTTAAATAAATTTATTTATTTTATTTATTTATTTTTGGCTGCATTGGGTCTTCACTGCTACATGTGGGCTTTCTCTAGTTGCATCGAGTGGGGGCTACTCCTTGTTGCGGTGCACGAGTCTCTCATCACAGTGGCTTCTCTTGTTGCAGAGCACGGGCTCTAGGCGCGCAGGCTTCAGTAGTTGTAGCATGCGGGCTCAGTAGTTGTGGCTCGCGGGCTCTAGAGTGCAGGCTCAGTAGTTGTGATGCATGGGCTTAGTTGCTCCACAGCATGTGGGATCTTCCTGGACCACGGCTCGAACCCGTGTCCCCTGCACTGGCAGGTGGATTCTTTCTTTCTTTCTCTTAGTTGGTCCGTGGCATGTGGGATCTTCCTGGACCAGGGCTCGAACCTGTGTCCCCTGCATTGGCAAGTGGATTCTTTCTTTCTCTTTCTTCCTTCCTTCCTTCTTTTCTTCCTTCCTTTCTTCCTTCCTCTCTTCCTCTCTTCCTCTCTCTCTCCCTCTCCCTCTCTCCCTCCCTCCCTCCCTCCCTCTCCCTTTCTTTCTTTTAACATCTTTATTGGAGTATAATTGCTTTGCAATGTTGTGTTAGTTTTTGCTGTATAACAGTGAATCAGCTATATGTATACATATATCCCTATATCCCCTCCCTCTTGCATCTCCCTCCCACACTCCCTATCACACCCCTCTAGGTGGACACAAAGCACCAAGCTGATCTTCCTGTGCTATGTAGCTGCTTCCCACTAGCTACCTATTTTACATTTGGTAGTGTATATATGTCAATGCTACTCTCTTACTTCATCCCAGCTTACCCTTCCCCCTCCCCATGTCCTCAAGTCCATTCCTGACGTATGCGTCTTTATTCCTGTCCTGCCCCTAGGTTCATCAGTACCTTTTTTTTTTTTTTTTTTTTTTCAGATTCCATATATGTGTGTTAGCATACGGTATTTGTTTTTCTCTTTCTGACTTACTTCACTCTGTATGACAGGCTCTAGGTCCATCCAACTCGTTACAAATAACTCAATTTCGTTTCTTCTTATGTCTGAGTAATATTCCATTGTATACATGTGCCACATTTTCTTTATCCATTCATCTGTTGATGGACACCTAGGTTGCTTCCATGTCCTGGCTGTTGTAAATAGTGCTGCAGTGAACACTGTGGTGCATGACTCTTTTTGAATTATGGTTTTCTCAGGGTATATGCCCAGTAGTGGGATTGCTGGGTCATATGGTAGTTCTGTTTTTAGTTTTTTAAGGAACCTCCATACTGTTCTCCATAGTGGCTGTATCAATTTACATTCCCACCAACAGTTGGCAGGTGGATTCTTAACCACTGTGCCACCAGGGAAGTCCTATCAGGTGGTTCTTTTTAATTGCATTTCCCTGTGAGTGATGATGTTGAGAACTTTTTCATGTCCTTTTTTTTTTTTTTTTAATTTGGCCATGCCACATGGCATGCGGGATCTTAGTTTCCCGGCCAAGAATTGGACCCATGCTCCCTGCAGTGGAAGCACAGAGTCTTAACCCCTGGACCACCTGGGAAGTCCTTTTTCATGTCCTTTTTAACCATTCATGTGTCTTCTTTGGAGAAGTGTTTCTTCAAATATTTTGCTCACTTGTATGAGGTTTTTTGCCTTTTCGTTATTTATATTTATTGTTGAGTTGTAGAAGTTCTTTTTGTATTCCAGATATACAAAAGTTCTTAGATGTATTGCAGATATTTTCTGTCAGTGACTTACCCATTCATTTGCTTAACTGTACTTTTAAAAACATCTGTTTATTTGTTTAGGACACTAAAATTCACTCTTTCTGTATATCATTCTTTGAGCTTTGACAGATGTAAGCAGCACCACACTCAGGATGCGGAACACACTTCTATCCCCCCGTAGTTCCCTTGTGCACCTTGTGGTCAGTGCCTCCTCTGCCTTGAGGTCCCACCTGGCAACCACTTGTCTTCTGGTAAAGTCCAGTTTATAATAATTTTTCTTCTTGGTGATGAATGTAAGCACTCTGTCTAACGCAGGTTCACAAAGATTTTCTTATATTTTCTCCTAGAAGTTTTATACTGTTAGGTTTTATATTTAAGTCCTTGATCTGTTTTGGGTTAATATTTGTATCCGATGTAAGGTATGGGTTGAGGTTTGTTTTTTTGGGGTTTTTGTTTTTGTTGTTGTTTTGTTTTTTTGAGTGGTAGAGCACTGGGATTTTTTATTTTTTGAAGTATAGTTGATTTACACTGTTGTGTTAGTTTCAAGTGTACTGCAAAGTGATTCAGATATATATATGTATATATGTTTATATTTACATATATGTTTATACATATATTTATATTACATATATATTCTTTTTCAGATTCTTTTCCATTGTAGGTTATTACAGATACTGAATATAGTTTCCTATGCTATATATAGGTCCTTGTTGTTTACCTAGTTTATATATAGTAGTGTGTATCTGTTAATCCCAAACTCCTAATTTATCCCTCCTGCCCCCCACCCCTTTCCCCTTTGGTAACCATAATTTTGTTTTGTATGTCTGTGAGTTGAGCTTCATTTTTTGATATGTGGACTTCCAGTTGTTTCACTACCACTTACTGAGATATTATTCTTTTTCCATTGAATTGTCTTTGTACCTTTGTCAAAAATCAATTGGCCACATTAGTGTGGGTTTATTTCTGGGCTCTGTGTTCTGTTCCATTGAACTAGGTATCTTTACTGAGCTTTTAATCAAAGAAATTATGAATTTTGAAGAAGTCCAATTTATCAGTTTTTTCTTTTATGGTAATCTTTACCTACTCCATGGTTGGGAAGATCTGCCTCCTTACTAGACTTTGAGCTCTGTGAGGGCAGAGACCTTGTACTTCTCCTTCTGTTCTTGCTTGCATCCAGCACAGTACCTGGCCCCCAGGAGGCACAAGGCTCTGTTGTTTGAAGGAGCTAATGGGTTTGTCTTAAGGATTTAAATGTAAAAATGTATTCGAGGCACTTTATACACTGCTTGGCACATGCAAAATGAACTTTCAAGAATCTGATTTTGCTATAGCTGTTGTTTCTCTTGAGATGTACTGGCTATACTATACCATGGCTGTCATCAGAATATGTTTTGAGTGTTGTATGAAATTGCTGATATATGTTACATAAGATGTGAGATAGCTATCACTCCAGTTCTGCAAACCAGCAAGGCTTTCATCAGATTTCATGGTGAGATCAAAATGTTAACAACCAAGCAAAAACTAAGAGTTCGGCACCATCAAACCAGCTTTACAAAAAATGTTAAAGGGACTTACCTAGTGGAAAATAAAAGACCACAACTAGAAATATGAAAATAATGAAAGGAAAAATCTAATTGGTAAAAGGAAATATACAGTGAAAGTAGTAAATCAACCATGTATGAAGCCAGTAGGAAGGTTAAAAGACAAAAGTAGTAAAATCATCCATATCCATCATAAGTAAAGGGATACACAAAACAAAAATATATAAAATATGATGTCACGGGCTTCCCTGGTGGCGCAGTGGTTGAGAATCTGCCTGCCAATGCAGGGGACACGGGTTCGAGCCCTGGTCTGGGAAGATCCCACATGCCGTGGAGCGACTAGGCGCGTGAGCCACAATTACTGAGCCTGCGCGTCTGGAGCCTGTGCTCCGCAACAAGAGAGGCCGCGATAGTGAGAGGCCTGCGCACCGTGATGAAGAGCTGCCCCCGCTTGCCGCAACTGGAGAAAGCCCTCGCACAGAAACGAAGACCCAACACAGCCATAAATAAATAAATAAATAAATAAAAATTAAAAAAAAAATGATGTCAAACCAGTAAACTTTGTGCGGGGGTGGGCAATAAAAATGCAGGTTAGAATGCGTTTGAACTCGAGATCAGCAGTTTACAATAATCGTATCTATCTATCTATGTATCTATCTAACTATATATGTAAACCTCATGATAACCACAAACCAAAAACCTGTAATAAATACACACACACAAAAAAAGAATCCAAATATAGCATGAAAGATTCATCAAATCACAAGGAAATAGAGCAGAAGAAGAAGAAAGGAACAAAAAAGAACTACAAAACAACTCAAAAACAGTCAACAAAATGGCAATTAAGTAGGTGCATATGAATAAATATTTTAAATGTAAATCGACTGAATACTCCAATCAAAAGACAGAGAGTAGCTGAATGGATGCACAAAATAAGACCCATATATATGCAGCCTAAAGGTAACTCACCTCACATGTAAAGCCACACAGACTGAAAGGGGATAGAAGAAGGTATTTCATGCTAATGGAAGTGAAAAGAAAACTGAGGTAGCAATACTTACATCAGACAAAATACACTTTAAAACAAAGATTATAAGAAGTGGGGCTTCCCTGGTGGCGCAGTGGTTGAGAATCTGCCTGCTAATGCAGGGGACACGGGTTCAAGCCCTGGTCTGGGAAGATCCCACATGCCTCGGAGCAACTAGGCCCGTGAGCCACAACTACTGAGCCTGCGCGTCTGGAGCCTGTGCTCTGCAACAAGAGAGGCCGCGATAGAGGCCCGCGCACCGCAATGAAGAGTGGCCCCCGCTTGCCACAACTAGAGAAAGCCCTCGCACGGAAACGAAGACCCAACACAGCCAAAAATAAATAAATAATAAAAATAAGTAAATTAAAAAAAAAAAGATTGTAAGAAGTGACAAAAAGGATATTACATAATAATCAAGGGATCAATCCAAGAATAAAATATAACAGTTGTAAATATACATGCACCCAGGGACTTCCCTGGTGGTCCAGTGGTTAACACTTTGCCTTCCAATGCAGGGGGTGCAGGTTTGAACTCTGGTCAGGGAGGTAAGGTCCCACATGCCTCAGGGCCAAAAAACCAAAACATAAAACAGAAGCAATATTGTAACAAATTCAATAAAGACTTTAAAAATTCAGTCCACGTTAAAAAAAAAAAGAAGTCTTAAAAAAAATATATATATATACATGCACCCAACATAGGAATAACCTAAGTACATAAAACAACATAAAGGGTGACATTGATAGTAACACAATAATAGTAGGGAATTTTCACATCCCATTTTCATCAATGGACAGATCATCCGGAAGGAAAATCAGTAAGGAAACACTGGTCTTAAACAACACATTAGACAGATGGACTTAATAGACCTATACAGAACATTCCATCTGAAAGCAGCAGAATACATTCTTTTCAAGTGCACACGGAACATTCTCCAGCATAGACCATATGCTAGGCCACAAGACAAGTCTCAGTAAATTTAAGAAGACTGAAATCATATCAAGCATCTTTTTCTACCACAACACTATGAGACTAGAAATCAACTACAAGAAAAAATACAAAAAACACAAACATGTGGAGGCTAAACAATATATTGCTAAACAACCAATGGATCATTGAAGAAATAAAATTTTTAAATTCCTGGAGATACATGAAAACAAAAACACAATGATCCAGGGACTTCCCTGGTGGTCCAGTGGTTAAGAATCCACCTTCCAATGCAGGGGACGTGGGTTCGATCCCTGGTCGGGGAACTAAGATCCCACATGCCGTGGGGCAACTAAGCCTGCGCACCACAACTAGAGAGCCTGCGTGCCGCAACTACAGAGCCCATGCGATCTGGAGCCCACGCACCACAACTGGAGAGAAGCCCACACACTGCAACAAAAGATCCTGCGTGCTGCAACTAAGACCTGATGCAGCCAAAAATAAATAAATAAATAAAAAATAACACAATGATCCAAAATCTATAGGATATCGCAAAAGCAGTTCTGAACGTTTATAATGATATAAGCTACCTCAGGAAATAAGAAAATCTCAAACAACATAAAGAAACTAGAAAAAGAAGAACAAAACCCAAAGTTAGTAGAAACAAAGAAAGATCAGAGCAGAAATAAATAAAATATAGAGACTAAAAAACAATAGAAAATATCAATGAAACTAAGAGCTGGGTTTTTGAAAAGCTAAACAAAATTGATAAACCTTTAGCCAGACTCATCAGTAAGAAAGAGAGAGGGCCCAAATAAAATCCGAAATGAAAAAGGAGACATTACAATTGATACCACAGAAATACAAAGGATCATAAAAGACTGCTATGAACAATTATATGCTAATAAAATGGACAACCTAGAAGAAATGGACAAATTCCTAGAAATGCAAAATCTCCCAAGACTGAACCAGGGAGAAATAGAAAATATGAACAGACCAATTACCAGTAATGAAATTGAATCAGTAAGAAAAAAAAAACTCCCAACAAACAAAAGTCCAGGACCAGATGGCTTCACAGGTGAATTCTACCAACCATTTAGAGAAGAGTTAATATCTTTCCTTCTCAAACTATTCAAAAAAATTACAGAGAGGAATGCTTCTGAACTCATTCTGTGAGGCCAGCATCACCCTGATACCAAAACCAGACAAAGATATCACAAAAAAAGAAAATTACATTCCAATATCATTGATGAACATAGATGCCAAAATCCTCAACAAAATATTAGCAAACCAAATTCAACAATACATTAAAATCCCGGACTTCCCTGGTGGCACAGTGGTTAAGAATCCACCTGCCCAATGCAGGGGACACGGATTCGATCCCTGGTCTGGGAAGCAACTAAGCCCACGCGCCACAACTACTGAGCCTGCGCTCTAGAGCCCGTGAGCCACAACTACTGAAGCCCGCACGCCCTAGAGCCTGCGTGCCACAACTACTGAGCCCGTGTGCTGCAACTACTGAAGCCTGCGTGCCTAGAGCCTGTGCTCTGCAACAAGAGAAGCCACCACAATGAGAAGCCCACGCACCGCAACAAAGAGTAGCCCCCACTCGCCACAACTAGAGAAAGTCTGTGCGCAGCAATGAGGACCCAACACAGCCAAAAATTTAAAAAAATAAAATAAAAAAAAATAAGCAGAAAAACTAATACATTAAAATCCCCACGATCAAGTAGGATTTCTCTCAGTGATGCAAGGATGGTTCATTATCCACAAATCAATCAATGTGATGCACCACATTAACAAATTAAAGAATAAAAATGTCATCTCAATAGACGTGGAAAAACTTTTGACAAAATTCAGCATCCGTTTGTAATTTTAAAAAACTCTCAACAAAGTAGGTATAGAAGAGACGTACCTGAACATAATAAAGGCCATATATGACAAGTCCACAGCTAACGTCATTCTCAACAGTGAAAAGCTGAAAGCGTTTCCTATGAGACCAGGAACAAGACAAGGATGCCCACTCTTGCCACTTTTTATTCAACAGAGTAATGGAAGTCCTAGGTACAGCAATCAGACAAGAAAAAGAAATTAAAAAAAAAAAAAAAGAATAGGGACTTCCCTGGCCGTCTAGTGGTTAAGACTCCGTGCTCCCAATGCAGGGGGCCCGGGTTCTATCCCTGGTCAGGGAACTTAGATCCCGCATGCCGCATGACGTGGCCAAAAAAGAAGAAGAAGGAAAAAGAAGGAATAAAAGGAATCCAAATTGGAAAGGAAGAAGTAAAACTGTCAGTGTTTGCAGATGACATGATACTACACATAGAAAATTCTAAGGACGCCACCAAAAAACTGCTGGAGCTCATCAATGAATTTTGTAAAGTTGCAGGATACAAAATTAATATACAGAAATCTGTGGCATTTTTATACACTAACACTGAACTGTCAGAGAAATTAAGAAAACAGTCCCATTTACAGTCACATAAAAAAGAATAAACATTTAAAAATGGGCAGAGATGTGAATACATGCTTTTCCAAAGAAAACATACAGATGGCCAATAGGCACGTGAAAAGATGCTCAACACCACTAATCATCAGTGAAATGCAGTTCAAAACCACAATGAGATATCACCTCACAGCTGTTGGAATGGCTGTCATCAAAAAGACAACAAATAACAAGTGTTGGCAAGGATGTGCAGAAAAGGGAACCTCCGTGCACTGTTGGTGGGAATGTAAATTGGTGCAGCCACTATGGAAAACAGTATGGAGAGTCTTCAAAAAGTTAAAAATAAAACCACCATATACGGTGCAGCAGTTCCACTCCTTGGTATTTATCCAAAGAAAATGAAAATACTAAGTAAAAGAGATATATGCACACCTATGTTTATTGCAACATTGTATACAATAGCCAGGATATGAAAGCAACCTAAGTGTGCCCATCAATTGATGAGTAGATGAAGAAGATGTGGTATATATATACAGTGGGATATTACTCAGCCATAAAAAGAATAAAATCTTGCCATTTGTATCAACGTGGATGTACCTAGAGGGTATTATGCTAATTGAAATAAGTCAGAGAAAGACAAATACTGTATGATTTCACTTATATGTTGAATCTAAAAAAAAACAAAACAGGTACTTCCCTGGTGGTCCAGCGGTTAAGACCCTGCCTTCCCAATGCAAGGGGCCCGGGTTCAATCCCTGGTCAGAGAACTAGATCCCGCATGCTGCAACTAAAGATCTTGCATGCCGCAACAAAGGTGCCACGTGCTGCAACTAAGACCCGGCACAGGCAAATAAATAAATAAGTAAATGAATAAATAAAAATTAAAAAGAGACAAAACAAACAAGTGTAACAAAACAGAAACAGAGTTATAGATACAGAGAAGAAGCAGGTGGTTGCCAGAGGGGAGGGGTAGGGGAAGGAAAGATATAGGTGAGGGAGATTAAGAGGTTCAAACTTACAGTTGCAATGTAATTGGTTCACAGGTATGAAATATACAACATAGGGAATATGGTCAATAATATTATAATAACTTTGTATGGTGACAGATGGTAGCTGGAGTTGTGATCATTTGAAGTGTATAGAAATATAGAATCACTATGTTATATAACGGAAACTAACATAGTGTTGTAGGTCAGTTATACTTCAAAAACAAACATTAACTCAGAGAAAAGAGATCAGATTTGTGGTTACCAGAGGCGGGGGTTGGGGAGGAGGGGGAATTGGATGAAGGCAGTCGAAAGGTACAAACTTCCAGTTATAAGATAAATAAGTGCTCAGGATGTAATGTACAACATGATAAATAGAATTAACACTGCTGCGTGTTATATAGGAAAGTCGTTAAGAGAATAAACCCTAAGAGTTCTCATCACAAGGAAAAAAATGTCTCTGCTTCTTTAATTTTCTGTCTATATGAGATGATTGATATTCACTAAACTTATTGTGATAATCATTTCACGATGTCTGTAAGTCAGATCATTACGGTGCACATCTTAAACTTATACAGTGCTGTTTGTCATTATATCTCAATAAAACCGGGAGAAAAAAATAAAAGTAAAAAGTGTGTGGCATGAGTGTTGGATGAAGCTGCTGGTGGATGTTCCGTCAGAGGCGGATGCTGTAACTCCAGTTCTGCCCACCCCTTTGCCCTGGTCTCCCTCCCAAGTATGCCCCTCCCTCCCTCCCCTGCACCCAGCCCTCATAAAGTGTAGACTTGTTGCCAGATGCTGTTCGTTCCTTGAGGTGCTGTTGGTTCAGTAGAAATGCGTGGCAATCCTGCCTCTCCTCTCTGGTCCCGTCCTTTTCCTGGGGTCTCCCCTCCTCTTTTAGGCTCACTCACTTGCAGCCAGGCCTTCTTTCCCGAACATCCACCGAGGAGACTCACAGGGCAGGGCAGGCACAGCAGACCAGCCAGTGTCCTGGTTGGGCCGTGTCTGAGGAGAGAAGGTTGCAGGTCATGGTCATGTAGATGTAGATGTAGAACGTGCTTGTTATTTATGAGAAATCAACACTGAACTTCGGCCTTGTCACTTTGTGCTGGTGGGAGCAATGTCCAGCCTTGTGACTCCTTGGCTGATGGGCGGGAGTGGCTGCCGCTCCCCTGGGGCAGGCAGGTGCCGGGAAGCAGGGGGCGTCTTCTCTCTCTCAGGTGGGCTGAGTGAGGGGGAGCCTGGCCCTGGCTCAGTGAAGGGTTTGAAGGTCACAGTGACTGGGGAGCCCCTGGTGGTAGGGAGGCACATCGAAGCATCAGTGGATGTATTTTGAAACCACCACAGGAGCCTTTTCATGTTCACAGTGCTTTGGTGCATCCCTGGCTCTGCAGGTCCCGTTGGCAGACAGGCAGCCCTGGTCCCCTGGGGCTTTGTGGGGCTGACCTCTACGGAGGCACTGCGTTTCATGAGTCCTCTGACTTCTGTCTTAACAGAGAGAAAATGGGTCAGAATCAGAAAATTTGGACCCAACCCTCTGAAGGACGATGGGTTAGTCACGCCCCACATCAGAGTGCAGAGCATCCTGACGGGGCGGCTGTGATTCCTGCCTGGATTCCACTTAGCTTTGCTGGCTTCGGGGCTGGGGATCTGGGTCCTATCCTGCTGTGCCAGCCCGACAGGGGACAGGGCAGGTGGGTCAGCCCTTCTGCTGAGGGAGCCAGGCGGCTGAGGCGGGGATAGCATAAGCAGCGAGGTGTCTGGCCTGCCTTTAAACCCCACTGGTAGCACTTCAGTCTATAGTTTGCCCTGAGCCATGCGCCTCTGTCTCCCTCTAGAACTCTGGGCCCTCGGGCTTGAGGGTCACAGGCAGCTGGTCTCTGAGCGCCTTGCGGCTTGAAGATCAGATGCCAGTGTCCCTCCTGCTGTGACCCTGACGTCTGCCTGAGCCCAGGGCCGCCCAGGCCTCCTGTCCACGGGGCCTCGACAGGGCGCTGCACCGTTCAGAGCCCTGGGCCTGCCCCTTTTTCCCCGGGCAGGTCCCTCCAAGAGCATGTTCCTCCTCAGAGGGCCCCGGAGTCATTCCAGGAGATGGAGGACACACATGAAGCTGTGCAGCTGGCCACCTCCTTGGGGCCTCGTGTCCACCACCCTTAGGAGGGGATGGAGCCCAGCAAGGTGGAGTAGGGGTCTTGGCTGACAAGGGGCTTTACTGCAGTCCGGGAGCTGAGGCCTGCGGTTTGTCTCGGGACAGGTCCCTGGGGCCTCTTTCAAAGCTCATCTCCCTGTATATCATGCCAGGAACCTGCTGGAGCTGTGAAGTGATAGCGACTGGGAACCACTGGGAACGGGCCAGGGGTGCTACAGGGGGAGCCGTGGGAATAGCTGAGTCAGGGTTCCCAAGAACATGGGAGGAGGGGGTGCCGGAGGAAGGCTGGAGGCGGCCCTTCACCTCCTGAAAGGGCAAGTGGCACTTGGAACCCGTCGGGAAGGTGGGAGTTGCTGGTGTGATCACAGTTGGTTCTAAAACGGCCTCCCAGGCCCTGCTGCCATGGGTGTTCTGGGGCTACTCCTGCGTGGCTCCTCACAGCGTGACCGTGAAGGCACTTGGTCCCTTTGGTTCATGTGTCCCGCTGGGCCCGGCCACACAGGGCTCCCTCCAGGGCACATGCCCCACCTTCCCTGATCGTGGCAGGGGTCCAGCCCAGGGCCTTCCCTGTGGTCACTGGGGGTTCAGGCCCCTTATTCTCAGCCTCTGACCTTGGGACTCAGGTGAGCCCTCTGCAGGGGGCCCGCCTTGCAGGGCGACCCGCGGATCTGCATCTGACTTCTCTGTGTTGTCAGCACTTGTTAGCAGGAACCGGCAGCCCTCATGCCCAGGCGCCATGCCTTCTAGCCCTGTGCAGTGCTGCCCAGCGCCCACTGGGCCCCACCCTGAGCTCTTTCCGGGGAAGCATGTGCGAACCATGTAGGGGAGGCCGGGTGGCCTAGGACTGGGCCTGCGGGCCGCTGGGAGCCTGGGCCGTGGTGGCTGGGGAGAGGAGGCCCAACCCGCTCCTGCACTTCTGGGCTGAGTTTTGATTTCCCAAGTGATGGGCTTCTGCTGTATGCCATTTTCCTCTGTTTCTCTTTTTTAATAAATTTATGTATTTTTGGCTGCGTTGGGTCTTCGTTGCTGTGCGCAGGCTTTTTCTAGTTGCGGCAAGCAGGGGCTACTCTTCATTGTGGTGTGCGGGCTTCTCATTGCAGTGGCTTCTCTTGTTACGGAGCACGGGCTCTAGGCGCTCGAGCTTCAGTAGTTGTGGCGCTCGGGCTCTAGAGCACAGGCTCAGTAGTTGTAGTGCACAGGCTTAGTCCGCGGCATGTGGGATCTTCCCAGACCAGGGCTCAAACCCTTGTCCCCTGAATTGGCAGGTGGATTCTTAACCACTGGTGCCACCAGGGAAGTCCCCCTCTACTTCTTTCTTTTTTTTTTTTTTTTTTGGCCGCGCCATATGGCATGTGAGATCTTAGCTCCCTGACCAGGGATTGAACCTGGGCCTGGGCAGTGAAAGCACAGAGTCCTAAGCACTGGTCTGCCATGTAAGTCCCTTCCTCTATTTCTTTGTGGGTAAATGTTGAGAGGAAATCAGTTCCAGACAATTTAGGCCATGTACTAAATTTCACACAGAAACCTGAGACAGCTCACTTTACATAATTTAAAATGAGGCCAAGACTTGCTGACAAAGAAGAAATTGAATCTAGAGAAAGAATCTACTGCAGAGACATGACATTTCTACAGGGCACGAGTCCTCCAGGCCCCAGACATCGCGTAGTTAAAGCAGTAGCTCTGGGCTTCCCTGGTGGCACAGTGGTTGAGAATCCACCTGCCAATGCGAAGGACACGGGTTCGGGCCCTGGTCCAGGAAGATCCCACATGCTGCGGAGCAACTAAGCCCGTGCACCACAACTACTGAGCCTGCGCTCTAGAGCCCGCGAGCCACAACTATTGAGCCCGCGCTCTAGAGCCTGCAAGCCACAACTACTGAGCCCATGCGCCTAGAGCCCACGCTCCACAAGAGAAGCCAACTCAATGAGAAGCCTGTGCACACAACGAAGAGTAGACCCCGCTCGCCGCAACTAGAGAAAAAGCCCGTGCACAGCAACGAAGACCCAATGCAGCCAAAGATAAAAATAAATAAATAAATAAATTTATTTTTTTAAAAAAAAGCAGTAGCTCTCCCCATGTGGCTGGGGTTTCTAGGACTCCAAGAGGTCAGATGATTTTCATGACAGCACCAAGGGGTCCTCTGCCTCTCTCTCCCTCTCACAGGTGCAGAGTGCTGTTTCCAGAGGCTACCTGATGTGATGGCCAATGGGATATGTGCTTGGGATTCTCTCTCTTTTCATTCATTCATTCATTCATTTATTCTCTCTCCTTTCTTTTAAAGGGTTTTTAAAAATTGTGGTAAAATTCACATGACATCAGGTTTACCACTTTAACCATTTTAAGTGTACAGGTCAGTGTAAGTACATTGGCAGTGGTGTGCAGCCGTCACTGCCATTCATCTCCAGAACTTTTTCATCTTCCCAAACTGAAACTCTGTCCCCATCAGACAAAAGCTCCCCATCCCCAACCCCCATCCACTGACAACCTCTTCTGTTTTCTGTCTCTGTGGATTTGACTGCTCCAGGGACTTCATGTAAGTGGAGTCGTACAGTACTTGTCTTCCTGTGTCTGGCTTGTTTCACTGAGTATAATGTCCTCAAGGTTCATCCACATTGTAGCATGTGTCAGAATTTGCTTCCTTTTTATGACCCAGTAATATTCCATTGTATGGACAGGCCGCAGCTTGTTTATCCAACATCTGTTGCTGGACACCTGGGTTGTTCCTCCTCTTGGCTCTGGTGAGTCATGCTGCTGTGAGCATCAGAGGACAGGTGTCTGTGAGTCCTGGCGTTCAGTTCTCTTGGACACATACCTAGGAGTGGGATTGCTGGCTCCTGTAGTAACTCTGTGTTTAAGCTTTTTTTTTTTCTTATATTGGAGTATAGGTGATTTACAATGTAGTGTTAGTTTCAGGTGTACAGCAAAGTGATTCAGTTATACATATATCCATTCTTTTTTCAGATTCTTTTCACATATAGGTTATTACAGAGTATTGAGTAGAGTTCCTTGTGATATACAGGAGGTCCTGGTAGTGTGTATATGTTAATCCAGCCTCTTAATTTATCCCTCCCCCTGACCTTTCCCCTTTGGTAACCATAAGTTTGTTTTCTAAGTCTGTGAGTCTGTTTCTGTTTTGTAAATAAGTTCATTTGTATCATTTTTAGATTCCACATGTAAGTGATATCATATGGTATTTGTTTTTCTTTGTCTGACTTCACTTAGTGTGATAATCTCTAGATCCATCCATGTTGCTGCAAACGGCATTATTTCATTCTTTTTTTTATGGCTGAGTAATATTCCATTGTATATATGTACCACATCTTTATCCATTCATCTGTTGATGGACATTTAGGTTGCTTCCATGTCCTGGCTATTGTAAATAGTGCTGCAGTGAACATTGGGGTGCATGTATCATTTCAAAGTATGGTTTCCTCCAGATATATGCCCAGGAGTGGGATTGCCGGATCATATGGTAGCTCTGTTTTTAGTTTTTGAGGAACCTCCGTACTGTTCTCCATAGTAACTGCACCAGTTTACCTCCCACCAATAGTGTGGGAGGGGTCCTTTTTCTCCACACCCTCTCCAGCGTTTATGATGTGTTTGACCTTTTGAGTAAATGCTTGGGAAGCTTGTGTTTACACAGTTTCTCAGCTTTAATTTCCAATACAGTAAATGTTGATAGATGTATCCCATATAAACAAAAGATGTTTGGTGTCCTCAGAATTTTTAAGAGTATAAAAAGGTTTTGAAATGAAAAGATTTGAGAACTAGTGTGAAAGAAGTTCGTATTTTTGGTGTTGTGGCCTTGCACGTACATGATGAGGGCATGGATTATTTCAAAAAGCATGAACAATCCATTGTCTAGAATAGCCAGCCAGGAGATAGTCATCACAAGAGGGGGCTGGGACAGGACCTTGGTGAAGCCAGTAGTGGAAAGAGGGGGAGACGATTTTGAGCAGCTTTGTACATGGCAGAAATTGTGCTGGATGCTTTACAAGGGGACCCGAGAGGATATTGAGGAAGAAAGGAAAGGGAATGTTGATTTACAGCTGGAGTAACACCAGTGAGACCCTCGGGAATCCCCAGCGGACACAGTAAGCAGCTGACCGTGTGTTGGTCCCCGCCTGGCATGCGAGGCAGGCTGTGCCACGTACTGGCTCTTCCTGCTCCGTTGACCACACTAGCGCAATCACCTGGAGGGTTGCCCAGCACGAAGTGGTGCTTGGCAAATATTTTTTGAATGAGCAATTCACATGTGTTAACCAGTGATTCACAGGTTGGATTGCTTTCTGAACAGCCCCTGCACTGTGCAGGTGAGTCAGGAAGGGAAAGAACCTTCCCGGGGATATCAGAACTGATGACGCTTTGTTAGCAACTTAAAGAACAGAGTAGTTCAGTTCAGCAGACATTCAGTGGGCACCTCCCTGTGTTAGGTGCTGGGTATGGGTAGGTTTATTTCGACACTTAACTCTAGAACAGGGTTTGGCAAACTGCAGCCTGCAGCTGGCTGCTCGTTTTGGTCTTCTTTTGTCTTACACGTTGCTGCATTTCAGTGGTTCATTCCTTTTTACTGCTGAGTAGTATTCCATGGTATGGCTCCACTGCAGTTTGCTTATCCATTCAGTTGTTTGGGGCATTTGGGTTGTTTCCAGCTTTTGGCTATTGCAAATAATGTTACTCTGAACATGTCTCTGTATGGTCATATACTTCTCTTGGATAAATCCCTAGGAGTGGAATGACTGTGTCATATGGTAGGTATATATTCAGCCTTATAGAAACTGTCAAACTGTTTTCCACAGTAGTTGTACCATTTTTACATTCCCACTAGCACTGTAGGAGAGTTCTAATTACCTCACATATTGTCAGCTCTTGGTATCGTCATTTTTCATTTTAGCCATTCTAATATGTAATGGTATCTCATTACGACTTTAATTTGCATTTCCTTAATGAGTAATGATGTTGAGCATCTTTTTATGTGTTTTTACCATCTGTATATCTTCTTCGGTTAATTGTGCATTCTTTTTTTTTTTTATTTTTGGCCATGCCTCAAGGCTTACGGGATTTTAGGTCTCCAACCAGGGATTGAACCTGGGGCCCTGGCAGCCTGGCAGTGAGAGCACCGAGTCCTAACTACTGGACCGCCAGGGAATTCCCTAGTTAATTGTCCATTAAAATCTTTTGCCCATTTAAAAAATTGGGTGGGTTGTTTTCTTTTGAGAATATGAGAGTTCTCAAAAGAAATACGAGAGTTCTTTATATATTCTGGATACAAATCCTTTATCAGATGTGTGATTTACAGTTCTCTCCCAGTATGCAACTTTTATTTTTATTCTCTTAACAATGTCTTTTGAAAAGGAAAGTTCTCTATTTTAATGAAGTCCAATTTATCAACTTTTTCTTTTATGGATTATACTTCTGGTGGAGGTATCTAAGAAATCTTTGCCTCATCCAAGGTCGCAAAGATTTTCTCCTATGTTTTCTTCTAGAAGTTTTATAGTCTTAGGTTTTACTTTTAGCTCTGTGATTTATTCTGAGTTAATTTTTGGCACAAGAAATGGATCACAGTTTTTCTTTTCTTTTTTTAAATGGCTATCCAGTTGTTATTTTCTCTGTTTTCTTGTGTCATCAATTTTCTCTCTGATCTTTTTTTACTTCTTGGCTGAAGCTTACTTTGGGTTCATTTGTTCTTCTGATTTCTTAAAGTGGCAGCTGAGGTCATTGATTTGAGACCTTTCTTCTTTTCTGATATAGGAATTTTAAACATTTAAAAATATTTATTTGTTTGTTTACAGCTGTGTTGGGTCTTTGTTGCTGCACGCAGGCTTTCTCTAGTTGCCGTGAGCAGGGGCTACTCTTTGTTGCAGTGCATGGGCTTCTCATTGCAGTGGCTTCTTGTTGTGGAGCACGGGCTCTAGGCGCTCAGGCTTCAGTAGTTGTGGTGCACGGGCTTAGTAGCTCCTCGGCTTGTGGGATGTTCCCAGACCAGGGCTCGAACCCGCATCCCCTGCATTGGCAGGTGGATTCTTAACCACTGCGCCACCAGGGAAATCCCCTGATATAGAAATTTAATGCAATACATTTGCCTCTGTGAACTGCTTTAGTTGCATTTCACAAATTTTCATTAAATTAAAATGCTTTCTAATCTCCCTTTTCATTTCTCCTTTGACTCATAGGCTATTTAGAAGTATGTCAGTTGTTTTCCATACAGTTGGGGGATTTCCCAGACATCTTTCTGCTGTTGATTTTTTTTTATAATTTATTTATTTACTTTTGGCTGAGTTGGGTCTTCATTGCTGTGCACGGACTTTTCTCTAGTTGTAGTGAGCAGGGGCTACTCTTCGTTGCGGTGCGCAGGCTTCTCATTGCAGTGGCTTCTCTTGTTGCGGAGCACGGGCTCTAGGCGTGCGGGCTTCAGTAATTGTGGCACACGGGCTCAGTAGTTGTGGCTCACAGGCTCTAGAGCGCAGGCTCAGTAGTTGTGCACGGGCTTAGTTGCTCGGTGGCATGTGGGATCTTCCCGGACCAGGGCTCGAGCCCGTGTCCCCTGCATTGGCAGGCGGATTCTTAACCACTGTGCCACCAAGGAAGCCCCTGCTGTTGATTTTTAATTTAATTCCATTGTGATCAAACCACACACTTAAATTTGAACCTTTATGAATGTATTGAGATTTGTTTTATGGCTCGTATATTTATCTATTATGGTTAATGTGTACGCATGTGAAAAGAATGTGTATTCTGCTGTAGTTGGGCAGAGATTTCTGTGAATGTCGGTTGGGTCCAGCTGGTTGATAGTGTTGTTCAGGTTGTCTGTATCCTTGCTGATTTTCTTTTTTTTTTTTTTTTTAAAGATTTATTGATTGATTGATTGATTGATTGCTATGTTGGGTCTTTGTTTCTGTGCTAGGGCTTTCTCTAGCTGCGGCAAGTGGGGGCCACTCTTCATCGCGGTGCGCGGGCCTCTCACTATTGTGGCCTCTCTTGTTGCGGAGCACAGGCTCCAGACGCGCAGGCTCAGCAGTTGTGGTTCACGGGCCCGGTTGCTCCACGGCATGTGGGATCCTCCCAGACCAGGGCTCGAACCCGTGTCCCCTGCATTAGCAGGCAGATTCTCAACCACCGTGCCACCAGGGAAGCCCCCCTTGCTGATTTTCTGTCTGCTTGTTCTATCAGTTATTGAGAGAAGGGATTGAAGTTGATTATGGATTTGTCTATTAGCAGTTACAGCAGTTTTTCCTTCATTTAAAGCTCTGCTATAGATGCAGAGACATTTAAGGTTATTATGTCCTTTATCACTACTACATACCTTCTTCATTCCTCGTAATATTATTTTCCCTGAAGTCTCCTTTGTGTGGTATTAATACAGCCACCCCTGGGACTTCCCTGGTGGTGCAGTGGTTAAGAATCTGCCTGCCAATGCAGGGGACACGGGTTCGAGCCCTGGTCCAGGAAGATCCCACATGCCACGGAGCAACTAAGCCTGTGTGCCATAACTACTGAGCCTGTGTGCCACAACTACTGAAGCCCATGCGCCGAGAGCCCGTGCCCCGCAACAAGAGAAGCCACCGCAATGAGAAGCATGCCCACCACAACGAAGAGTAGTCCCTGCTCACCGCAACTAAAGGAAGCCCCCATGCAGCAACAAAGACCCAACGCAGGCAAAAAATAAATCAAAAAATATATATATATATAAATATATATATATACAGCCACCTGTGCTTTCTTTTGATCCGTGTTAGCATGACATATCTTTGTCCATTGTTTCATATTTACCTATTTGTGTCCTTATGTAAAGTGAGTTTCTTTTAGACACATGTAGTTTCATCGTGCTTTTTTACCTATGTAACAAATTCTGCCTTTTAGTTAGGGTGTTTCGATCACCCCATATGTTTATTGATCAGGCAAATTTGATAACAGTCTACCATTTTGTCGTTTGTTTTCTATTTGTGCCAACTGTTGTTTCCTTTTCCCTTTGTTTATTCTTCCTTTAGGTTGAGTATGTTTTGTTCCTTTTGTCTTCCTCGTTGGCTTATTTGCTGTAGCTCTTGTGTTAGCTTAGTGATATTCAACTTTAACTTATCGCATTCATGGGACAGACCACTTTACCTGTAGTGTTAGAACCTTTAAATGGTATGCTTCAGTTTCTCCCTTCCCGGCTTTTGTGCTGCTGTTGTCACAATTTTACTTCCACTCAGGTTATAAACCCCACAATGGAGTATGTGTGCATTTGCTTTAAATGCCTCCAGGTTGGCAGTCTTTTCTTTTTTCCTCTCAGACTGAGAAGTGTTGTTCCAGCGTCTTCCAGCTTGTGCTGTTTCTAGTGAGAAATCTGCTGTCATCTTTACTTTGTTTTTCTGTGCATCATGTCTTTTTTATCTGCTTTTAAGACTTTTCTCCTTATTGCTGGTTTTAGGCAATTTGATTATGATGTGCCCTGGCGTATTTTTCTCTCTGTTTCTTGTGTCTGCGGTTCATCAAGCTACTTGGATCTGTGGGTTTATAGTTTTCATCAAATTGGGGAATTTTTCTGCCATTGTTTTTTCAAATATTTTTTCTGTTTCCCCTCCATGTACATGTGTGCGGGTGGCTTGAAGTGGTCCCAGAGCCACAATTCATTTTTTTCTAGCCTTCTTTCCTTTCTGTTTAGAGTTTCTGTTGTCTGTGCAGTGTGTTTGTATCTCTCACAGTAGGTTTCTTTCTTTGTGTCTTCCATACCTCTACTTAACATGTTTAATCTTTCCTCTAACTTCTTCAATATTTGCAATACAGTTATAATAATTCTTAATGTTTTTATCTTTTCTGTCATTTCTGCCATTTCTGGATTGATTTTTTTTTCCTCCTCATTTTGGTCATAATTTTCTGTTTGCATACCTGGTAATTTTTTTATTGGATGGCAGACTGTGAATTTTGACTTTCTGAGTTCTGCATATTTCTGCATATTCCTATAAATATTCTTGAGCTTTGTTTTAGGATGTGACTTGCAAACAGTTTGGTCATTTCAGCTCTTCATTTTAATCTTGGTTAGTCAGGACTAGGGCAGCATTTAGCCTAGAGTTAATTTTTCCCCACTAACCAGGCAAGACTCTTCTGCATCTTGACCCAGTGCCCCATGAATTAGAAGTTTTTTCCAGTGTGGATCCTGAGAACAGGCGCTTTTGTGGCCCTGATGAGCTTCAGTTATTGTTATTGTTCCCTCTTACCCCAAGGATGGTCTCTCCCCGGCCGTGCCTGCTGACGGCACACCTGAGAGCCAGGGCAGGCGGGTGGCAGGAGCTGGCTGACCCCTGCCTCAGTCAGGCCCTTCGGTACTGAGTTACTCAGTGTTTTGTCTGGTCCCCTATTACAGTTGCTTCCAGAAACCACTGCCCATTGTACCTTCCTTAAAGCACAGGTCTTGTCATGTCACTTACTGGCTAAATGACCTTTGCTCCATACAACATGCGACCTGAAGTTCGAAATACCTTCCTCCCACCTGTCCCCGTGGTCTCGGTTCGTGGCGGGCTCCCCTGTTCCTCCCCTCCTGTGCCATCCTGTGCACCTTGTGAAGCCTCGGGAGCCCTGTGCCCCCACCTCATCCAGGCAGTGGCCTGGGGCCCCGGGTGGGGGCGGCCTCTCCCCCTGCATTCACCTAGCGTGCTGGCACTTCTGTCTGGTCAGTGTCTGTGTCACCCCTGCCCCGTGCGCTCAGAGGTGCAGGTGGCGCCACATCCTCAACAGCCTCTTGCCTTTGGTCCCACAGAGCTGCGGTGCAACCCAGGCCAGTTTGCCTGTCGCAGCGGCGCCATCCAGTGCATCCCCCTCCCCTGGCAGTGTGACGGCTTGGTGACCTGTGAGGATGAGAGTGATGAAGCCGACTGTCCAGGTGAGTGACGGGCCAGGGGACGCGTGTGGTGGCCGCCCTCCCCTTCTCCCTCTCTCTTTCTGTGTCTCTTTAAAAAACACATGCCCATTGCCGGCAGGTCCCAGCGCAGCCGATTGCAGGGCCAGGGCCATGGGGGGCATGAGGGGGCCCAAGAGGCCACGTCTGGGGTTACTGCGGCCCACAGCGAGCCCCTGGGTGGCAGCCCTGGTGACCAGCCGTGGCCCTCCTGCCATCCTGCTCGCTCGGGCCCCGGAGACAGGGGTGGATGCCACACGAAGTCTGAGTTGTGGCTCCTTTGCTCGGTTCTGCTCCCGTCCCCTCGATGAGGGTTGCCCCCAAGAGCAGCGTGTTCACAGCAACCCTGGCTCTCAGCTTGGTCCAGGGTGTGTGCGTGTGCCTGTGACACACACACATAGCACACTCATCTGCTGAAGACCTGGGTGTCGGCTCGAGGGGTTGGACAGTATCTGCCTGTGAAGGTGACCGTTGAGAGACGACCCCTCCCGGTCGTCCTGGAGCCTGTTCTGGCTTGGCTGTCTCGTGCGTGTCTCTGGTTGAGGCGTCTGTCTTTCTGGTGACATTGGGGATGGTGGCGGCCAGGCTGGGAGCCTCCAGGGCAGGCCCGTGTCTGGGAGCCCACCTGGTCATTGAATATCTTTGTGCGTGCGGGGTGCAGGCAGGGGCTGAGCTGCGACCTTCCTGATGTGGTGAAGTTTAAGTAAATCTGTGGGAAGTCCTAGCTGTGCTAGGTCTGGCTGCTTTTGAACTTGGACTGCGGGACTTCTTGAGTGACCACAAGAGATTATTTCATTGTCCCACTAAAAGGCTGCTAAAATTATAACAAAAGAGTAGAAAGATGTAAAACCACAGGGACCAAGAAAATGGGAAAAGATGACACAGTAGATCAGTAATTTCAGCAGTATTTTGGGGAGGTAGAAAGCAGATGGTGTGCCTGATGCAGTCTGGGCCTTCAGGACAGTCCCTGCCTTTCAGGGGCTGGAGCTGTCTTACCCAGACCCCCTGCCAGAGGCTTCTGGTGTTGTTTAGCCCCTGAGATGCATTCCTGTGACATTTGGAAGGTGGAAGGGAGGGGGCCCCTTCTTCCCCTGGGCACAGTGTGGGTGTGTGGGCTCAGACAGTGGGAGCGTGGCAGGGCTGCAGAGTGGCGGTGGTCCCGGCAGCCTTTTCTGCTCAGCAGTGGGTGGCAGACTGGCCTGCTTGCTCTCAGCTGCAGCACAGAGAGGGCATTGACGGTTAGAGGTGGCCCACTAGACAAAGGATGGAGTCCGAAAGGAATGCTGTCAGATCCCTGATGAACAGTGTACGAAAGATCGGTTTCAGGTTAATTGAAGAAAAACTCCTGGAAGACCGTAGAGGAGAATACCTTTATGACCTTGGTAGGGAAGGTTTTTTTAAGTCACAAAAAATGTTAACTCTTAAATAGAAACGACCAGTTTTACCAGATTAAAATTAAGTTCTCCCCTTTATCAAAAAGCCCCAATAAAGAATGTGAACAGACAAGTACAGAGTGGGAAGCCTATAAAGGATTATAATCCAGCGTGTGTAGAGGACTCCTGCGGATGGACAAAAGACAGTCAGGCATGTCAACGAACAAGAAAAACGAACAAGAATGGTGGCTAAACACATAAAGAGATGTCCTACCTCATTAGTATCCAGAGGCGACAGTGAGCTCCCACTTTGCAGATACTTAGATTGGCGAAACTGAGAACGTCTGACAAACCCGGGTGTTGGAGGTCTTTGGGCTGCTGGCGAGAGGGGTGCGCTGACACACCCACTTTGGAAAACAGGCATTAACCTGCAAAGCTGAACATCCTCATATTCTGTGGTCCAGGATTGCCATTTGGGGGAAGCTCTGGAGAAATTTTTGCAGTGCTGTTCATACTAATGTACAGCTTGGAAACAACCCAAATGTGTGTTCACACAGCGGAGTATTTGATCCAGCGACAGCAGGTGCCTGTTAGGTTCCTGTAGCAACACGGAAACTCTTAAAGCAGAATGTAGGTGACAGGGCAAGTTGCCCAAAAGTACACACAGCACAGTAAAGACAAGCATAACTGAGCACCATCTCATTTTCAGATACATCCGCGTGTGGTAAACCAAGAGGAAGAAAGGCTGAACAGCCCAGATACACAAAACCCGGGCTTCCGGTTCCTTGCTGGTGGGGAGACAGAGGGGTCAGCGTGGGAGGAGCAGACGTTGGGGTGCAGCCCTGTAGCAGATGACCGACTTATCAGGGGCTGGGGGTTCATGACGTACTTTATTACTAGGCTTTACACCTTACATAAGTGCTGCATGTACTCTTTGGAATGTTTCAGATATTAGACAGCCTTGTTTATTTTTTAAGAAAAGCCAATGGAAAGAAAGTGAAAACTGATGTGGCAGAGAAAGTGCAGCCGCGGGCCTGCTTGGGGAAGAGAACACCAGGAAATGAGCCAGTTTGCCCAGCAGGCCCTAAATGCCCAGTCTGGTGGGCATCTGGCTGGGGGTGGCTGGGCTTCCTCACTTCCTCACTTTCTCCACGGGGCTAGATGACTCTTCCATGGCAGACATGAAGCTTATTTTCCAGACTTTGGCCGTCCAGTATGGTAGCCACGAGTCATGTGTGGCTTCTGAGTGCCTGAATTGTGGCCGTTTCCAACTAAGATGCATCACAACTGTAAAGTATACACTGAATATCAAAGAGTTAGTACAAAAAAGTAAAACACCTCATTAATACTTTTAATATTTATTACATGTTGAAATTATAGTACTTTGGATATACTGGGTTAAATACAATTATTAAAATTAATTTCATCTCTTTTGAAATGTTGCTTGCATTATATTTCTGTTAGATAGCACTTGGACTTACTGTCTGCAGAATAGGAGGCACCAGGCTCAGCAGAGGGGAGCCATGGAGGTGGAAAACAGAGGAATTAAGAGAAATTCTCTATGGGGACAGATGAGACCCTTGACCATATCTTCTGCCCTGCTCCCCAAATGGTCTGTTTCCTCAGGCAGGGGGTTGTGCGAGTCTTTTCTGGAGAAATTGGCGCATCATGGACGAGGTAGAAGCGGTATCAACAAGCTGGAGGGTTCCCACCTTGAACTCACCTGAACCCTACCAGCACCTGGCCCACGAGTGCCCACAGAGCCTCTGGCAAGCTGGACCACCTTCCTCTTAAACATGAAAGACAGCCAGTGCTCTCTAGACTCTGGAAGAAAACAGCCACGGGATGCTCCCTGGACTCTGGATAGAGCATCCTAGACCAAAAGGACCAGCACAGAGTGGCTGAGGTAGCTAACTCTGCTGTGTGTAAAACAGCGGTTAAATGTGGGGGCTCAGAACCAAGCTGCCTGGGCTGGTTCCCCGCCTCTGCCTCCTCCGGCTGTAGTCTTGTGGGCAAGATGCTTTTTGAACTTCATTGTCCTCACCTGTGAGATGGGGGATAATAGTGCCTACCTTGGGGTTGCTAGAGGATTGATGTACACAAGGTGCTTAGAGCAGAACACAGCACTCAGCAATCCCTCACTATATGTTAGCTCTTATTTTATTAATTCAGGGAGTAAAAGAAAACTTTAGCAATATATTCTTCTTTTTTTTTTGGCTGCGCCACACGGTATAGCAGTATATTCTGATGTCAGCAAAATGGCTGTCTCAGAAACTTCAGACCCCCATTCTGCCATGCATACATTCAAAAAGCAACTAGAGGATGGCTAAAATAACTTCATGGAAGCTCTGGAAAACGGTCAGAGTCTATAGCAACCATGGGAACACCCAATCAGGAAAAAGCCACATTCAAGTGGTAGGAAATATCATGGCATTTTTACTCACCCTTGCTCCACTTCCTCCCCCAGTGGCACAGCACAGTCTAAAAGAAGCAACAACCCAATTCCAAATTCCTTGCCTCCAACCAGAGGGAGCAGAGTGACCTTATTTGCAACATTCTGACCTGTCTGGGGGCTGCCTGAGGGACTGATGTCTGTTTTTTCTGACTTGGAGCTCAGATAGGGAAAAATTACATAGTTTGGATCTCAGCCTGCAAAAAACTGCAGAAAGTGTCAAGCAATGCTCACAAAAACTGGGTACAGACCTGCAGATGCCTGGGGCAAGGGACTATGGGTGGAGGAATACAGTAGTATGTCCAAGACCCTGAGAAGCAGGTGACTGGCTCTGGGAAATCAAGACATTTTAAAGCAGGCATACATACTTAAGAATCAAAAGAAGGTCACACACAGGACCAGACACAATGCAAGTGCAGAAAAGACCTAAGAAGACCTTAAGCCTTCACCCTGAGCTGGTCTCAAGGCTTAGAACAAACCCTGCTAATTAATGAAGGTCTTCCCCAATACAGAGCCAGTCTGCAAAGATTGGGAGAGGATTTATTCAAATGCCTAATTTTCAACAACAACAAAATAACAGACATACAAAGAAATAGGAGAACACAGCCCATTTGAAGGAAGAAAATTATGTGGCAGATACTATCCCTCAAGAAACAGTGGGCCTCAGACATACTAAACAAAGGCTTTAAAACTACCATCTTAAATGTGCTCAAAGAGGTGAAGGAAAACATGGACAAAAAACTAAACTGAATTGAAAACTTCACTAGAAGCGTTCAGCAGCAGGCTCCAGCAGGCAGAAGAAAGACTAGGTGAGCTTGAAAACTGAACATTTGAAATTACTGAGTGTTTGGAACAAAAAGAACAAAGAAAGGTGAACAGAGCCTTGGGGACTTACAGGATCACCCAACAACAACCAACAGAATGCACATCTTTTTACTCAAATGCACATTGAACATTCTCTAGGCTAGACCATATGTTAGGCCACAAAATAAGTCTGAACAAATTTAAAAGATTGAAATCATATAAATCACAGTGGAATGAAACTATAATAGGTATCAACAGTAGAAGGAAAACTGGAACATTCACAAATACATGGAAATTCAACAACATACTCTTAAACATTCATGAGTCAAGAAGAAATCACACAGGAAATTAGAAAATATCTTGAGATAAATGAAAATGAAAAGAAGAAACCATGGACTTCCCTGGTGGCGCAGTAGTTAAGAATCTGCCTGCCAATAAATAAATTTATTTAAAAGAAAAGAAAACAACAAACCAAAACTTAGGGGCTGCAGCAAAAACAGTACTAAGAAGGAAATATGTAGCTGTAAATACTTATATTAAGAAAGAGAGAGAGAGTGTCAGCTGGAGGGAGGGAGGAAGGGTCTCAAATCAACAATCTAACTTTACACCTTAAGGAAGTAGAAAAAGAAGAACAAACTAAACTCAGTGCTAGCAGAAGGAAGAAAATAATAAAGATCAGAACAGAGGTAAACAGAATAGAAAAACAGTAGAGAAAATCAACAAAACCAAAGGTCAACAAAATTGACAAACCTTTAGCTAGATTGACTAAAGAGAAAAGACTCAGCTTCTTCGTAAAAACACCGAATGGCGAATGACGCCAGTGCTGTGGAAGGGCCCAGAGGCCCTGGGAGCCCTGGAATGGGGAGAAAAATAAAGTGAGTGAAGCTGGGAAAGAAAAAAGAGAGTAAAGACTCAAATAACTAAAATAAGAAATGAAAGTTGAGGGGACTTCCCTGGTGGTCCAGTGGTAAAGAATCTGCCTTCCAATGGGGACGTGGGTTCGATCCCTGGTTGGGGAACTAAGATCCCACATGCCACAGGGCAACTAGGCCCACGCACCACAACTACTGAGCTTGCGAGCCTCAACGAGAGAGCCCACCTGCCGCAAACTGCAGAGCCCACACGCTCTGGAGCCCACGCGCCACAACTAGAGAAAACCCGCATGCCACCACTAGAGAGAAGCCTGCGCAACAATGAAAGATCGCGTATGCCTCAACGAAGATCCCACGTGCTGCAGCTAAGACCTGACGCAGCCAAAAAAAAAAAAAAAAAAAGGAAATGAAAGTTGGGACATTACTATCAATTTTACAGAAACAAAAAGGATTATAAGAGAGTACTGTGAGGGACTTCCCTGGTGGTCCAGTGGTTAAGACTTCGTCTTCCAATACAGGGGGTGTGGGTTCAATCCCTGGTTGGGGAGCTGGGATCCCACATGTCTCACGGCCAAAAAACCAAAACAGAAGCAATATTGTAACAAATTCAGTAAAGATTTTTTTAAAAAAATGGTCCACATCAAAAAAAAAACTTTAAAAAAAAAAAAGAGTACTGTGGAGAATTATATGCCAACAAATTAGAAACATAAATGACATGGACAAATTTGTAGAAACACATAACCTCCCAAAAGAAAACTGCAGACTAATGTGCCATGAACACTGATGCAAAAATCCTGAACACAATACCAGCAAACAGAATTTAACAGTACATTAAGAGGCTTACACACCATGATCAAATGGATTTATTCTCGGAATGCAAGGGTGGTTCAAAAAACTAAAATCTATGTAATATACCACACTAGTAGAATGTAGGAAAAAACACATGATCTTCTTGATGCAGGAAAAGCGTTTGGCAAAATTAAACATTCTTGGGGGCTTCCCTGGTGGCGCAGTGGTTGAGAATCTGGCTGCCAGTGCAGGGGACACAGGTTCGAGCCCTGGTCTGGGAAGATCCCACATGCCGCGGAGCAACTAGGCCCGTGAGCGACAATTACTGAGCCTGCGCGTCTGGAACCTGTCCTCCGCAACAAGAGAGGCCACGATAATGAGAGGCCCGCGCACCGCGATAAAGAGTGGTCCCCACTTGCCACAACTAGAGAAAGCCCTCGCACAGAAATGAAGACCCAACACAGCCATAAATAAAATAAATAAATAAATATTAAAAAAAAAATTAAACATTCTTTCATGGTGAAACACTCAACAAGCTAGGAATAGAAGGAAACTACCTAAACATAATAAAGGAGGAACTTAGTGGAGGAAGAGGGGCTGGGAGTCTGCCGTCCCCTCCTTAAATAAAGAACCATGACTTTCAGCTGAACTGGTATCCCCCATCCCAGAGACCCCCTGTTTTACTTTTTTTTAGTAAATCCCCCGTGTTCTGCTAGGGTGAAGGGGGCAGGTTTCCTGAGCACACCATTGCAGGGGCTGGGATCTGGGTGTGTGGACTGCCTTCTCCCTGATTTTTTTAAAAATTAATTTATTTATTTTTGGCTGCATTGGGTCTTCATTGCTGCGCACGGGCTTTCTCTAGTTGTGGTGAGCGGCAGCTACTCTTTGTTGCGGTGCGCAGGCTTCTCATTGTCGTGGCTTCTCTTGTTGTGGAGCATGGGCTCTAGGTGTGCGGGCTTCAGTAGTTGTGGCACGCGGGGTCTAGAGCACAAGCTCAGTAGTTGTGGCACATGGGCTTAGTTGCTTTGCGGCATGTGGGATCTTCCCGGACCAGGGATCGAACCCGTGTCCCCTGCTTGGCAGGCAGACTCTCAACCACTGCGCCACCAGGGAAGTCCCTGCCTTCTCCCTGATTTAATACGAGAAATTTCATATCCCCAGAAAAGGCTTGAGAGTAGTGCAGTGGATGCTCCTGTAGCCCTTACTTGCATTCATCAGCCATTAGCATTTTGCTACAGTTGCTTTCTCTATGTATATTTTTTTCTGAACCCTTTGAGAGTGTATTACAGATATGACATTTACCCCTAAAATAATCAGCATCTTCTGAGAACGAGAATAATCCACTCTGTAACCACAGTACAATTTTCACATGCAAGAAACTTACTATAACACTATTATCTTATATATAGTCCATATTGAAATTTTTTTCAATAGTCACAAAAGTGTCATTTACAGGTTTTTTAGACTTTTAAGTCCAGGATTTGGTCAAAGGTTACATGTTGTATTTTCTTGCCATCTTGCTCTGTCCTTTAGTCAAGAGGTGTCCCCAGCCTTTTTATTTATTTATTTATCATTTATTTATTTTTTATAAATTTATTCATTTATTTTTGGCTGCGTTGGGTCTTCGTTACCGCGTGCTGGCTTTCTGTAGTTGAGGCGAGCGGGGGCTACTCTTTGTTGCGGTGCGTGGGCTTCTCACTGGGGTGGCTTCTCTCGTTGCGGAGCACGGGCTCTAGGCGCGCGGGCGTCAGTAGTTGCAGCATGTGGGCAGTTGTGGCTTGCGGGCTCTAGAGCGCAGGCTCAGTAGTTGTGGCGCATGGGCTTAGTTGCTCCGTGGCATGTGGGATCTTCCCAGACCAGGGCTCGAACCCGTGTTCCCTGCATTGGCAGGCAGATTCTTAACCACTGCGTCCCCAGGGAAGCCCCCCAGCCTTTTTAAAAATTACTGATCTTACGTGACATTGACATACTTGAAGAGTCCACACCAGTCGGTTTGTAGAATGTCCTTTAGTTTTAACTTGTCTGTTTCCTCATCATTAGATTCAGGTGAGACTTTTTTTTTTCTTTTTTAAGCAGGTCATGAAGTGTCAAATCAAGGGTCACATGAGGTCATTTTGTCCCATTATTGGTGATATTATGTTTGATCATTTTGTTAAGGTAATGTCTACCAGATTCCACTATTGTAATAGTTTTTCCCCCCTTTTGTAATGAAAAGTAATCTGTGAATAGGTAATGAATACATAATCTGTGGAGGGGTATTCTAGGTATTACCCAACTGTTTTAGCTTATACTGATGATTCCTGTCTGAATCAGTTATAATAGTGGTAGTTTAAAATGGTGTTTTTGTTACTCTGCCATACGCACTACACTTTGCAAATGATATTATTTTATAAAGTGCTTTCCTGTTTTCTGGCACTTGAAGATGTTCCAGGCTCATCTTGTACTTTTCCTGCCCTAAACCTGGAATCAGCCATTTCTCTTAAGGAACCCTGCTACTTTCGGTGAGGAATGGTACTTAGAAACCAATATCTGAGTGTTAGCTGGGCTCATCCTTGCTTCTAGGCACTTTCCGTGGATAGCGCAAGAAAACGTTTTTTTTAAATCATGAGTTCGTATTTGCTGTACCTCCGATTCTAATCTAGATTTCCTCCTCTCCTCCTCCATCTCATATTTGTACCTCCCTTTCCCATAGTAAGAACCTGGTTCCTAGCACCATCTGTATATGTACTCATTTGGCCAATTCTAAAGTACACGTTAAAAGAGTTTTGGAATTACTGCTCCTGTACCACGGCCAAGAACAAACCTACTAACTAAATTCTAGGATTTCTTCTCAGTTCTTTATGATGTTAGACTGTGTTGTACTGAGGGGGTACAGTCATTGTCTAGTCAGAAGCCACCGGATTCATTCCTGGTTTTCTTCTGTGTGATGTGTTAACGTCTGAATGTTTGCATTCAGTTTTAGGACTTTGCCTCCTCATCTTCATTTATTTTTTAATTGAGATATAAATCATGTACCATAAAATTTACCCCTTTAAAGTGTACAATTTCATGGGTGTTAGTGTATCCACAAGATTAACTGATTTTTTTTTAGAATATGTAAAACATTAGCAAGATTCAAAACTCATAACTGTATAAAAACATACACTTAGAAGTTCTATTTCCCTTTACCTGTTTCCACTCATATCCAATAGGCCACTAGCTTGATTGGTTTCTGGCCTGTCTTTTCTGAGTTTTGGGCATTTTTTTAATTACAAAAATAAGCAAATATGTGTATATTTTACTACTTGTTTCTTTTTCTTTACCCTTTCTTACATTAAAAAAGTGTCTTACTGTGTGTACTTTTTGCCCTGATTTTTTTTCTTTTTTAATTCAGTAGAATATCCTTAAAATAACTCTGTATTAATTCATAAAGTTGTTTTTTTTTTTTTTAATTCTTTCTTACTGCTATATTGCTCTTCATCTTAGGAATGTACCGTATTTTATTTAGCCAGTCTCCTATGTGTGGGCCTTTAGGTTGTTCTCATTAGTTTGCTATTAAAAATAATGTCACAGTAAGTAACCTTGTGCATATGCGGGGTTATGGGGGGGGCTTTTTTGTTTTGGAGGGGGTTTTGGAGATGTATCATCAGTGTAAATTCTTAAATGTCGGATTGCTGGGTCTAAGGGTCATTGTATATAGTTTGCAAATTCCTTACCTTGCCCAGCTGCTGGCCTAGGATTTAGCTTTCTAGGCTCAAATAAATTTGGAGTGATTTACTTCTAAAATAAGACAATTTTGAGACTGACAAATGCTAAACTGAATGGGGTACTGGGACAGCGGGCATAACCAGGCATCTTAGGACGTGTGGTCACCTTGTCTACATTATCACTTGTCCTTCTGTTTTCCAGTTTTTATTTTTTAAATAAATAAATAAATAAATAAATATATTTATTTATTTTTGGTTGTGTTGGGTCTTCATTGCTGCCCGCGGGCTTCCTCTAGTTGTGGGGAGCAGGGGCTACTCTTCGTTGTGGTGCGCGGGCTTCTCATTGCCGTGGCTTCTCTTGTTGTGGAGCACGGGCTCTAGAGTGCAGGCTCGGTAGTTGTGGCACATGGGCTTAGTTGCTCCGCGGCATGTGGGATCTTCTCGGACCAGGGCTGGAACCCATGTCCCCTGCATTGGCAGGCGGATTCTTAACTACTGCGCCACCAGGGAAGCCCCCATTACTGTTGTTTTAATGGGTTTCAGAGAACGAGTGTGTTTGTTCAATCTGATATCTTTAACCAGAAGCTTCAAAAATGTTATTAATCTGGGATTTTTATACCCAGAGAAATCAATGATACATGAAGATAAAATAAAGAAGTTTTAGATATGAATAGACTCATAAATGTTGCTATACCCTTTCTTAGAAAGATGTGATCTTGTAAAAGGAGAGGGTTAAGCAAGAAAGGAGATGACCTGGGGTCCAGGAAACAGGGTCCCAGTGCAGGAGGGTAGCAAAGTGGACCCGAGGATCACAGCCAAGCCCCAGCCCAGAGAGCAGCCCATTCAGCCTGGAGCTGGAAGGTAGGCAGGGATTCCAGGAGACAAAGTGGAGCCCAGTGGCTCTGACACAGTGTTTTGAGCGTTTAAAAGTTTTACTGTTAGCCTTTGTTATCTGCTGTAGTAGCTGAAAAAATCAGTGGTTGATATACAGAAAGCTAAGAAAATTTTAAAACTGATGCAAATATTAACTCTAGGAAAAAAGAAAGTTGTTAGAGGATCGAAATAACCTTAGTATGCTATTTGGTTCACAAGTGAAGAATACTTACATTATTACATTATTCTACTGACTTTAGTTTTGAAATTGATGCTACTCTGTTGGGAAGGTAAGAGTGTATGTGAGCGAAGCCTGCACCTGCCTGACCTTAAGTCAGTGGGTAACATTTAAAATTGATAACACTAGAAATAGCAAGGTAAACCTATTATTCGGAAATACCGACATAACTATCAGAAGAAATAAGTAAAAATAAGTAATTCTTTTTAAACTATCTGAAGAATTTTCTGTGGGAAATGGGATTAGGAGCAGGGGGCTGGGGGAGGGGAGGCGGGATTTCTATTTCATCCTGTGATGTACGTACCTAAGAATTGAGAAGACCTTGAGTGAGGAGCCCCGCTCAGGTCAGTCTGCTTCTGCCACAGCTCTCCTGGCAGCTGAGAGCCGTGGCCACAGGTGGAGTGTGCCTGGGACTGGTGGCTTCAGCTCCTGTCCCGGGCAGTTGCAGAAGGTACAATGTCCCTTCTGTGAACTTGTGCCCTGAGACATTCATGGACCTAGGAGCCGCAGGAGGAAGGCAGATTTTGAACTTGAAACTTATAGGGCTGTGTTTTTGCAGTTAATCTCTGTGTACCGCATGTACTGTCCACATGGGTATAAAATGGGAAGACAGAGTGCTCATGTTGGCGTGTCCCTGATGGAACAGGGACAGAGATGGTGGTCCCTGGGGCTCCCCCAAACCATCAACCTTTAGCCCAGTGAGATCCCCCTGAGCGACGTGACTGGCCCCAGCTGTGGGGAAAGAGAATCAATTTAAAGAACGTGTTCAGCGTAACGGAAATGCTATTAGTAACTGTATTTCCTGGCTCTCTGGTTTTAGAAATCCTGCATTGGTTAGCAAGTATTGGTTAACTTAGAGACATTTGATTTTTGACCATGATTCTAAACCTGTTTGTTGTGAAATAGGACAGTGACATGTGTCCCGACAGCTCAGAGCACTGAAGAGGCTCCAGTCTGTCCTGCCCTCTCCCTCATTCGGAGACGTTACAGGCTCATCTGGACAAGTTTTAAGTTTCTGGAAACACAAATTAGAATCACTCACATTTTGTCCTTTATTTGCACATCATCTTCTTTTCCGGCCACTTGCTGTTGGGAGCAGCAAGCAGGACACTGCCTGACCTGACTCCTGACTCAGTTTCCCCGTTGGACTCGAGGCCTCCAGCTCTCGCTGCCCTGATCCCCGAGGTCACACGAGGGTCCTGAGGTGGGACACTTCTGCTCTGAAGCAGGTCTGTCACGGCCTTGCCTGCCTCCCCATCTCAGACATTCCCTCTTCCTCGGATTTTCAGTAGCGTTTCAGCCGGGTCTCCTCCTCGGGCTCCCATTCTGAAGTCCGGGGAGGGACATCTGAAGAGAGAGCACTCCTTCGGAGACGTCAGGGCTGGGCTCAGGTTGGGTTCCAGGCTTGGACTCATCCCCGTCCCCACCACAGGGAGTGAAAGTGAGACCTCCCACTAAGGGGTCAGGGCCACCTGCTGCCGGGTGCCTGGGACAGTGCCCAGAGCTGCTCTGGGGTGTCTGCACCCTGAAACCCGCACTCTGGGGCTGGCCGCACACCCTCCAGCTGGCCACCGCGCTGTCTGTGGGGCTCAGAGGAAACTCCTTATTGTCAGAGGTGGTCCTAAGAGGGCTGTAAGGCTGCTGATCCAGTGAACTCTGCCTCCCCCTAGCCACCCTCACCTCTTGCTTCTGGCCCCCAGGACACTCAGGGGGCCTGTGTCTGTTGGTGGGTTTCGGTGGCAGCATGTAATGGACATTGAATAATGAGTGATGAGGGGATGGATGTGGGCGTTTGGATATGAAGGAAAATGGAGGAAAGAGGAAGGCTCAGAATTGCCGCCTGAACCACAGAGAAGCCTGCTCATCACAGAGCAGCGTCCTCCACCGCCACCAGGCTTTCTGGTTACTTTACTGTGCTGTTTCACCTGCCCCCCCACCCCCTCCCCGGGCTGCAGATGGCTTCACTGCCAGCCGCATCCTGGCCACCTGGTGTTCGGTGCCCCCGGTAGAACCGGTCCTTTTCTTTCTCTCCCCTCTGCCCTAGATTCCTCGTCCCTCTGTGAGCAGTTTGACCGGTTGTATACCAGGTGCCCAGGTGCTGTGCTTGGTCTGGGGAAGAGGCCAAGACCAAGTGGAACCACAGGTCTTGCTCGTTTGAGCAGGCAGAAGGGAGGTGTGAAGTGCAGGCGTAGTGAAATATGCTTCAGCTACACCCAAGCTGGTCTTCAAGCTTGTCCCAGGCATGCCTGGTTTTGGCCTTTGCCCAGGCTGCGCCCTCTGCCAGGGAGCCCTCTGCTCCCCTCCCTCCTTATCCTCAGCCCAGCGGGGATCTGCCCACTCCTCTGCCTGGTGCCCTGGAGGGACGGAGGCAGGGGCTTTGCAGTCTCTCCTCCGGGGAGCGGGGAGTGGTGGTGCCCAGACGTGTGCACGGGGCACCCCAGTCCCAGAGAGCTGAAGCCGCCCCACCCAGGGCAGTGTTTGAAGAGGGCAGCTTCTCCTCTAGGTCTTTGCCTGTGGTCCAGCTTATCTCAGGCACTGGGAACACATTTTATGTGTTAGAGTGATTGGCAAGCTGATCCCATCACCTGCCTGGGAAGGGACTGTGGTGGAAACTCTGAGGAAATACTCTACTGAGTAGTTAGTGGAAGAGGGACAAAGCTGCTAGGGTCTCAGAAGGACACACATGTGCTTCTTCTACAAAAATTAGAAAATGCAGGCAGCCCCAGCTTGGAACCTTAGGAGTTGTGGTAATTAAAGAAATTTATTCACAGATGCTGAGCAGCCATTGAAAGTGATCTTCACTCACTTAAGAATATGGAAAGCTATTTATAGTCTTCAGCTTGCAGAGCAAATCATAAAATAGTGCTTGACGTGATCCCAATAGTTTTAAGGATTTGTGTAGAAAGGAGAGATTGGAAGGGCAGCAACCTCTAGAATAGTACAGTTTATCTGTTTCGTCTTCTCAAACTTTTGTATTTCTCAAATATTTTACATTGAATATGTGTTATTTTATAATGGGAAAAAATAAAGATGATTTATTAAATAAAAACAGTGTCAGGGAATTCCCTGGCGGTCTCCTTTCACTGCCAGGGCCCAGTTCGATCCCTGGTGGGGAACTAAGATCCTCTGCCCGCAGGTGGGGGAGGTGGGGACCGCCTGTTGCCATGCCCTGCACCCCGCCACGCCCCGCCCAGCGCCACGCCCCTCCCGGTCCACTCCCACGCCCCCGGCCTCCTGGCCTGAGGTTGTTGAGCCAGCTGCAGGCAGGTGTCTGTGGTGTCTGTGCAGCTGTGCAGACCAAGTTCGTCGCCTGTGCTGACCTTGTACCGGTATCCTCCACCAGGTGCCCCCCTGCAGGCAGAGCGCAGAGGCCCCTCGGAAACATAGCCCCTGACTCTCTCCTGCCTTGGGTAAATCTCCTCGCTTCTCTGGGTCTCCTCTCTCAGACCTGCGAATTACCCTTGGACCACCACACATAAAGCTAGCATTCTTCCTCACCCTGAGCTTTCTGGTCACACTTTAACCATGCTCCAGGTCTGCTACACACGAGGGCCTGTGCCAGGTGCCCTGACCCTGGCCTTGAGGCTGAGAGAGGGGCCAGCAGGCAGGGAGGGCCACACACAGCTAAGAGGGGAGGCTCCAGGCCAGTGGGGGAGCAGCCTGGGCTCTGCAGAGAACCCCCTGGGGCCGGGGCTGCTGGAGGGTGTTAAGCAGGAGTAGCTGACCCTGTGATGTGCCCGCAGTAGCCTGTTAGAAAATGCAACTGAGAGTCCCCATTTCGTAGTCATAATGAAAAATGAAGACTGCCCAGGCGTAATTTCAGCAAGAAGCTCATGTAACCCATTTGGCACAGACGGCACGTTTTAGAGTTCTAAAGAAAACCTGAATAGATGGAATCTGTGCTGCCTCCTCCCTGCCCTCCCAACCCCCCCGCATGTGACTGCACCGCGGTTCACTTTGGTGCCTGGCCCCCATGAGCAGTGTTGACAGCCACTCTCTTTCTGCTTTCAGAAGTGATCGGGGAGGCGCATCCTTACCATGGGAAGGAGGCTGTGGATCCGAGGCCGGGGCGGGCTCGAGGCGGCGACCCCACGCACTTCCATGCCATGAACGTGGCACAGCCCGTCCGCTTCAGCAGTAAGTTGCAGACCTGCCCTGTTCGTGATCAAAGGCTCACCCCCCACGTGGTCCCTGGCTCTCCCATGCCACTTGGCTGTGCTGGGGTGTCCGCCTAAAATAGCCCTTCAGGGCCTCCTTTGATGGGTGAAGCTGCACAATGACCTGCCCAAAGCCACGCAGCCCGAGTGAGGAAGCCATGACCTGAACCCAGGCTCTGGAACCAGACTGCTTTTTTTTTACGAGGTGGTTACCTTTTGGGGCTGAACTGTACCCACCCTTTTGTAGGTGGCTCTCCCTCTGTTTAAAAAAATTTTTTAAATAACTAGTTATTTAATGAACTCTCTACGATATTAGTATTTTAAAAGAACAAAATAAATTTAAGGAAAATTGAAAGGCAGAAAAACCACAGCTGAAACCCCCTCCTGAGTAGACATGCTTAGGTGTGGTGATGTAGTGGGAATGCTCACACTGCCAGCCTGAGGAGTTCTACCGGCTCTTCAGCCACTTTAGTCAGCGAACTCAGCAGCTGATCTTGACTGCCCAGCGGCTACAGCCTCATACAACCGGGAGGCTCATGGTCTTGGAGACAGAGCTCCCCTGTTGAGCCTCAGCTTCCCCTTTCTTGGGTGGTTTCTGAGCTGCTTAGATGCAGCATGTACAGTTGCATTTTGGAGTGAGGGTGCTAACTTGGGGGACAACTCCCCGCCGTCCTTCATGTTTCCTAGGGAAGTGCCCGACAGGGTGGCACCACTACGAGGGCACGGCCAGCTGCTACCGAGTCTACCTGAGCGGGGAGAACTACTGGGATGCCGCGCAGACCTGCCAGCGCGTGAACGGGTCCCTCGCCACCTTCTCCACTGACCAGGAGCTGCGCTTCGTCCTGGCCCAGGAATGGGACCAGCCCGAGCGGAGCTTCGCGTGGCAGGACCAGCACAAGTGAGTCCGGGGTGGGGCCCGGGGCCTGGGGGGTGCCAAGGCCTGCCTAGCGTGATGGCCTCCAGGACGTGACCTCTGGCAGCCCGCAGCAGCCCCGCCCCCTGGAAGCAAATGGAGATGGGGGTTTAGGGTAGGTATTGCGATGGGGCAGAGTCTCTCAGAGGGGCAGGGATGGGCTGCCACCTTGTGTCACCTTGGGCCAGTCCTTTTCGTTGGTCCCCCTCCGTGGGTTCTGCTGCAACTGCAGGGGGTCTGGGCCTGTGTCAGGAGGGGCTGCTCCACATGGGGCTTCGTAGGCCTGGCTCGCAGGCCGTGCAGGTAGGTGGGGGGATCCTTCTGAGAAAGTAGGCTCTGCCAGGCCCGTGCTCAGTGCCTTCCATGGGCCCACTCGTTCAGTCCCCCAGACAACACAGGGCCCAGGGTGGTGACCAGGGCACGTATTAACTGCGGCGTGCCAGGTTCCAACCCAGGCGGTCTGGCTCCGGAGCCTGGCCTAGACCCCCAGGCTCCGCAGCATCAGAAAGCAAGCGTGGAAACTGGCCAACTGCCGGCCTCTCCCAGGCCCGGCATTCAGGGGGCTTTGTTCTGGGGTCAGATGTGTGCTGAGGACCCCTTCCACACTGCTGGGGCTGGCAGTGGATCACAGGGTCACCATACTGCCGGTGCTCCCTCTGCACGATGGCAAAGGCTGCCACACTGCCATAGGAGTGCAGTGACCATGGCAGGTGGAGGCTCCACCGTTATGCCCTGTGAGCTTGGCAGATCACCAAAGTGAGAAAGATAACTCCCAGCTCACTGGGTGGTTGAGTCCTTGGAAAAGGGAGAGGGGTGGGGATGTGCCCTCAGGATGGGCACATGCATGGTGGGGGCTGGAGGGGCAGAGTAGCACCCACGGCAGCCGGGGACCCACTGATGGACATCTCCAGAGCTGGGAGGCTGGGGTCGGGGGCCCCTGAGTGCTGTGCCGAGCACACTCGGGAGCATCTGTCAGGTGGGAGGCTCCAAGGGAGGCAGTATGTACTCATAGGGGTTGTCTTTTATTGAGGTGTAATTCATATGCCGTAAAACTCACCCCTCAGAGCATACTACTCTTTGGTTTTAGTGTATTCACAGGTTTGTGTCCACCAAGAACTAGGTTGATTTTACTTAGAATGTAAAAGCTTTATTGGATCAGCTAATAAGAAGAGTCTTGGCAGGAGTTACCCGAGATAAAAACTTTTTCTGACTAGTGAGTTTATTATTTAGAATTTTAACGCATTTTATTAAAACTAAGTATCAAAACTTTCAAAAATCATTAATGCCTTTGAAGCTCAATATTTTAAAGGTTAGTGTAACTATTAAAAATACACACATTGGGCTTCCCTGGTGGCGCAGTGGTTGAGAATCTGCCTGCCAGTGCAGGGGACACGGGTTCGAGCCCTGGTCTGCGAAGATCCCACATGCCGCGGAGCAACTGGGCCCGTGAGCCACAACTACTGAGCCTGCGCGTCTGGAGCCTGTGCTCCGCAACGAGAGAGGCCGCGATAGTGAGAGGCCCGCGCACCGCGATGAAGAGTGGCCCCCACTTGCTGCAACTAGAGAAAGCCCTCGCACAGAAACAAGACCCAACACAGCCATAAATAAATTAAAAAAAAAAAAATTAATTAATTAATTAATTAATTAAAAAAAAACGCACACATTCAGGGACTTCCCTGGTGGCACAGTGGTTAAGAAGCCACCTGCCAATGCAGGGGACACGGGTTCGAGCCCTGGTCCGGGAAGATCCCACATGCCGTGAAGCAGCTAAGCCCATGTGCCACAACTACTGAGCCTGTGCTCTAGAGTCTGTAAGCCACAACTGCTGAGCCCACGTGCCACAACTACTGAAGCCCTCGCACCTAGAGCCCGTGCTCTGCAACAAGAGAAGCCACCACAACGAGAAGCCTGCGCACTGGAATGAAGAGTAGCCTCCGCTCTCTGCAACTAGAGAAAGCCTGCACACAGCAACGAAGACCCAATGCAGCCAAAAATAAATAAATAAATAAGTTTATTTTTAAAAAAAAGAAAACATGCACACACTCACACGGTGGTGCCTGCTTCCCCCTGTCCCACTGAGGTCTCCTGCCATCTGTCTTCCTGCAGGTTGTGGGTCGGCTACCAGTACGTCATCACTGGCCGGAACCGCTCCTTAGAAGGTCACTGGGAGGTGGCATTCAAAGGTAAGGCTTCCTGGTCCTTCAGAAGTGTTGTTGGGCTTGAACCTGGGGGGCGTCATCCTGACAAGGGCGACTGTTGCCAGGCTCTCCACTCCAACCTTCTCCCACCCGGGTGCCCGGTGCGGGGCTGTGTGGAGGATTGGGCCCCAGACCCGGGGAGGCTGTGATGGCCCAGCCCCGGTCAGGCCCTTCCCCCAGGCCCAGGTGGGGCTTGGCCTCCTCTGGAACCTGTGGTGGCTTCTCCCTTGGCCATTTCTAGACCGTCCACCCTCGTTTCAAAGTCCACAACTTTAATTGGAGCATAAAAATGAGCAGAGTGTGCAGCGGACATGAACTCAGGCCAGAGAGGGAGGGACAGGCTTCCTAGGACAGGGAAGGTCAGAGTTAGAGTCCAAAAACATCCTGAAACCGTCAGGCAGGTGGAATTAAAATAGATCGTGTATGTGAGTGTGAGCGTGCATGTGTAAGCGTACGTGTGTGTTGCTTTAACTACCGAGGTGACATCAGGAGCCGTGTGAGCAGCTGCGTTCCCACCTGCCTATGGTCACCTGTCCCATTGCCCAGGTGCTGGCAGGTTCCTCCACCTGCCACCCGAGCCACACGCCTTGCCTTGTCCCTCCTTGGGCCTCTCCTGTTAGGCTGCTCCTTGGGCCTCTGGCTTGAGCTTGGGGCCAGTTCCTTTTCCCAAACACATCCCAGTCCTGCTGTTGATGTGTCTCTGAGGACAAGTGAGGGCTGGTGAGCCCGGGGATCCCGGGCAGCTTGCTCTGTCACCTCCCTGTGGAAAGTGAAGGGACGTCGCGCTCGGGCAGAGCTCACCCGTCTCCCAGCCTGGGGGACCTTGTGGCAGATGGGCGGCCGTGTCTCCACACAGACCGGTCAGGGCCCCGGGCAGTGGCTTTCCCCCGAGCGGCACCCCCTCAGTCCTCAAAGGTCCTGCTGGAGCATCCCTGACCTGTACTCCTGGAGTATGAGTGCCTGTTCCTATTTCCCGGTGGAGTAGTTGACTCGGAAATGGCCATTAGGTTTCCAGGCTCAGAGTCATAGCATGCCTGCTGAGGATCATTCTAGTAGGTTCTCACCTGCCCTAATCCCAGCTCTTGGGGTGAATCCCTAACCCCAGCAGAGGGTGCCAGCCTTTAGGACAGTGCGGACACTCCTGGGCACACTTGTGGTCCTGACACTGTGGTCGAGGAGGGTCCACAGCTTCTCACTGGCTGAGTCCCTCTGGGGAGGAAAGGGCGTCTTTCTCCTTCCTGTGGGCACTGCCGTCCTTGCAGGGCCTCTGACGTTGCAGTAACGTTTCTAAGCGTGCCTGCCTCCCTGCTCCCCGGCCTGCTGCCATTGTGCTGTGACACTGTCTGTCCCGCAGGCTCCTCAGAGGTGCTCCTGCCCCCGGACCCCATCTTCGCGGCGGCCACGTCAGAGGGTGATGGCGTGTTCTGCGCGCAGCTGCAGTGCTTCCACTTCCCCACGCTCCGCCACCACGACCTGCACAGCTGGCATGCCGAGAGCTGCCATGACAAGTCCTCGTTTCTGTGTAAAAGAAGTAAGCGCACATCTGACGCTGGGAGGCGTCCTGTTTGGCCCTGTAGGCTGGGCTGCAATGTCATCCCTGGGCCCTCATCTCCCCGCAGGACAGAGGCCCTGCCCACCCCGTGTCGTTAGGAGTCGGGATGACAGTGGTGACCAGAGGACCTGCCGCATCTCGTGGTGTCCCGGAGCCGCGGACTCCCTTAGTCACCTCCCCCTGCTCTCCGCGGGTCCTCCAGAGGCCCTCACTCTGCTTCTCTGTCAGCCCCGTCTGGGCCGCTGCCCTCCAGCCTGTGGTGTCAGGTCTGTTCTGGGTCCTCTGCCAGCTCGCTCGCCCACGTTCCACATTGAGGTTCTTCCAGCCTCAGGGCCACGCCGTGATTGTGCAGCCCGAGGGCAGGGCTCCCTCATCTGTCCCCTCCGGGGACCATCCTTGCCTTCCCTGCTGATTTGTCGTGGGTCAGGGTTTCACAGGGGCCAGAGCCTGGTTTTGGACTTGGCCGTTGGTCAGTCCTTGCATGGGCACCATGTCATCACATTTATAGGAGCTTCGTGAGAAGTCCTCCCAGCTGGTGGGCTCCTCTCCTGTCCTCAGCCATCGTGTTGCCTGTTGTGGGCCTTTTCCTCTTCTGTATGAATTTGGGGATCAGTTTTCTGAACTCCCTTATTAGGTGTCTATTAGAGAATAGACTTTCTGTTTAGACATTTCTGTGTTTTCTTTCAAATCTCTTTTCTCTCTTTAAAACTTCTTTACTTTTTTTCCCTGGTGTTTCTTTTCTTGCAGCTTCACTTAGAAGTGGTAGTAATGAGCATTCTTATCTTCCCAGCCCAAAAGGGATGGCTTTTAGTGTTTCAGCATTAAATGTAAGACTTTCTCTAGGACTTAGAAAACCAGATACCTTTATGAGGCTAAGGAAGTACCCATCTAGTCCTTGTTTGCTGGGAATTTTTACATTACAAAAATGTATTGATTTTTATATTAATGCTTTTTCGGAATTTATTGGGAGTGTGTGGTGTTTCTTCTTTACTGTTTTACATTACTGCCTTGTTTATATTATGTGATTTTATCATTTACTCTTTCACATTAATAGATTTTCTCATTTTAAACCATCCTGGTTTTTGTATGTATATTGCCATCTTTGGTTTGCTGTTATTTTATTTAGGATTTTTGAAACTGCTTTAAGAAGTGAGCTTAGCCTCTTACTACCATTCCTTTTCCACGTGCTCCTTGAATAGTTTTTGGTATCACATTTGTATTAGGTTTATGAAATGAGCTGGGAAGCATTCTCTTTTACCAGCCTCTAAGTCAGTTTGTACAAGTTGGTGATAATCTTGTCCTTGTTTGATAGACCAACCCTATAGGAGCATCTGGGCCCAGGGGCTAGGGAACTTTCTAACTTGTTACTTAGATATCATTCCACACTTAGGGAAAAGTTACTAGAATGATACAAGGAACTTCCTGTCATACGCCTTCTACACAGAATCACCAGTTATTTATATTTTGCCACATTTGCTTTATCATTCTTTTCTGCCTATTTTTCCTAAATCTTTTGAGAGTAAGTTAGAGATACTGTGCCCTTGAGGCCTAAATACTCAGTGCGTGTTTCTAAGAACAACAGCATGTTCTTATATAACCACAGCACAATTATCCAAACAAGGACGTTTGATCTAGACGCAATACTGCACAATAAATACTACACAACAAACACCGCACAACAATCTGCAATTTGTTACTCTGGTGTTATCAGTTGTTTCAATAATGTGCTTTACGGGTTTTCTTTTTCTTGGCCCAGGATCCAGTCCAGAATCATGCATTGCACTTAGTTGTGGTGTCTCTAATTTCCTTTTGGTCTTTCTGTTTGAGTAATTTCTATAGACCTGCCTTCGAGTTTACTAATTCTTTCCTTGGCTGTGTTGAGTCTACTTGTGAACCCACTGATGACTTTCTTCATCTTTTTTTTTTTTTAACATTTCATTTCTGGCATTTCTGTTTGATGCTTACGGTTTCTCTCTGCTGAATTTCCCATCTTGTATGTTGTCAACTTTTCCACTAGAGGTTTTCGCATATTAATCCTACTTGTGTTAAATTTTCTGTGTGTTAGTTCCTTCTTCTGTGTCATATCCGAGTCTGGATTTGATGATCGTGTTGTCTCTGGAGTTTGGTATTTTCTTCTGGTTTGTCGTGTGCCTTGTCATATTTTGTTGAAAGTCAGCGCCTTGTGTAGGACAGTAGAGGGGAGTCCAGTCATTTTGGTGCCTGGAAATAGGCTGGCCTTTCTTCTGTGGGCCTTGGATGTAGTGGGTGGAGGGGTCTGTCTCAGCAGGAGTCGGGCTGGGCTGTGGCTACCTTTATGCATCTGGTTTGCTACAGGGCTCTTCTTAGTGTCTGTTCCAGCCTCTGCTTTAGGTTTTCCCTTTGGGCCCCTCTTCAGGGCATCTGTCCTCAGGCCTCCCAGCGGCATGGGCTCCTCAAGTGCTTCCCCACTTCCAGCTGGGGTTGTGGATCCAGCAAGGGACTTTTCAGTGGTGCCCTGATGGCTCCAGGTGTGCTCGGATTGGATGTGGTTGGTGTGGGAAGCTGGAGGTGGGCTGGCTAGAAGCCAGCCCATCCCTAACCACTTACAACCACTAACATTTCTAAAGTTTTTTCATTTCAATAGTGTTGTATAAATTGAACCATATTGCTATGCATCCTTTTGGGATTGGCTCTTTACCCAGCACAGTTCCAAGTTGTTACACGTGTGTCTTGTCAGTACTTTGTTCCTTTTTATTGCTGAGTAGCATTTAACCAGTCACTAACCTGTTGAAGGACAGCTGAGCCGATTCCAGTTTTTGACTGTTACAGTTAAAGCTGCCATAAACATGTGCACACAGGTTTTTCTGTGAATGTAAGTTTTCCCTTCTCTGGGATAAATGCACAGGATTGCAGTTGCTGGGTTGTATGGTAGTTGCATGTTTCATTGTTTATGAAACTAGCGAACTTTTTCAGAGTGTTTACATTCCCACCAGCCATGTAAGAGTGACCCAGTTTTCTCCACATCGTGGCCAGCACTTGTGATTTTCACTGTTTTTAATTTTTAGCCATTCTGATAGGTATGTAGTACTATCTCATGGTTTTAATTTGCATTTCCCTGAGGCTAATGATGTTAAACCTTTCCGTGTGCTTATTTGTATAGTTTCTTTGGTGAAATATCTGTACATGTCATTTGTCCATTTTCTAGTTGGATTGTTTGGTTTTTCTACTGTTGAGTTTTTTTTTTTTTTAATTTATTTATTTTATTTATTTTTTTGGCTGCATTGGGTCTTCATTGCTGCGCACGGGCTTTCTCTAGTTGCAGCGAGCAGGGACTACTCTTCATTGCGGTGTGTGGGCTTCTCATTGCGGTGGCTTCTCTTGCTGTGGAGCACGGGCTCTAGGCACGTGGGCTTCAGTAGTTGTGGCACGTGGGCTCAGTAGTTGTGGCACACGGGGTCAGTAGTTGCAGCATGCAGGCTCAGTAGTTGTGGCACACGGGCTTAGTTGCTCCACGGCATGTGGGATCTTCCCAGACCAGGGCTCGAACCCATGTCCCTTGCATCGGCAGGTGGATTCTTAACCACTGCGCCACCAGGGAACTCCCTACTGTTGAGTTTTGAGAGTTCTTTATGTACTGTAGGTTCTAGTTCTTTGGCAGATGAGTTTTTTACAGGTATTTTTCCTAATCTATAGCTTGTCTTCATCCTCTTCACATGGGCTTTAACAGAACAAAGGTTTTTAGTTTTGCTGAAGTTCAGTTTAACAATTCTTCCTTCTATGGGTCACTCTTTTGGTGTCAAGTCTGAAAACTCTTTGCCTAGCCTTACATTCTGAAGAGTTTACCTTGTGTTGTGTTCTAAAAGTTTTACAGTTTGTATTTTACATTTGAGTCTGTGATCCATTTTGAGTTAATTTTTTAATAAGGTGTGAGAATTAGGTCAAGCTTCATTTTTTTGCTGTGGATGTCCAGTTGCTCCGGCACTGTTTGTTGAAAAGCTGTCTTGCCTCCATTGCATTTTGTGCCGTTGTCAAAACTTAGTCAAGCATGTTTGTGTGGGTATATTTCTGGGTCTCTATTCTGTTCCATTGAACCTTCTGCATTACCACACTGTCTTGATTACTGTAGCTGTATAATCAGTGTTGAAATCAGGAAGTGGTTCCTCCCACCTTATTCTTCTAGGTCAGGATGGTGTTAGCTGTTCTAGAGCCTGTGCCTTTTCTACCTAAATTTTAGAATAAGCTTATCTGTCTATAAAAACCTTGCTGGGATTTAGACAGGAAGTGCATTAAACCTATAGGTCAATCTGGGGAGATGTACATGTTTACAATGTTGAATCTTCCAATGCACAAACATGGTATGTCTCTCCATTTACTTAGATATTCTTTTATTTCTTTCATGAGCATTATGTATTTTTCAGCAAACAGATCCTCTACATGTGTAAGTATATATCTAAGTAATTCATTTTCTTTGGAGCAGTTGTAAATGTATGTGTTTTAAATTTTGGCTTACATATGTTTATTGTTAGTGTAAAGAAATGTAATTGGTTTTTGTATTTTGATCTTGTATTCTGTGACCTTGCTGAAGTCACTTATTCTAGGAAGTTTTTTGGTAGATTGCTTGGGATTTTCTATATATACAATCATGTTATCTGCAAATAGAGATAGTTTTATTTCTTTCTTCTAAGTCTCTGTGTCTTTTACTTGTTTATCTTGCCTTACTGCAATGCCTAAAACTCCCAGCACTGTGTCGAATAAGAATGATGAGAACAGGTATCCTGATCTTATGGGCAATGTATTCACTCCTTTTACCATTAAGTATCATATTAGCTATAGGTATTTTGGGCAGGTATTTTTTATCAAGTTGAAGTTTCCCTTTATTCCTAACTTGCTAAGAGTTTTTATAAATATTAGATTTTGTCAAATGCTTTTTCTGCATCATTTTTATGAACATATGGTATTTCTTCCTTAGCTTATCGAGATGGTGGAGTACGTTGATTTTTTAATTTTTAAATTTTTATAAATTTATTTTATTTTATTTATTTTTGGCTGCGTTGGGTCTTTGTTGCTTTGCGCGGGCTTTCTCTAGTTGCAGCGAGCAGGGGCTACCCTTCGTTGTGGTGTGCGGGTTTCTCATTGCGGTGGCTCCCCTTTGCAGTGGCTTCTCTTGTTGCGGAGCATGGGCTCTAGGTGCGCGGGCTTCAGTAGTTGTGGCTCGTGGATTGTAGAGCACAGGCTCAGTAGTTGTGGCACACGGGCTTAGTTGCTCCACAGCATGTGGGATCTTCCCAGACCAGGGATCGAACCCGGTGTCCCCTACATTGGCAGGCAGACTCTTAACCACTGCGCCACCAGGGAAGTCCCTGATTTTTTTAGTATTAAACCAGATTTACATTTCTGGAATAAATCCCACTTGGTCATAGTATATAATTCATTGAGTACAATGTTGAATTTGGTTTGCTAATATTTTACTGAGGATTTTTACATTTAAGTCCATGAGAAATATTGGTCTGTAGTTTTCTTTTTTTGTACTGTACAGTTTTGGTATCAGGGTAACACTGACCTCACAAAATGAGTTGAGAAATGTTCCACCCTCTTCTGTTTTCTGGAAAAGATTATATAGAATTGGTGTTAATTTTTCAAATATTTGGTAGACTTCTCCAGTAAAACCATTTGGGGACAGCTTTTTAATTATGAATTCAATTTGTTTAATGGTTATAGGACTATCAAGATTATCTTATTTCCTCTTCAGTGAGTTTTTGATAGTTTGTGGTTTTCAAATAATTGAGCCATTTCTTCTCTAAGCTTTTGGATTCATGAGCATTATGAAATAATAACAGTTACACAGGCTGTCCTTTTGACATGTCTGCATCATTCTTTGAGCATTTCCAAGTTCATCTTGTACTCTCTGGAATCATCCTTGGAGGACCTGAGCACTAGTTAATGCTCATTGCTTTTATGCCCTTTCAATGGACAGAGCTAAGACGTGTGTGTGTGTGTGCACGTGCGAGTGCGTGTGTGTGTGTATACATGTGAGATTTTTAATACTGATTTAGTTCCTTTAATGGCTATAGGCGTATTCACATCTCCTAGTTTTCTTGAGTCAGTTTCGGTAAGTCATGTGTATCTAGGACATTGCTCATGTAATCTAATCTAAATAATAGCTTATGATTTTTTTGAAGCATTTGTATGTCTGTCATTGGGCTCTCCTTTTGTTTCCTGATATCATTTACGTACTCTTCCTTTTTTCTTGATCAGTCTCACTGGAGGTTTGCCTCTTTGATTCATCTTTATGAACTCCCAGCCACAGGGTTTTTATACATCTGGTAGCTCAGGCTTGTTGGTGCTCTTGCTAAGATCTTTTTTGGCTGCATGATACATCAATTTTTGAAAGAGACATGTTACAATCTCTCACTATGGATGTTGATTCATCCATTTTTCCTTGATACTCTCTAATTTTAGCTTTATCTTTCTTGAGACCATGTTGTTGGGGACATAAGCCATTATAATTATTATATCTTCCTGGTGAGTTGAACCTTTCAATCATTAATTGAACCTCTTTTTTACCCATAGTAGTTTGTTTGTTTTACTTAAAGTCTCCTTCTTTTCCAGTGGTAGCTGTAAAATGGTGTTCCCCTGACCCCTCCTCAGGCTTGATTAATTTGCTATAACAGCTCACAGAACTCAGGAAACCTGTCTACCCACTAGATTACTGATTTATTGTGATGAGGAGACACATAAGGCGAGGTCCCCAATGAAGGAGCTCTGTTCTTGGGGAGCTTGGTGCCCAGCACAGCGGCCCACAGAAACGGTCTGGTTCCATGCCATGGAAGCTTTCCAAAAAGGGCCAAAAAGCTGTCCTTTTGGGTTTTTATGGAGGCTTCATTATATAGGCATGATTGATTAAATCGTTGGCCGTTGGTGATTGATTCAACCTCCACCCGCCCCTACCCACCCCTTCCCCAGAAATCAAGGAATGGGAACCAAAAGTTCCAACCCTCTGATCACAGGGTTGGTCCTCCTGGCAACCAGCTTCCAAAAGTCGCTTCATCACAGAACAAAAGACTCCTGTATCACTCTCTGCACTTAGGAAATTCCAAGCATTTGTGAGCCAGGAACTATGGGCGAAGACCAAATGTATATGAGAAGTGTATGTTGGTCATCTGAATGACCAAATATATGCTTCTTCTAAATCACACTGTCACATACTTCTGTGAAACTCCGTTCTCTTTACCTCTCTTTGCAGCATGAGTACTGCATACATCAGATCTTTTAACGTTAAAAACCCAACACTACACAGTTGTAATTGCTTTACCGTCTGCAGCCGTTTCCTTTGCCCAGTGCAGCTTTGCTTCCACGTACCTCTTTCACTGTCACTGGCACATACATTCCAGGTATATTACCTTTCCATATGTTATGGGCCCAACACTACACTATAGATATATTATTTTATACATTTGCCTTTTAATTAAGTTGAGAGAATAAAGGAGGAAAAATACGCATTTATACTGTCTTATAATTACATAATTGCCTTTTCTAGCACTTTTTGGTTTTTTGTATGGATTTAGATTATTCTCTGAGGGTCACCTGCTTTTTGGCGCAGAGCTTCCTTTGGTGTTTCTTATCCTGGGAGTCGGAAAGCACAAGTTCTCTCAGGTTTTGTTTACCCGGGAAAGTCTTCATATTTGAAAGGCAGCTTTGCTGGATGGAGAACTCTTGGTTGACAGCTTGTCCTCTGAGCACTTAGAATTCATTATCCCACCGCTTTCTGGCCTCTTGGCAGTAAATCTTACTGGGATTCACAATAAGTATTGTGTCATTTTTCTTGCTCTTTTTAAGATTTCCGCCCTCTCTGACTTCCCGCTTTCTCCCTGTGCCGTGTCTGATGTGTTAGTTCTTTGTGTTTATCCTACTTGAAGTCCATTGAGCTTCCTAGATGTGCAGAATTTCGCTTTGCAGTGAATGTGGGCATCTTTGTCCGTTGTGTCTCCAGATGGTTTTCCTGCATCTCCAAGGGCTCTGCTCATTTTCTTCATCCTTCCTCCCTCTGTTCGAGCAGGAACAGTTTTATGTAAGTTTCTTGCCCTGCACGCTCCTGATTACATGGGTTACACAGATTTGACTCCAGTCAAGTGTGGCACAGACCCAAGGTGTGGCGTCTTCTGCGAGTTTTCCTAGATGTCCCTACCCCACTGAGAGACCAGAACATCTCCTTCTCATGTCCCCGAGGAGAACCACGCCTCCGCCTCAGCCCTCATGCCCAGCATTGGGCGTGTCTCCTAGCCGCTTGAGGGCCTGCGCCTTCACCCCCTCTTGTCTCGCACCAGCAGTTCTTCCTCCTCTGGTCCCAGTCGGCTTTGCACGAATTCACTGTGTGTCTCAGGTCCAGTGGAACGTCTCCCAAGGCTCATTTGAGATACATTCTGATGCTAAAAGGGCTGGTACTCGTGACATCTGCATTTTATAATGGAGGGAATCTCATATGTAATGTGCTTAGGCACTTGAAAGCAAGCGCTTCTCCCCGGGCTCTCTGTCCCTGCTGTCTGCTCGTGGCCAGGTATGCTGAGCAGCGTGTTGTCCTGACAGTGTGTCAGGCGGCCTCTCAGCCCCTCCCTGTGACCATGGGCAGACCCACCACCCTGGAAGGGGCTGCTCCAGGTCCATCTTGCCAACTCCTCTGCTGTCATGCTGACCCAGGCCCGGGTGGGGAGTCAGGGCTCCTCTGGCTGGTGACCCACATACCTCTTCCTATTGCAGGTCAGACGTGTGTCGACATCAAGGACAACGTTGTGGATGAAGGGTTCTACTTCACCCCCAAAGGAGACGACCCGTGCCTGAGCTGCACCTGTCACAGAGGGGAGCCCGAGATGTGCGTAGCTGCCCTGTGCGAGCGTCCCCAGGGCTGCCAGCAGTACCGCAAGGACCCTAAGGAGTGCTGCAAGTTCATGTGCCTGGACCCAGGTGAGATGGCGAGCTTGGCCTTGCGTGGGGGTGCGTGTTCACACGGCAGCTGTGACCAAGGGCTGCAGGCCTGTCTCCTCTCCTGGTAACACTCAGAACTGGCTTCCATCGTGGTCCCCATTGGAGCTCTTCCTGTTTCTGAGTGTGGTGACGTGGAAGGTGATGACAGTTTCTGTTGCTTGCCATTGTCAGTCTTTACTGTTAGAATCTTTAAGAAAAAGATTAAATATTACCCACAGTTTTGACATAAAACTCCTCCCCGCTCGGTGGTGACTCACGGTGGACGCCAGGGGCCATGTGGTCTCTGGGTGACCCTCCTCCTTCCACTTCTGATAAAAGAGCAGCGGGTGGGACTGTCCTTTCAGCCTTTAGCACAGCAACTCATGCAGCTGATTGTTCTCCACGCCAGAACAGCTGGCATCTCCCTGTGAATTTAGGACCTCAAGAGAAACGTAAATCAGAAGCATGAATTTCAGTATGAGCGACACGGGCTTGTGGGCCCCACAGCGGACGGCTTGGGCAGGGCCCATGGAGGGAAGCTGGAGCCGCATGTGAGGGCCACACACCGAGAGCCGTCCTGCTCCCCAGGGCCATCAGGGGAAGCCAGACAGCGTCAGGCTGGCTGAGGCTCGGCAGGCGGGTGCTCTGGCGTGTATCCCAAACCCGTGTGGCTGGCTGTGGTGCATGCAGAGGCCATGTTTGCGAGGAGCCAGCAGGGGACATGGAGCTGGGGCGCGCTCAGGCCTCCCCGTCCCACAGGGTAGATTTTACCCACTACTGAAGGGCACGTGCCTGCAGACGTCTGACAAGCCAGTTGGGTGCCTGCCAGGTCTCCTGCGCCCCAGCCACATCACTCCAGCCTCCAGCTTACTCACCTTCCACGGGAGTCAAATGCTGGCTTTCACAAGTCTCTTCACCTGGATTCCTGGTTCCATTTCTCAGGAGTTGACTTCTGCTGCCTTGACTCTCTGTCCAGGCTCTGTAAGAATGACCAGACATATACAAGGGTGACTCATCTGTGGGCATGCATGGCCCATGGAGCCCACCCAGCTCTGAGGACTTCTCAGCAGACCACGGCCTTCAGGGCATCTGGGCAGGATCAGAGCTGCCACAGGCCTCTCTCCAGTGCAGCCAGAACAGCCCAGTCAGGGCCTCACCCTGCCCCACACTGTGGCCTTGCTTCTGCAGCCTTCTGACTGCCTCCCAGGCCAAGCATCCTCTCCTGGGAACTGCCCACACTGCACGAAGGAAAGAGACACCAGGAAAATATCTCCTTCAACAAGGCTAGGACGTCTGCTCTCACCACCATGTTTGGGGTTGTATGGGAGGTCAAGGGCAATGTCAGAAAAGGCATCCAGACCAGAAGGGAAGAAATGGAATCATTTCTTGTTGTAGATGATCTGATTGTCTGTGTAGAAAATCCCAGAGGATCTACAAGAATGTTACTAGAATTAATAAATGTGTTTAGTTTAGCAAGGTCTCCAGATACAAGGTCAATATGCAAAAATCCATTATGTTTATATATACTACCTGTAAAAAGTTGGAAATTGAAATTTTTAAGAAAAGTACCATTTATAGTAGCACCAAAAACCATGAAATACTTAGGTACAAATCTTACAAAATATGCACACCGTCTGTATGCTACAAATCGTTAAGACACTGATGAAAGAAATCAAGGGCATAAATAAAAGGAAAGGTATACCATGTTCATGGATCAGAAGACTCAATATCACTAAGAGGTTAATTCTCCCCAAATTATCTATAGATTCTGTACAGCACCAACCAAAATTCCAGCAGAGTTTTTTATATACATTAACAAGCTGATTCTAAAATTCATGTGGAAAGGCAAAGGAATTAGAATAGCCAAACCAGTTTTTAAAAATTAGAACAAAGTTGGAGGATTCATGACACCAGATATAAAACTTACTATATAGTCATAGTAAGCAAAACAGAGTGATTTTTTAGCAAAAGAATGGACACATAGATCAGTGGAACAGAATAGAGAGTCTAGAAATAGTCTACACTTATGTGGTCAACTGCTGTTTAGCCAAGGTACAAAGACAATTCAATGAAGAAAGGATAGTCTTTCAACAAATGGAGCTGGAACAATTGGACATCCATAAGCAAAACAAAAAAATTAACCTTACACTACACTTCTTGCAAAATGGTCATACACCTATGTAAAACTTTAAATTATAAAATTTCTAGAAGAAAACATATGTTCTTTTATTTTTAATTTTTATTGGGGTATAGTTGATTTACAATGTTTTAGTTTCAGGTATACAGCAAAGTGAATCAGTTAGACATATACGTATATCCACTCTTTTTTTAGATTCTTTTCCCATATAGGCCATTACAGAGTACTGAGTAGAGTTCCCTGTGCTACACAGTAGGGTCTTATTAGTTATCTATTTTATATATAGAGTAGTGTGTATATGTCAATCCCAACCTCCCAATTTATCCCTCCCCCCCAACATATGTTCTTTTAAAATTAAGCCTTTTAAAAGAAAACAGGAGAAAAATCTTTGTGACCTTGGGATACGCAACATTTTTAGATCAAAAGCATGGTCCACAAAAGAAACATTGATAAATTAGACTTCATCAAAATTGAAAACTTCTGCTCATTGAAAGACCCTTAAAGAAATGAAAAGATAAACCACCAACAGAGAAACACAAATCGGACAAAGGTCTTGTATTCAGAGTATTTAAAGAACTCTTAAAACTCAGTAAGAAAACAAACCACCCTGTTAAAAAATGGGCAGAGGCTCACTTGACCAGAGCAGATGCACGAAGTCAGCCAAGCACCTGAAAAGATGTTCAACGGTCATTCGGCTCATTCAGGAATCAAATGGACGCTGAGCAACGGCCTTTCCTTCCGTCCTGCGCTGGTGCCCGGGCTTGGGGCCGAGAGGTGAAGTGCTGGCCATGCACCAGCCGGTAGCAGAGCCTGCATCAGGGACCAGGCACCCGCCTCCGATTCCTGCTGAGCTTCGGCTCCACCTGCTTCCTCTGCAGAGACTGGATGCTGTTGTTGGCACCGAGCCCGGTGGGGCACCAAGCTCCTGGTGGTGGCCTGGGGAGGCCTGGGCAGGCTCAGGCATCAGACCAAGGGTCAGGCCAGCGACCTCCGGGGCCCCTTCCATTCAGCAGTGTCTGCCGCAGCAGGATGTGTCTTCTGTCGGGGCCCAGGGCTGGCCAGGGACCTGCAGCCTGGACCACAGCAGGCAGCCCCACCTGGCACTGTCCGGACCCCATGGAGGGACCTGCCATGTTGGGGGCCCCCGGGGGCCCCTGGCTGGCCTCTGACCCCTGGGACAGTACTCTTTTCTTCATGTCTGACTGCTGGTGCCTCTTCCTGGTGAGTACCATGGATGATGGGGACCTTGGCCATGTCCTTGGGCTTATTTTAGGACTGAGCAGGAATTAGTCATTGCAGAGGCCCGCTGCTTTAGGTAACCCCCCACCCTGGGGTCTCTGAGCTGGCCGCCAGTTAACAGACATGTCAACAGCCCCCTGGGCTGACAGACCTCCTCCCGGACGGGGATGAAATGTTCCCTTGAGACCGGCATCAGAACAGCAGCTAATTGGTGAGAGGATGTTTCCTTTCACACATTTACTCCAGTGTTGTCAGCAGTAAATGCAGCTTTGGGGGAAGCTTTCTGGCCCCATGGGAGGAGGGCCAGTGTGAGCCTGGCCATCCAATTGGCACCTGTGTTGGCTGTGAAGTGTCTCCTCAGGGCTGGCGGTTGGGGACTTGCCCATGTGGCTGTTGCAGAGGTGGGAGTGGACACAGAGGCTCCCATGGCTCAGGTCACTCCTGCCCCGTGAAGCTCCCTGGCTTCCACGCTGCGTCTGGAGGCAGGTGTTCCCAGATCCCCCGGGTTCCGATTCTGTGACTCGGCAGAAGTGGCAACCTCACGCAAGCGAGAGCCCTGGGAATGCCCGACACCGTTCTCTCCCTCTCTGCCTCGCACCAGCACCTCTCCTAGCAGCTCCCAACAAGCCTGGTGTGCGCCGGGCAGGGCAGGTCAGACCCTGAGCTAGTGGCTAGCGGGATGTTGAGTTGCATCCCCGGCCTCTGCCCACCAGGTGCCAGAAGTGCCTCCCCCGCCTGCTGTTGGGGACCACCAAAGGTATCACCAGAAGCTGCCAGTGTCCCCGGGAGTGCAGAGTCACCCTGGTGAGGCCCCTGGACACGTGCGGTCAGAGGCACGGGGCCCTTAGCAGAGCACCCTGCAGCTGCGGCCTCCACAAGCAGAGGACTTTGGGACGCTTGGCTGGCGGGGCGGGGTTGGTGCTCACCATAGAGCTGCTGCCCAGGCCCTAGGCCCCCACCGCCCCTGCCCAAGACATCCGGGTGGAGGCCTGACTCTGGCCCCCCGAGGAAGCTGCTGCAGGACCCTGGGCCTCCACCACGGAGCTGGCCCAGAGCAGGCCCTGCCCAGCCTTACTCGGGCGGGCGCTATGACCCGATGGGGAGAGGAGCGTGAGTTGCGGGGGGGGGAGGTTCCCGTGTGAAGACTTCCTCCCTGGGTGCCCCCTCTCCATCCTGCGAGACCGTGAGTGCGCAGTCGAGTCCCTGGTGGTGGCCCTCAGGCTCCCCACCCACAGAGAGGGCGGACAGGAGGGTGGGCGTGGGGAGGTCAGGAATCAGAACAGCCAACGCATGTATGTTTAGCTGAATCACTGTGTTGTACACCTGAAACTAACACAACATTGTTAATCAACTGTACTCCAATATAAAATAAAAAGGTAAAAAAAATGAATCAGAACAGACACTGACAGGGCTGAGGGTAGACAGGGGCTGTAAACAGGGACTTTGGGGTCCAGAGGAAGCTGCACCTGCATCCTCTCCTGATCACCTGTGGGGTCCAGGTGACCCCAGCCTCCACATGTGAGCACTGCTGGGTGTAGGGGCGGGGCAGAGAGCTCTGGGCCCCCCGTAGGACTGAAGCCAAGCTCTGAACTCAGGCCACTGACACAGCCCTGCTGACCTCAGCTCCCCTGCATCAGGGAGGACCTGGGTGCTGCGGCCGGATGCGCAGTCCTGCTTAGCACCCCGTCCAGCCCCGAGTGGCTTCCGGGGCTCAACCCCAGCGATGGGGGCAGGTGGGGAATGGGGTGGGGACAGAGCCTTCAGGAGGGGCTGAGGTCGGACTGCGGCGTCCTGGTGGCTGTGTGCGGGGCCTGGTGCTGGAGGGGCAGGAGGTACACTGCCTGGGGGGCAAACCCCCCTCCTGAGAGCAGCTCTCCCCGTCCGCACAGACGGCAGCAGCCTGCTGGACTCCATGGCCAGCGGGATGCGTCTGATTGTGAGCTGCGTGTCCTCCTTCCTCATCCTGTCGCTGCTGCTCTTCATGGTCCATCGGCTGCGCCAGAGGCGCCGGGAGCGCATTGAGTCCCTGATTGGAGCAAACCGTGAGTGCCCAGCCCTGCCGCCCACAGCGGCTCAGCCGCGGTCCCAGGGCAGGGAGGAGGAAGACAGGGCTGCCCGGCAGCTGTGCCCTGCCCGCTCCTGCTCCCACTCCCGGGCTGAGCCACACGAGTGTGGTGGGAGGGGCGCCAGCCCTGGCCCCCCAGGGTGTGTGGGCACCTGCCGGGGCAGCCTGCCCAGTAAAGACCTTGGACACCCGTGGCTGGTGGCAGCTTAGGGAGCATGGCCCACCCTCCTCAGCCCACGTTCTCTGCCACAGCCAGTGCCTGCGTAGAGTTTCTGAGATTCCCCCTTGTCTCAGTGAGCAAGCCAGGAGGCTTCCCAGCCCCTGTGGGGAGGCGGGCTGAGGATCATGGTGATGAGAGACCACAGCTGCTGTGTTAGGGCCCCAGGGCCTCCGAGGGCACATGTGTCAGGTCTGAAGGCCCCACGTCACGGTGCGCCCTCCTGGAGATGGAGCTGCAGGGTGGGCAGCACGCCGAGGCCGTCGCGGGTCAGGCCCAGATGCTCTGAGAGCCCAGTTTCCGCGGGCCGGAGCTGTTGGGTGGGGCTCCCAGTGTGGATGGCAGGTAGCAGCTGGACACAGGCGTGTGACTGTCGGAGTGTGTGGTGCCCTGGGCCTGGACGTGGCAGGTCCAGCCCAGGAGTGACGGCTCCGTGCTTGTTTCTCTCTCCGACTGCCCAGTGCACCACTTCAACCTTGGCCGAAGGATCCCTGGCTTTGATTATGGCCCAGATGGGTTTGGCACGGGCCTCACACCGCTGCACCTCTCCGACGATGGGGAAGGCGGTACTTTCCATTTCCATGACCCTCCCCCTCCCTACACCGCGTACAAGTACCCGGACATCGACCAACCCGATGACCCGCCGCCACCCTACGAGGCCTCCATCAACCCGGACAGCATGTTCTACGACCCTGCAGGTGACCCCCAGGGCAAGGGAGCCGTGGGTCACAACCAGCCGGCATGCGGGCCAAGGCCCTGTGGCCCCCCAACTTCTGCCCAACCTTCTGCTTTCGCTTTGGTTTTCCCTTTAAGATGGTCCCACCGTCTGGGGTGGGCACACTCTTCCCAGGGTTGCAGATGGCCACTGGCAGTGGTCTCCCTGCCCCTGCCTCCCTCCCGGGAACTCCTGTTAGTGAGCAGCCCTCGGGGCCCCCTCAGCAGGGCCCTGTGGGGAGCGGGGTGCCCGGACGCTGGGCTGTCAGGCATGGTGCACGTGTGGTGAGCTGAGGAGACACCCCCTCGGCATGCCCTCCTGTCCAGCGGTCACTTAGTCTGTTGTTCATCTGATACTGTGGAAAATCATTCCTCACAGGCAAAGCAGAAAGAACAGCAGGTGTCCTGCCCATGGCCCGACCTGTCCCTGTCCCTGGTGTGCACGCAGGTGTCCCATCCCGATTCCCTGTGTGTTAAACACACATGCACACATGTAACACAGCAGGCTGGGCTTTGCAAGGCTGGCACTGCTGTGTTCTTGGTCTGTTCCATCAGTTAGTCCCGTCCTTTGTGGTCTGCACAGGCAGGAAAGCCTTGGATTTGACCTCTGTCCTTGGGACACTTGATTGTCACAATATGCTATCCAGGGGGCCAGGGTGGGTAGGACGAGGGGTGCTTCTGGGGGAGCAAGTCCCAGATGCCTCCGTAGACCAGGCTGCAGGGGAGCAAATGCTCCCCGGGGCAGGACGGCAGGACTGCTGGGCCGGGGGTGTTGGCCAGGGGAACGGCGGTGCTGGGTCCTTGAGCCCTGAGCTTTCAGAGAGCATCTGCGGGAATAAGGAGGGGCTGCCACCAGGTCTCCCTCAGACCAGGGTGTTCTGCAGACCCCAGACAGTTGGCTGGGCTGCCTGCTCTGGCCCATCTCCCGCACTTGCCCCCGTGTTCCAGCCCATGTGTAACACATGTGAGCCCTGCCTGGACCCCCAGAGTCTGAGAGGGTTTCCCCCTCCCCTCCCTTTGATCTGCTGACTCAGTCAAAGCGTGTCCCCTACGCACACATCATGCTTTGCTCACGGCTGTACCCCTGCTCCAGCCCCACGCAGCCCACTGCATGGCAAAGGTACGGGGTGAGCACGGTGGAGCCCTGTGGGGCAGGCTGTCCCCTGCCCGGTGGTGTTGGTGGGAGCAGGCAAGCAGGAAGAGCATACCCTGAGCCGGGACCACCCCCTGCTGACCCCCATCTCCTCCCACAGATGATGACGCCTTTGAGCCAGCAGAGGCCGCCCCACCGACCACAGGGGATGGTGGTGGTGAGGGTGCAGCACCCCGGCGCCTGGAGCAGCCCCTGCCCACCCCCAGGGCCTCTCTGGCCGAACTGGAAGACTCAGCCGACAGCAGCAGTGTCCTCCTCGTGCCCCCTGACCCTGCCCAGAGTGGCAGTGCCCTGGCCACAGAGGCGCTGCCGGGGGGCGGCCGCCACAGCCGAAGTTCCCTCAATACCGTGGTGTAGAGGACGGCGGGCCCGCAGCCCAAATGGGCAGGGAGCACCTGTTTGCTATCGAGAAAAACGCTGATCCCCTTGGGAGACTTGAGGGGCCCTTGAGTGAGCCTGGACCCAGCTGCACAGCTGCACCCCTGACGGCGGGCACACAGACACTGCGCCAGCCCCCAGAGCGCCAGCACCTGCCCGAGGGTCCTTGGGGGCTTCAAACACACGCGTAGCTTTGGGTCACTTTTTCTTTTTAAACGGCAGAAGGATGACAGAGTTCATGAGACCACACGTGTCAGGAGCAGGGAACAAAGGAGGCGCCATACGATCTAGCGGGGCTGGACACTCCAGCTCTGGTGGGCTTGCTTGCTGCCACTCGCCCTCCAGAGGAGCCCGGGCTGCCGTGCGCGCCTTGCCAGCCGCCACTCAAGAAGGCGTGCCCGGGTGGCGGGTGTCTAAGGACTGTCAGTGCAGTCGAGACAGATGGCCTTGGAGGTTGTTGCCACAAGGGCTGCTCTGGGGGTGGTCCCCCAGGTCCAGTTGTGAACATCCCGCTGTGGGGGCTGGGGGCTGGCCTGGTGCCCGAGGCCCTGAGGAGGACAGCTGGGAAGGAGGCTGGACTCTGTACTGTCTTTCCAGCTGGGCTCCGTGAAGCCCAGTTCCACACCAGGAGGCCTGGGCCCCACCCCAACCATTTTCTCCCCAGCATCGCAATGCGTGGCCCACCCTGGGCAGCTCTGGGGTCGGGCTGGGGCCTTTAGCCATGCATGAGTGTCCTGGCCCTGGATCCGCCACCGGGGCTGGCTCCTGCCTGCTACCCTCTGGAGCCCCCACTCCTGCTGAATTTGCCCCTGGGCCTGGCCTGCCCCCACCCCACCTTGTTTGTGCCATAAGGGTTGTGTCTTTAGGGGGAGGGATGGCTGAAATTCACATCCTGGGCTGTCCACCTCCCGGAAGTCCACTTGCTGCCCACCACCACCACCCCTGGAGCCACGTGCCCGGTGGCCACATGCCACCTTCCTGTCCCCAGCAGCAAGGTGCTGGGTGTCCTACCCTGGGGGGCCTTTGACTGAGGGTCACTGTTGCCTGTTTCTGGGCAGTGGTCTTGTCTCCTGACACGGGGTTTTAGCATTTCTGAGGTTTGGAGGTTAAGCGGGTTTTGTGCGATTTTTAGCACATTCATATCTTTTCTATGTTGAATGTCTGGATCTTTTCTTTGTTGTGTGCATGTGTATCTGTGTGCGTATGTGTGTGTATGTGTCTAAGTGTTTGCAGGTGGTGGCGGTACAGGGGGACTCAGGCCTGGGGCCCCCATTTCCAGGGCCAGCCATGGCGTGCTGGGCGGCCCCGAGGCGTGGCCCTCAGCTGAGAGCAGAGAGCCCTTCCCTGGCCCCTCGCGCCCTCCCAGACCAGCAGTGAGTGGGGGATGACTTGAAGTGGGTGCTCTGTGGTGACAGGCCTCGCTGGCACAGTCTATTTCTGGACACATTCTCAGAGTCTCTCATTGGGGACCGTTTTGTTCTTCCCTGGGCAGCATGAGCTTCTCAAGTTGCCCACAGACCGGGGCTCGGCCCACAGGAGCCAGAGTGCTGCAGGCAGCCCCACACGGGCAGGCTGCGTGCCGAGCAGGCCTGCACTCCCCCTGCCAAGGGCTGGGACTGGAGACTGGCTGCACTGGCTGCTGAAGACAAAGCAGAAAGCGTGTCCTGCCTCCACTGTGTTCTGGGCACAGAGCAGCTGTCACAGGCCTTGTTGGTGCTAGGTGAGGGTCCTGAGCACTCCTGCTTTGGAGTGGGCTCCCCCGTGGAGCCCCAGAGGGGCCTGGCCCCAACAGCTTAGGGTCCCTCCCAGCCCCCATGTCTCTGGCCCAGGCCTCAGACCCGTGTGTACAGGGCAGGGTGGCTGGCACTAGATGTGTGGGACTGGGGACTTCCTTGGGGACTGAAGGACTGCTGGGCCAGTTGGGCGTGTGGGAGTCACTAAGGAGGTGGCCTGAAGCAGGTCGTGGGGGCCACAGAGGGGGGCCTGCTTCTGGACAGGCCAGGGCTCTGGGGTTGCTCAGCCCACGTGCAGCACTGCTTCAGGCTTTGCCTGCTGCCCGCAGTGTCCCCAGGAGCTAGTGCCCCAGGGGCTGAGCTCCAGTGGGGGTGGGGGTGGGGGAGCAAGGGGAGAGGTGGGGTCGGCCTTCTGCCTAGGCCCACCATCGTGAGATCTGGTTGTGCTCCGTGGTCAGACGAATCCCGACCAGCCCTGGCTGAGAGTCTTGTGCTCCTGTGAGAGCTGCTGACCTGCTTGGTGGGGGTGGGTGTCTATATGCCATTGTCTCAAGGCCTGTTTATGTTTTCCTTTCACTAAGGGTTTTTAGTTTGGGTTTATTTTGGTTGGGTTGGCAACTAATTCTTTTCTTAAGATGCTGTGAGAACCATTTCATCCGAATGCCAAATAAATTTGTGTTCTGGAAGAAGTGTGGTCCGTCCTCGGTGCGGCCCCAGCTGGAGCAGGAGGCTCCAGCCAAGTTGGGGCCGAGGGACAGGTGCAGAGGTGGCTGCGTGGAGGAGTTGGGCCACCTCTGGAAGCCAGGGCAGGCGTGGGGTTCTGAGATACCTATCCCTTCCGTTCTCTGACCGTGGTCTTTTCAATAATTTCTCAGTTCCTGATGTGAGGAAAGAGGGCGCCCAGGGGACTCAGCCTCGGGTGGGTCCTCGCGCTGGCCGGGCAAGGGGTTGGTTTAGGAAAGGCACTGGTGAGGCCCCTGGGGGCTTGGGGAGGCGGCCCTCGGGCCTGAACACCTGCGGGGCGGCGGGCGGTCCGGTCAGCACCGCGGACAGCGCCTTGGGGGGTTCGGGGCGCGGCCCTCGCGCTTGGGAAGGCGCGCCCGCCGAGCGCATTCCGGTGCGTCGTCTTCTCTCTTGGCTACTCGCGGGGCGGGGCTCCTGGTCTCCAGCCTCCATTTCCTCATCTGTAAATGGGCATAGTAATAGCATCCCCCCACCCAGGAATAGTTGGGGGGTGGGGGTTCCGTGAAAGCGTGCAGCTTGGGTCGACGCCGGAGTTTGTGGCTGGCAGCCGTCCCCGCCCCGGGATCGAGTGCCTGGCGAGCTCCAGCTGTCTCCCCACTGGAGGCGCCGCCCCTCCGACCCTCCCCGCGTCTGGAGCCCCCAGGACTCAGCCACGCCCCTAACACCCCGCTGGTAAATTCACCGCCCTCGCTGGCTTCCTCGGCCCGCGTCCTCCGCCACTTACTGCAGCACCATGCGGTCCCCAGACTTGGCGCTCGCCTTCCTCGCCGTGCCGCTGGTGGTGCGCGCCGACTCGGAGGGTGAGCACAGGACCCTGCCTTTCTGCTCTGCCCTACCCTCCCCGGACGCTCCCTCTTCTCCGCTTTAGGCCCTGCCCCTAGTTGGGGGGGGGCGTCTTTTGGGGAGGAGAGGTTGGAATTGGGGCGACAGGAGAATAGGGTCTGCCTGGCATCCACTGGCCAAAGCCCTGTGCTCCCACCCTTGGACCCCGGCTGGGATGGCGCTCAGGGCCCAGATGGCCTGCGTCAGCCCAGTCCCCTCCCACCGTCTGCAGGTGCCTGGTGCTATGACTCCCAGGACGCAAAGTGTGGTGAGGACAGACTGTTGTGTGAGGCTGTGTGGCATTGGTCTGTGTCCTGTGTCCACTGCACTTCTGTGGTCTCTGCGGGTTTTCTGTCTGTAGTCCTGGGTCGCAGCGATTGGGAGCCCACAGCGTGTGGACTGTCCCCCTGTGTGTGTGTCCGGGTCTGTGGCTGCTGTGCTCTCCAGTCCTGCTGTGTGTGCCAAGCTGCTCACATCAGGTGGGACCCATAAGCGTGCCGTGTGGCCAGCCCACATGTGAGCAGGTCGTGGAGGTCCCCAAAGTTGGCATGTGACTGGGTGCCAGGAGGCTTTCCCAGGCCCCTTCCCTGTGGAGCAGCTGCCTGTAGGGGCTGTACCTGTGATGGTGTTGCAAACACTATGGCCAGGCCAGGTTTGGGGGGGTGGCAGTTGTGACCCTTCAGGTGGGGGCTCTTCCCTGGGTGTGTGTGGAGGGAGGAGGAGGGCCACCTTTGTGCACCCCCATGTCTCAGCCCCCCTAGAGACCTAGACCTGTTCCCCCAGGCCCCACCCACTGGAAGGAGATGGCCCCAGCCTGTGGGGCCCAGGCCAGTCCCCCATCAACATCGACCTTCACCGGGTCCAGTGGGACCCCACCCTTGGACCTTTCATCTTCCAAGGCTATGACTCAGCACCTCCAGGCCCGTGGACCCTGGAGAATGATGGTCATGCAGGTCAGCACCCTGGGTCAGGCCCCCCCTCCCCCAGACAAGGACAGCAACCCCCTGCACAAGGATCAGGATCCCCACACAGGAGATGAGACACCCTACAGAGACCAAGGACTCCCCACAAGGGTCAGGAACCCCTACAGATGGGTTAAGAGCTTCTACATAAGGATGGGAATGCCCCCACAGGAATCAAAATCTCCATAAATGGCACAGGAAGCTCCACACACAGTGGTCAAGACATCCCCCAATGGAGGTCTGGAACCCCCACATAGAGGTGCCAGGAACCCCCTACCAGTAGCAATCAGCCATTGTCCCCGAGGACCAGAAGTCAGGGCGTACCCAGAGGTCAGAACTTACGGAGTCACCACAACCCCCAACAATCCCATAGCTGAGGTGGATCAGGACCCCCGCCACGGGAGGCCGCCTTCTCCCCTCCGTGCAGGGTCGGGGGTTTCCACTGCAGTCTGTGGAGCCCCACCTGGCCAGCCAGCAGAGGGGCCTGGACACCCAGAGTGTCGTAGTTCCAAAGAGGCCCAGCCGGGGGGCAGACTGGCCTGAGGGGGTACCTTTGCTCGCACCTTGTGCCCTAATGGCACGAGGGCAGCTGAGTGCGGGAAAGAGAGGGTGTCATTTGTTCCCTCCCCCTCAGTGCTCTGCACGGACACTGGTCCACAGAGCCTGCTGGAGATGCAGGGCGCCAGGCTGCCACCACCAGCGTACCGTGCCCTGCAGCTGCACTTCCACTGGCGGGGGCCCGGGGTGAGCAGGCTCAGAGCACAGCCTGGACGGGCAGCACCACCCCATGGAGGTGGGCCTGGTCTTGGGGAGGGGTGGCGGGAGTGCCCCATGGAGGCCAGGGCAGCCTGGTGGGAGTAGCTGGCTACCTCCCATAGTCTGTGTCTCCCCAGATGCACGTGGTCCATATGAACACCCGGTACCAGAGCATAGGGGAGGCCCGAGGTCACCCTGATGGTCTGGCAGTGCTGGCCGTGCTCTTGACGGTGAGGGAGGGGCCGTGTGCCTCCTGGCAGGGAGGGGGGCTGCTGTGTGACAGCCTGCTTTCAAGAAAGGGGGTCCATGGGGGTCTGTAGAGGGGGCAGGTGGCCTGTGTAATCTTGGGTGGGCATTGGGGCCCCTAGAGGCTTTATAGGATGACCGGGTTCTGTGAGGGGGTGTGGCCAGTGAGAAGTCATGGACCTGCAGGGTCAGTGGGGGTGGCCCTCCCCCCAGCAAACCCCCTTCACCTGTCTTCCCACTTAGTCTCCCCTACACCTCCCTCAGTGTTCCCCCCTTTTAAGACCCCCGCTCGAGCCCCTCTCACTTGGAGCCCCCTTCCCAGGATCAGGACTCTGAGAACGCCAACTTTTCGGCCGTCTGTCGGGCCTGAAGAATGTGTCTGCGCACGGTGAGGGGCGCGGTTCCCCGCGGCGGGGGCGGGGCGGCCGGACACCGGGAGGTTGGTTCCAACCCGCCGCCGTCTCTCTCCCAGGGGCCTCCGTGAACCTGGCGTCCACCTTCCCGCTGGCCTCGCTGCTGCTGGGCGCCTCTGGCCTCTCGCGCTTCTACCGCTACGCGGGGTCGCTGACCACGCGGTGCTGCGAGCCCGTGGTGCTCTGGACGGTCTTCGAGGACGCGGTCCCCATCGGGCGCGCGCAGGTACAACCCCCGCCCCTCCCCGCCCCCCCCACCCCGAGCCAACCCGCCCCGCACTCCCGTGCGCCGCGCCTTGACCGCCTCCGCCCCACACCCTCAGGTGGCCCAGTTCCGGATCGTGGCCCAGGCCGGCCCCCCCCACCCCGCTGGCTCCCGCCCCGCGCCGCTCACGGAGGACTTACGGCCGCAGCAGCCTCTCGGCTTACGCAAGGTTGTAGCTTTCCCCAGCGCCTCGGTCCGCGCGGCAGCCCCCACCCCGGCCCGAGGGCGCGGGGCTCTCCTGGGCCTGGGGCTCAGCCTGTGGCTCTGACAGGGGCCCTAGGATGTAGACACGACCACCTTCCCGCAATAAACGACTCACAGAGTGACCTTGGCCCCCTGTGGCTGGGGGGAGGGGGGCGGCCTGGGCGCACCGCAGCTCCCACGGAGGCCTCCTGTGCCACCCTTCCCGACCCCACCACAGCCAGTCAGACCCCATCCAGAACCCCAGACCTCCCCAGATCCCTCTCGGGGAGAAGGCACCCCCACTCCCATCCTACACGTTATGCCTGAATCCCCCGATGAGACAGAAGGAGAAACTCCACCTGCTAAAGCCTAAGATTACTATTTTATTTTACAAACGAGCTGGCTGACCACCCCAGACACTGTGTGGTTTAGTGATGCCTCCAGCTGCCATTTCCCAGAGGCCAGGAGGTGAGAAGCTGCTGGATCCCAGCTCTGCAGCACAGAGTGGTGGGTCCTGATGACAGGGACAGTGAGTGAAGGGCTGTCTGTACCAGGTGAGACCCGACCCAGGCGACACTCCGGGAAGGTGGGCTGTGGAGTCTGATGTAGGTTGACACTGGAGAGACACTGCTGTCGGGTGACTGCCTGCGGTGAGGCTACTTAAGGTAAGTGGCCTCCGTGTCACTGTCAAAGCAAAGCTGAGAGTCCAGGGGGCGCTGACCAGATGCGCTGTGTCCAGGCAACGCTGTCCAGTAGAGGGTGAGCCCGACTGTCAGGAGAGTGAAGCTGGCTAGAGTTAGGCTGGTGTCCAGGGCCCACGGTAGAATGTGCTCGTACATCCGAGTGACACTGTCCTGAGTGAACCTGTGTCCAGGTGACAGTGTCCCAGCAGCCCACGTGTCCCCGGTGTCTGTCACTTGGTGTGTAGGTCACACTCTCCACCCCATTGCATGAAGGCCCGGCCTCCTCCCTGAAACCCTTCAAGAAAATACACTTGCAACCACCTCCCCCAGACAGAGGAGACCTTGGGCTCTCCCGCTGCGCTCACTCCGGGAGGCTGACATACCCCTGGCCCGACCCTTACCCCCGCCCGGACTCCGGCTCCAGCTGCGCAGAGCCGGCCGCACTCCCCAGCCCCTTCCGATACCAGAGCGCTAGCCGGCGGCGTCGGAGGACCCTTCTCGCTCCAAGCCACGCTCCACGAGCCACCTGGCCGGTCCCAGGTAGCAAAGCCCCGCGGCGGGCGGCGGCGGCGCGCCAGGCCCTCGCCCCGGGCTCCCTCTCTCTGCGCTTAATCCCCGCCGCCCTGCGGGGCCCCGGGCGGGGTCTTCTTGAGGTTCTTCCGGGCCGGGGCCCGGCTCGCGCCGCCGTCGGCCGGGCTGTCCGAGGCGTTGTCGGTGGGCCTCGCGCCCGCAGCCAGGGCATTCACGGTGCCCAGCGCCCGCAGCAGGGCCGGGCCGCGAGGAACGCGGGGCTCGCGGGGAGCGGGTGGCGGAAGCGGCAGCAGCGCGCGCAGGGCGTCCAGCTGGGCCCGCAGCTCCGCGCGCAGCGCCTCCAGCCCCGCGCCCAGCTCGGCGCGCACGGCCGCCAGGCCCTCCTGCAGCTGCCGCTCGCTCACCTCCAAGACGCCCGCCGGGTAGGTGGCCCCGCCGCGCGGCTCCCCGCACACGGAGCACACGGAGCCGCGGCTGCGCGCCTCCTCGGGCTTCCCGGCCCCCGCCGCGGCCCCCGCGCGCTCCACCAGCCGTGGCAGCCGGGGCGCGTCGGCCCGCGCCGCCGCCTCAGCCCGGAGCTGGCACCGCGGGCGCGCCAGGCGGCCTGGGGCGCGGGCTTCGTTGGGGCTCGGCCTGTGGGGCTGCGGCCCGGGGTCCGGCCGGCGGCCCACCGCGCGCCGCAGCGCCTCACTGGCACCGTACGCGCTGCGCGCCTGGGCCCACGGGCGCCGGGGCTCTGCCGCCATCCGCGCCGCCGCCGCCTCCACCGCCACCGCCGCCTCCAGAGCCCGGCCGGGCCGGAGCCCCAGCCCGTAGCCTAGCGATCAATGGGGCCCGGGAGACGCTCCGTGGAGAGGGCCTCCGGGACGGCTGTGGGAACGACCAAGGCCTCGGGGAATCTGGCCTGGGGCCCGCGGAACCCCGGCAGGGCAGAAACCTTGGCGAATGGGGCCCCGGGGAACCGGGGGAACGACGCCAAAGGCTTGAGTGTGCAGGACTTGCCCGCGGTGCTGCGCTGTCAGTGGGTCCCAACAAGGGGCTTGAACAGGCTTCTGGGCAGAGGTGATGGGGACATGGAAGCGCCCAACCCCAAGTGGGGAACCGAGCTCACATACTCTGCTCGAAGCCACAGTCCCCATCACAGTCAGGGGAAGGCAGGTGTAGTCACGGCCTGAAGCCCTCCTCACTGGCTGGGGCCACCTCCTCCCATACCACAGTCCAGGCTGCTATCTCTGCACTGCTCCCCTACAGCCCACACACAACATGCACTTCTGCCCCTGAATTCAAGATCCCTATTGCTCTCTGCTGGGCCCCTGCCTTCAGGAGGCTGCTGGAGGTCCAGCCCATCCCTCGCTGCTGTGTGCACTGACCCTGTCCTCTTCCTCCTCTAACCCAGTGACCGTCTTCACCCCCTAAGCCTTTGCCTAGGCTGTTTGTCTGGCCTGGAATGTGCCCCCTGCTCCCCCCTCGCCTGGCTGCTCCCACTCATCCCACTTCTCCAGGGCAGCCTTCCTTGACCATCTCACCCCCTACCAGGGAACTCAGGCCCCTCCCCCACAGCACCCTCGCAATCATGATTAAATGGCTCTGTTCTCTGTCCACCTCCATCCACAGTAGGATCCTGAGTACGGGCCCAGTGGTGCTGAGCGGGCTGGATGTTGGATGAAGTCCTTGGGTGAATGAATCTGGGGCTGAGAGTCCCGAGTGGGGCCACCCCACCCCTGGCCAGCTGTGCACCTCCTTTGCCTGGCATTCAAGGCCCTCATGGCCATCCCTGCTGGCTTTCCTGTCCCTCCCACTTTACCACTGCACCCCATTCATTCTCACCCTGGTGCCTTGGCACATGCACTGCTGCCCGTGCCCATCACCGGGCCGTGGGCAGTGTGCTGTGGGCCTCTCTGGAAGGCAGTATCCCCTGCCAACATGTTGTGCTCACGGCACCCAAGGGGCTAGTTAGGACTCTGGATGCCCTGGGGCCTCCCCAGCAAATTGTGGGGAGGGAGGGCCTGGCATGGATCCAGGCTGGGCTGGGAGGGCAGATGGCAAGACAGCCACTGGAGCCTGTGTCCCCAGGGCCCACCGGGGCCTACCCTCTCTGCAGCTCTGTGCCTACGTGTGCGTGTGTGTGTGAGATTGGGGGGTGCCGTCGACCCTGTTCTTGGGCAGCCTTGGCCCCAGGCCACTGTGAAGAGGCCTGGATCCCCTCGGTTCATTCATTCATTGGAGCCTGTCGCTCTGGAAGGTGCAGGGAGAGGGGAGAATTTGGTGCTCTGTCAACCCCTCTGACCCTCCATTCCTGCTGAGTCACCTGGCCCCTCAGGACCTCCAGCCTGTGGCTCTGCTGCTCCCTAGAGCCTTGTTAACCGTACCCACCACCACCCTCCCCTCCATAATTAAAGTACGACTGACACAAGAGCCCTGGATTCCTCCCCAGGCCTGCTGGAGCCCGGCTGTGTGACCCGAGGGCTCTGCCCTCTCTGAGGCTTACCTGTGAAATGCAGGAGGCCCTCAGGTCCCCAGGAGGGGACAGCAGGGAGGCCAAGAGAGTGGGAGCGGGTGTGGGAGGGACTCCAGATTTGCCGACCAGCAGTTAGGGATGTGAGAGCCAGGAGGGCCTAGAGTGGGCTGCCCAGGCAGCCTGGGCCTGGGGAAGACAGAGGCCGAAGGAGGGGGTGTGATAGGAGCAAAGACAGACTGGGAGGGGAGGCCCTGGGGACCCCATGGGTCCTGAGGGGTGTTGCAGATGTGTTGGTTGGGGCGAACAGGCAGGGGTGGTCAGCACGACTCTGATCCCCAGAGGTCAAATTCAGTGAGCATCAGGAAGCAAGTTGTGGTGACCCTGGCCCCATGTTCATCAGTGGAGAGGCCAGGGCGCAGGTGAGGCCTGCAGTGCGGAGCCAGGTTGGAGTGCCCTGGCCGGAGCTGGCTGGTCAGAGCCAAGTGGCTGTTGTCCCTTCAGGGGACAGAGCTGCTGGGTGGGGGGCTGCACACAGGCCTGCTTTCCAGGTCCTCCCGGAAGTTCCTCACAGCCCTGAAGCCAGCCTGCCAGGGGGCTCCCTGCATGGGGGCGCTGACAGGCCCAGCTACTCCCCAATCCCGTCCCGCTCTGTGTGCCAGGGGCAAGGCCAGCCGTGTCTGTGGGAAGCCACCGACCCACCCGGGCTGTCCCCGGCCGGGCTCTGTGCCTTCAGGCCAGCCCCCCCACCAGACAAGGTGGGCGAGTAGCTGCTCATTAACTCAGGGAGGAGAGACCGCCCTGGGCTCAGCCTCTGCCCAGAGAAGGGGGTGGTCACTCCCTGTGACTTCCCTGTGGTCACCCTTGCACTCTGTTGCAATTAAACCCTGGCAGCCACCTAGGCGGGAGGTTTTCTTTCCCAGAGCCTGAGGGCAGTCGGGAGCCAAGAGGGCATTGCATGTTGGAGGAGCTCTGGTGGCCTTGGGGGGGCGGCTAGGGAGCAGCCATGCGACTGTAGCCCACAGTCCTCAGGGGAGCATCTGGTAATGCAGGTCCCCAGGTCCCCAACCACACGAGGTAGGGGGAGTGTGGGTGCTGAGGGCACAGAGGTGTTTGTCTTCTGCAGTTGAAGGCCCACCAGGTTCTTGGCAAAGTGGGGGACGTGGCGAGGCAGGTGGCGGTCCTGAAGCCGGCAGGATCTGAGGGCCTGTGTTGGGGGGTGGGGCACACCAGGCAAGGGCCCAAGGGGGACAGGACCTCCGTGCAGGCCACCCACCGGGTGGGATGGGGGTTAGTTTTGGAGCTGGTCCTGGAAGGGGTGGTGTGGCCCGGGGCTCTAGGGTAGGGGCTGTGCTCTCCATCTGGCCAGACTGGCTGGGCCTTTGGAGGGTGAGCAAGCCATCTTGGCAGGGGCCTGGACCGCGGGCTCTGGGCTCTAGGGAAGGGAAGGCTATGGTGCCCTTCAACCCCCAGAGTGCAGGCCATGTTGTGGGACCTCGGTGGACTAAGCCGGCAGGTCTGGCTCAAGCCATCGCTCAGCACAGTTCTGGGCAGCTTCATCCTGCCTCACGGGCCACTGGTGGTCCCTGTGGCCTCGCCTGTCTCTCCCCACCCCACCCCCACCCCTGTCAGAGCCCAAGACGAGTCTCTGCTGGCCAGGAGACGGTGAGGGCGCAGAGGCGACAGAGGCAGGAGGGCGTGCAGCGGCCAGGGGAGGCCTGAGGCCTGAGGTCCCTCCTTAAAAGACAGGGTCAGAGAGGGGAAGTGACTCACTCTGGATCCTAGTGCTGGAACGGGGCTTCCTGTGGGCGCTGGACTCGGGCACACCTTGCCCCTGAACACCCCCTGCCCACCAGGCCCTGGAACTGTGCCGTGGCCTCCTGGTGGCTCTAGCTACCCAGGCATTCCCTGGGAACTGTTCTGGGTCAGGTGGCTCTGTGGGGGGCAACTCATTACCCGGTATTGACCTTGCCTGACCTCAGTAATGAGTTCATTACCTGGTAATGGCTTTGTTTGCCTGGTCCTGGCGTCAGCAGCCTGGAGTAGCTCTGACCAGTCTGGGCTGGGCCCCTCGCCCCCCACCTGCCCCAGGTGGGGCATCAGGCATGCCAGCATCTGTGTGTGCCCTGAGGGCCCAGCCTCGGCTCTCAATGGGACAAGCTCCCCAACCTTGGGCAGCTGAGGCCAGTCACCACTCTGCATCACCCTTCCACCCACAGATGGGGCAGAGCAGGGAGGGCTGCCGCAGACGGGCACGCTGCCCATGCAGGGGTCCTCGGGGTCCCCCTTCTCTTGCCAGCTGAGCCGGGGTCTCCATTCGACTGACCCCTGGGATGGACCTCGTCTCATCATTCCTGGGGGATGGGGCTGGGCCCCATCAGGAGCCCCTCCACCTCCCTGTAGCCAAAGGTCACCTCTCTGTCCTCATCTTTGATCTCTTAGCAGCACTGACAGAGCTGGCTGTGCCCTTCCACTTACACCCTCCCGGCCACCCCAGACCCTGGCGCTTCTTGCTGCTGCACTGGCCCCCCAGACAGAGTCACCATACCCCCACTGGCCTCACTTCTCCAGTCCTTGGCTTTGGCCCTGACCCTCTCAGGCAAGCCTGTTAAACCTACGTCTGGGGACTTCCCTGGTGGCACAGTGGTTAAGAATCCGCCTGGCAACACAGGGGACACGGGTTTGATCCCTGGTCTGGGAAGATCCCACATGCGGCGGAGCAGCTAAGCCCATGTGCCACAGCTACTGAGCTCTAGAGCCCGTGAGCCACAACTACTGAGCCCGTGTGCCACAACTACTGAAGCCCACACACCTAGAGCCCGTGCTCCGCAACAAGAAGCCACTGCAATGAGAAGCACACACACCACAACGAAGAGTAGCCCCTGCTCGCTGCAACTAGAGAAAGCTGGTGCAGCAACAAGGACCCAATGCAGCCATAAATAAATAAATAAATGTTCCTGTGAGGGAGGAGTCAAGATGGCAGTGTGGGAAGACGCAGAGTTAGCATCTCCCCACAACTAGGGTGCCTGCCGGGCGCTGGTGGGGGACTCTGACCCCCAAGGAGACGAGAGGAACCCCAAAGTGAACCGGTAGGACGTAAGTGGAGGCCAGGCAAGATCAGCGCCCCTGAGGCTGGAGAAATCAGGAGAGGCAGGCGGGAGGGGCCCTGAGGGAGGAGCAGGAGAGGAGCAGAGGGCGTTAACCCCACCCATTTGGGCATGGGGAGCCTGCCGAGCTCCCAGGCTGGTCCCCTGCCCTCCAAGCCCCCTCCAGGCTGCGTGGGTCCTTGGGGGCATAGGAGGGAGGCCAGGGAGATCAGGAGAGGCAGGCAGGAGGGGCCCTGCAGGAGGAGCAGGAGAGGAATGGAGGGTGATTGCCCCGCCCACTTGAGTCCAGGAAGCCTGCTGGGCTCCCAGGTGAGGTCCCAGGCTCTCTGGGACCTAGGTGGGGGGCACCCTGGGCCCCTTCTGTTCCTTGAGCCTAAGTCCCACCCTCCACAGCCCCCAGGGCCTTTTCCAGCCTTGTGAGTACTGAGCATTGGCCCTGCCCACCACCCAAACCTCACCCTTGCTTAGGCCCCACTCTGCACATCCAAGGCCTTTCCTCCCCACCCCCCACTTTTTCTTTTTCCTTTCCCTCCTCCTCTTTTTTACTATTGTGGTACTGATGTACCTTCCAGTTGTTGATTCATCTGTTTTTTAATTTTTACATTCTTTCTAACATATCTGTTAGTTTCCTTTTCTAATTTTATTTTTTACTTTGTTATTTTTCTTTTTTTTTTGCCACCCCATTGGGCTTGCAGGATCTTGATTCACGAGCCCAGGGTTGGGGGGATGCTCCTGCAGTGGGAGATCCGAGTCCAAACCACTGGACTAACAGAGAACCTAAGACCCCAGGGAATATTCATTTGAGTGAGGTCTCACGGGGTTCCTCATCTCAGCACCAAGACCCAGCTCTACCCAATAGCCTACAAACTCCAGTGTTGGAAGCCTTAGGCCAAACAACCAGTAAGACAGGAACACAATCCCACTCATTAAAAAAAAGAAAAAAATTAGATGGCAAAAAATATGTCACAGATGAAGGAGCAAGATAAAAACCTACAAGATCAAATAAATGAAGAGGAAATAGGCAATCTACCTGAAAAAGAATTCAGAGTAATGATAGTAAAGATGATCCAGAATCTCAGAAATAGAATGGAAACACAGATTGAGAAAATACAAGAAATGTTTACCAAAGATCTAGAAGAACTAAAGAACAAACAAACAGAGATGAACAACACAATAACTGAAATGAAAACTACACTAGACGGAATCAATAACAGAATAACTGAGGCAGAAGAACGAATAAGTGAACTGGAAGACAAAATGGTGGAAATAACTGCTGAGAAACAGAATAAAGAAAAAAGAATGAAAAGAGTTGAAGACAATCTCAGAGACGTCTGGGACAACACTAAATGTACCAACATTCGAATTATCAGGTTCCCAGAAGAAGAAGAGAAAAAGAAAGGGTCTGAGAAAATACTTGAAGAGATTATAGTGGAAAACTTCCCTAACATGGGAAAGGAAATAGTCACCCAAGTCCAGGAAGCACAGAGAGTTCCATACAGGATAAATCCTAGGAAAAACACACCAGGACACATATTATTCAAACTAACAAAAATTAAATTCAAAGAAAAAATATTAAAAGCAGCAAGGGAAAAACAAAAAATAACATACAAAGGAAGCCCCATAAGGTTATCAGCTGATTTTTCAGTGGAAACTCGGCAGGCCAGAAGGGAGTGGCAGGATATACTTAAAGTGATGAAAGAGAAAAATCTACAACCAAGATTACTCTACCCAGCAAGGATCTCATTCAGATTCGATGGAGAAGTCAAAAGCTTTTCAGACAAACAAAAGCTAAGAGAATTCAGCACCACCAAACCAGCTTTACAACAAATGCTAAAGGAACTTCTCTAAGCAGGAAACACAAGAGAAGAAGAAGACCCACAAAAACAAACCCAAAACAATAAAGAAAATGGTAATAGGAACATACATATTGATAATAACCTTGAATGTAAATGGGTTAAATGCCCCAACCAAAAGACACAGACTGGCTGAATGGATACAAAAACAAGACCCATATATATGCTGTCTACAAGAGACCCACTTCAGACCTAGGGACACATACAGACTGAAAGTGAAGGGATGGAAAAAGATATTCCACGCAAATGGAAGTCAAAAGAAAGCTGGAGTAGCAATACTCATATCAGATAAAATAGACTTTAAAAGAAAGACTGTTACAAGAGATAAGGAGGGACACTACATAATGATAAAAGGACCAATCCAAGAAGAAGATATAACAATTATAAATGTTTATGCACCCAACATAGGAGCACCCCAATACATAAGGCAAATGCTAACAGCCATGAAAGGAGAAATCAACAGTAACACAGAAATAGCAGGGGACTTTAACACCCCACTTACACCAATGGACAGATCATCCAAACAGAAAATAAATAAGGAAACACAAGCTTTAAATGACACAATAGACCAGATAGATCTAATTGATATTTATAGAACATTCCACCCAAAAGTAGCAGAATACACTTTCCTCTCAATTGCACATGGAACATTCTCCAGGATAGATCATATCTTGGGTCACAAATCAAGCCTCGGAAAATTTAAGAAAATTGAAATCGTATCAAGCATCTTTTCTGACCACAATGCTACGAGATTGGAAATCAATTACAGGAAAAAAACTGTAAAAAAACACAAATACATGGAGGCTAAGCAATGTGCTACTAAATAACCAAGAGATCACTGAAGAAATCAAAGAAGAAATTTTAAAAAAACAGAAACAAATGACAATGAAAACACAATGACCCAAAACCTATGGGACACAGCAAAAGCAGTTCCAAGAGGGAAGTTTATAACAATTCAATCTCACCTCAAGAAACAAGAAAAATCTCAGGGCTTCCCTGGTGGCGAATATATAGGTGTCCCTATACCACAAAGCTACAATAATCAAGTCAGTATGGTACTGGTGCAAAAACAGAAATATAGATCAATGGTACAGGATAGAATGCCCAGAGATAAACCCACTCACATATGGGCGCCTAATTTACGACAAAGGAGGCAAGAACATACAATGGAGAAAAAACAGCCTCTTCAATAAATGGTGCTGGGAAAACTGGACAGCTACATGTAAAAGAATGAAATTAGAACACTCTCTAACACCATACACAAAAATAAACTCCAAATGGATTAAAGACTTAAATGTAAGACCAGACACTATAAAACTTTTAGAGGAAAACATAGGAAAAACAGTCTTTGACATAAACCACAGCAAGATCTTTTTTGACCCACCTCCTAGAGTAACAGAAATAAAAACAAAAATAAACAAATGGGACTTGCTTAATTAAACTTAAAAGCTTTTGCACAGCAAAGGAAACCATAAACAAGACAAAAAGACAACCCTCAGAATGGGAGAAAATATTTGCAAATGAAACAATGGACAAAGGATTAATCTCCAAAGTATACAAACAGCTCATGGAACTCAATATCAAAAACACAAACAATCCAGTTAAAAAATGGCAGAAGACCTAAATAGACATTTCAGCAAGGAAGACATACAGATGGCCAAGAGGCACATGAAAAGATGCTCAACATCACTAATTATTAGAGAAATGCAAATCAAAACTACAATGAGGTATCACCTTATACGGGTCAGAATGGCCATTATCAAAAAAGCTAGAAACATTAAATGCTGGAAAGGGTGTGGTGAAAAGTGAACCCTCCTACACTGTTGGTGGGAATGTAAATTGATACAACCACTATGGAAAACAGTATGGAGGTTCCTTAAAAAACTAAAACTAGAACTACTATATGACCCAGCAATCCCACTGCAGGGTATATACCCTGAGAAAACCATAATTCAAAAAGAGATATGCACCACAATGTTCATTGCAGCACTATTTACAATAGCCAGGACATGGAACCAACCTAGATGTCCATCGACAGATGAATGGATAAAGAAGATGTGGCACATATATACAATGGAATATTGCTCAGCCATAAAAAGAAAGGAAATTGAGTTATTTGTAGTGAAGTAGGTGGACCTAGAGTCTGTCATACAGAGTGAAGTAAGTCAGAAAGAGGAAAACAAATACCGTATGCTAATGCATATATATGGAATCTAAAAAAAAAAAAAAAAATGGTACTGATGAACCTAGTTGCAGGGCAGGAATAAAGAGGTAGACATAGAGAATGGACTTGAAGACATGGGGTGGGAGGGCAAAGCTGGGGCAAAGTGAGAGTAGCATCGACTTTTATACACTACCAAGTATAAAACAGTTGGCTGGTGGGAAGCAGCAGCATAGCACAGGGAGATTGGCTCGGTGCTTTGCGATGACCTAGAGGGGTGGGATAGGGAGGATGGGAGGCAGGCTCAAGAGGGAGGGGATATGGGGACATGTGTATGCATATGGCTGATTAGCTTTGCTGTGCAACAGAAACTAACACGGTATTGTGAAACAATTATACTCCAATAAAGATCTATTTAAAAAAATGTTCCTTTAAAAAAAAAAAAAAACCTACGACTGATCAGAATCCCCTCTGCCCTCACCCTCCAACCCAAGGGCTCCTGCCCACTCCCTGCAGAGCCTGGGCTCTGGACCTGCCCCCAGGGACACGCCCCCTCCTGCCCACCATGCCAACAGCTTCCTGCCTGGGGGCCAGTGTGTGTCCTGCTCCTTGAGCCGCAGGTCACAGATACCACCACCACCACCACCCCGCCTTGCCCCTGGCCCCCAAGGAGGTGTAAAGGGGAAAACTCAGTGTGTTCCTTCCTGTGTAGGAAAAAACCCAGTTGTACCCGACTTGTCTTTCTTCCCTGTGTTTTCCCTTCCCTTCACAGACAACACTTCACTTCTGACGCTCCTGGTCACCAAATGCGTGGAGGATTTTCCCCATGATAACAAGCAAGTTTCCAACCCCAGTAGGGTGTCTGAAGATTCGACTGGATTCTGACAAAGTCTACCCCAAGGTGGCATCACACCCCACAGGTTAAGGGTTCAGGCCCACAAGAACACCCCCCGCCGCCACGTCCCCGACCCCCTTCAGAAGCTGGGTTTCTGACTGAATCAGAAGTTCCCACGACCCTCTCCTCAGGCTCGATTAACTTCTCAATTTTGAAAAGCGAGGGTCTTAGTGTAAGGCCCCTGGATGCCACGGCCCCTCCTGCCCTGGACTGCACAGGGCACTCGCTCCCTTCTTCGAGCTGGACAGCCGCTCAGTACCTGCCACCCTGGCCTTGGGTCCCCACTCAGCAAGGCCTGGGAGTGAGCAGCCACCCTTTCCAGCCCTGTGGCGCCCCCACCCTCGTCCTTGTTTCTGTGCCCATAGCACCCGGGCCTCACCATGGAGGTTCCCAGCCAAGCCCAGTAGGGGTCTCACCCTCCCAGAACTCCGGGACCCTCAGGGTGGCCGCCTCTCTACCCAGGATGGGGAGACTGGGGAGTCTGCAGACCCCTCCCCCCAAACCCCACCCTCACTCTACCCCACCCCATCTCCCCTCTGTCAGAAGAAAGGCCCAGGGGCCGAGTGCAGGCCTTCCTGAGGGCCCCTTCCCTCCAGTTCTGGGTGGTCCCGAGCAAAGGAAGCCATCTTCCCAGCAAAGAGAAATGGACCCACTCGCATCCTTGGGGATGGGGCAACTGGGAGGTCAAGTGTCAGGACCCAGCAGCTGCCCGTGGGGCTCTGTCCGTCTCACACAGAGGTCACTAACCCTCAGTGTTCCACACTTACCCAACCTAAACTCTCCACACTCACCCACCAGGCGTGCGCACACACACACCACACACATCACACACACACACACCACACACACCACACACCACACACACCACACACACATCTCACACATCACACACACACACACACCCCGAGATGCAAGCGCTTTCCACAGCAATGGGGGAGAGGGGGCGGGGCTAGGGCGCAGGGTCGCTGGCCCCTTAACTACACTTCCCAGAAGACTGTGTTACACGCTCGTCCGTGCCAGGCGTCAGAGCGGCTCCTGCCCCGATGCCCTCTGGGAAATGCAGTCCACCCCTGCGCGGCGCAAAGGCTCCCGGGGGTTGTAGTGCGCGTCCGGTCTGCGCAGGCGCACGTCTCGCGACGGCCGCCAGGAGCTCTTTTGTGGCGGCCGCGGTCTTGTGTGAGGTGGGTCAGCTCGGCCGCGCGTCCGGCCGGCCGTCGGTTCATCAGCCCGTCAGCCCCAGGCCTGTGTGCCGCCCCCGTGACTCCCAGCGCCGGGCGGCAGAGCTCGAGGCCTGGCCGGCCCGCGCGGGCCCGGACAACGTCAGTGACGGGCTGGTGGGGCGAGCGATGGGGCGAGAGCACAGCCCGGGGCGCGGGGCGCCTGCGGAGCCCGCCTGACCCCGACCCGGGGCGCGGGCCGGCCCCGCGGGGCTGCGCGAGGGTTCTGAGCACCGGGAGCTGGACCCGACCCGCCCCCGCCCGGGGCGGCCGCCGAAGGAGGGCGCCATGGAGGCCCCGGAGCCCCGGGAGGCAGGTACGGTTGGCTCGTCAAGCCGTGGGCCTGTGGATTTGCACGGAGAGGGCGGGTTGGGTTCCCGGAAGCGCCCCGGATTTAGGCCTCCTCTTCTTCACCGTGGGCACCCCGGGGATGATGGGGACGGGAATGGCGGCGCTTTTCCTCCGTAACGGGAGTGACCCACACACTGAGTAGCAGAATTAGCCCCGATGCCCTATCAGGTTGTGCCGAAGTTGGGGCTCCCTTCCTGCCTCCCCTTCATTCTCCCCGTCCTGGGGGTGCCTGGTGGCTGTGGACAGAGCAGACCTCTTGACTCATTTCTCCTTTCCAGCTCCGTCGTCTCAGGACCCTGCTCTTCCCCTCAAAGAGATTCCAGAAGATAAATTGGGTCAGGGTCTCCTGGAAGGCAGGTCCGAGGTGAGTGGCTGTCTTTTCTTTTTTGAACATTTCGTTGTTTATGTGGAGGATTGGCACCTTCCTTCGGCCGCCCAGAATCTTCAGTCATCCAAGGACCGCCCCCCCCCCCCCCAACCTGGGGGCCTGCTCTCCAGTCCTCAGGAAGCTCTGCGCGTGGGAACAGGTGCAGGTGATGCCGGGGTGTGCCCTCAACATGAGTGTATGTTCCAGCCTGATTCAGTCCAGCCATGCGTCTGTTGCCGAGGACTGTGCTGTGTGCCCAGCGCTGTGCTGGGAGCTCTGATGAGTGGTTCTAGTGCCACCCAAGCAAGTAGGTGACAGTTCACATGAGATCACTTCACTCATCTCCACACTCAGGCCCATGGGATGTTTGTGGCAGTTGGTCCTTGTTTGGGGGAGTTTTCCGGGATGGAATTAGGTAGGAGGATGTGGAACAGTTGATGGAAGGGCTGCATTGCAGTGCTGGGGTCAGAGTGATGTTAGGGGGTGCGTCCCTGTGTGCTTTTCCTCTGTACCCAGCTCCTGACATGGGGCCTTCATGGAAAAGCTTGGGGTTTTAGAGGATCTGTGGGCTCGACAGGGAATTGGCCCTGGGGCCACGTCTGCAGCTGGGAGAGGTGCAAATCCCTCCTTTTACAGACTTCGGGTTTTGCTCCTCATTTTGTTCCACCACCTAAACCACCCCCACTCATCATAGTGTTTAGAAAGGTGCACTTGATAAAGACAGTGTGAGGTGGTGAAAGGTCAGGAGGGTTGAGAATCCTTTGATTTTTTTAGGATTTGGCAATTCTGTTAACTTACCACTTGAAAAGTAGAAATGACTGTAAAACATGTATGGTGAGATATGCCCAGCTTCTGTAATGTTAGAATGTTCTGTAGTTCTGTAAGACACTTGGGAGACATGACAAGCACATGCAATACATGATCTTTGATGGGTTATAGATCCAAAAATTCTATCAAAGGCGTTTAGAAAGATTGAGAAAATTTGAAAATGTGCTGTATCTTAGATCATGTTGTATGAATATTTAATTTTGTGGGTGTGATTATGGCATTGTGATTGTGTCAGAGAACATCCTTAGGAGATACAGGCTGAAGAATGTAAGGTCAGATGTTCTGATGTCTGCAACTTACCTTGAAAAGGTTCAGGAAAAAGTGGTGTCTGTCTGAGAGTGACCCCCTCGGGAGGTACTCCCCTTCTTGTGCACAGATATTATTCCTGAAATACCAGCTTCTCAGGTCTTTGAGTAACTGGTCCTCTCTCCGAAGTACTCTCCTCTCCCAACAGTCTCATACTACGTCAAGGGTTCTGCTCTGCTGGGACATCCCCTGTGATCTATTCTGACTCCTCTGCTAGTTTCATTTCCACATCTGCCTTTTTTTTTTTTTTTTTTAAATAAATTTATTTTATTTGTTTATTTATTTATTTTTGGCTGCATTGGGCCATCGTTGCTGCGCGCGGGCTTTTCTCTGGTTGTGGAAGTGGGGGCTACTCTTCGTTGCGGTGCATGGGCTTCCATTGCAGTGGCTTCTCTTGTTGCGGAGCACGGGCTCTAGGCATGCGGGCTTCAGTAGTTGTGGCACAGGGGCTTAGTTGCTCCGCGGCATGAGGGATCTTCCCGGACTAGTGCTTGAACCCGTGTCCCCTGCATTGGCAGGCGGATTCTTAACCACTGTGCCACCAGAGAAGCCCCTCCACATCTGCCTTTGATTCCCACACCCTTTTGCTTCCTGTCCTGCAAAATGAAGACACACCAGACATGGGCTTTTCCTGGTGGGTTGGGAATACCCCTCAGAAAGTCCTGTGCCAGGCTCAAATCCTGTCATGCTCTTGCCTGTTGACACCTCCATACTGAAGCCACGTAGCCTCTGACAGTGCTCTCTTGCCAGCACCGCCTTGTGATGTCTCTGGAGCTTTGCTTCTGCCCATTTCCTCCTTTCTGCCAGTGCCATCACCATTATGCTTCATCCCTACATGCCTCAGTTATGGGCACGTTCTCAGCGTGTGTCCTCACTCCCACCTTCTCATCTCCCTGAAATCCGGTGGGTTTTTTGAATCAGGTTTATTGAGGTATAACTTATACACAGTAAATTTCTCCAATTTTATATATGTAGGATTTGGTGAGTTTTGGCAAGTGTATACAATTGTGTAACCAGCACCACAATCATGATGTAGAACTTTTCCATTACCCAGAAAGTTCCTTCATGCTCCTTTGCAGTCCATCTTCTCCACCTGCCCCCTTGGCATCCAATATAATTTTGTCTTTTTAAGAATTTCATGTGGAATTATAAGATACGTAGTCTTTTGTTTCTGACATTTCAGTTAGCATTATGCTTTTGACTTCATTTCCTTGTTTGAATCAGTAGCTTGGTCCTATTGATTGTCTAGTGATATTCCATTTGTTTTAGGTTCCTAGGGCTGCCATAGCGAAGTGCCACAGACTGTGTGGCTCAAGCAATAGAAATTTATTGTCTCATAGTTCTGGAGGCTAGAAGTCTAAGATCAAGGTGTTCGTAGGTTTCTTCTGAGCTTCTCTCCTTGGTTTGCAGATGGTGCTTCTCTGTGTCCTCACGTTCTCCCCTCTGTACATATTTGTGTCCAAATTTCCATTTCTTATAAGGACACTAGTCCTACCATTTTAGGACCCATCCTAATGACCTCGTTTACCTTAATTACCTCTTTAAAGGCCTTGTCTTCAAATATAGTCACATTCTAAGGTATTGTAGCTTAGGGCTTCAGCATATGAATTTGGAGGGACACAGTTCAGCACATAACATTGTTGGATATGTGCTCCACAATTTGTTTCTCCATTCACCAACTGATGGACGTTTAGGTTGTTTCCTGGTTTAGGTTATTACAAATAAACCTGCTATAAATATTGGAGTACAGGTATAGATGTGTGTTTTAATTTCTCTTGAATAAATACCCAAGAGTGGAATGGCTGAGTCATATAGTAAATATATGTTTAATTATTGATTTTATTGGTCTTTGCAGAGAACCATCTTTTGGTCTCATTGGTTTTCTCTATTGCTTTTCTGTGCTCTTTTTCATCAATTTCTGGTTCTTATTATTTCCATTCTTTGGCTTCTATTTTTTTGTTGTTTTTTTTAGATTTTTTGTTTTGATGTGGACCATTTTTTTTAAAGCCTTTATTGAATTTGTTACAGTAGTGCTTCTGTTTTATGTTTTTGGTTTTTTGGCCCCAGGCATGTGGGATCTTAGCTCCCCAACCAGGAATCGAACCCACACCCCCTGCATTGGAAGGTGGAGTCTTTTTTTTTTTTTTAATTAATTAATTTAGTTAGTTAGTTAGTTTTGGCTCTGTTGGGTCTTCGTTTCTGGGCGAGGGCTTTTTCTAGTTTCAGCGAGCGGGGACCACTCTTCATCGCAGTGCGCGGGCCTCTCACTGTCACGGCCTCTCTTGTTGCGGAGCACAAACTCCAGATGCGCAGGCTCAGTAGCTGTGGCTCATGGGCCGAGTTGCTCTGTGGCATGTGGGATCTTCCCAGACCAGAGCTCGAACCCGTGTCCCCTGCATTGACAGGCAGATTCTCAACCGCTGCGCTACCAGGGAAGCCCCAGAGGTGGAGTCTTAACCACTGGACCACCAGGGAGGTACCTACTTTGGCTTCTTTTTTTTTTTTTTTTTTTTTTTTGAAATGATTTTTTGCTTTTAATTCATCGCATAAAATGCTAATGTCCAAATTCAGGCAGGTCTTACCAACCATCAAGAGCTTCAACCCTGCTAACAGCTAAGTATGCACTTTTTTTTTTTTCCAGTAGCATTGTTTAATCAAAATAATTAAATAAATATACAATCAAATCTACATGAGTAATCATGCAAATATCACTCCACCTACACCAGTGAATTCTTTTTCTTTTTTTTTTCACAACACACACTGTATTTTATTTTTACAAGAGGTAAATAAACCGACACCAAGCATTGTAAATGGATGACCACAACAAAAGCAACAGTGATTGCAATTACCAAACACGAAACACACTCATACTATGTCATAATATTGACATTCAGTCCAGTAATCCTCCACTGTAACAGCTCCTTTACTTTGCAGTGAAAATTAATTTGTATATTTTTTGCCTCTGAGTCCTTGTGGGATTTTTTTTAAATTTTTTATTCAAACAGAAAGTCACAAAAATTATAATCATCCTCATCAGTTCACTCAGTCCCATGTAATTAATTTTTGGTTTTCATCTTGATCTTTTGTTAGCACTTTTATGAATTCATCAGTTTTCCATTAGAGTTCTGAAAATGCTTATTCATTCAGTTCAGCAGTATAGTCAGTTACCAGAAACCTGTACTTGTCAGAGTCTTTTCCATGAATTCCTTGAAGATGAAACCCTTTTATAGGAACATTTTTGTGAAAGCATCAGAGTACACCCAAAACTGTCTGTAAATGACAAAAGACTTAAAAATGACCACGGTTAAAGATTTGATGAAAGTTCATAATAATGCAATTAACAAGGAAATTTAGTTATTTCTGAGATATACATTTTAAAATAATAACTAGAATTATGACTTAACATTATACCAGAACATATAAGATTTTTAGAAATTTCATGTAATATCTGAAACATTTATATTAACATATTTCCATACAAATAACCCAAAGAAAGTTTAGTATTAGTTGTTTTTGTTTGTTCGTTTTTTTATACTGCAGGTTCTTATTAGTCATCAGTTTTATACACATCGGTGTATACTACTTTGTTTTCTTAAGGGTGAAACTGAGGTATTGATTTGACACCTATTCTCATTAGCATTCAGTGCTATAAATTTACCTCTAAGTCCTGCTTTAGCTATATTCCACAAATTTTCTGTTGTATTTCCCTTTTTTTCAGTTCAAACTAGTTTCTAATTTTTTTGTAATTTCTCCTTCAACTATGTATTATTCAGGAGTGTGTTGTTTAATTCTAAATATGTGGAGAATTTCCTGGATATCTTTTTTTTTTTTTTTGCCGGGGGGATGCTTTGTGTCTTCATTGCTGCATGCGGGCTTTCTCTAGTTGTGGTGAGTGGGGGCTACTCTTCATTGTGCGTGGGCTTCTCATTGTGGTGGTTTCTCTTGTTGCAGAGCACGGGCTCTAGGCGCACGGGCTTCAGTAGTTGTGGCTCGCGGGCTTTAGAGTGCAGGCTCAGTAGTTGTGGCACACAGGCTTAGTTGCTCTGCGGCATGTGGGATCTTCCCAGACCAGAGCTTGAACCCATGTCCCCTGCATTGGCAGGTGGATTTTTAACCACTGTGCCACTAGGGAAGCCTGGGCCTTACTTTTTAAATTCAATTTGACAATATTTAGTTTTTACTTCGGGTATTTAGACTATTCACATTTAACATAATTATCGATATGGCTGGGTTTATATCTGCCATTATGCTATTTGTTTTCTACGTCTTGTATCTTTTTTTATTCTGTTTCACCCTTAACGCTTTCTTTTGAGGTAAACAAATACTGTTTTATGATACTCTTCATTCTTCTGATTTTATTAACTTTTTTCCTTTTAGTTACTTGATTGGATTCTGGACGGAGTGAATTTTACTTTGTTGAGTGTTGGATTTAATTCCTTAAATGTTCTGCGATGCAGTGAAATTACTTAGTGTCAGTTGGATCCTTCCAAGGCTTACTTTTAGGTTTTGTTAAGGTGGATCCAGAGAAGTCTTTAATCTCAGGCTAATTTTGCCCCACTGATGAAGCAGCATCCTTCTGGGGACTTTACTCGGTGTCCCATAGAGCAGGAGGACATTCTCTCTGGCCGGTTGGAGCACAGACTGTTCCCAGCCCTGTTTGAGTTTTAATGATTGTCCTGCATACACCTCTTTCTGCTGTTTCTTTCCCTGGTTTGGGGTCATTTCCTCACAGGCACATTCCTGTCAGTCCTCAGTCAATCTTGAGCACATCCAGAGTTCCAAGTCTTTGTGACTCCTTCTGCTCTGGCACGTTGCCCTGAAAATTCTAGTTTCCTGGTCTCCCCAAACTCTGTTCTCTGTCTCCTCAACTCCTTGGACCACAAGCTCTGTCTGGATTCCCACTCCCTGCACTATGATCGGGGACTGCTTCCATGTGGGAAGGTGAGGCTCTTGTAGGGCTCACTTTGTTTGTTCTCAGGGGTCTCTGTTCTGAGCTGTCCTTTGTCCGGTGTCTGGAAATTGACCATTGTTTCATACATCTTACCCAGTTTACTAGTTGTTTGAGGTAAGAGGGCAAATCTGGTCTCCGTTACCCCTTTGTGCCTAGAAACAGAACTCGAAACCCAGTTTTTTTTTGTTTTCTTTTAAATTTTTTTATTTATTATTTATTTATTATGTTTATTTTTGGCTGTGTTGGGTCTTTGTTTCTGTGCGAGGGCTTTCTCCAGTTGCGGCGAGTGGGGGCCACTCTTCATCGCGGTGTGTGGGCCTCTCACTATCGCGGCCTCTCTTGTTGCGGAGCAGAGGCTCCAGACGCTCAGGCTCAGTAGTTGTGGCTCACGGGCCCAGTTGCTCCGCGGCATGTGGGATCCTCCCAGACCAGGGCTCGAACCCGTGTCCCCTGCATTGGCAGGCAGATTCTCAACCACTGTGCCACCAGGGAAGCCCCGAAACCCAGTTTTTACCAGGCTGCTTTTTTTTTTACCAGGTCACTCCTTGGGCCCATGCTCAGAACCTGTTCACGCCCCTGTCTCCCTCCTGCCTTCCTCCCATGCTGCCTGCTGCAGAATGCAGACGCTGTCACCTTGGGGTAGATATCTATCTTCATACTCTGGCCACTGCAGCCTCCCCCCCACCCCGCTCCTCCCTGACTCCAGTTCACTTTACTGCTGAGGACCTGCTTGCCCCACCACTTCTGTGTTCCCCCCCACCAACGGTCTGCCCTTTTTTTTTTTTTTAGTATTATTTATTTAGCTGTGCTGGGTCTTATTTGCGACAAGCAGGATCTTCATTGCCACGTGCAGGGTCTTCAGTTGCAGCTCGTGGGATCTTTTTAGTTGCGGCGTGAGGGATCTAGTTCCCTGACCAGAGATCGAACCCGGGCCCCCTGCATTGGGAGTGCAGAGTCTTAACCGCTGGACCACCAGGGAAGTCCCTGCCTATCTTCTAATGCATCCCTGTCATGACTGTATGTGGCCTGGGCTGCTCTTTGTTCTCTTCTCATGGGACAGGCGCTGGGTCTCCAGCCTCTTGGCGTGCCCAGCTGGAGAGGTAAGAAGCCCTGGCCGGCAGAATACTGGGGTTCCAGAGCAGGAGTCACATAAGGGAAGTCATTTGGGACTTTCAGGACACTTGGAACCGGAGTGACCGAGTCGGGGGGGTTACCCTGAGACCAGGGGCCAGTGTTGGGGGAAAGTGGGAGCAGGTTGCGAGGGGTGGGCTGGGATGTGGCCCCAGGAGGGCAAGGGAGCAGGGGTCTGGCGGGAAGAAGTGGGGGGCAAGCAGGAAGGACACAGAGCAGTACAGGGTCTTTCCTTTGGGTGCAGTGAGGGCTTCCTGTCTGGGGTTGGGGCCTTTTGCAGTGATGGGACTTGAATAGGGTTTTGGGCTCTTTGTATTATATTTCAAGTTCTGTAAGTTGGCCAGAACTTATGGCCTCAGCCTGTGCCCCCACTGCAGCACCTACATGCAGGCTGCCCAGTTAGCTGGGCCCTCCCAGGCCAGGCCGCGTGGCAGTTCCTGGCCAAGTTGTGGTGTGTGCGTCGGGGCTGTAGGACAGATGGTGTCTACAGCCCTATCTTCTGCGCTCAGGAGGTCACCCAAGGTTATCTCTGCTACTGAGGTCCTCAGTCACCCAAAAATGCAAGTGAACTGACTCACATCCTGGGTGAGAGAGAACATGTGTGTCATTCCAGGAGTTGGTGACTTTCAAGGACGTGGCCGTGGACTTCAGCCAGGAGGAGTGGGGACAGCTGGACTCCCCTCAGAGGGCCCTGTACCGGGATGTGATGCTGGAGAACTACCAGAACCTTCTCGCCCTGGGTAAGATGGCTCCCAAGGTGAGGAGGCCGCAGTCTGGGCATCCCCTAGTCTGTATGTGTTCCGGAGTCTCCTTTGTGGTATCTGCCCCAGGCCCTTGTGGCACCAACTGGCATCTTTGCCTGGAAGTGTGGCTGGTCCCGGGGTGGGGCCCAGAGGAAAGGGAGGGGGTGGACAGGGCCCTGGAAGCCCAGCCTGCCCTAGATAGGGGATGTCAGTATCTGTGGGGTCCTCAGAGTACACACGTCAATATGGGTTCCATGTCTGAGGCCTCCTTCCTTGGAGCTGGCACACACCTCTCCGTGCCTCAGGCCGCTGGGGCCACTTCAGGGCTGCTGGGCCTGTGGGCCGGGTCTGGAGAGCACAGCGCCCAGAGCCACGCCACTTTCTCCCTTCGTGCAGGGCCTCCCGTCTGCAAGCCAGACGTGATCTCTCACCTGGAACGAGGCGAGGAGCCATGGTGGGCACCTAGAGCTGTCCCTGGAGGGGCTGGTCCAGGTGAGCGGGATGCAGTGGGAGGATGTGGAGCCCCACCCCACCGCCCCACGGGGCCCGCTTTCCTTCCGCAGTCCACTGCTCTGCTCCGTCCGCACCTGCTCAGTGCCCCTCCTGCTCCTCTGTCCTCGTCCTCCCTCCCCCGCCCCCCGGCTCTTTTCAGAATCCCCTGGCTTCTCCAAGGCTCCTTTTCCTCTTTCTTCCTCCTCTCCCCTGCTCGCGGCCTGTCTGCTTTGCCCTGAGCACGCGCTCTCTCTCTCCCCCTGCTGGTCTCTACTCTCTCTCATGCACTTACCTGTGCTCCCGGCAGATCTCAGCCCTGAGCCCCAGCGCCGCACCTCCGCCTGCTCTCAGAAGGTAGTATCTCCATTTCTTATAGAACCAGAACGGGAGCCGGGGCCTGAGGTGGAGAAGCTGTGGTCTCAGCAGCTGTGCGTTTACAAAGAAGAACCGTCATGGGAGCCGATCGCAGGTGGGCTGGCGAGGTCCGATCTCCACAGCCCCGGTCCTGGCGACAGGGGCGCCCAGGGGGGCTCGGCGACTGCTCTGTCACGATGTGAGGCCGCCAGCACCAGGGACGGTCCCACAGAGGAGCACCGATGGGGCCACGCGGTGTCTGAGGAGGCTCTTGGCCGGAGGTGCGCCCTCCTGGCCCAGCCCAGCCTTCCCACAGAAGGAGCCTCTCCGGACGGCTGCGTGGGGAGTGTGCAGTCCAGCAGAGCCAAGCGTCAGAGCCCAGGCGCCGGGAGTGGCCCGTTCGCGTGTGGCGAGTGCGGCAAGGCCTTCCAGCGGAGCGCGGCCCTGGCGCTGCACCGGCGGTGGCACGCACGAGAGAAGGCCTACAAGTGCGGCGAGTGTGGCAAGGCCTTCACCTGGAGCACCAACCTCCTGGAGCACCGGCGCGTCCACACCGGCGAGAAGCCCTTCCTCTGCGGCCAGTGCGGCAAGGCCTTTAGCTGCCACTCATCCCTGAACGTGCACCGGCGCGTCCACACGGGCGAGCGGCCCTACAAGTGTGGCGCCTGCGACAAGGCCTTCAGCTGCAGCTCGCTGCTCGGCATGCACCTGCGCGTGCACACCGGCGAGAGGCCCTACCGGTGCGGCGAGTGCGGCAAGGCCTTCAACCAGCGGACACACCTGACGCGGCACCGCCGGATCCACACTGGTGAGAAGCCCTACCGGTGCGGCGCGTGCGGCCGGGCCTTTGCCTGCCACTCGTCCCTGACGGTGCACGAGAAGCTCCACAGCGGGGACAAGCCCTTCCAGTGCGGCGACTGCCAGAAGGCCTTCAGCAGCCGCTCCCGCCTGACGCTGCACCAGCGTGCCCACACAGGCGAGAAGCCCTTCAAGTGCAGCCAGTGCGGCAAGGCCTTCAGCTGCCACTCGTACCTGGTGGTGCACCAGCGCGTCCACAGCGGCGAGAAGCCTTTCCGCTGCAACGAGTGCGGCAAGGCCTTCAGCTCCCACTCCTACCTGATCGTGCATCAGCGCATCCACACCGGCGAGAAGCCCTTCGACTGCAGCCGCTGCTGGAAGGCCTTCAGCTGCCATTCATCGCTCATCGTGCACCAGCGCGTCCACACCGGGGAGAAACCCTATAAGTGCGGCCAGTGCGGCCGGGCCTTCAGCCAGAATCACTGTCTCATTAAACATCAAAAGACCCACTCCGCAGAGAAGCCCTTTAAGTGTCATGAGTGCGGCGAGGTGTTCAGCTGGAGCGGCCCTCTGGCGGAGCACCGCAGGCTCCACAGCGGGGAGAAGCCCTTTGCCATCCAGTTCGACAAGCGCTTGCTGAGCACCTGCTACGTGCCTGGCAGCCTACTGGGCACAGGGGGCTCTGGCGGGAGCAGCGTGGGCCCTGTCGATGCCCTAGACGTGGCTGAGCTCCTGGGCGTGGTCCCGCCCTTGGCCGGCAGGAGTTCCCCATGGGCAGCAACCCCAGAAATTAACTCATGTGTGCGAGAGACACCCACCTGCCCACCTGGAAACACCTCTTAAGGCTGTCACCTCCTGGGAAGGGATCCACCGTAGGAGAGGAGAATTGAGCGCATTTGAGGATATACCTTCGTCCTGTTTTTTTTTTTTCCCGTCCTCTTTTCTTTGATGGGTTTGGAAGTCACTGAGGGGGGACAGATCTTCCCTGCGTATGAAAAAGAGGTATGTCAGTCATGTGTCCTTGGACAGCCTCCTGGTGTGATTTCGATCTGGAATTTCCTTTGTAAACTCTTATGTTTAGAATGATAATTTAAAAAAAAAAACTGAATTATGAACAGTATTACTTCTAAGTGAAAGTTATATTCCAGCAGAGGAGAATAAGCTTTTTTGGGAAAAAGCAAATTTCCTGGACTCGCTTCACTCACATAGCCCTGCTGCAGAGTCATGTTGTTAGTGACAGCGCAGCTGTCTTGGAACCTGGCCCAGCATCCGCATAGCTGGGTCCTAACATGCCAGCCTCATGCCTGGCCACCTCGTCCATGCTGGAAGCTGGGAGGACACAGGGGTGTGCCTCCAGGGTGCAGTGTTGGCACACAGGTGTCTGGAAGCATACCTCCACCCCGGCTGGCGAGGCCACCTGCAGGCCCGCTCAGGTACCACGTAGGTCAGCCCTACGAGAGGAGCTGGGCCCCGTGCTCCCCTGAGAAGGAAAAAGACGGTGTTCATCTGGGATTCGTGTCATTTCTGCTCAGTTCTAAGTAGATATAAGCTGCCTTCTCAGTGATGATACTTCACATTTGTATAAAGTGCTAGAGTTTATGAAATGCTTTTTAGTATACTTTTTAAACTATGGAGGCAAAATAACCACATTTCAGAAAATACGGAATTAAGGGGAAAACACCCATAATTCTTAATAAAATTGCATTTTGCACTTTGGTATGTTACCTTCTGCTTTTTGATATTGCATTTTTACATTAAACACAGTATATACAGTCCAACATTCTAATCTTTTTCCCCTGCTTACCTGCATAGCAGGACTTCTTTTTCCCACGGAGCCTCACTGGCTTTGGAGCTGTCCTTCTGGATGGGGGCGTGATGTTCTATTAGCTGTTTTTTTGTTGGATGCAGAAGTTATTTCCAAGTTTTCACTGTTACAAGTCATTCTTCATATAGCATCTTTTTGCGTTATCCTTCTTTAACGTTGTCTTAGAGTAGATTTCTAGAAGTGAGAGTTTTGAGATAAAGGAAATGAACAGCTTAAGGCATCATTTTAGTATATTTTTGGTTGTGTGATAACAAAGTAATACCGTCTCAATGTGAGGAGAACCGTCAGTAGTGGTCAGGCGCGTCCAGGTCCTGGAGGCCGACGCTGCTCCGAGCTGGGTCCAGACGGGCTTGCTTCTGGGTGCCACGGCGATGATCCCAGGTGTCCACCCCCATTGTTCCTCCAGCGTCCCTGGGGCGGGTCTCAGGCCCTTCCTCCATGACAAATAGGGAAATTTCTATTGGACAACTGCATTGGCAAAAGATAGATAAAATCTCAGTTTGATTCATTATCATACTCATTTTTCTTATTTTAAAAGAAATTCAAATGCAAACATCTTGGGGGGCCCCGGACACCACACCTGCTGTCTGCCTGGCGGGGCTGTTAACGCCCTCAGCTGAGAGCAGCACCTTGCTCTTTGATAACCGGTGAGGTTGAAATGGAACGTGTTCTTACTATTGGTCTTTCTTCTTGAAAACTGTTTGCATACCCTTTGGCCCCCTTCCACTGAAGTCTCGATGTTCTTTTATTTACATATAAACTTTGTTTTCTGATCATACGCATAATACATGTATATTGAAGAAATTTGGGGAAAAAAATCAAATTTATAAGAATAAAAATGACCCTTAGAATCAGTTCACAGGTCATGACCTAGAGATGCATTTCCTTCTGGTTTTTTTCTCTGCGTGTATACACGTCTTTTCTTTTTTTTTTTTTTTTTTTTTTTTTACGAAAAAGTGTAAAGGGCTTTATTATAGGCAAAATTATTTAAGTCAATAAATAAATTTTTAAGGAATTGTACACGTTCTGATTCATTCCACTGCCAATCACCTTAGCTTCTCCAGTATTAGAATAATAATCTTCAAAATAGCCCTTTCAAAAAAGAATTTTTGCTCAATCCATAGTTGTGATAGTCCACAATTTTTTTAGTTGGGCTTCTTTGATCTCCAATGGAACATTGACACACTTCAAAAATTCCCCTCTGGGCTTCCCTGGTGGCACAGTGGTTAAGAATCCGCCTGCCAATGCAGGGGACACGGGTTCGAGCCCTGGTCCCGGAAGATCCCACGTGCCGCGGAGCAACTAAACCTGTGCGCCACAACTACTGAGCCTGCACTCCAGAGCCCTCGAGCCACACTCCTGAAGTCCGGCGCCTAGAGCCCATGCTCTGCAACAAGAGAAGCCACCGCAATGAGAAGCCCGCACACTGCAACGAAGAGTAGCCCCTGCTCACCGCAACTAGAGAAAGTCCGCGCACAGCAACAAAAACCCAACACAGCCAAAAATAAATAAATAAAATTAATTAAAAAAAAATTCCCCTCCTGTAGTCTTTGAGAACCAGTTTCCTCAAGCAATTTACTGTACAACCATGTTTAGGGTCAGGAGATGGATCTGCCTGGTTCTGAATTTTAGACACCCTCTAAACATGCATTAAGTTCAAATCATATTCACTCCTAAGCTATCATACCCTAGAACAGTTAGCATATGCCAATACCTAAGATAAAAAAAGTTTGACAGGTTTCTCACAGTTTATTAGCAGCTCTGTCTTGTACTTCTTCTCCACAGATCTAGTCCTGTGAGTAAAGGAAACCACATAGTTACTCTGTGAGGCATTTCCAACCATGTAAGTCTACAGAGAAAGCCCCATCAGTATAGACCTCAACTACACACGCTTTTTTTCTTTTTTTCTTTTTTTTGCTGCACTGCACAGCTTGCAGGATCTTCGTTCCCTGACCAGGGATTGAACCTGGGTCATAGCAGTGAAATCACTGAGTCCTAACCACTGGACCGCCCGGGAATTCCCAATCACTTTTTATATTTGCCATTTTGATACATTAAGAATGTTACTTGTTCCTGGGCTTCCCTGGTGGTGCAGTGGTGAAGAATCTGCCTACAAATTCAGGGGACACGGGTTCAAGCCCTGGTCCGGGAAGATCCCACATGCCGCGGAGCAACTAAGCCTGTGCACCACAACTACTGAGCCTGCGCTCTAGAGCCTGCAAGCCACAACTACTGAGCCCACGTGCCACAGTTACTGAAGCCCACGTGCCTAGAGCCCATGCTCCGCAAAAAGAGAAGCCATTGTGATGAGAAGCCTGCGCACCGCAACAGAGTAGCCCCCGCTCGCCCCAACTAGAGAAAGCCTGTGCACAGCAAAGAAGACCTAATGCAGCCATAAATAAATAAATAAATAGATAGATTTAAGGATGTTACTTGTTCCTGTTTTTGACTGTCCTTCTCTTCATATGAATTGTCTAGTCCTATCTTTTGTCCACTATTCCATTCTTTTATGTACACACATGCATGCAGTATATAAACATGCAATATACACATATACACATATGCAGTACAAATATACATATCAATATACACACATGTATACATATAATACATACACATACATATATACAATATATGCACATATCAATATATACACATATATACTTATATACAATACACATATGCAATATGTACACACATATTTGTCTGGAATGTACACTTTCTTTGTTACTGCATTTTTAGTGTACAGAGGTTTTTGAAGTCTGTGTAATCAGGTCTATTCAATTTTTCTTTATATTTTTACTTGGCTCTAAGAAAGCCCTTCCTTAAATCCCTTTTTGGTTATATTATACATTTAACTCTTAAATCCATCCATCTGGGATGTAAAAATCCAAGGTCCCTGCATCGTTCTTGAACTGCATTCCTCACTGGTCCATAGGCCTGTCTTTTCCATTATTGCTGCTCCATCATTCGTTTTCATAGATGGTAGGACTGAGACCACATTTTAAGAAGGTCTAAAAAAAATTTTTTTTAATCTATTCTTCCAGGTGACCCAGGAATCATTTTCTCGGAACTCAGCCTCTTCATGCCCCTGCATATCTCATTGGGATTTTGATTAGAATTGACCAGTCTGTGAAGAATTAACATAGTTCTATATAATATTAGGTCTTCACATCAGAGAATGTGGTAAATGACTGTCCATTTAAGTCTGCATCTAACCATCAGAAAAGGTTTATAGTTTTCTTCATATATGTTCATATATTTATTCTTAAATTCAGTCTAATTTTGTGGGGTTTGTAAATTGGCTCTGTGATAACATATATAGAACAACTCTTGACTGTAGGTATACTTTTGTCTATTTATTTTACACCAAGCAGCTTTACTGAGTCATTCTAGAAGGCCTCTAACAGTTTATTGCTTTATCATGTTTTCTAGGTAAAGTCATTACTTGGAAATAAAAAGCTTGCCTCTCCTTTTCATATAGATAGCCTTTTATTTCATTTCTTCTTAAAACCCACATTGCCCAGCACTTCAGAGCGACACTGTCTTGGTGGCAGTGGTCACCTGTGGCAGACTTTGTTTGGGGTGAGGAGCAATACATGTCCACCTCAACACTTTGGCCTCTAAAACGATCACAGCTGTGGTGGTCACAGTTCTGACCAACAAAGTCTGCTACAGATTTTGGGGAAGTCTGCTTTCCTGATAGGAGATACTGCTCCTTCCTCCTCCTCTCTTCTTCCTGGAACTTGGATGCAATGCCTGGAGGTGTGGTAGCCATTTTGCAACCATGAGATAATTGAGGACAAAGATCCACATAGTGGAACGGAAAATAAAAGGATCCTAGGCCTTGAATGGAATTTGAGCAGCCATTTCAGCCGTTGACATTCAACTTCCTGAGTTCTTGTTATGGACTTTAGCTGTTTTTCTCACATTTGTCCTTCCCCACAATTGTATTCCTCATTGATACAGCATCTGGTTCGTTTTGCTTGATGCACAGCAAACCAAAATGCTGAGACACCCAGGTCTGTAGCCAAGTGAGGAGAACTAGCCTCAGATCTGTCTCCCCAAAGGCAAGGAGCTGGGGTACTTATGGGATGAAGAGTAAAGCAGCAGGGCAGTCTGAGTAGTGGGGAAAGGTGATTGGAAAAAGGTGTTATGACTGTTGTTTTGCGCAGGTGTAACTAAGCTACAGGCCTCTGCATGTTCAAAAAGTCACTGAGGACTTCCCTGGTGGCACAGTGGTTGGGAATCCACCTGCCAATGCAGGGGACATGGGTTCGATCCCTGGTCCGGGAAGATCCCACATGCCATGGAGCAGTTAAGCCCACGTGCCACAACTACTGACCCTGCGCTCTAGAGCCCGCATGCCACAACTGCTGAAGCCTGTGCACCTAGAGCCCATCCTCTGCAACAAGAGAAGCCACCACAATGAGAAGCATGCACAGCACAACAAAGAGTGGCCCCCGCTCGCCGCAACTAGAGAAAGCCCGCATGCAGCAACGAAGACCCAAAGCAGCCAAAAATAAACAAAATAAAATAAATAAATTTAAGAAAAAAGAACTAAAGATCGTACCTCACCAAGTATATAACGTGTTAGCATACAAGTAAAATGCATTAAAAAAACTTTTTTTGAAAGAAAGAAAGAAATGTCATTTAAAAAAAAAGTCACAGAGCAGACACTCATGCAGGCCCCCCTGGAGGGTGGGTGGTCTTATCCAGTCATAACTATCTCAGGTCAAACTAGACACAGCTGACTCCAAGGTCCTTGAGAACAACTTGGGCAAACACCTTAATGTTTAGGCTCCAAGCCACCTGGAGGGCACGCAGTCTTTTTGTTTGTTTGTGTTTGTTTTTTTATACTGCAGGTTCTTATTAGTCATCAATTTTATACACATCAGTGTATACATGTCAATCCCAATCGCCCAATTCAGCACACCACCATCCCCACCCCACCACAGTTTTCCCCCCTTGGTGTCCATATGTCTGTTCTCTACATCTGTGTCTCAACTTCTGCCCTGCAAACCAGCTCATCAGTACCATTTTTCTAGGTTCCACATACATGCGTTAATATACGATATTTGTTTTTCTCTTTCTGACTTACTCTACTCTGTATGACAGTCTCTAGATCCGTCCACGTCTCAACAAATGACTCAATTTCGTTCCTTTTTATGGCTGAGTAATATTCCATTGTATATATGTACCACATCTTCTTTATCCATTCGCCTGTTGATGGGCATTTGGGTTGCTTCCATGACCTGGCTATTGTAAATAGTGCTGCAATGAACATGGGGGTGCATGTGTCTTTTTGAATTATGGTTTTCTCTGGGTATATGCCCAGTAGTGGGATTGCTGGATCATATGGTAAATCTATTTTTAGTTTTTTAAGGAACCTCCAGACTGTTCTCCATAGTGGCTGTATCAATTTACATTCCCACCAACAGTGCAAGAGGGTTCCCTTTTCTCCACACCCTCTCCAGCATTTGTTGTTTGTAGATTTTCTGATGATGCCCATTCTAACTGGTGTGAGGTGATACCTCATTGTAGTTTTGATTTGCATTTCTCTAATAATTAGTGATGTTGAGCATCTTTTCATGTGCTTCTTGGCCATCTGTATGTCTTCTTTGGAGAAATGTCTATTTAGGTCTTCTGCCCATTTTTGGATTGGGTTGTTTGTTTCTTTAATATCGAGCTGAATGTGCTGTTTATATATTTTGGAGATTAATCCTTTTTCATTGATTCGTTTTCAAATATTTTCTCCCATTCTGAGGGCTGTCTTTTCGTCTTGTTTATGGTTTCCTTAGCTGTGCAAAAGCTTTGAAGTTTCATTAGGTCCCATTTGTTTATTTTTGTTTTTATTTCCATTACTCTAGGAGGTGGATCAAAAAAGATCTTGCTGTGATTTATGTCAAAGAGTGTTTTTCCCATGTTTTCCTCTAAGAGTTTTATAGTGTCTGGTCTTACATTAAGGTCTCGAATCCATTTTGAGTTTATTTTTGTGTATGGTGTTAGGGAGTGTTCTAATTTCATTCTTTTACATGTAGCTGTCCAGTTTTCCCAGCACCATGTATTGAAGAGACTGTCTTTTCTCCATTGTATATCTTTGCCTCCTTTGTCATAGATTAGTTGACCATAGGTGTGTGGGTTTATCTCTGGGCTTTCTATCTTGTTCCATTGATCTATGTTTCTGTTTTTGTGCCAGTACCATATTGTCTTGATTACTGTAGCTTTGTAGTATAGTCTGAAGTCAGGGAGTCTGATTTCTCCAGCTCCGTTTTTTCCCTCAAGACTGCTTTGGCTATTCGGGGTCTTCTGTGTCTCCATACAAATTTTAAGATGATTTGTTCTAGTTCCGTAAAAAATGCCATTGGTAATTTGATAGGGATTGCATTGAATCTGTAGATTGCTTTGGGTAATATAGTCATTTGCACAATATTGATTCTTCCAATCCAAGGACATGGTATATCTCTCCATCTGTTGGTATCATCTTTAATTTCTTTCATCAGTGTCTTATAGTTTTCTGCATACAGGTCCTATGTAGGTTTATTCCTCAGTATTTTATTCTTTTTGTTACAATGGTAAATGGGAGTGTTTCCATAATTTCTCTTTCAGATTTTTCATCATTAGTGTATAGGAATGCAAGAGATTTCTGTGCATTAATTTTGTATCCTGCAACTTTACCAAATTCATTGATTAGCTCTAGTAGTTTTCTGGTGGCATCTTTAGGATTCTCTATGTATAGTATCATGTCATCTACAAAGAGTGACAGTTTTACTTCTTCTTTTCCAATTTGTATTCCTTTTATTTCTTTTTCTTCTCTGATTGCTGTGGCTAGGACTTCCAAAACTATGTTGAATAATAGTGGTGAGAGTGGACGTCCTTTTCTTGTTCCTGATCTTAGAGGAAATGCTTTCAGTTTTTCACCATTGAGAATGATGGTTTGCTGTGGGTTTGTTATATATGGCCTTTATTATGTTGAGGTAGGTTGCCTCTGTGCCCACTTTCTGGAGAGTTTTTGTCATAAATGGGTGTTGAATTTTGTCAAAAGCTTTATCTGCATCTATTGAGATGATCATATGGTTTTTATTCTTCAATTTGTTAATATGGTGTATCACATTGATTGATTTGCGTATATTGAAGAATCCTTGCATCCCTGGGAGAAATCCCACTTGATCATGGTGTATGATCCGTTTAATGTGTTGTTGGATTCTGTTTGCTAGTATTTTGTTGAGGATTTTTGCATCTATGTTCATCAGTGATATTGGTCTGTAATTTTCTTTTTTTGTAGTATCTTTGTCTGGTTTTGGTATCAGGGTGATGGTGGCCTCATAGAATGAGTTTGGGAGTTTTCCTTCTTCTGCAATTTTTTGGAAGAGTTTGAGAAGGATGGGTGTTAGCTCTTCTCTAAATGTTTCATAGAATTCACCTGTGAAGCCATCTGGTCCTGGACTTTTGTTTGTTGGAAGATTTTTAATCACAGTTTCAATTTCATTACTTGTGATTAGTCTGTTCATATTTTCTGTTTCTTCCTGGTTCAGTCTTGGAAGGTTATACCTTTCTAAAAAATTGTCCATTTCTTCCAGGTTGTCCATTTTATTGGCATAGAGTTGCTTGTAGTAGTCTCTTAGGATGCTTTGTGTTTCTGCGGTGTCTGTTGTAACTTCTCCTTTTTCATTTCTAATTTTATTGATTTGAGTCCTCTCCCTCTTTTTCTTGATGAGTCTGGCTAATGGCTTATCAATTTTGTTTATCTTCTCAAAGAACCTGCTTTTAGTTTTATTGATCTTTGCTATTGTTTTCTTTGTTTCTATTTCATTTATTTACACTCTGATCTTTATGATTTCTTTCCTTCTGCTAACTTTGGGTTTTGTTTGTACTTCTTTCTCTAGTTCCTTTGGGTGTAAGGTTAGATTGTTTACTTGAGATTTTTCTTGTTTCTTGAGGTAGGGTTGTATAGCTATAAACTTCCCTCTTAGAAATGCTTTTGCTGCATCCCATAGGTTTTGGATCATTGTGTTTTCATTGTCATTTGTCTCTAGGTATTTTTTGATTTCCTCTTTGATTTCTTCTGTGATCTCTTGGTTATTTAGTAACGTATTGTTTAGCCTCCATGTGTTTGTGTTTTTTACGTTTTTTTCCCTGTAATTCATTTCTAATCTCATAGCGCTGTGGTCAGAAAAGATGCTTGATATGATTCCAATTTTCCTAAATTTACTGAGGCTTGATTTGTGACCCAAGATGTGATCTATCCTGGAGAATGTTCTGTGCGCACTTGAGAAGAAAGTGTAATCTGCTGTTTTTGGATGGAATGCCCTATAAAAATCAATTAAATCTATCTGGTCTATTGTGTCATTTAAAGCTTCTATTTCCTTATTTATTTTCATTTTGGATGATCTGTCCATTGGTGTAAGTGAGGTGTTAAAGTCCCCCACTATTATTGTGTTACTGTCGATTTCCTCTTTTATAGCTGTTAGCAGTTGCCTTATGTATTGAGGTGCTCCTATGTTGGGTGCATATATATTTATAATTGTTATATCTTCTTCTTGGATTGATCCCTTGATCATTATGTAGTGTCCTTCCTTATCTCTTGTAACATTCTTTATTTTAAAGTCTATTTTATCTGATATGAGTATAGCTACTCCAGCTTTCTTTTGATTTCCATTTGCATGGAATATCTTTTTCCATCCCCTCACTTTCAGTCTGTATGTGTCCCTAGGTCTGAAGTGGGTCTCTTGTAGACAGCATATATATGGGTCTTGTTTTTGTATCCATTCAGCAAGCCTGTGTCTTCTGGTTGGAGCATTTAATCCATTCACATTGAAGGTAATTATCGATATGTATGTTCCTATGACCATTTTCTTAATTGTTTTGGGTTTGTTTTTGTAGGTCCTTTTCTTCTCTTGTGTTTCCCAATTAGAGAAGTTACTTTAGCATTTGTTGTAGAGCTGGTTTGGTGGTGCTGAATTCTCTTAGCTTTTGCTTGTCTGTAAAGCTTTTGATTTCTCCATCAAATCTGAATGAGATCCTTGCCGGGTAGAGTAGTCTTGGTTGTAGGTTCTTCCCTTTCATCACTTTAAGTATATCGTGCCACTCCCTTCTGGCTTGTAGAGTTTCTGCTGAGAAATCAGCTGTTAACCTTATGGGAGTTCCCTTGTATGTTATTTGTCGTTTTTCCCTTGCTGCTTTCAATAATTTTTCTTTGTCTTTAATTTTTGCCAATTTGATTACTATGTGTCTCGGCGTGTTTCTCCTTGGGTTTATCCTGTATGGGACTCTCTGCGCTTCCTGGACTTGGGTGGCTATTTCCTTTCCCATGCTAGGGAAGTTTTCGACTATAATCTCTTCAAATATTTTCTCTGGTCCTTTCTCTCTCTCTTCTCCTTCTGGGACCCCTATAATGCGAATGTTGTTGCGTTTAATGTTGTCCCAGAGGTCTCTTAGGCTGCCTTCATTTCTTTTCATTCTTTTTTCTTTATTCTGTTCTGCAGCAGTGAATTCCACCATTCTGTCTTCCAGGTCACTTATCCGTTCTTCTGCCTCAGTTATTCTGCTATTGATTCCTTCTAGTGTAGTTTTCATTTCAGTTATTGTACTGTTCATCTCTGTTTGTTTGTTCTTTAATTCTTCTAGGTCTTTGTTAAACATTTCTTGCATCTTCTGGATCTTTGCCTCCATTCTTATTCCAAGGTCCTGGATTATCTTCACTATCATTATTCTGAATTCTTTTTCTGGAAGGTTGCCTATCTCCACTTCATTTAGTTGTTTTTCTGGGGTTTTATCTTGTTCCTTCATCTGGTATATAGCCCTCTTCCTTTTCATTTTGTCTATCTTTCTGTGAATCAGGGCACACAGTCTTAAAATGGCATTGATGAGTGATGGCAGGTGGAATAGATTTGACTGATTATACACAGGTTCAGCCCACTGACCGTTTTTGATTGTTTCTCAACCTTGAGGAAGATGGACAATGGCCACTCTGGCCACTTCCTGCTGACAAGGGGTGTAGACCTAACAGGGGCTTGAGGAATGACACTGTTTAGCACTCATTTGAGAATATTCTCTTGTCTGGTTTCAAGTTAACATTTTGATCCCAGTAAACATACCACCCTCAGGCCAGCTGTTAAGGCATTCATAGACCCAAACTTGGTCATCAAAACCACAGACAGGGGAATTCCCTGGCATCCAGTGGTTAAGACTCAGTGCTTCCACTGCAGGGGGTGTGGGTCCGACCCCTGGTCAGGGAACTAAGATCCTGCATGACCCACAGTGTGGCCAAAGAAAAAAAAATAACCACAAAGTGCACCCTAAGGGGGCACACAGAATGTCAGATATATTGTTAAAATTTAGGCTCTTACTGGGACTTCCCTGGTGGCACAGTGGTTAAGAATCCACCTGCTGGTGCAGGGGACACAGGTTCAATCCCTGGTCCAGGATGATCCTCCATGCTGCAGAGGAACTAAGCCCGTGTGCCACAACCACTGAGCCTGCGCTCTAGAGCCTGCAAGCCACAACTACTGAGCCCATGTGCCTAGAGCCCATGCTCTGCAACAAGAGAATCTACCACAATGAGAAGCCCGCACACCGCAAAGAAGAATAGTCCCCGCTCGCCGCAACTAGAGAAACCCCATGTGCAGCAAAGAAGACCCAACACAGCCAAAAATAAAAATTAATTAATTAATTAATTTTTAAAATTTAGGCTCTTACTTATAGGGATTTTAGGGAAGTCCCTGGTGGTCCAGTGGTTAGGACTCCACGCTTTCACTGCTAAGAGCATGGGTTCAATCCTTGGTGGCGGAACTAAGATCCCACAAGCTGCACAGCATGGCCAAAGAAAAAAAATTATATACAAACACACACACACACACATATATACACACATATATATATATACACACGTATATATACGTACACACACACACACACACACACACATATATATATATATACACACACACATATGGGTTTTATCTAGGACACTCAGACAGGGATCAGTGTCTTACCTTTTTACATGTTGGAGCATCTGGATCATTATTCATTTGGCTGAAACACTTAGGTATTAAATATGGAAGGGACTTAAGCTGGGGAAATAAGAACTGTTCCTATAATATCCTAATCAAGTATGACCTTGACGGGGGGTACACACACCAGGACTATTTATTTTTATCTGAGGACACAAGGAGAGAACCGAATTTCAGCTTCATCAAGGAAAAATGGGACAGGTGATGAGCCTAATCTGATATGTTACCTCTGAAGTTAAGGAAGTTAGGGATGGTTGAAAAATGAGTGACAGTCACAGTCAAGGGGTCAGCATGATCAAATACAGAAAGAAGTTTTGGATGACAAATTCAACAGCTAGAGAGATGACCTGTTTTTGCCAAAGTTTGAGAAATCCGAATCATTGAATTGTCTTTCCAAGCCTGGGAGGTTAGAAACAAAGAAAACATCACAAGAGAAAAGAACAGTCATTCTGGCAACTAGCAAGGTATTTAAATTGCCTTCTGGAAGAGGTAAAACTGTCACTGTATGCAGATGACATGATACTATATATAGAAAACCCTAAGAACTCTACACAAAAACTACTAGAACTGATAAATGAGTTCAACAAAGTAGCAAGATTTCTTTATACTAACAATGAAATATCAGAAAAGGAATGTAAAAAAAGAAAAATACCTTTTCAAATCACACCAAAAAAAAAAATACCTAGGAATAAACCTGACCAAGGAGGTGAAAGACTTATACACTGAGAACTATAAAACATTAATAAAGGAAATTAAAGAGGATTCAAAGAAATGGAAAGATATCGCATGTTCTTGGATTGGAATAATTAATATTGTTAAAATGGCAATACTACCCAAAGCAAACTACAGATTTAACATGATCCCTATCAAATTACCCATGATATTTTTCACAAAACTAGAACAAATAATCCAAAAATTTATATGGAACCATAAAAGGCCCAGAATTGCCAAAGCAATCTGAGGGGAAAAAAAAAAAAAAAGCTGCAGGAGGTATAACCCTCGAGATGTCAGACAATACTACAAAGTTACAGTAATCAAAAGTGTGGTATTGGTACAAAAACAGACATACAGATCAATGGCACAGAATAGAGAGCCCAGAAATATACCCACACACCTATGGTCAATTAAACTTTGACAAAGGAGGCAAGAATATAAAATGGGAAAAAGTCTCTTCAGCAAGTTGTGCTGGGAAAGTTGGACAGCCACATGTAAATCAACGAAGTTAGAACATTCCCTTACACCATGCACAAAAATAAACTCAAAATGGCTTAAAGACTTAAACATAAGATGTGACACCATCAAAGTCCTAGAAGAGAACATAGGCAAAACATTCTCTGACACGAATCATACCAGTGTTTTCTTAGGTCAGTCTCCCAAGGCAATAGAAATAAAAGCAAAAATAAACAAATGGGACCTAATCAAACTTACAAGCTTTTGCACAGCAAAGGAAACCATAAACAAAATGAAAAGACAACCTACAGAATGGTAGAAAATATTTGCAAATGATGCAACTGACTAGGGCTTAATCTCCAAAATATACAAACAGCTCATGCAGCTCAATAACAAAAAAACAAACAACCCAATAGAAAAATGGGCAGAAGACCTCAATAGACATGTCTCCAAAGAATACATCCAGATGGTCAATAGGCACATGAAAAGATGCTCAACATCGCTAATTATTAGAGAAATGTAAGTCAAAACTACACTGAGGTACAACCTCACATCGGTCAGAATGGCCATCATTAAAAAGTCTATAAATAACAAATGCTGGAGAGGGTGTGGAGAAAAGGGAACCTTCCTACACTGTTGGTGGGTGTGTAAGTTGGTGCAGCCACTATGGAAAACAGTATGGAGGTGCCTCAAAAAACTAAAAGTATATTTACCATATGATCCAGCAATCCCACTCCTGGGCATATATCTGGAGAAAACCATAATTTGAAAAGATACATGCACCCCGATATTCATTGCAGCACTATTCACAAGAGCCAAGACACAGAAACAACCTAAATGTCCATCAACAGATGAATGGATAAAGAGGATGTGGTATATTTACACAATGGAATATGACTCAGCCATAAAAAAGAATGAAATAGTGCCATCTGCAGCAACATGGATGCAACTAGAGATTATCATACTAAGTGAAGTCAGAAAGAGAAAGACAAATACCATATAATATCACTTATATGTAGAATCTAAAATATGGCACAAATGAACCAATCTACAAAACAGAAACAGACTCACAGACATAGAGAACAGACTTGTGGTTGCCAAGGGGGAGGGGGTTGGGGGAGGGATAGACTGGGAGTTTGGGATGAGCAGATGCAAACTATTACATATAGGATGGATAAATAACAAGGTCCTACTGTATAGCACAGGGAACTATATCCAAACTCCTGGGATAAACCATAATGGAAAAGAATATAAAAAAGAATATATATATATATATATATATGTATAACTGAGTCACTTTGCTGTACAGCAGAAATTAACACAACATTGTAAATCAACGATACTTCAACTAAAAAAAAAAATTACCTTCTAAAGAGTTTCACTTTACCAAAGTCAGCTCTGCATCAATCCCTACACCTTCATTTCTTGCTCACAGCATTTTTTAAAAAGTAATTTTATTTATTTATTTTAGTTTTGGCTGCTTGGGTCTTCGTTGCTGCACGGGCTTTCTCTAGTTGAGTCGAGCGTGGGCTACTCTTCGTTGCGGTGCACAGGCTTCTCATTGTGGTGGCTTCTCCTGCTGCGGAGCATGGGCTCTAGGCTCACGGGGTTAAGTAGTTGTGGCACACAGGCTCAGTAGTTGTGGCTCGCGGGCTCTAGAGCGCAGGCTCGGTAGTTGTGGCGCATGGGCTTAGTTGCTCCACGGCATGTGGGATCTTCCTGGACCAGGGCTCGAACCCATGTTCCCTGCATTGGCAGGCAGATTCTTAACCACTGTGCCACCAGGGAAACCCTACACAGCTTCTCTTTGAGAACCAACTTAAGATGGCTAGGGAGTCATTTGTCAGCCCGGAGATGTCTGTGGCCCTTCAACTTCAGCGAGGAAGGGGTCATGAGGACCACCACCTAAGGTCCAGTCCAGGAAGGATGGAGCTGGTCTTCAGGATGGTTATCCTTCCAAGACTTCAGTCTAAAGGGTCATGGTCTCCCCCTTTAAGAACTTCCTAGGGAATTCCCCGGCGGTCCAGTGGTTAGGACTCGGCACTTTCACTGCCGTGGGCCCGGGTTGCATACCTGGTCAGGGAACTAAGATCCTGCAAGCCACTTGGTGCAGCCAAAAAAATCCAAGAAAACAAAAACAACAAACAAAAAAAACTTCCTAAAGGGGTTTTGCTACAACATAGAAGTTGGAGATCCAAGTGGGACCTAACCCAGTCATCACCAGGAGCCCCTGTGGTTGTTTCTTGGTGGGAACAGCAACCCTGGCGAGAGCTTCCCTCCATCAAGGAGCAGCTGTCTGTCCTTGTGAGTTCAAAACCTGAGTGTCTAACAGAGGGCTGACAGCTCTGTGCTTTTTTCTTGGGCACCTTACCGCCTCCTTCAACCACGAAGTTCCGTCAAAACTGTATTCTGGTCTCGGGAGTCCTTTGTTTGACTGGCCATCAGAGTATCATCCACATCCTGGGGGCTCCCTCATTTAGGTGGGGTCCCTCACACCTGTGGTCAGGATTTCTCCCAATCTTGAGGAGAGACTGTTAAATCCCGGAGGAAGTGCTGTCCAGCAGTACTTGTGTTTAACTCTTGTATCTTGTATTTGAAAGCAGACAACCCTTGGGATTCAAAACTCAGGTTATGCAAAAAAACAAAAAGCCCTTCAAATCCAATAGGGTAAACCAACAAATCTCTGCACAAAGTAGTGAGCAGTGTTAGGGTCTAGAGATGAGTATCTCCTACAATTTGATTCATTGCTCTGAAGTGGTGTACAAACTGATATCCACCTGTGCCTGGTTTCTGGACTGGTAAAGGTGGAGTCTTATAAGGTGACCAGCAGGGGTGTATTAAGTCATATTCCAGGAAGGCAGGGGTTGAATTCCACACTTTGCCGGCTGCTTTCATAGGAAGGGCTTTAAGTTTGGAATTTTTGCTCCGGGACAGAGCCTAACCCGTATAGGCGCAGCCTCCTGCCCACACACACCCCACACCTCCAGACTCACCTCCTGCAGGATATCTTTCCCAGTGGCTGCAGGCTGTTCTCTTTGGGGGTTGAGAGCCTGCTCTTGTAATGCTTCAATGTCCATTCGTCCAGGTGTAAAGGTAACCCTGGTATTTAGTTAGTAAATCTCGTACAGAAAGGTATGCTCCATCTGACAGTCTAGCAGCTGGAGAAAAGGCTTTCTGAAGGTTTCTCCTGACACCCCAGTTACTAACAGCCTCAGAAGAAAGTTTAGAAAACTGGGTATTTAAAACTGAGTAAGTGGCCCCTACGTCCATCACAAAGTCAAATTGATTTCCAACCGTCATGGTCACTGGGGCTCTGTGTGGGACATAGTGATGGACTCAGTGGGATTTAAAGTGTTCCCCAGGGCCCCGTCATTCGTGGTCACCATCATGCTTAGCTCAGGCAGCTGATGCGCCACCTGTTTACATTCTTCAAGAGTCTGATTTAGGGGCTTCCCTGGTGGCACAGTGGTTAAGAATCTGCCTGCCAGTGCAGAGGACACGGGTTCTATCCCTGGTCGGGGAAGATCCCACATGCCATGGAGCAACTGAGTCCGTGTGCCACAACTACTGAGACAGTGCTCTAGAGCCCACGTGCTGCAACTACTGAGCCCGTGCACCTAGAGCCCGTGCTCCACAACAAGAGAAGCCACTGCAATGAGAAGCCCGCACACCGCAACGAAGAGTAGCCCCCACTGGCCGCAACTAGAGAAAAGCCCCCGCGCAGCAACGAAGACCCAACGCAGCCTAAAAAAAAAAAAAAAAAGGGTGATTTAGGGAGGGACTCTCTTTTAGGACGTGTTCCTGCTCTTTGCAATATGCACATTGGCAGGATCCCGCTATCAGGTGCCCCGTTCAAGTGGGAGCTTAGGCCGCTTACCTCCTCAGTTTGGTCCGGCTCTTCCCTGGGTTCAGTCAGCTGCCAGCAGAGTGGCCCGATTCATTCTTCGTTGTTCCCTTTTCTCCTGAACCTGGTCTCTGCCGTTAAGAGCTTTGAAGGCAACTTAACAAGTTGAAAGGTAGGTGTTCCTAAAGCCCCCCGACTTTTCGAAGTTTCTTCTGTATGTCAGGGGCCGCTCTGGCCAATGAGAATCACACTGAACATCTTTGAATTCTTTGGGGCCTCAGGTCTGCATCTGTATTGCCTGGAGGCTTTACAGACCCTGCCTAGAAATTCTGAAGCCTCCTCATTTGATTTCTGTCTTACCTCCTCTGCTTTAGTAAGGCTTCCGTGTCTAGGCCCCTTCTTCACAATCCTGCAAGAATGCGATCTCCATAATGTTTGAGTTTTACCCATCCCCAGCACTCACATCCCAATTAGGATCTGCTGTTGGCAAAGCCACGCTCGCTGCAGGCTGCATGGGGCACCAGGGGTTCCTTCGTGAAGCTGATCTGCCTCCTCCCAGGCTCCACCCAGCATCTCTCGAAGGTTTTCTGAGGTGAGGAGGGTAGTTAATGAATTTCAAGCATCTGCCCAGGTCGGGTTGCAGGTTGCAAGGATCGATGAAAGATTTTCCGTTCTCTTTGGTCATCTCTCTAAGTTGGCATATTGTTCTTCCAATTAAATAAATAAGAAGTTGGACTTCCCTGGCAGTCCAGTGGTTAAGACTCCAGGCTTCCAATGCAGGGGGTGCGGGTTCCATCCTGGTCGGGGAACTAAGATCCCACATGCTGCGTGGCACAGCCGAAAAAATAAAATTAATTAATTAAAAAAAAAAAAAAAGCTGAAGTTGAAGGAGGGGCGTGGACCCGGATCCCTCCCATCCCATCGGCTGTCCACTCTCTGCTTTCACACCCCCAGCAGGGACTCCCCTTAACTGATGCTGCCCAGCCTGAGTCTGGGCAGCTCCCTGGCCAAGTCGAGTGCCCTGGAGGGTAGGAGATGGGGAGACTGAGACCATTCCTATTTCTCAATCCCCAGACCCGAGGGGTAGGGAGGGGGGAGCCTGAGGCTCAGACGGTGGTAGCTAAAGAGCAGCAGCAAGTCATCCTCCTCCTCATCAGAATCAAGCAAGAGGGGTTCCTTGGCCTCCTTTCCTGCTGAGTCACAACTTGACATCTTGGCACAGGCTTATTTTGATACAGTAACATCAAAGACTGTACAGAAGCGATTTCATCCCATTTTTCTTCCCATTTACAAAATAAATCAAGTCGCAAATTTGTATTGTAACTAAAGGATCCATTTTCAGACCATTTTGCTCTGGAGTCTAAAGGAAATGGAGGCCACACAGTGTTACCATCTTTTTCTTATGGTTTTACAGCTGAAAACTCACCCAATTTTGGAGAATGCAAAGGGGGAATTGAATTAACATTTCCCGTTTTGAAGGGGCTTTGTATCCAGGTGGTCACAGCAGCAAAATCTCCCTATGGGTCCTTATTCAATCCCCAGTAGCCAACTCTTAACAATTAAGACAATGATAGACAAACAAACAAGACCAAAACCCAGAGCCCCAGCCTCCAACCCTGGCCTGCGGTACCTCAGCAGCTGCAAACCTTGTGTCCTCTGTCAGCATCCCGCCAAGTGGGCCTCCAACCTGGATGGATTGCCAGGCAATCTAGGCACATGTGCAATTCTGTAATGAGGTTACTCACCCAAAAGTGTCTTCCAAACCCAAACCCCCAAACTGTCTCTTTGCTGCAAAACAAAACTAAGAGAGGAAGTTTTCAGCACCTCTCCAGGGAAATCCGGGGACGGTCCTGGAACAGACGGACCAGGCCGCTGCCCAGACTCGGCCACAGCCTCTCAGTACCAGCCTTGGACGAGCCACAGGCAAAAGGTCGTCCGGACTTACCTCCTGGCTGGCCGCTAAGTTAGTTCCCTGACCAGGTTTGTCTTGCCTGATACGCAGCAAGGAAAATGCTGAGCCGCCGAGGTTTGCAGCTCCATGAAGAGCACTAGCTGCAGAGCTGCCCCCCCCGAAGACCAGGGGCTGGGACACTTGTGGGTTGAAGGAGCAGGGCGGTCCGAGGCTTGGGGAAAGGTGATGGGGGAAAGGTCAGGCGCAGGCCCAGTGCAGGGTGGGTGGTCCCATCCAGGCTTAACCATATCAGCTCAAACTAGACGCAGCTGACTCCAGGCTCCTGGAAAACAAGTTGGGCAAACACGTTATTTAGGCTCCGTGCCACCTGGAGGACATGTATGTCTTAAACCCACCTTGACCAGGGATGGCAGGTGGAACGAACTTGGCTGATTTCCCATGGGCTCAGGTCTCCATCCTGACTTAAGTGGGAACAGAGCTAGTATTTTACTGTCGGGCGAAATGCCAACTCTTGGCCACAACGGATTTTTATCCTGTTAATGAACTATCTTTGTAGGCCTAGTTTGCTAGGTCTTTGAAAAATCAGGGCTGGATGCAGAATTAAGCCACACCTCAGCATGCCCCAGAAATGACTGTATGGGTTTCTTTCCTGTGGTGGAGATACAGCTGGATTATGAGGAGGTTTTCTATCATCCCATCATCTTTGTATCACTGGGATGAACCCCATTCGTCAAAAGTGTGTTAACGTTTAGCATGGGTGGACTTGGGGTGCAGCCAGCAGGACTGCCCAGCAGTGAGCCTGAGACGTCGCTCTGGATTTGCCTGGAAATAACCACCCGTGATGGGGGCTTCATCCTGCTCCAAAGTGGGAAGGGGCCCTACCTCAGCTCCTCGCAGTGGCTGCGTTCCTCCTGTGGGACTGGTCTCCTGCAAGCTCAAAAAAAAAGAAGAAGAAGAAGAAATGAAGACTGAAGTGGGGATGGGGGCTGGGACGGAACCCACAAGGACCCCCTAATATATGCACCAGATGCTACCGATTTCTAGGTGATGGGTTAGGACTGACTGTTCATGTTCTGAATTATTAAAACAACAGACACATTACTTTTGATATCAGTACAAAAAGCAATTTCCACTGTGAACGAGAAACTACAGGGTCCGTAGTTCTTCCCGCGGCACTGCTCTGGGGTGACACTATTTTCTTTCCTATCCAATGTCATGATGACAGACACAGGAGGGGGTGGGGGGCACCAGCCAGGCCACCTCCACGGGCTCCTGGACATTTCGCCTGCAGGCAGGTTGTGGCAGAGCCTAAAGAGGACGGGAGGGCAGCAGGCCCACCCCAGCAGTGGAGGACACCTTCCCGAGTCCAGCGGTCACGGCATCTGGGTGCTAGTCAGGGTCAGGGTCATGGTCAGGACAAGGCTCCGAGAGACCCAAATTAGGGTTGGGGTTCAGGATGGGCTGGGAGTGGGGAATTGGGGCCAGGGTTCGGGTGATTAGGGGTGAGCAGCAGCCACCAGGTGTGTGCAGAGCCGGCAGGGGGGCCCAGCCGATCCCCAAGTCCTGCGGCCCCCCTTGTGACTAGACTGAGGCCCGTGGATATGCAGCCCCATCTCACGTCTCCCAGAGGTTAAAGCAAATTCGGGGCCAGGATCATTTGGTCACAAAGGCCAACTAGTGCCCTTTTCAAAGGAGAAAAGCACTCAGGACGATGTCCAGGAGAGACCAGGCACTGGCTCCCAGGCGTCCCCCTCCCCCACGGAGCCCCACTTAATTCTCAGCAACTACGTGTGACTGGGAGCAAAGGGCTGCCCACCAGGGAAGCCCCCCGGCCTCAGTTTTTACTGGGGGTCAGTCACATGGGCTGCAGCACCCATGCCACTGACCTCTGTCTCTCAGACTCCAGGCCCCAAACCCGCACACAAGAGCAAAACATGTGTTCACAATAAATCACATTCTTAGGATAAACGTGTCTAACTGGTCCAAGGCCCAAAGCCTCAGGCTCGTACTGACAGTATTGCCTGGAGCTTCCTGGAGGAGGAGGCCCGCAGCCTGCGTACCTCCTATGGGATATAGGACACACTGAAGGACCTATAGAGGATACAGGGTACCTCTGAGTTATATTGTGAGAGTGCACACACATGCACACACACACACACCCCTCTGCAAGGGAGAAAGAGAATCTGGAACACAGGCCTGAGATTTGGTTCGATCAGAATTTCAATATTTAATACACAGTTAAGGATTTGGACCACAAAAAAGGCACTAAGTAGCTTTTGCCCCTGCTTATACTGGCTCTGGATTCACTTTAATTGGCCAGCATATCTCAGTGCCCTCAAACTGGGCCCCCAAACGAATAATCTATTCCACAAGACGCACCAGCCTCTCAGGAATGGCCACGCCCCATCCACCCTCACAGCATCGCATTCCTGGGCATGACCTCCGCCCTCCCCTTGCTCCGCCATCTGTGGCTTGGACAGTGGCCTGCCCTCACTCAGTGGCTACTTTAGGGGAGGGAGGCCAATTATTAAACAACCTGGCAGGGTTCAAGGGCTTTACACTGTGCTGAGCGCTCCCGGGGGGGGGCGTCCAGTCAACCTTTATTTATGAAAACATGCATCCAGCCAGGTTTGGCCCCCAGGCTGTAGGTTGCCAATTCCCCCTCTGGATCGTGGTACAGAGTTGAGGTAGAGAACGAAAAGTATGGCAGATGCAGTGGAATGGGGACCGGCCCCAAGGATGCCTGGGAAGAAGGGCTCTCGGCACACACGTGGCATCATTTCTCAGAGAAGCGCCTACAGATTCCAAGGCTGCACAGCATCCTTTGCTGAGGAACCACTACTCTTATTGAGGCCCTAGGTGACCTGAAATTATTGAGGAGCATCCCAAGACCTGGTCCTCTCATCCCAAAGCACCAAACCCTCCCACCAAGGAAAGCCCCCAGTTCAGAATGTCCATGGCTGCCCCCACCTGGTCTCAGCATATTGCGACCTGGGCTTCCCCAGGGGTCAGAGCTCGGAAGGAAAAATGCACCTTACTTTTCCAGGGTCTGGCTCCCGCTCCTCTGGGACTGCCCATTATCAAGATAGAAGCCTTAACTGGAATAAAATTGAAACTTTGCAGGACTTCCCTGGTGGCGCAGTGGTTAAGACTCCCCACTCCCAATGCAGGGGGCCCCGGTTCGATCCCTGGGCGGGGAATTAGGTCCCGCATGCGTGCCACAACTAAGAGTTCACATGCCGCAACTGAGGAGCCCACGTGCTGCAACTAAGACCCGGTGCAACCAAATAAATAAATATTAAAACAAAAGCAGGGACTTCCCTGGTGGTGCAGTGGCTAAGAATCCACCTGCCAATGCAGGGGACACAGGTTCGAGCCCTGGTCAGGGAAGATCCCACATGCCATGGAGCAACTAAGCCCGTGAGCCACAACTACTGAGCCCACGTACCACAACTACTGAAGCCTGCACGCCTAGAGCCCGTGCTCCGCAATAAGAGAAGCCACTGCAATGAGAAGTTCGCGCACCACAACGAAGAGTAGCCCCCACTCACCGCAACTAGAGAAAGCCCGCACACAGCAATGAAGACCCAACGCAGCCAAAAATAAATTAATTAATTAATTAATTTTACTAAAAAAAAGGAAAAACAAAAAACTTTGTCCCTTACTTCTGGTCTTGCCAAATCAGACCCTGAGGACTTGCTGAGCCATTAAAATTGTTAATATGGCCCAAAATACGTTAAAACTGGGACTTGAAGGAGGAGACCCATTACACAAGATGCATTAAGAGAAGGGCTGATTATCCCCCTCTTTCTCTAGCTATCAGTCCAAACTGGCCTGGTTTTCAACCCAGAAAGGACAAATGGCACCTCGTGGTGAACTGCTGTGACCTTAACCAGTGGTCAGTTAAGGCCTGTCCCAGCACAGCCGAAGTGGCACCGGCAGGCAGTGCTCCACTGGCCAGGATTCTGTTGTTACCATTTGGCTAATGTATTCTATACAGGCCTTATTCCAGCAACCTCCAGCCTCTACTCACAGTCACGTTTGTTTAATAGATATATATATATACTAATTGTGATAAAATACAGGTAACATCAGTCTTAACTGGGCTGTTTTTCTCTCTCTTTTTTTTTTTGGCCACGTGGCTTAGTTCCCTGAACAAGGATCAACCCGTGGCCCCTCCAGTGGAAGTGTGGAGCCCTAACCACTGGACCACCAGGGAAGTCCCAATTTTAACTGTTTTTTTTCTCTTATTTTTAATTAAAAAAATTTTTTTTAATTTTATTTATTTGGTTGCGCCGGGTGTTCATTGCAGCAGTCGGACTCCTTAGTTGCGACCCTCGGCCTCCTTAGTTGTGGCATGCGAACTCTTAGCTGGCTGGCATGCATGGGGGATCCAGTTCCCCAGCCAAGGACCGAACCTGGGCCCCCTGCATTGGGAACCCGGAGTCGTAACCACTGCGCCACTAGGGAAGTCCCTTAGCTTTTTTTTTTTAAGTGTACAATAATTCCGCACTTGACTGTCCAGGGGCAGCACACTACCCCGTGTGCCCGCGGAACCTGGAGGGCAGAGCCAGTGGATGCTTGGGCACAGAGCAGGGAGCGGTGGGCTGTGGTCCCAGCTGAGGTCCGGGCCTGTGCCCGTGGATCAGGTCACCGCGACGTCTAGGGTGACATAACACCCACGTTGCGCGATGCTATCACCGGCCTCTGGCTCCTCCCCTGGCCCTGTTTGCTTTACGGGACTATCTGGGCCTGGGACCCGCATCCCTGGGCTGCCCCGGGGACCGGAGACGGCAGGTGCTGCGCGGCCGCCCGCTAGATGGCGCCACCGTCCCGCTCCGCTTCGCGGAAGCCCTTCCCCGAGTGGACGGTAGTCTGCGGGGGCTCCACCGCTCGGAAAGTAGCACAGCTACTCTGAAAGCCCCCTGCCCGGCCCCTCCCACCAGCACACTGCCTCTGGAAATGCATGTCAGACCATTAGGAAAAAGAAACTGGAAGCAGCGGAGACCTCCTGCAGGAGGTGAATGATGAATAATCTGTACATCCAGAGCACGGAAAAGCTTTCGGCGCAGAAAAAAATGGTCGTCAAGCCGTGAGCACACGTGGAGGAAACTTTTTTTTTATAAACTTATTTATTTACGGCTGCGTTGGGTCTTCGTTGCTGCACGTGGGCTTTCTCTAGTTGTGGAGAGCTGGGGCTGCTCTTCGCTGGGGTGCACGGGCTTCTCATTGCGGTGGCTTCTCTTGTTGCGGACCACGGGCTCTAGGTGCGCGGGCTTCAGTAGTTGTGGCTCGTGGGCTCTAGAGCATAGGCTCAGTAGTTGTGGCGCATGGGCTTAGTTGCTCTGCGGCATGTGGGATCTTCCCAGACCAGAGCTGGAACCCATGTCCCCTGCGTTGGCAGGCAGATTCTTAACCACTGTGCCACCAGGGAAGCCCACGTGGAGAAAACTTAATGCACATCTAAGTGAAGGAAGCCAGTCTGAAATGGCTGCATGCTGTGTGATTCTAACTCTATGACATTCTGGAAAAGGCAAAACTATGGAGATAATAAAATGATCAGTGGTTCCCAGGGCCTGGGGGAGAGGGAGGGATGAATAGGTGGAGAACAGAGGGTTTTTAGGGCAGTGAAACTACTCTGTATGATATTATAATGGTGGACACGTGTCATTGTACATTTGTCCAAACCCATAGGATGTACATCACCAGGAGTGACCCCTGATGTGAACCATGGGCTCTGGGTGATGATGAGGTGTCAGTGTAGGTCCATCGATTGTAACAAATGTCCCGCTTGGGGGGGATGTTGATAGTGGGGGGACTGGAAGGCAGGGGGTATATGGGAACTCTGTACCTTTTTCTTAATTTTGCTGTGAACCTAAAACTGCTCTAAAAAATAAAGACTATTTTTTTAAAAAAGTAAATCAAGGGCTTCCCTGGTGTTGCAGCGGTTAAGAGTCTGCCTGCCAATGCAGGGGACACGGGTTCAAGCCCTGGTCAGGGAAGATCTCACATGCCGCAGAGCAACTAAGCCTGTGGGCCACAACTACTGAGCCTGCGCTCTAGAGCCCGCGAGCCACAACTACTGAAGCCTGCGTGCCTAGAGCCTGTGCTCCGCAACAAGAGAAGCCACTGCAGTGAGAAGCCCGTGCACCCCAACGAAGAGCAGCCCCCACTCGCCGCAACCAGAGAAAAGCCCGTGCAGAGCAACGAAGACCCAAAGCAACCAAAAATAAAATAAATAAATTTTAAAAAAGTAAATCAAGGTGGGAAGGAAAAACTCTGAAAAACTGGTTAAGAAAATATGAAGTCTGTTATGGTTTAGTGAAAACTGAAGGATTGAAGGCCGTGCTTTGTCTTTCTGTTAAACCATATTCTACCACTTAGCTTTGACCTTGGTCCTGGAAGGTCAAAAAGCTGAACACCTGATTCAACCTCATCCTGGCATCCTTGCATTCCTGACCGACTACAGGCTCCATGATTGCAAATTACGAAGTCTCATCAGGTGAGCCTTGTCGATCATACACTTAGGCATATCAGGTAGCGTTTTTGTTAATACCTGAATATTCACTTTCACAAATTGGGGAACATTAAGAATTTAATTTGAAGTGGGGGGTAAGCACTGGAATGTCTCACAAGGGGACGTATACAACAGGCACCTTAGGGGTGACGGATCCCAGCAGTGGATTCACTGTTGCCCACTCCACCCCCTGAAGTCACTCTCCAACCACAGACATGTATTTCCATGTATTTACTGGACCAAGGGCTACCTCAGGTCCAGTATTCAGCCCAAGGTCATTATCCACCCAGTGAGGCCCTTGACCTCCCTCAAACCAACTATTTGTTTCCTTTTTTTCTTTTTGGTGTGTTAAAATACACATAACATAATCTTTACCATCTTAACCATTTTTAAGTGTACAGTTCAGGAGCTTTAAGTACATTCAGTGTTGTGCTGCCATCACCACCAACCATCGTGATAACCTTTTCATCTTGTAAAACTGAAACTCTGTCCCCATTAAACACTAACTCCCTATTCCCCTCCCCCAGCCCCTGGCACCCATCATTCCACTTTCTGTCTCTGTGAATTTGACTATTCTAAATACCTCATGTAAGTGGAATCATACAGTATTTGTTCTTTTGTGATGGGCTGATTTCATTTAGCATGATGTCTTCAAGGTTCATCCTTGTTGTATCATGTGTCAGAATTTCCTTCCTTTTTAAGGCTGAATAATATTCCATTGTAGGGTTGGACCACATTTTGCTATCCATTCATCTTTAGACGGACACTTGGGTTGCTTCCACATCTTCGCTATTGTGAAACTAACTAACTTCTTGACTAAACCAGGTGACCTCAGCCCTGTAGCTGGACTCATCCAATGATGACCTCACTCAACACAACTGTCCCCAATGAGGACCCACGGTGCCTGCCCCACTGGACCCCATCTGATATCTCCTCCACCCAGACTCCCTCTCATGCTCCCACTTTCCCTCCTCCTTGTCCTCCACAGGGGCCCCAACCTCTGCAGACACCCTCACCTGTCTTTGGACTCTCACTCTCTGCTCCCAGACCTTTGCTCTCCTAACCCCACCCCCTTCACCACTGCCCTCTTGTGGGGGGCACCACCAAGCGTCTGGGTGAGCATCCCCAAAGGTACCAACTGCTAGGTGTGTCACAGGCATCCCTGTTCCTGTCACAGCCTCTCTGGTGGCCTTAAGGAACCCTTCGTGTCTACATGGCTCTTTCCATCTATCACCACCTCAAACCATCTTCCCAGCGGGTACTAACTCTTAATTGATTTAAGCTCAAAACAGACAAATAGGCGAACAGAAAAGACTAACAGACACAAAACCAAATGGTCAGACCATGAACCCAAAAGAATCCAGTACCAGAAATCAACAAATCCTCAAAAAGGATCAAACTCAAATTCTTACCATGCTCCCAACAGACAAGAGCCTAGAGCACAGGACCTTGGCGCTGCTGGGGGCCAGGGCACTCAGGAGGGTGCTACCTGGAGCAAGTGCCCAGGACCTGAAGACAAGGGTCGGGGTGGCAGAACCGTGGGGGGAGATGATCAGGGGATGATTTTATTCCGTCTACAGCAACCGGAGGAATGTTCACTAACAAGGAACATCACAAGGAGAGGCAGCGGCTGGGGTTTTTTAGAGGCAGGTGATCAAGGGAGTCACAAGGAAGAATGAAGGGGTCTGGCACGTGAGAGGGCAACACAGCCTTTCAGGGCTGGCCTGTTCTGGGCTTGCAGCAGGGTGCAATCTCGGGCATGGGGCTCAGATAAATTCAGTATCGTCATCCTGTCTCGGTTCTCCTGCGTGTGTGGTGGACTGAGTGAGTGCTCTCGGTGCTGCTATGGGTCTGGCTGTGTGTGTGTGTGTCCGCGTGTGTGTGTTGCAGGGTCTGTGTCTCTCCCGACGCTTCTGTAAGTTGGGGGGTGTGTTTTGCATTGCAGGGTTATGTCCGTCTCGGTGCCCCAAGCTTGGTGGTATTGTGTGTGCTGCTGAGTTTTGTTTTTTTTTTTTTTTTTTTTGCGGTGCAGCCTGTGGGATCTTAGTTCTCCAACCTGGAATCAAACCCGTGCCCCCTGCAGTGGGAGCTCAGAGTCTTAACCACTGGACCGCCAGGGACGTCCCTGCTGAGTCTTCTCTGTCTGTGTGTGTCTCGCAGGGTGAGTGTGCTTCCCTGTACACGCATGTTTGCTTCAGTGTGTGCGTCTCTCCTGGTGTTTCACTGGTTCTTCTGTTCCGTGTGTGCGGTGTGGCAGGGCTTCTGTCTCAGCGTTTCTGCGTGTTTGTGTTGGTGGGACTGTCCATTTCCGTCCGGGGGTGTGAGTCTACTGGTGGTGAGTATCTCTGTTTTTCTTTGGGTCTGGCTGTAGGTGTGGGTATGTTTCAGTGTGTGTGTCTGACTGTGCGTCTGTGTGCATGCGTGTGTGTGTGTGTGTGTGTGTGTGTGTGTGTGTGTAGGTGTAGCTCTGCCTCTGTGTGATATGTTCTCTGTCCCCGCCTGAAAGCCGGCAGGGCTCAGGCCTTCTCCAGTCCCACATTCCTCCCGCTCCTTTGTGCTCTGTGCTACAAAAAATATTTGCGTTTTCCACGACTCATAATTTTTCCTCCTCAATCGCTACCAGATGTGGGTCCTGTGGTCCTCGTCCCCATGGCAACGGAGGTTCCAGCAGCTGCGGTTCCCTTTTGTGGCGCCTGCCCTGGGAGCTGGCACCGCTGCAGGCCTATGGGGGTGGGGAGGGGGTCCCAGCAGCTCCCTCTCCAGGCGGCTACCGGATCATCCTGAGGGGTTTCTTGGGCCAGGTCCTGCCTGGTCTCCAGGCCACAGCATCTGGCCCCCAGGGTGGCAGGGCTGGCTGCCGGAAGTGCGGGAGGTGCTCCTGCTCTGTGAGGCACCCACACAGAGGGGCTCCTGAAGCTCAGGGTCTTGGATGCCTGGAGGCTCCCAGAGCAGGTGGCAGAGGGGCCCCAGGAAAGGCTTGGCCGATGCGACAGCTCTGGTCGCCCCACGGTGCTGATCCAGGCCAGGGAGCAGGTGAGCTGGAGCAGGGGTTCGGGGGTTGGGGAGCGGCAGGGTGGCACATGGTGGGTGGGGGGTGCACGGCAAGACTGTGGCCCGAACCACCTCACTGCCTCCACCACCTTCCTCAGCCACTGCCCTACCCTTGCTGAGCCCAGCTGGGCAGCTGCCCTTCCTGGCTGACGTTAAGCCTGTGTTCTCAGCCCCGGCAGCCAGCATGGCCTGGTGCCGGAAGGGATGAGGCTGGCCAGGCGCAGGGCCACGGCTGGGAGGGTACCCAGCTGGCTCGAGGGAAGGTGCGTGCCCTGGGGACAGGGAGCCTGCCTTCCACGTGCTGCCTGACCAGGCCAGATGCAGGGACTACGGCCACAGGAGCCACACCAGATGTCCCGCCTGTGCCATGAGGCCATCTCCACTCAGGTGGCTCAGCCCCTGTACATGTCACTGACGTTTACCTCCACGTGGCATCTGGCCAGAGGGCAAGAAACTTGCCAGGTGAGATCCCTGAGCTGCCAGCACTGGTCAGACTCTGGTCGTGCTGGGGCCTATGGGGCGGGGGTGGGGAGATGAATGGAGAATCTTGGCAGAATCTCCTGATCGAAAGAGCTGGCAGCAAAAGGTGAGGAAAAGGCCTGCTAGGCAGAGGCAGGGAGATGGGAGGAGCCCAGATGGACGAGGGACAGCGGACACCGTAGAAAAGTGAGGCTTTGGAGCTCAGGAAGGTCACTTGCGAGGCCATCCTGAGGGCCAGAAGCAGTGAAGACATTAGGACAAATGGCCACAGAAAGAAGGCCAGGCCAGAGTGGGAGCAGGCTGAGGTTGGGCGGGGGAGCAGGGGAGTGGGGGGGACTGCCAGCAGGGCCAGCCAGGGCTCTGGGCCAGGCGGGCTCTCCCCCTCCCCCCACCTCTCGGGCCGGGAGAGTTTCCGGCTGAGGACAGGGAGCCCATTGAGATGGACAGCGCGGCTCTGTGCGGTGCCAGACTGTCTTGTTTGTGCCAGATGCGGCCCGGCTGGAGGCTGTGCCCGTGGCCTGCTGCCCCCTGGCCCCAGCCTCTGACCCACCCCAGCCACACCAAACAGCTCAAGGCCCCAAGTGTAACAGCAGTGGGCAGTGGGGAAGGTGCAGGGCAGAAGCAGCCCCACGCGCCAGCTCCTTCCTCGTAGCCAAGGGTGCCACTCTATCTGCTCCTACATACCCTTCATCCCAGGTTGCCAGTCCAGGATGGGGCGGGCCGAGGTGGGTGCCCAGTAAACTTGATAAACAGGTGAAGGATGGGCAGATGGACATGACCCACTTCCAGCGTGGTCCTGGGAGACCCACACCTGGGCTCCCAGGCTCCACTTGGGTCGAGGGGTCCTGGCGCAATTTCTTTTGGGGGGACATCCTTGTCAGAGGCCCAGCAGATAGGAAGCAGTCAGAGCACGGGGGAAAAAAGGCACTTTATTAAGAAAGCTTTGGCCAAGCCCCTGCCGGGAGGAGCCCATCCTGGGGCACCCGGATGGGGTGGGAGCAGCCCTGCCGGGGGCCTATAAATACGTCTCCACAGGCCACTGGAGTTGCCCCTCGGATTCCCAGGCATGTGGGGTGGTGGGAGGCCATCAAAACCAGCTCGACAGCGGAGGGGCCAGGGCTGGGGAGGCTGGGGCTGGGAGAGCGTGGGTGGGGCTGGGGTGGGTGGGGAGACAGCCAAGCCTCCTGAGGAGCAGAGACCAGCCCTTCTCCCCAGGCTCCGGTCAACCAGGTGCCCTGGGGCTCGGCCAGTGGAAGTAGCCTCTGGCTAGGGTCACAGAAGGGAACCTCCAGCCAGAGGCGCCAGGCCCTGCCCAGAGAGAGGCTGCCAGGGTGGAAGTGCTTCTGGCCTCAGCCAGTGAGAAGGTGACCCAGCCAAGGCACTCTTGGCCAGTGAGAGGTGTTCTTTAGGCAGAGCCCTCCTGCCCTTGGCCTTTGAGACCCGGGCTGGTGGGAGCCCTCCACAGGCAGGCCATGGGAAGGGAAGGGCCAGCAAAGCGTCTGTCAGGCCTTAGCCACTGGGATGGGGCTTCCTGCCCGAGAGCGGGACCCCATCCTGGAGAGCTGTTGGGCCTGAGCCAGTGAGACGCAGCCTCCGCCAGGCTGCTCTGGGCTGGGGCCCCCGCGGGAGACGCCGGGCGCGCACGGGACGCGGGGTGGCAAGCAGCGCTGCTAAGCCGGGGAGCTGCAGGCACGGCGGGGCCGCCCTACTACAGGGTGGGCGCGCTCACCCGGCCCGGCTCGCCAGCCACCTCCCGGCTCTTCTTGCGAGGCGGCTTCTGGATGGGGGTCTTCTTTCGGGGGGTGTCGGATCCGGGCGTGCCCGCTGCCGCCTTCTCGGGCCCTGGGGCCTCGGGCGCGGGGGGCGCGCGGGCCGGCGAGGCGGGAGGCACCGAGCGCTTGGCCTTCTGCGGCGGCGCCGGCTTCTCTCGGGGGCCCTGCGTGCCCACAGCCCCCTCGGCGCGGCCCAGGCTGCGAGTCTTGTCGCGCAGCTCGGCAGCCAGCATGGAGGCGGCCTCAGGTGCGCTGCGCGGGGGACCGCCAGCGTCCGTGGGCTCTGAGAGGCCCGGGCCACGGCCACGCGCCCGAGCCCGGGGCGGCGAGGGTGCGGCGAGGGCCGGCCCCTCCTCGGCCAGCCCCGGGGGCCGCAGCGTCGGGTCGCGGGCCCTGGGGCTGCAGGGCTCGTCCGGCCGCGCCGACGTGTCGCTGGGCGTCCGTTTCCTCTTGCTGGGGCTGGGAGCGGCCTCGGGACCCGCGGGTGGCGGCGACGGCGCACGCGCGGCGGCGGCACCGTGCTTGCCGTGGATCCAGGACACCTTGGGCTTGGTGGCGGGGTCGGGCGGCGGCGGCTTCCTGCGCTCGGGCGATGGCGAAAGCGACAGGCCTCGGGCCTCGCCCCGGACCCGGGCCGGCCGGGCCTCACGCCGGGCCACACGCGCATACAGCGCCCCGCCGGGCCCGTCCCCGCTCGACGCCGACCGCTCGCTGTCGGAGGACGCGCGGAGGGGCGTGGCCTCCTCCGCGGGCGTAGTCACCGGTGCAGGGGACGAAGCCAGCGCCTCGGCAGGGGCAGGGGCAGGGGCAGGGGCTGGGGCGGTGGGGGCCTCCGCGTCCCGGCTCTCGGTTGCCGCCTCTGACAAGGGAAGAGCGGGGCGGTCACCTCCTCCGGAAAGAGCTTGGCCCTCCAGCCTCCGAGAGCAAACCCTCGCTGGCGCCCCACCTCCCCTCCTCTTCCCACCCCAGCTGGCGCTTAGTCGCCGTGGCATCCAGACATGCCTGGCACATTCACTGCACTGACCACAAACTTAGCTCAGAGCCCTGGGGGCGGAGGGCTGGGGTAGTGGGGCTCATTCCTGGGCTGCAGCCCCAACTCGGCCTGGACTAGCACCCCTCCCCCACCACATCCCCAGCCTGGGGGGCCACCATCACCACATTTGACCCTCGATTCATAGTTCTTCTTTAAGAGAAAGGCCTTCTAAGGCTCAGAGGTTAGTCACCTGCCCAAGGTCACTCACGGGGATGGTCTGGGGAAGAGAGAGGCCAGAAGCCCAGCTATTCAGGCTGCTTCTTGATGTTTGTGAGCCAAGGCTTCAGGTGAAAGTGTGTCCCCATATCCTGAAAACCCTATTTCCTGTCTCCTCTGCCACCTCCTCCCCAGGCCCGGAATTTTCTCTGCCTGGTCTCCCCAGAAGTGAACCTGGGCTGTGGCTACCTCCCCAGACCCTACCCCAGTCTGGTGCTGGGCAGCAAAGAAGCCCACTCTGCAACCTCAACTGTGTATCCACCCCCCAGTTAACAGCATCACTAGCCCTTCCTCCCCATGCTGCCTGTCCCTCAGAGCATAGATATTTCAGCTGGAACCTTTCACTGGGTCAGAGCGAGGGGGGTCCTCACGCCAAGCAGAGGGGTACTCACCCTCGTGGGGTACGCAGTATACAGGGCCTTCATCCGTGGTGTCAAAGGAGGAGAAGGAGGCCCGGGAGGACCATGATGGCGAGGGCTGCTCCAGCCCCGAGGGCGGCTCCAGGAAGCTGCAGTTGAGCGTGTTATCCAGGTCGTGATGGGCCACTGGGGAAGGAGGGAGGCATAGCTGCCAGGGGCCCCGCCTGCCCCAGCCAGTGCCCTTGCAAGCCCTCCTGCCACAAATGATGGAGGGACCCAAGCCAGCCCTATCCCAAGATAGTGGGTGGGACAGGCAATTCAACAGGCTAGTGTACGGCCACGGAGCTGAGCGAGGTCGGGCCGAAAGTTGGGAAAAGAGAGAGCACCTGGCTGGGAGAGGCCATCAGGGCCTCCAAGCCACGCTTCAGACCCTGTCTTGCAGCAGTTTTTGAATGCAAATGTGCAGTGGTGAAGCCACCCTTTGGCTCAGCCGTCTCAGCAGGCTGCACCCCTAGGCACGGCCTCCACAGACATAGACCCCACAACGGGGGAATCCCAGAGGCTGGCCAGCCTGTTCCCCTCTCACAAATGGGATGTGGGTTCCAGCCCCCACATCTGTGCCCATAGATCCCACTCTGCTGAGTGGGCCCAGGGGTTTTCTCAGCTGTCTGCATCTTTACCTCCCAGGAGACTTCATCTCCCCATCCCCCTCATGTTTGGAAACAAGTGGGAAAGACGCAGAGAGACTCCACCCCGGTGTGAGTCAGTGCAGACAGGAGAGAAGCAGCACCGCCCCGCACCCAGCCCCGTCCTGAGGTAGGGTGGGGGCCGAGGGACCAGCCTGAGGGCACAGCTGGGGATCCGGGCCGGGGGCGGGTCTTCCTGTGGCAGGGCATTCCCACTCACAGGTGCCCGCGTCCACCTGCGGCTCGCATCAGGACTGACAGTGTACTCACTCCCGCAGACTGCGGGAGACTGACTGCCGCGGATGTCCAGTCCACACTGCCCCACCACACCACACATGCAGTCACAGTCACCGAGACAGGGCCCACACCTGCCCGCACACGTAGGACCCCTGCCTTCCTCCAGGGCTCCCCTGCATCCGCATTCTTTCTTTCCTCCCCATGGTCGCACCTCCATACGCCCCCACATCGACACTCAAGGCCCTGCAGTTCCTACACCGACCCCGTCACACCCATTTCCCAGCAGCCTCCTGCGTCGGGGGGTGTTCCTCGGAGACTCCTTACCTACGTCATCCTTACCTACAACCTTGGGCAGCTTCTGCCTGCGGAGCGGGATCCGGGGCAGCTTCATACTGATGCGGCTGAAGCGCCCGCATAGGCGCTGCGGCGCCTTCTTCCTCCCAAGCGAGAGCTCCCTGCGGGGGCGGGGTCTGAGCGAAGGGGCGCGGCCGTGCCTTGCCAGAGGGGCGGGGCGAGCCCGTGGGAGCCCACCCACAGGGAGGGCGGGGCCTGAGCGGAGGGGCGGGGCCTAAGGCCGGGAGAGGCCCACTGGAGCAGAAACTCAGGGAGGGCGGGGCCTGAGCTAACGAAGGGTGGGGCCCCTCAGGGCGGGGCCGGGAAGGGCGCGCCGTGCCGCAGACCCCGCGCGGCCGGAACCGGGGGAGGGAGGGACCTGGAAGCCTCACCCGCGCGCGGGGTCCTTGCCGCGGCAGGCGCAGCAGCAGCCGAGCAGCGAGAGCAGCAGGCCGAGGAGCAGGGCGAGCAGCGCGCCCGCGCCCATCACGCCCTTTCGCTGGTTGGTCTCTGTGGGGGTCACAGGGTCAGCGAGGTGCCGGCAGCCCCCGCGCCCCCGCCGGGTCGCCCCCACCCACTCACCCAGGCGGCAGGCACCGGTGACCGGGTCGCACGAGTCCTCGTGGCAGCTGCAGGCCTGGGCGCAGTCCACGCCGTGGAGCCCGGGCGGGCAAGTCAGGTTACAGCTGCGGGGGCGCGAGGTCAGGGAGGGGCGTGGGGTCTGGGAGCGCCAAGCGGCCCTCGGTTACGCCTCCCGCCCTCGCCCCCGCGGCCAGCCAGCCCCGGCCCCGGGTTCTCCATTCTCTGGGAACTGCAGCCCACCCCCACCTCCAGCACACCCTGAGTGATCAATGTTTTGGAAACAAATGTGTGCACTCCAGCGAGACGGAGTCTGGGGGACGGGTCGTGGACACTGGCCGCAGTGCCCATTGCTGGGGCTGACTCTTTTGTGGGGGAAAAAGGGGCTGCCAGACGAGATCCTTGGCTGTACGTGGAGGTCCCTGCTCATTCCACATCATCTCCGGGTCACCTCAGCCCTGCAGCCTTCAAGGAGCCCACTGGCCACAGGCTGACCTGGTCGCCAGATCCCGCTCGAGCGCCGGCTCCACCCCAGGGCAGGAAACTGCCCCAAAGAGCCTGTTGTCGCTCCCTAGCTGAAGTATGGGGGCCAAGGCTGAGGGGCCAAGCCTGGGTCCCGCCTGGTCGGCCAACGCAGCAGCACCTGGGGTCTGGCTGGAGCCCAGTGCCGGATACAGACCCCTCAAACCCCTTGGGTCCCCGGGCACTCACTGGGGCCCGTGGACGCCCGGGCTGCATAGGCAACGTCCCGACTGGAAGTCGCAGTGGCCGCTGCCGCAGTCGGCGCACACGAACGCGCAGTCCTCGCCGTAGGTGCCATTGCTGCACTTGGTCTCACACCTCGGAACGCGGGGAGGGGGCGTCAGCGGAAACAGGGCAAACGACCCTTAAGCCACAGAGCCCTCCGCGGAGGGCAATCGGGGGAGGCCGGCTGGGGTCTGCGTGTCTGGGGCGGACACGGGTTGCTCACCGGTCACCGATCCAGCCCGCGTTGCAGCGCGTGCACTTGCCGGTTACGTGGTTACAGGCGTGCCCGTCGCGACACGGCGGGCAGCGGTGGCCGCAGCCCTCGCCGTAGAAGCCGGTGGCGCACGGCTGGTCGCACTTGGTGCCGTTCCAGCCGGGCTCGCACGTCAGGCAACGGCCCTCGGCCACCGTGCATGGCTGCTGGCCCTTGCACTGGCCGCATCTGGGGAAGGGGCGGGAGGCTAGGCGGGGTCCGGGCCGCCTCACCCCGGCTCCCTCGGCGCCTGCCCCTCCTCTCCCTCCCCGGCCGGGGCCCGCGCTTACCGGCGGCGGCAGCCCAGGCCGTAGAAGCCGGCAGGGCAAGGCTCGCGGCAGTACTTGCCCCGGTAACCGGGCTCGCACGCGCACGTGCCGTCCACCGGATGGCAGCGGCCGCGGAAGCACTGGCAATAGCGCTCGCAGCGCGCGCCGAACGTGCGCTCGCGGCACTGGCAGCGGCCGCTCTGTTGCTCGCACGGCGACGTGTTGCAGGCACACTGGTTGTTGCAGCTGCGGCCCCACCAGCCTGCGTGGCAGAGGCACGCGCCCGTCTGTGGGTCGCAGCGCGACGTGGCGCTGCAGTAGCACGCGCTGGCGCACTGTGGGCCCCACCAGCCAGGCTCGCAGCGACACGCGCCGCTCCGCGGGTGGCACGCGCCGTGCTGGCATTGGCACGCATGCTCGCAGCGTGCGCCCCAGCGCCGCGCGTGACATGTACACTGGCCCGTCACGTCCTCGCACTGCCCGTGTGGGTGGCAGACACACAGCTCCTTGCAGTCGGGACCCCAGAACTGGCGCGGGCACTCTGCAGAGCGAGCGGAGAGGGTGGGAGGCCCAGGTGCTCGCGTGGGGGCCCAGACCCAGCCCGAACCTGCCCGCGTCCAGCCCCCCGCCCCCGGGGACCCGCCCCCGACTCAGGCCCCGCCCACTCACAGGCCCCGCCTCCAGTTCAGGCCCCGCCCATCTCTGGGATCCTGCCCCACTGCCCCGTGCCCGCCACAATCCGCGCTCACTGGTGTCGCAGTTGGCACCGAAGTAGCCATGGCGGCAGCGGCACTCGCCCGGCCGCACGCACACCTCGTTCTCCGAGCACGTGGAGTTGCCTTCGCACACAGCTGCGAACGAGACGCGCCCAAGTTGTTGCGAGTTCAGCCCCCACACTAACCCTCCTCTCCGTGACCCCGCCCCCTGCCCAAGTCCCAGGGTGCCCTACTCACCGATCCCACACTCGTCCCCCTGCTGCCTCCAGCCAGCGCAGCAAGTGAGCTCCTGGGAGCTGCAGGCAGAGAGAGGGCGCCTGAGCTCGGGACCCACTCCTAGTCCTCGCTGGGTCCCCCAGCAACCTCCACCCTGCCCTAGGGAGGTGGTTATCAAGGCCCTGCTGTGTGGCCGGCACTGCTGTAGGTTCGGGAGACTCGAAGCGAATAAGACACAAATTCCAGCCCTCTAGAACGGACACTGGGAGGCGGCAGATGGCAGACCACCTTCAAGGACTTCCCAGTTCCCTCTACAAGGGGTCTCGCCCCTCCTCCTGATCTGTGCCCTCTTCCCCCATCCACTAGGCCAGAGAAGAGACCCCACATGTCCCAGGAGGGGCAGCAGTGAGGTGGGGGTGGGGCAAAGGTCCCTGGGCCTCCAGGACCTGCTCAGGCATAGAGGTCTAGGGCACCCCTGGGGGTGGGGGTCTGGCCAGATGGGTGTCAGGGATCCAGATATGACGTGACCTGGACAGTGCCAGGACTGGCTGGGCCGGGTGGGCACATCTGGATGCCCAACTGGAGCACCAAAGCAGATGGGTAGTCTCTGAGCGAGGTGGACACAGCAAGGTGTCCACTTGGGGAGGGGCGAGGTACACCCAGGGAGTCCTCCATCTGAGTAAGGAGAGTAAAACTGAGGGCTGCAGAGCACCAGGGCGAGACTTGGGCTGGAGGAAGGCAACATTAGAATGTCCTCTCCGTGAAATTTCATAAAATCTTGTTTAATTTTATTTGGCTTTACATGGTACAGGAGGTAAAAAATTTGTGTCCCATATCAGGGTAGTGCAGCCTCCCAAGCCCTGGGCTGATGAGGTGTGTAGGCACAAAGGTTTGGAGGCCCTGCCCAAGTGAAGCCATGGCCACTGGTGAGGGCCATGAGGGCTGAGGTGGGGTGTGCCCACACTGTGGGGCAAAGGAGGCTGAGAAGGAACAGACACTCAGGCTGCAGTTCTGCAGGGTCCCATCAGACCTAGAACTTCAGCCAAATGCAAAAAGCACACAGCCACCATTCACACTTCAGAGAAAAGGAGAGGGCCTCTTGGGAAGGATGTGAATCTAGAACCGGGATGTGGTGGTGGGAGGAGGTGGGGGGGGCCTGAGGACCCTGGGGTGGGGGTGGGATGGCCTGAGAAGGGAAAGGCTGCAGCTGCCCCATATCACACCCCTCAGAAGATGCCCCCCAACCGTTCCCAGCTCGAAATGATCACCACACCCTGGATGGGGCCCCCGGACTCCAAGGGAGCCCCCTCTCCCAGAAAGGGCTGGATTCTCCTTTGGGCCAAAGATATGGGACCTGGGGAACAGGACCCATAAAACCCCAAACTTCAAGGAATGGGCCAGCTTATTTTCCACAAATAAAACTGGAAACCAGAGACAGGAACACTAAGCAGGCCTGGATTTTCTGGCCCCCATTGTCCCCACCCACCCAGCCCTGTCCTGGGGCTCCGAGATGGCCATCTGTAGGGAGACCCAGGTCTGAGGGCCCATCACCTTCCTGCCTTTTCTGCCAGTCTGAACCCAGGTCTCTGGATGGAGAGCCTCTGTAGAGGTCCCTCCTGCAGGCAGCCTCACCAGATGGCCTGCTGGGATGGCCCAGGAACACTGACCACCTTCCATCCTGGACGACCTGGCTGCATGGCTCTGTAATCGGGTTGGGAGCCTGGTTTTAGGGCCACACTAAGGTGGATTGGATGCCTGGGTCTGCCACTTGCTGTGTGACCTTGGGCACAGAACTTTACCTCTCTGAGCTCCAGCTGCTAAATCTGTAGAATGGGGCCCATAGGTTTGGCAGGAGGATTAAGAGAGTCAAGATGTGTCCAGCACAAACTATGAGCTCAGCCGAGGCTGTGCTGTGAGCTCCAGCCCATGCTGAGCAGGCTCTAGGAAGTCCCTGAGTTCACCTGGTCCCCCCAGCATGGCTGGTGCCCAGGTCCCACCCAACAGAGCTAACAAGCCTGCTCCCCGGCAGGACAGAGCCCACGTGGAGGATGAGTCTGTGGGACTTTTCCTTCTGGGACGAGCTGGCAGAAAAGGCCAGGCTAGGTTGGCAGGCCCATTTTTCCAGATCTTATGAAAGTGAGATGACAAGAAAGATGGCCCAGTGCAGGGGTAGCTCCTACACTAGGGCAGGACCCTGGGGTGTCAATCCAGGCCGCTCAGCAAGCAGGCTGTGCTGCAGGCTGCCCCCTCCATAGATCACTGTTACTGCAAATGATGCTGCGGTGATTTAAAACTTCATCTTGAACCTGCCCAAGCCACCTCGGCAAAGCTCCCCAAGAGCACTGCCTGCTCACTGTGCCAGTGTCTGTCCCGTTCTCTCCCGTCCAGACAGGAAGCTCCTCTGCCTCCACACCCCCTGGGACTCCATGCCTGCCCCACTCTCCTCCTTCCCCCCTGGGCACCCCTCCCCTGGTTTCTGCCCCATCCCCTGCCTCCCTCCCCTGCTCTATCCACTCTAGCTCCCTGGAGAAGCTCCCTAGGTCCCATCAAGACACTGACAATGCCTCAGAGGCCTCGAGGGGGGCCCTCCTCCCGACTAGCGCCCCCCACCCCGAGTCTTCTCCATCTCAGGGTAAAGACTGTCCTTCCAGGCTGGGAGGTTGGGAGGGGACTCTGCTCTCTCCCAGAGTGGATCAATTGAGAAACACGCCAGCTCTATCTTCCAAACTGGATCTAGGATGGGACAGGCCACTTGTCGCCCGCCCAGCCTTGTGAGAGCCACCCTCACCCTCCCTGGTTCTCTTCTACCTTCTGCCCTCCTGCCCCAGTTCATCTGCCACCTGACAGCCAACCCAGGTCACATCCTGCCCCTCTTCTGTGCAAAGCCCACGGGGGTTCCCATCGCCCTGTGGCCTCTCCTCCACCATCCCCGTCCCAGCCCCCAGGGCTCCTTCCTGTGCTTCCAACAGGCCCTCTGCACTCAGGGCCCTGCCCCAGACGCCACCCTGCTCTGCCTCCTCTCCCACGGGCCTCTCTCACTCATCACTTCCCACTGGGTCTCCCCCCAACTGAACACCTCCTCCCCAGCCCTTGCCAGATGTCAGATGATTTGCTGTGTCTCCTCCACACAGGATAGCTGTATCCCTGCACCAACAAGAGGCCTGCACACAGTAAGTGTATGGGATTTTACTGAGAGCTGCTCCCTGCCCTAGTCCTCCTGACTCCGGGGGGAGGGAACGCTAGTGGGAGCCTGGCAATGCCCAGCCTTGGGAAGGTAATGAAGAGATGGTCCAGACCCTGGGGGGGATGGGGGAGTGCCGTCTTTCCCATTAACCAGCTCCACACAGGATCACAGTTATCCCTCCTCTACCACCACCAACCCCACTGGACAGGAGTATGGACTGGCCCAGAAGGGTTAAGCGTTGTGCCCGGGGCCACTCAGATGGGGAGAGGTGGCACCAGGATCTGAAACCCAACCCAGGCTCTTGGCTACTGGAACAGGCCGCGTGATGGGACATCTCGGGGAGAGGCGGAGTGGAGCAGGCTCCGGACAGCTCTGGGTTGCCATCGGATTCCCCCCGCACCCGCCGGCACGGACCCCCACAGGGAAGGAGGGCCGTGGCGGAGGGACAGGGCCGGCGACGATCGCTCCCTCCCCCTCTCCAGGCGGCCCCGCCCGCCACAGCCGCTGCATTCCTGGGGCCGGGGAGGCCCGGGAGGCCCGGGAGGCGGCGGCGGCGGCGTCGATGTGAAGCAGATGGCGGGCCAGGCCGGCCCCCGCCCCAGAGGCGGGGCTCGCAGCGGGGAGGGGTCTGCGCGCCTCGGGATCCGAGCTCGGAAACCCCGCGCGGCCCCTCACAGCCCCTTGTCTGCCGCGACCGCCTGCCCCCAGACGCGGCCTCCCTGGGCCCTGCGGCCCAGGGCGCCCCCACCGCACCCGCCAGGAGCCCGTGATGCTTCTCCAGCTTCCCGCCTGCCTGGCGCCCCCCGCCCGCGCCAAGGCACCCCCTCACGCCGGCTCCTCGCCCCCGCGCGGAGATGCCCTTGACCTCGCAGTGGCCTCTGACAGACCGACCGGGTCCTCCGACTCCTGCGCCCACTCCTGGGTCCTGGCCTGCGCTCTTCGCCCTCCGCGCAAGGTCCTGGGCCCGGCGCCCTCCGGCAGGGCCTGTCCCCTCCTGTCCCACACTGGCTTCCCCAGCCCGGCTCCTCGTGGCGCCCACCTCTGCGCCGCCCCTCTGCACCCCGTATCCCCACCCGGGAGTCCCCCATCCTCCCGATGCCGGCGCACGTCATTGTCCTTTCTATTCCCGCTTCTGGTCCACTCTGAGCTCAGGCTCCTCGACGCCCACCTCCATTACCACCCTCTTCCCACCCGCGCCCGCTCTTTCTAAGACACAAATCTGTGCTTCCGACTCGCCTGCCTCAAGACCTCCGCGGCTCCCTCTTCTCAGGAGCCTCGCTCCATCTCTCCTAGACGCTCACCCTCCCTCCATCACGGCTCGAGCCACACTCGTGTGCCTGAGCCCTTGCACATGCCATGCCATGGGCTTGGAATGCGCTTCCCGTCTTCTTGCGGCCTTCACAATCCGGCCCAAGGGTCCCTTTTCCTGGGTCTGAAATTTCGTACCCCGTGTGTCAGCCCTCCAGGCGTCCGCTGCCCTCCGCTCTACCCTCGCCCGCTTCTCGCCCGGGGTATCCTCGGACGCACCGTCGTGGCCCGGCGCCCGGGCTCGGCCTGGAGCGGAGCCGGCGTCGGCGAGGGCGGCCCGAGGGGCCCGCGCGTTTGGCTCAGGGAGGTCCTGGGCGTCCCCTCCCCCCGGCCCCGGGCGTCCCTCCGGCCCCCTCCCCCAGCCCGGCCGGCTCCTACCCGGGCGCGCGGCACACGTTGCGGCCGCGCGGGCTCAGCTCCTGGGGCGCCGCGGGGCCGGGCAGTAGCCAGAGCAGCAGCAGCAGCGGCGGCAGCGGCGGCGGCAGCCCCCCGGCTCCCCGGCGCCGCGCCGGCCCGGCCCCCTGGGGCCCTGCGCCCTCCATGCGGCGCGGGGCAGGCGCGGGGCGGGCGCGGGCGCGGGTGCGGCCGCAGCGAGAGCGGCCGGAAGCGGAGTGCGCGGCCGGGCGGGGGGCGGCAGGAGGGGCGCCGGGCCGGGCAGGAAATTCCACATCGGCTCCCTGATCCAGGGCCAGCCGCGGCCGGCCAGGCGGCAGCGCCCGCCCCGCGCGCCAGACCCCACCCTCCGGCCGCGCCACCGCCCCTCCGCGCGGCCCCCGCCCCCACGCGGCCGCGCGCAAACTTGGGGGCGAACTTGGAAGGGGCCCTCCCGAGGAATCACCGGTCGCCTTGCCTTTCCCTCCCTTCCCCAGACACCCACCAGAGAAACGGCCCCTGCGCGCTCCCGGCGAGGCCAGGCCTGGGGCGGGAAGCCGGTGGGGACCAGGCGCGACGCACGAAAGCCCCCTGGCCAGCGGTGCCTCGGAACCGCCAGGTCAAGGCTGCAAGCCGGCCTCTGCTCCCCCCGTGAGGCCCTTCTATGTCCGGCTGTGTGATCAGCGCCTCCCGAGCGCCGGGCGCAATCAAAGCCTGCAGCGACTGCGGAGCCGGATGCTTGAGGCCTGTGAGTAGACTCGGTCTGGACCAGAGAGGCCTGGGTGAAGGGGGCCCTGTAGAAACAGACTGGAGAGATGCCGGGAGCAGAATGGCTCTGCGAGAGAATATGGAGGTAAAGGCAGGTGGGGGAGGCTGAGGGAGGCGGTATGGTGGTGGTGGCGGGGACAGCTCCGGGACTGAGACCCTGCCTGCAGCCCCTGTCAAGGTGTGACGATGGGCTGGAGGCCGCTAGTCACCAAGGAGAAAGTCCAGAAGGTGGAGTCAGGGCTGGAGTCGTGGGAGCTCCTGCATCGGGAGGGTTGGGGTGACAGCACAGAGCAGAGCAGGGGCAGCAGAGAAAGGGGGTGAGGAGGGCCTAGGGGGACCAGGAGGAAGAGGAACCCTGGGCCCAGGAAGCAGAGGGGTCAGACCCAACCCCAGGCCCATGGGGTGGGCAGGGCGGGCAGGGCTGGGGATGGAACAAAAAGTGGGGCAGACAGGTCCCCGAAAAGATGAGCTGGGCTTTTGAGGACCTGAGAGTTGGTGGAAGGGCCTGGGCAGGGAGAGGGCAGCTGCTGAGGAGGGGAGGTGGCGTCCTGCCTCAGTTATGCGGGGGCTCCATCCGGAAGGGTGGGGCTGGAGGAGGGGGCCTGGAATAAGGGCCACTGAAAGGCCCAAGGCTGTGGGCATCACCAGGCTGGCAGAAGTTGGGATGGGAGGGAGCTTCGGAGGTTAGGGCCCTTCCCTGAGCCATGCTGGTGCAGGACAGAGGCACAGTTGGGGAGGGTGGCAGGGAAGTTGCACCCATGTGGTCATGAATGCAAACACTTCTCTGGGACAAGTAAAAAGGCCAACCACTTCTGGGCAGCTCTGCCTGGCCATGGCCCTGAATTCAGCAGTGCCCGGGCCCCTCCCATGGAACCCCCGTTGGCTGCCAGCAATGGAGGCCAGCAGAGGTCTGTGTGGCTGCACTGTCCGCCCAGCTCCTGACTTTAGAGGCATCACCCTAGCTAGACTGGGTTCATGGACAGGCATCTCAAACTCCCTCATCTCCCCCCAGAGCTGCTTCCCGCCCCACAGCCCCACCTCTGTGGGGGCACCACCTGAATGCCTGAATGTCACAAATCTCTACCTACCCCATCCGTGTACCACCTGTGTCTGGTGCCCGCAGGACAGGACCGTCCCCAGGCTCGTCTCAGACCCACAGCCCCCCACCTGTGTCCTGTCGCAGCCACCTTGCACTTGATGGTGAGTTCAGGTGTTGAGGGCAGGGCCCACGTCTGTACCAACCACCACATCTCCATTGGGAGACTGAGTGCAGGTGGAGTGGACGATCGTCTGTCTGCCCAGACTGTGCCAGGTGAATACCAGGCTGAGGAAGCTGGGGGTTCATAGGCACCCATATGACTGACCAGCATGCAGACCGTGGGAGCCAGGAGCCTGGGCCAACCGGTTCTGGCCGGGATGACTTCCTGGGGGAGGCCAACTTTGAAGGGTGAGGATTTTGCACACAGAAAGGGATGAGCCACGAGTGAAGCAAAGGCTTGAATGCAGGGCCTGAAAGCCTGCCAAGCTGGCGAGCCAGCTGCCTGGGCCCAGGGGCAGGAGCTGGTGGGCTGCTGGCGGTGGGTGAATGATAGGCCGGACAGTGGCAGGGCTAGGCTGCTGCCCAGCTCTCAGGATCCCTTCCAGGCTTCATGTCTACCCCACCCCATGCCCTGTGGGGCCTCACAGACCTTTCCCCGCCTCCACTGCAGACCAGAGGTCTCTTGCAAAAGCTGTGCCTTGGTGTCTGGGTGGGGAGATAGCGCCAGCAACGTCGGACACATTTTGGGGGCGGAGGCGGACATTTCTGGCTCTCCTTCCCAGGAACCTCTGGGGTCTGCAGGGACTGCAGCCCTGGCCTGCAAGGTGCTGGCAGAGACAGGAAGTGCTGGGTTCCTACTCCAAACGCACATTCCCACACCTCATCCTTGGGAGCAGGAGGATGACACTGGATGAGTGGCCATCCTGTCCCACTGGAAGCGACCATCAGGGTCAACCCTGGGCTTGCCACCTGAAGTGTAAGTGCATGATGTCACGTGGGGTTAGGGAGTAGGGCACGTTTCCTCAGGGGTACCTGGGCCCCGAGACAGCAGTCACACACACAGTGACTGCCTCTCCCCCATGCCCGTCTTTAGGGTACCCCCAAAGGAGTCCAGAGCAGCTGGCTGCCTGCACCCCCCCATGCCCTTCCGCCCACCAAGGAGCGCACACCATCCCTCTGCCCCCCTCTTCCATGGCAGGGCGCCAGGGCAGCAGGCTCTAGGCAAGGCACAGGGACAAAGACCCAGCTGTCCCAGGTGGCCGGGAAAGAACAGAGAACAGAGCACTGGGGGTTCATCCCGATCCATCCCCGGGCCTAGGGGTCTGCAGGGGGTGTGGTATGAGGACCCCAAAGGAGGGGGGGTGTTCAGGTGGAGGCTGGGCTGTGCAGAAGTGAGGTTGGTGCTGGAAGCCCTGCTCGCCCACAGGTCCCACCTACTGCAGGAGCATGGCCCTGGAGACTCACCTGGAGGAAATGCAGAGCCCCCTCCCCGCCACATGCTCAGATGCAGGAGGTGGGCAGGTCCAGGCATCTCTCTCTCCCTCCCCAGGTGCTAGGCTTTACTTGGGGCTGAGATGGCCACCTGGGACTGGACTAAAGTTCAGAGAAGAGGTCCTCACCAGGGAAAATGCTCAAGTGGGCGGGCAACCACCTGTCACCAGACTGCGGCAGGCGTCCTGGTGACACCCTTCTAGCCTAGGGGTGGGCTCTCGGCCTCCCACTGCCCCCAACAGCTCTGCCCCCCAGAAACCAAGCTTCCAGGGCTGCAGCCTTGGACAGGCTGTGAAAGGAAGTGAGGCCGTGGCCAAAGGAAAGCAATACACACCTCGTGTAAGATGATTTATTTCATTTATCAACAACATGGGGTCCGAAAAGCCCAGCTACAGGGCATCATTTTACAGAATCAGCCTCAGGCAACCTGATGGATCTCTCTCCCGCTCTGGCCCCGGGAGCTGCTGGGCAGACAATGGGCTCAGCCCGCCCCCTCCCTGCCGACGAGAGGGACAAGATGTGCCCTGGCTCCCTCACCAGGGGCCAGTCCCCAGGTCCCTTGGGAGAATGGCACCCTCTAGGCCCAGTAGGGACCAGAACCAGGGAGCAGGGAGGCCAGGACAGCTGGTGGCGGCACAGCCCGTCCCCGCTGAGGAGAGAGCCCGGTGAACTTCAGGGGACCGAGCCCTTCCCGAAGGTTTCCCACTGTGGGGTGATCCACAGCCACAGGTCTGCAGGGCCCCAAAAATACCTGCCGATGGGAGGCGGCGGGAGGGAAGGCCGCTGCCAGCCTGGGGTCAAGTGCTCCAGGGCAAAGTGCTGTGAGGGGAGCTGGGAGCTACCACTCCCCCGCACCCCCCACCTGGCCTGGGACCCTAGTCCTCACTGGAGTTGTCGAACTCCTCCCAGTCAGACACACTCATCACCTCAGAGGCGAAGTCCTGGTCGGCCTGGCTGCGGTCAGGCGTCCCGCGGGGCGGCTCAAGGAGCAGGGACCGCGGCAGGGTGAGCACGCAGGCCGCCAGGCCCGAGATGGAGTTGTCCAGCTGCGGGCCCTCCTCCCAGCAGTCCTTCTCCACGTCATAGATGTGCACATAGCCAGTGCGGCTGCCCCGGTTGTGCGAGCGGCCACCCAGCACGTAGATCCTGTTGTCTAGCACGGCGATGCCGGGCTCACCGTGCCCTGCTGGGAGCGGGCAGACGGATGACCACTGCCCGGACTTGCAGCTATAGCAGGCCACCTGCAAGGCAAGGCCCCAGGCTCACACGAGGCTGAGGGATGCAGCGGGGATGTGGGCAAACGCACCCCCCGGAGGAAGGGCTCGGGCCAGGCTGACGCTCTGTCCCCTATCCTGGCCCCTCAGCCAGCCTGTGGCCCCAGGCGTGTGGGTGTCTCCCAGTTGGCCTGGGGGTGCCAGCTCACTCCCCTCCACCACTGAAGCTGAAGACTCAGACCCCATGCGCCCCCAGCAATGGGGGAGGTGCAGATAAAATAAGGAAATAGGTGCTTGCTAACTCATGATGACCATCAACATTCTCTTGGGGGATCCCTGGCAGTCCAGTGGTTAGGACTCGGTGCTTTCACTGCTGGGGCCTGGGTTTGATCCCTGGTCGGGGAACTAAGATCCTCCAAGCCATGCAGTGCAGCCAAAAAAAACAAAAAACAAAAAATCTCTTCTCTTCAAAATTACTCCAAACAGTAAACAAATACATGGGAAAATGTTCAGCCTACCAGTAATCCAAGAAATGCAAAATAAAACGTCAGAGACAAATTGTCAGCTGTTAACCAGCAGCCACTGGGGAAGAAAAGGCACAAGCCCGGGGCTGGTGGAGGCATGGTGAAGCTGCCCTGCTGTGCGCCTGTCTGACCAGCCAGCACAGCAATGTGCAAAATTATCAAGAGCCACTTGGATGCTACCCTCTGACTCAATGATGATCCCTTCCGGTTCTCCAGCCGCGGGAGGAGGAATGGCCTTCAAAGGAGCCTGTGCCCAGATCTCTGGGACTTGTATTACTTTACATGGCAAGAAGGACCCTACAGACTCATTAGGGTGGGGACATGGAGATGGGAGGTTATCCTGGAGTTTCGGGGGGACCCACCTAGTCACACAAGCCCTTGGAAACAGAAGGGAAGGTCTGATGGGGGCTGAAAAGGGAGGGGAAGCTGCCACTGCTGGCTTAGAAGAGGAAAGGGCCTGACCCGGGGGACGTGGAGTCTTTTAGAAGCCAAGAAGGGCTTCAGCCCACAGCAGCCAAGGAATCGGGACCTGAGTCCTACAACCACAGGGAACTGAACTCCACCGACACCCTAGGTGAGCAGGATGTGGATCCTCCCCAGGCCCCACAAAGGAAGGACCCCTGGATCGTCGTCTGGTGAGAGCCACAGACGTGTAAACACACTTGTGTTGATTTAAGTGGCTAAATTTGTAGTGATTTGTCCCGGCTGCAATAGAAAACGAAAACGCTAGAGCCCAATGGTTCTCAACACTGGAGGATCCCACCCAGGAACTTCCAACTCGGTGGGTCTGGGAGGGGCCAGAGAATCTGCATTTCTTATGAGTTCTCATGTGATGTGGGTGCTGCTGGCCCGGGGACCACACTTAGAGAACCACTGCTCTCACCTCAGGAAATACCCCAAAACACCCAAAAGCTCTATAAAGCAAATATTACTTGAAATGTTACCTGGAATAGCCACAACTTGACCAACCCATACGTCACCAGTTTGATGGAATTCTGCACAGCCACTGGGTGGGGTGGGGGTGGGGTGGTCATCAAACTAGAAGACACACCCACAACAAACTTGAGCCAGAAGCCAAATGGGATGATGCTCTTTGAGTACAATTAAGTGGAAACCACGCACAGGTAGGAGGGCTGAAGCTAGTGGCACAGGGCCAGGTTATGGGAGTTTTTCTTCACCCTTCTCCATTTTTTCAAAGCTCTGCAATGTGGTTACATTAACTTTATGTAATTCAAGTTTTTAATAATAATAAAGACAAGTGAAACTCTTCCGTGTGATACTCTAACGGTGGATACATGCCATCTGTCTAAACCCACAGAATGTGCATCACCAGGAGTGACCCCGGGCCAGTGTAGGGTCATCGGTTATAACAATGACACCCTCTGGTGGATGCTGAGCCTGGGAAGGCCCTGGTGTGTGGGGGCCGGGGGCACACGGGAAATCTTCCTGCTCAACTTGGCTGTGAGCCTAAAACTGCTCTAAAAAATAGTCTGTTACAAGGGAAAACCCCCCACACGGCAATTTTTATCGGTGACAAGTGGAAGGCGGGCACCCCGCCGCTCACCTGGTGCACGTCCCTCCTGTAGCCCGCGTCGTTGTTGCTGCCCCCGACCACGTACAGCTTGTCCAGGAGGGTGGCCATGCCGTGCCAGGCCCGCCGCACCATCCCGTCAGCCAGCGTGTGCCAGGTGTCGCTGCCCGGGTCGTAGCAGTGGGTCTCCTTCAGGTAATCCTCCCCTCGGCGGCCGCACGTGATGTACATCTTCCCATCCAGTGTGGCACCCGCGTGGGCATACACCTGTGGGCCGGGAGAACCGGGGGTGTGCGTGTGCGTGCACGTGTGTGCGCGCGTGTGCAGCCCTGCCGACTTCCTCCTCATGGTCTGACTGGATCTTCACTGGGCACACCGTCCTTGTCCCCCACCTGATCTCTTCCCAGTGGAAGATGATTCAGGGCCCAGAGGTGACGCTGGGCTTCTACAAGAGGAAGAACAGAATCTCTGTCCTTCCCCTGCCCCTAAAGGTGACAGCTGCATGGGGACCCAAAGGAAATCAAAGCCTTGTCTTCAGTGAGGCCCTTGGTCGCCTCCACCTTTCCCCCACCCCTGCCTCCACTTTCAACATCTGCTTGTTTGGGGCTTCCCTGGGGGCGCAGTGGTTAAGAATCCACCTGCCAATGCAGGGGACACGGGTTCGAGCCCTGGTCCGGGAAGATCCCACATGCCGCAGAGCAACTAAGCCTGTGCACCAGAACTACTGAGCCTGTGCTCTAGAGCCCGCGAGCCACAACTACTGAGCCCACACGCCACAACAACTGAAGCCTGCGCGCCTAGAGCCTGCACTCCGCAACAAGAGGAGCCACCGCAATGAGAAGCCCACGCACTGCAACGAAGACTAGCCCCAGCTCGCCTCAACTAGAGAAAGGCTGCACACAGGAACGAAGACCCAAAGCAGCCAAAAATAAATAAATAAAAATAAATTAAAAAAAAAAATCTGCTTGTTTGCAAATAACAAATGATGTGACCTGGTGAGCACAAAAGTGAGATGCAAAATCAAACAAACAGCAGTCTTTAATTATGGGAGAAAACTCACCCCCTACTTTGGATTTTGGTCCTCAACCTCACCCCTGCTTTCCGCTGCACCCAGGAGGCACACCCTCTCTGCCCAGCCAGCCCCACTGCCTCCAGGCCCCCCTCTCACAGCCCACAAGGGCCTCCTGCTGTGCCCGTGTGCTCTGCCAGCAGAGATGTCCTGCAGGGCCGGGAAGCCCCAGGGCCTGTGTTACAGGGCCGGTCACTGACACCCAGGCTGTGGGTAGCACAGCAAGGGGCTGGAGAGGTGGATGGGGCAAAGGGTAGGAGACACAGCAGTGGGCAGGAAACACACCACGGGGCTAGGTCTTCTCCCACCAATGGTGGGCATCTGGGGAGGTGTTTTTTTTTAACTAAAGTTTTCATCTTGAGGTAAGTGTAGATCCACATGTAATTGTAAGAAATACAACCACCCCGCATCCTTCACCCTGACTCCCCGGGGGAAGAGCCTGTGGGCCTCAGCACAACATCACAGCCTGGGTGCTGACGTCAGCTCCACCAAGACACAGGACATTTCTGTCTCCCTCTTTACAGTCACATCCACTCCCCACCCCCCAGTCCCTGGCAACCACCACCTGTTCCCCACGTTGTCGTTTCCAGAGTGTGGCTTGAATGGGATCATGTGATATGTCACCTCCGTGACAGGCCGCCCACGTCGATGTGCAGACCCAGAGTTCCTCTCCGACTCCAAGTAATGCTCTGCACCGTGTACCTGCCTGTTTGGTGAGCCTCTCGCCTGTGGAAGGACATCTGGCTGGTCTCGTTTCTGGCTGTTACCAATAAATCTGCTGTAAGTATCTGTGTTCAGGGAAGTTTTTGTTTCTCTGGGGTAAATGTCCAGGATGGTGACCACTGGGTCACACGGCAGTTGGAAGTTAACTGCACCTAGTACTGTTACATTTGCCGTTTCAGCCGCTCAACAGGCGGTCTCCCCGCTGTGGCGTCCAGTCTGCATCCCCTAACTGCACGTCTACATCCTCCCCATTGAAGCGTCTCCTCCCGTCTTCTGCCTTCTTTCCAGCGGATCCCTGTGTGTTTCCCAACGAGTTTTGAGGATTCCCTACACATGTTAGATCCTAGTCCTCTGCCAGGTACTGGTTTGCAAACATTTTCTCTCACGCTGCAGCTTCCTCTCATCCTCCTAACAGGGACTTTTGCAGAGCAAAGGTCTGCAATTTTGATGAAGCCCAATTTATCAGTTTTTCTCTTTATGGGTCATGCTCTGGGGGTCAAGTCTAAGTACTCACTGCCTAGCCCCAGACCCCGAATACTTTCTTCTACTTTCTCTAAATGCTGTGGAGTTTTGTATTTTATGTTAAGTCCGTGCACCATTCTGAGTCAATTTTTGTGTAAGGTGTGAGACTTGGGTCGATGTCCATTTTCTTGCCTATAGATGTTGCTCCAGTACCACTTGTGGAAAGGTAATCCTTCCTCCATTCACCTGCTTTAGCATCTTTGTCAAAACTCAGCTGGGCATGTTTCTGTGGGCCTATTTCTGAGTTCTCATTCTGTGCCACTGATCTCCGGGTCTATCCCTCTTCCAACACCACAGTCATAATTACTGTATCCAGTATATACGTAGTAAGTCTTAAAACCAGGTAGATGGAGTCTTCCCACTTTATTCTTCTTGAAAGTTACTTGAAGTATTCTAGATCCTTTGCCTTTCCATATAAATTTCAGAATCTCATCTACATCTACAAAAACTCTTGCTGGGATTTTCATAGGAACTGTGCTGTATACCATGTATCAATTTGAGAAGAACCGACATCTTTGAGTCTTGGAATCCATAAACATGATATGTTTCTCCATTTACTTACATCTTCATTTCTTTCATCAGCACCTATACTTTTCAGCATATAAATCCTAAAAATGTTTTGTTGGATTTATACCTAAGCATTTCATTTCTGAGCAATTGTAAATGGTGTTGTATTTTTAATTTCAGTGTCAACATGGTCATTACTAGTATACAAAAATACAGTTGGTTTTTATATGTTTATATCATATCCTGCAATCTTGCTAAACTCACTTATTAATGCAAGAATTTGGGGGTGTACATTTAGATTTTTTGACAATTTTGTCATCTTTAGAGTCAGTTTTATTTCTTCCTTTCAACCTGCGTGCCTTTCTTTTCTCTTCTTGCCTTATTTCACTGGCTACACCCTCCAGGACTGTGATAAGACTGGTGAGATCAGACATCTCTGCCCTGTTCCTTACTTTAGGAGAAAGCATTCCATTCAGTCCTCACCAGTAAGTATAACATAGTGGTGGGAGTTTTGTACATGCTCTTCATCATGTCGAGGTAATTCTTCTGTTATTTTTTTCTATTGTTACTTTGTGAGAGTTTGATCATGAATGGATGCAAAATATTATAAGATCCTATTCCTGCTCTGATATGATCATGTGGTTTTTAATATGGTGATTTACACTGACTGAATTTCAAATATGGAACCAGCCTTTGGTCATGAATTTCTTTTGCGGGGAGAGGAGCTTCTATTTGCTAATATTTAGTTAAGAATATTCATACATATGTGCATCTATGACAGACTTGTTCTTTTGCGGGGGGACTGTCTTTATCTGGTTTTGGTATCAGGGTAATTTTAACTTCAGAAGATGAACTGGGAAGTATTCCCCCTCTTCTATTTTCTGGGAAAAAAATCATGCAGAATTGGTATTAACTTTTCTTTAACTGTTTGGTAAAATTCTCCAGTTAAACTATCTAGGCCTGCAAATCATTTCCTTAACAAGTATAGTCCTATTCAAATTCTACTTAGTTTTGTGTGAGTCGTGGTAGGTTGTGTTTTTTGAGGAACTGGTCCATTTCATCTAAGTTGTTGAATTTACACATGTAGAGTTGTTCACAGTGTCCCCTTATTATCCTTATGACGTCAGCAGGATTTGCAGTAATGCTCCCATTTCATTCTTGATATTTTAAATTGTCTTCTCTTTCTTGTCGGGCTTCCTGGAAGTTTGTCAATTTTATTGATCTTGTGGAAGACCCAGTTGTTTCACTGACTTTCTGTTTTTCTGCTTTTAACTTCATTGATTTCTGCTCTGGTATTTATTATTTCTTTTCTTCTGCTTGCTTTGGGTTTCATTCTGCTCTTATTTTTCTTTTTCTAGATTCTTGAGGGAGGAGCTTAGATTACTGATTTTTTTTTTTCCTTCCCTAATGTAAGCTTTTAGTGCTACAAATTTCCCTCTCAGCACAGCTTTAGCTGGGGTGCCACAAAATTTGACATGTTGTCTTTTTTTTTTTTTTTAATTTCTTTATTTGGCTGCATTGGGTCTTTGTTTTTTTTTGTCTGCGCAGGGTCTTTGTTGCTGAGCATGGGCTTTTTCTAGTTGCGGTGAGCGGGGACTACTCTTTGTTGTGGTGTGTGGGCTTCTCACTGTGGTGGCTTCTCTTGTTGCGGAGCATGGGCTTCAGTAGTTGTGGCGCATGGGCTTAGTTGCTCCGCGGCATGTGAGATCTTCCCGGACTAGGGCTCGAACCCATGTCCCTGCATTGGCAGGCAGATTCTTAACCACTGCGCCACCAGGGAAGCCCTGCATTGGGTCTCAGTTGTGGCATGCAAGATCTTCATTGTGGCACGTGGGATCTTTCGTTGTGGCGCCCAGGCTTCTCTCTAGTTGTGGTGCATGGGATTAGTTGCCCCGCGGCATATGGGATCTTAGTTCCCCGACCAGGGATCAAACCCGAGTCCCCTGCATTGGAAGGTGGATTTTTAACCACTAGACCACCAGGGAAATCCTGACATGTTGTCTTTTCATTTTCATTCAGATTAAGGTATCCTCAGGTCCCCAGATCCCTAGCTGGTCTGCCATCTTCTTTCAACCTTTTTGAGTCTTCTGAGTTTGTTTTACACATAACGTACAGAGTTCTGTGTTGTACTGAGCAGAAGGAACCAGGAAGGACACATCTACTCTACCTTTCTGAAAGTGCAAGTTCTCTGGGAAGGTTTTTAAGTGAGCAGAGAAGGGCTTCTGCCGAGACCTCCTTCCTCTCCTCCAAAAGCATGGGACGGCCATGCTCAGGTCTGGGCCATGTAGAAGAGAACCTCTGACTGGAAGACTCTGCCCGCTGCTGGGGCAGGGAGCTCTCAGTCCACTGGGGGCACATCAGTGACCAGTTCCTAAGGATGCCACGTGGGTGGGACCCTGAGAGACAGGTGGGAGGGAGGGAGGGTGGGCCCGCCCTGCCAAAGGCTGGGCCCGCCCCGCCAAAGGCCCTGCAGACACCCTGAAGGCCTCTGCAGTGGCTGCACACCCACATCTCCAGACCCGTGGGCCCCCTGCCTCTCTGCTCCTCCTCTGGCCTGGCACCGCCCCTGCTCCTGAGCCGATCACCCCGCCCATGGCCAGCACTGCCCATCTCCATCTCTAGGCTGACCTCCCTGAGCCTGGCTTCCAACCGGATGTCCCCAGCATCTCATGTTTGTCACTTTCCACATGAAGCCCCTCCTCTCCTGTTCACTCCCGAGCCCACCTGTGCTCCGGGGGAGCGGCCTAGCCACCACCCAGCTGCTCACATGGGTGGCCTGGGAGTCTCCATGGCCTCTCATTCCTAACCCATCAGCAAGTCTGGTCAGTTTACCTCCAAATGACACATAGAATCTGCCTGTCTCCCTCGTCCCCCACAGCCTCCACCACAGCCCACACCACCCTCGCCTCTGTCCAGACCACCCAAGTGCCCTGGCCCTGCTCCCCTAACATCCTCTCTTCACATGCACTCCCCATGCTTCCCCTCTTCCTCCCGGCCTGGAAGGTCCTTCCTGCCTCTCCCAATGGCTGCCTGTCTTCCGTGGACCTGGTCTCACTGACAACTCCTCAGACGGACCCCCCCCAAACAGTCCAACGAGGTCCATCCTGCCGGAGCCCCTCCTTAAGCACCGCTCTGCTCGGCCCTCAAGGTCCTTTACTCATCTGTACAGTGGTTGAGAGTGGTCTCTCCCACTAAGTTGCAAACACCATGGGAGGACCTTGGTCACTTTTTATCACCACTGGATCCCCAGGACTTGGTATCCAGAAGGTGCTTAATAAATAGCTGCTGAAGGAACGAATGGATGAAGGAAGTTAGGAACCTGGACACCAGGGAGAAGCTGACTGAAGGCTGAGGCTGCCCCTCTGTGGCTACGCTGAGAAGTGCAGCCTCCCCGCCGTCCAGACAAAGAGCCCATGGAGCCCCTCCCCCACTCCCCTCCAGGACAGAGCTCAGGGTCCACCCCCGCCCACTAGGTCTCAAGGACCCCTGGTCTTTCCCAAGAAAAACTTGCCCTCTTCTTCAAAACAAGCAGGGAGTGCCCTCCAGAGGGGCTTCCTCCCCAAAGAGGCCAAGGAGCAGGGGGCAGGCTGGCTTCCCCTGCCTGAGAGGAACTGTGGTGGGAGCCCCTGGCCTTCCTTGGAGCCTCGCAGACTGTGGAGAGGAGCTGGGCCCGTCAGGGAGACCCCTGGGCTCCCGAAATTGGAGTCTAAGGACCTGGGGCTCGGGAAAGGGTGAAAGGTAAGGAGGGGAGGGGAGAGGAGGAAAGAGGGTCAGGGAGGCAGTAGCTCCTGCCAAGGCCTCGAGGCCAGTGCAGCGGAGCACGGAGGAGAGCCATCCTCTCCGCTGGGGGAGCCAGGGTGCCCAGCGGTGCTCACGGGCACTGGGACCCGGGGTGCACCAGGGACCAGCAAGGCCCCCTCTTGCCCTGGGGTCTCATGTCTGGTTTGGGGGCCAGGGTCGCAGCACTGCAAGCCCATAAGGTGAGAGAGGTACACCCCTTAAAGCATCACTTTTGCACAATGGACGTATTTTTCACATCTTCAAGCTAGAACAAACCAAAGTATTGTGTAGGAAACACATGATTTAAAAAAAAAAAAACATGTAAAATATAACTTCTAAAGTGTTTCTGGCTTCTTGAAGGCCCTGTCCTTGGTTGGAGGGGGTGCTGTGGGGGAGGTCTGAGGCCGCTGGGCCCTGCCTCTTGCATCCCTCAGGTTTGACAACATCTCTGGACTTGTTCCAGCTCATCTCAGCTGTGCTGAGGAAGAGAAGGGGAAGGCTTCTGTCCACATTTGACTGCAGGATTAAAGCAGCTGCCCGGGGCCAAGGTAGCAAGACCCAGACGGGGGTGGAATTCTGGGGAAGGGGGTCTCTCCCGAGGCGGCTGGCTCAATCTCAGGAGTCCCCCACCCCAATCTTAGGGCACAGTCCAAGGAGGGAAGAGGGCTCTGATCATCGGCTGGTTTCCCTGGCCGTGCCTCCCACTCCCTCCGCACAGCCCAGGAAGCAACGCGGCCGAAGAAGGGCCCCCTGGGAGGGGTTTCCTTACCTCCCTCTTGAGCGGGGCCACATAGGCCCAGGAGTTGGTGGCAGGGTCGTAGCGCTCCACAGTGGTCAGGTCATTGTGGTAGTCGCGACCGGCCACCGCGTAGATGTACTTGCCCACAACGCACACGCACAGGTCGGCGTGCTCCTGCTGCAGCGACTGGATCTGGAACCATCGGTTGTGCCTCGGGTCGTACCTTGTGGGGACAGATGACAGCATGTCACTGAGCAGCCCCTCCCCCAGCCTGGAGGGTGGGGCCCGGAGCCTTCTGGGTTTCAGCCCACAGCGCCAGGCCCTCCACCTGTGACCTCACGGTGGTTTCTAGACCCTCCACTGTCCACCCCAAGCTGCCCAATGGCTGTTCCTACAGCCACCTCGATCTCACCTGTCTCACCTCAAAATCCCCATGGCCCCGCTCTCAATCAGGAACGCCCCCAATTATGGCCTCTCGACTGGACGACTGGGCACAACAGCCTCCAGGCCTCCAGCCAGCACTCCCTCAGGCTGGTCGCCTGGCTCCCATCACAGCCCGCCTGACCCCCACCCCCCACTGCCTTCGCATCTCCTGTGTGCAGTTCCCGCCCTCCCCAGTGGGATTCCAGGACAGAGGCTCACGAGGAGGGGAGGGGAGAGAAGCCCACCTCTGCTGAGCCCAGCACTATCACCAAAGCTCGCTCTCCTGATGTAGGACCACCACCACGCCCCTTTCAAGGGGACGCAGCTGTCCCCGTCACAGCCCTGCCTTCACCTCACCCCATCAACCTTCGTAAGAGTCTAAGCCCCATGCGACAGCTTCCTCTATGCCCCCAGCATGGAGCTGCTCCTCCCCCCAGCCCTGCCCTCTCCTGCCTCCAGAGGGCTTCACTTTTCAGCCCGGTCTTCTCGGCCACTCCAGGACGGCCCACGGCCACCCCATGTTCTCTTCTCACACTGCTAATACCCGTTGCCACCTCCAGCTGGCTGCTCACCGTTCCCACGTGGACCCCCGGGCTCCCTACATCCCACCCCTCGCTCACCAGCCAAGCCCCTGCTCACACCCGAATCCTCACATGCCTGAGCCCAGCAGTTGAGGCCCTTCAAAGCCCAGACCCAGCCCCTGCCCCAGGCTGGACCCCTGCCCCATCTCTCCAGGCCCCAGGCCTGGCACCCTGCTGGGCATGAGGCCAGTGTGCTGTTTGAGCAGACACAGGTGACCACAGAGCCTCGAGGGCCAGGGCCCATGAATCCGAGCCCCAAGCCCACTCCTCCCCGACCGCGTCCACCCTTCCCCTGGCTCCCCGCCAACCCCGCCCCCAACTCTGGCACCGGCAGCTGAGCGCCGGCCTCTGGAGCCCCCTCACTCGATGGCCCCTGCACACTTACAGCCTCTCTCTGATAAGTGTTTATTTCTCCACCGTAAGACCAGCTCCGAAGCAGACAGTTTTCTTTGGCCTGTGCCAGATGCCCCCATTTCAGCTTTCACCCTCAAAACAAGTTAAGTGCACTCGACAGCCGCTTCTTCCTGCCGCAGCCCCTCCCTGCCAGCCGAGAATACAGGAAACAGGCCGAAGGGAGAGAGAGGACAGGCACCTGGGCCACACAGACCCAGGTCTGGGCACATCTGGCCATCAGTTTTACTGTCCTGACGTTCACTCAGCTCCACACCCAACGGGGTTATGCTGCCTGCCTAGAAAAGCTACCATGAGGGATCATGAGGGTCAAGTCACGTGACAAGGGTTCCTTAAAGGACCGTGGTCCATGTCTGTGTTCCCAGACCTGGTGGCGCACCCGGCTCAGGGCAGATCACGCACTGTCCGCTCAGAGAAGGGAAGGAGGGGCGAGGTCACCAGCAGTGGAATTAGTCACTCAACAAACATCACTGCCCCCAACGTGGACCAGCCATGGCTCTTGGCGCTGGCACCCAGGGCCCCCCTTTCCACTGTAGGTTGGGAAACACGCCAAAGGGAGCAGAGTAGCCAAGTCTCCACGTAAGGACAGGTGCCGGGGAGGAGAAGTGACAGAAGGAGAGAGCAGGGCCGGGAGGGCGCCTGAGAACGAGTGAACGGGCCCTGCCAGGTGGAGGTCCAGCTGGGACAGGCAACCCAGGGCAGGAAGGCACCTCCCACAGCCTTCCTGTGCACAAGGCTTGTTCACATTTCACATGCGTCTCTTCTGCCCCATTTTCACCAGGGAGACGAGTCTCTCCAGATGCTTCCTCTGGCCTCCTGCCCTCACAGCTCCCTGGGCTGGGTTCATCTGGATTTGCGGTGTCAGTTAAGGAAACACACACACATACACAAACACATACATACAGACACCACACATCAATAATTCAGACATAACCACAGTTTTGCTGATTTCTTATCTCTCCATCGTGTTCTATATCCCACATTTTCCTCTTTATTGGTTTAATTTTCCACTTTGTCAGAATAAGTCCTCAAGTAATATTTTTTTCCTAATAGAAATAAACTAAACTATTGCATATAAGGATTCAAATCCTTCAGTCACTTTAATGCTGACTCTGGACCATCCTACTGCAAACTCAGAGGCGAAACCTAGGGTTGGCATGAGAATGTTCTAAGGCCTTATTAAACTTAGTGATTGCTCTCGCTGTTTCCATGACTTAAGCCTTCCCATGATTATTGATGAAGTCCATTACAGTTAGAAACATTTTTTTGAAACATACTCTAAAATATTAATAGTCATGAAAATGCCTAAGGACAAAAACAGGTTATCACTCTATGTAGGGTCAGGGCATCTGGCAACATGGACTGGCCACCACCGGGTAGGGGTGCAGAGCTGCAGCTGTGGGAAGGTGCCCTAGCCACGTGGGCGACACAGATGCAATCAAGGAAAGAAAAGAGAAGTGTCATAGCTCGGAGGCAACGTGCTCTGACAGAACTACCTTTTCACATGCTACAACCTGTTAAGTCCCTAACTCCTCAAAACGCAAATGCTAATTTACTGCAAAATCTTGTTTTCTTATATTCTGACAGCCTGTAGATTCTAAGGGCGGTGAACTGAGAGGAAAGGGCAGAGAACCAGACTCTTAACTCAAATTAAGATCCACCTGGCAGTGTGAAGAGTCCAGCAGGAGATGAATGAAACTTTCACTCTGTAGAGATGAGAGCCCGGGGTCTCCCCAGAGCTCACCAGCCGCTCCGCACCGCAGCCTGCCCGGCAGGTGTCCCTGACCCCGCCTGCCACAGTGACCCAACCTCCGACTGGAGTCTGAGGCTGTGGTTGTCAATCACGGAGGCTGACACCAGCACCTTCCAGAGTTCTGGTGGGTCTCACAGCACACGTTCACAAAAGGGAAACAGACCGGGTTTGAGAGACAGACGTCAGCAGCTCATGACAGGACAGACTCTGGAGAGTCTGCTTTGAAGATCTGGCCTTGGCCCTCCAGCTGGAAGTGGCAGCCCTTCGAGGCCTGGCAGGAGGGAGGCCTGAACCTGGGACCGCCACCACCCCCCCGCCCCCCAAGGACGCGTCAGGTCAGGAAGACGATGAAGGCATGGTTTCCTCCCTTCTGAACTGGGCCCCCTCCCGTTTGACCACAAAGAGCTGCCAAGCTCTGGGTCTCACCAGTTTGACAAAAGTGATCACTTCCTGGGGTGGGGAGAGCAGAGCAGGCCGACAGACGGGGGTCTCCTCCTGGCTTGGGGTCCCCAGGCTCCCATCCAAGGGGCACAGCGAGGCCTGACCCCACCCCCAAGACAGAGCAGGAACAGGAACGCAGTTGGCTTCAGCTCACCGCTGCCAGAAACAGCTGGCAACCCCTCTCTCTGCAGTGCCATCTTTCAGCTTGTGGGAGGCAGAAACTTCCCATAGGCACCCTAAGATCAAACCAAAGGACAGGGGAAGGGGCCCTGGAAACCTCCTGGAAGTGGAGGTCGTGGGGATTTGCCCCACTTCCCTTGCTCTGACCAATGAAATGGATTTGTGGGATCCCAGCCTCGCAGACTGACAGAAACCACGGCCTCCCCTGGGGCCTCACACCCAGCACACAGCTGAGGACAGGGCCTGGGGGGTGGGGGGTGGGGGGGATTTGGTCTGAGGTTCAGCACTGCCTGTGGGCCTTCCCTGCCCCCCAGGCTGAGGACTGTGCACTCAGGGGAGCAGGGCGACAGGAAGCCACCCTCCACCAGGAGCCTGTGCGGTTACAAGAGCAGAGCTAAGCGGATAGGCAAGGGGAAGCTGGGACCAGGGGTGTGAGAGCAGAGAGAGGCAAGGTGGCCATGCTCCCAGGCCTGGTCCCCTCCTTCCTGCTGCAACACCCTCTCCCAGCCCCTCACCCACAAGACGGTGGGGTGTGCTGAGGGATGAGGGGGTTTCTGAGGAGGGGGGACAAGAGCGGGAGGAGGCATCACGGGCCCCCTTCCTCATCTCACCGCCGTCCATGTTCTCCCCATCAACCTGCGCCCACAGAACGGGCGCAGACCTGTTCAAGAGGCTAACTGCGTTGGCCAGTGGCACGTGCCTCGCAGAAGCCACCCTCTGGGCAGCCGCCCGGCCGAGGGCCCCTACCTCCAGCAGCGGGACTCGGCGCGGAAGCCCTGGACATTGTTGTCCCCTCCAATCAGGTACACGAAGTTGTTGAGCACAGCGATGCCCTGGTTGGACATGCGGGGCGCCAGGGAGGCGGTGAAGTGCTTCCACTCCCCCAGCAGCGGGTTCAGGTACTTGGCCTGGTCGCTGAGGACAGTGGACGGCGTGGAGTGGATGCCCCCGAAGCCCACGACGCACTGGAAGTCCGAGCGCAGCTCGGTCTGTGGGCCCTGCAGGCTGGGCTGCAGGCTCTCGTTCCGGTGGTACATGAGGGCTTCAGCCACCGTATCCCTCAGGGGGCTGGGGTCCAGCTTGTCGTGCAGCCGCTGCAGGACCTCGGCTTCCATGAGGGGGAAGCGCACGGTCTCCAGGAGCTTGGGCGGCTCATGCAGCGGGAGCCGGTCAGCCTGCACCTGCTCCGGAGGGTAGTGGTAGAGCAGGGCGCCCTCATACACCTCCGTCTCGCAGGACACCTCCAGGCGGTTGCTGCTCAGGAGGGCATAGACCTTCTCCAGGGGCAGCTGGCGGTACTTGTCAGTCCGCGAGAAGGCCACGAAGTTCTTGAGGATGTAGGCGTCCAGCTGCTCGGTCAGGCGGCTCAGGTCAAAGAGCTCGGCCAGCCGGTAGACGTCAAGGATGTTGTCCTCATCCACCCAGGGCGTGAGGAAGTCACAGCAAAAGTGGATGATCTCGGGGATCTGTGAACAAAACACACCCATTCAAGCCCAGGCAAAGCGTCTGGGTGCAGGACCCAGCGCGGAGGCGCGGGTGGGGCTCACAGGCTCTGCCGGCCCCACTCCCCGCCACACTGGACACACCCGAGGCTCACAGCACTTCGGGGCTTAAGTCTGGGCTTGGAGGTGGTCTCTGAGCCTCAGCCTCCTCGTCCGTAAAACAGGGATGACGTGGCGAGGAACCACCTGACACAGGGCGGACCCCGACACACGTCAGCTGCCTTTTGAATCAAAAGCACGGGATCTCCAGAGAAGTGGAAGCAGCAGGACAGCCACCATGCCGCGGGGTGAGGACACCCTGCGATTAGGTAACCAAAGAACCCAGGAGGCAAGGCAAGGGCCCGGGAAGGCTGCTCAGGGGCTGCTAAGTTCTGCAGGAAAACTGGATTTTAGAATTTCTCAAAATGGGAATCCCTCTCTTATCCAGCACCATCAACAAATTCATTACATGTAGACTAATTCTGCTGGAATTTGAAGCTTATAATAAATGTTTAAAGTCTTTTTATTCTTTCTGGTTCTAGACATTTGGTGCTTGCCAGGTGACATGCTGAAGGCTGAATGGAAACCTGCAAAGTGCCAGGCGTGTGTCTCCCCCACCAGGAACGTCTCCATCGTGCTGCTTCCTTAGGTCCTGAGGGTCTTCACTCGACCATCCATTTCCTCCCGAGCAGGTGCTTCTGCTTGGCCTCTTCTGCCTAAAATATTACCTCTCACCTCTCACAGGCCAGGAGCTGAGCACCAGGCTCTGGGTGGAAGGTGAGGGCTGACAGCCCTGAGTGGGCCTGAGGAGCAGCTCCTGAGAACCAGGGACTGTCTTGCCCTCCCTGGCAAGGTCAAGGTCCCTCATCCTTGTCTCAGAGCAGGGACCTCTGGCAGGGAATCTCACCAAGGAATCGCCTGGCCTGCCCTGTGCAGGAGGCCCATGAGAGGCCCAGAGAAGGGAACTCATTTGCTCGGGGTGGCCCAGTGGGTACGGTCTCACCGACACTCAGATCCACATCCCTGGGGATACCATGAAGGGCACAGCACATGGGGGACAGGCCACCAACAGCCACTGGCTACATGAACAAACATGACCCGGTGGGCCTGTGGACTTGGAACTGTTACGCCAAGTAAAACTTGCTTTAAAAACAACATTGCGGGGCTTCCCTGGCGGCACTATGGTTAAGAATCCGACTGCCAATGCAGGGGACATGGCTTCAAGCCCTGGATGCCGTGGAGCAACTAAGTCCATGCGCCACAACTACTGAGCCTGCGCTCTAGAGCCCGGGAACCACAACTATTGAGCCCACGTGCCACAACTACTGAAGCTCGCGTGCCTAGAGCCTGTGCTCCGCAACAAGGGAAGCCACCGCAGTGAGAAGCCTGCAGACCGCAACAAAGAGTAGCCTCTGCTCGCCACAACTAGAGAAAGCCCACGCTCAGCAAGGAAGACCTAATGCAGCCAAAAATAAATAAATTTATAAAAAACAACAAACAAACAACATTGCATAGAAGCCCAGTATGTTAAAAATAAAACAAAACCAAGCCGGGCTGCCCCAAGCACCAGCCATGGCTCTGCCTTGAGGTCTGAGGGGAGGCAGCAGGTCTCTGAGCCAGTGAGTGGCAGAGGGAGAGGGGTGGGTTTGGGGAGGTGGTTTGGTGTTGGTGTGCGCGACGGATGCAGAAGGCAGAGCCCAGCTGGGAGGAAGAAACGGAGAGAAGGAGGCCGGGACAGAGGTGAGGGCAGGGAAACAGAGAACACGGTCACATTCACAAGGACGACTCGTCCAGACATGGACCCAGAGGACGAAGGTGGACACAGAGGAGAGCCGGGCGCTGGCAGAGTGGCCGTGGGATACACGGTGCAGGGAGCAAGGCAGTGTGCGGGTGTGCTGGGGCAGAGAGAGGTTCTGGGGGCAGCTGGCTACTGGAGGTAAGTGTGGTCCCCAGAGCAGCAATGAGGGGACAAGACATGGGGACAGAGAAGCTCTCTGAGTAAAAGAGGGAACTTCTCCTGAGTGAAGGCCGCCCTGGCTCAGCTCCACCTGCCCACCCGCCGCCACTGAGGGTAAAGGCACGGGGCTACTAGGGCCCCGCCATGCGGGGAGCCTCCAGACACCCCCAAACAGGCAGCTTTTCCTACTGCCCCAGACGTGCTCTGACCTAATAAAAGGTCAGGATAAGGAACTCGGCATAAGACTTCGTTCCGGTTTCAGGACACAAGGGAAAAGCTGTCTTCTGAGCCAAACGAGGAGCCTGCCGACACTCTCGAGAGCAAAGGGCTCACCGCCCACCCTCACACCACTGTCCAGCAGGCACCCGGGACCCGTCTGGGCCTGGCTCTGCCTGCCTCAGACCAGGAGCCTCACCTGAAGCTGGCAGGCGGCAACCAGTGTCTCCTGGACGTTGCTCAGGCTGAGTTCCAGCTCGGACGTGTAAATGAAATGCAGGATTTGGCACATGGCGTTGTAGGACACGCCGTGGATCAGGACTTCTTCCTGCTCCATCTCCTTCAGCCCCCCAGCAAACATGCCCCTGCAAAGGGAAGAAAGGAGATGGCAGGGTTACACCCATTAGGAAGCCAGCCCAGGCCACAGAGGAGGGGCACCCGGAAGCGCCCACAGCTCCTGACCAAGCTTGGCAGCTGTTCTGGAAATCTCCATCTAATGTGCCCCAAGAGCCGCACGTGAGCCTCTGCGGGCAGGACCACGTCCAGCACGCTTTCTGCTGCGTCCACCTGTGCAATTCCTGGGCCACAGCCGCAGCCCAGGGCACGCGGTGAAAGGATAAATGAATGGGAAACAAATAGTGAAAGTCCTCCGCTCAGCAGCTCCGTACCCAGCAGCCACTAAACGCCAGGAACCGTGCACAGAGCCAATGCGACAATAGTGAAGTGAAGCGGCAGGATCCCTACGTGCATGGAGTTAATGCCAGAGGACAGACACGAAGACACAGGGCACTTCCGGTGGTGGAATCACTGTCAAGGACCACAACAGGACATCTAACTGAGGAGTGCCCAGCGCAGGAGAAGAGTGGGTGGAGAGTGATGGCAGAAGGGCCCACGATGAGGAAGTGGAGGTGGCAGGCACCCAGGGCCCAGGGCCAGGAAGAGCTTGCAGGCAGGCAGGCAGGCAGGCAGGCAGGGCGAGGAGGAAGAGGCAGGAGGTGAGCCTGGGCCAGGTCCTGCTACCCCCGGGGCAGGGCAGGATCTGGACCAAAACCAAGGCAAATGAGGTGCTACCGGCGAGTCGTACACAGGCCTGAGCCGAGGAACTTCAGATCCTGGGCTCCTTGGCCAGAGTGGAGAGGCTGGAGCAGAGGCAGGGAGGCTCCTGCAGGACTGGGGAGGCCACACGGCTGGGGAGCTGGAGTAGAGACCACCCTGGGGCCAAGAGGAGAGAACAAGCGATGGAGAGAACCCAGGAGAGCACAGGAGGAACCCAGGCTGGGCAGGAAGGGACTTGGTGGGACCGGAGTGAGAGAGGGCAGTGGGAGTCCCATCATGGCTCCAACACTGTGGGCGCCCCAGGGCATCCCAGCAGGGTTGTCAGTTAGGTGTTTGGAGGGAGGAGGCTGGCAGTCAGGGGAGGAATCTGGGCTGAAATATGACAGCAACACGGAGATGACAGAGTGCCTATTGTTATATTTTATATCACACACACACACACACGCACACACTCTCTCCCTCTCCCTCCTTCTCTCCCTCTCTCTCTCTCTCTCTCTCTCTCTCTCTCTCTCTCTCTCTCTCAAGACCTAAATTACACGAAAGGGTGCTCTGGTCACCAGCCCCCCTCCCAGGGTGGCACTATCCCCAGAGGCAGTGCCCGCGCCTTAATTCCCACCTGGTTTCGACTTCACAGGACACCTTGGAAACGGCCCCGATCATCCGTACACACAGCACTGCCCCTCTCTGTAAAGGCGATCACAACTGATTTAACCGTTCCTGCCGGGGTCCACCTGGGTTACTTCTAATCTCCCGTTATTTCACCCAGTGGATGGCTTTGCGCCCACGAACTGTTGCTCATGTGAACGCCAGGATTAATGTCAGGAGAGCAACTGCTGGGTCAAAGAGTTTCATACACACGCACTTGGATGGCACTGCCCACGGCCTGTCAGGTAGCGCCACCAGTGCGCGGGGAGCCTGCCCCCCACACCCTCAGAACCAGAGGAAGACGCCGCTCCAACTGCCAGGAGGCGAGGGAGAAATCTTGTAAACAATGGGACAGAGGCTCTCTTCACAGGTTTAACAGCTGTTTCTATATTCTTTTCCAAACAGTCCAGATGCTTTGCCCATTTTCTGTTAGACTCTGTCTTGTCAATTTAAAGAAACTGGAACCTCTGTGCATCGGTGGTGGGCATGTAAATTAGTGCAGCTGCTGTGGAACAGTATGGGGTTCCTCAAAAAATGAAAAACAGAATTACAGAATGTGATCCAGGGAATTCTCTGGTGGCACAGTGGTTAAGAATCCGCCTGCCAATGCAGGGGACACAGGTTTGAGCCCTGGTCCGGGAAGATCCCACATGCCACGGAGCAACTAAGCCCATGTGCCACAACTATTGAGCCTGCGCTCTAAAGCCCACGTGCCACAACTACTGAAGCCCGCGCGTCTAGAGCCCGTGCTGTGCAGCAAGAGAAGCCACCGCAATGAGAAGCCCGCGCACCGCCACAAAGAGAAGCCCCCACTCACCGCAACTAGAGAAAGCCCGCGAGCAGCAACAACGACCCAGTGCAGCCAAAAACAAATAAATAAATAAATAAATTTATTAAAAAAAAAATTAACACTACTGATCTGTACACTTAAAAATGGTTAAGATGGTAAATTCTACAGGGTTTTTTTTTTTTTTTTTTTTTGAAAAAGGATGTTCACCAAGTCCCCAGCAGGCAGGCACAGATAGCACAGACCACAAAGAGAACCCGGGCCACCTCTACTGCCAGGATGTCATAACCAGATGTCACAAGGTGCCAATGAGCTGCCTAGGATATGAAGTGGGGAGAACATTTCCTGTGCCAGCTTGTACCAGGCCCCAACCCCTCTTCCAAACCTTCGAGGTCAGGCGTGTTTCAGAATTCAGAACGTTTCACCTGGAGAAACCCTTATCTGTGCCACATATGATGTCATGCTGCCCCCCATAGGGTCTGAATCAAATCCAAACACCTCAATATTTCCAAATCAAAATATACAAAGACCCATGCTAAGTAGGACACATATAAAAGTACCCTCACATCAGTTCAGGGCGGGTTTCGTGGTTTAATGAATTTCTGTCAAACTTAGATTTTCAAAAAGCTGGCAATGTAGGAGAATCCAACTTCTGCCTCCCCCCTCAAAGATCAACGACTGGACAGATTGGACAGCTATCCACAAACAAAAGAGCTCCGGGAGGGACTTCCCTGGTGGTCCAGTGGGTGAGACTCCATGCTCCCAATGCAGGGAGCCCGGGTTCGAGCCCTGGTTAGGGAACTAGATCCCACGTGCCGCAACTACGATCCCGCATGCCACAACTAAGATCCGGTACAGCATGCATGCATGCATCAATCAATCAATCAATCAATCAATCAATCAGAAAAACCAGCTCCGGGAGACTTCCAGAGGACACTTGACAAGTTTTAGCAACACATTAGAACAAAACAAAACAACTCTGAGTATCAGAGCTTTGAGGTTTGAGTATTATGAACTAGGATTTGCAAGGGAAAACAGTGTGGATGATAAGGAACGTTTATAAATGGTTACCACGGGGGTGAGGTGGGAGGGCAGGGATAAAGTGGTGCTTTCCACGATTTCCTATTCCAGCAGCGTTTCAGCTGTGGCAGTGGATGCTGGATATGACCACATGCCTGCTGACCTGTCTGTAGATGGCCACACGCCAGGTCCCCTCAGGCTGATTAGGGCCTCGCACTGGAAGAGAGGTTTCCTAACACGGAACCAACTGTCCTTCCACGAACAAGGCCCAGCAGGCGGGGGTCTACTGCTCCATGTGCCCAGGTCTCACTGAGCATTTCACACACTCTGATCCATAAGGAACTACAGCTTTCCGTGTGTTGGCTGGACACCACTCAGCACCTGGCAGACACCCCACAGGGCGTCCCCTACAGGGCCCACTGCCCTCCAAAGCCCTTCCTTCCACCCCTGCCCACATCAGATATCTTCACCAGCCTCACTGGGAAAAACCCTTCATCATTTCAACCTGAGTCAATAACTGAAATGAATAATAAGGAAATAAACCCGCTAAAGCTTGGAAATCATCATTTCAAATGCACATACCAGAGATGAGTCTGGGTTCTCCCTGGTCCCAGTGGGAGGGGGTGTCATCCTGCACAGTGACCGGGCCTGAGAGGGGAACACCTCCCAGGACAGGCCCACTGGAAGCGGCTGCCAAAGGGCCAGGAATCGCTCCTGGAGGATGTGGGGAGACAAAGGAGGTTTCCACCAAGAAGGAAGAGGTGGCACCAGTAACTGTCCTTTAGGAAGAGGACCGTGACTGTGACAGTGACAGGATGGCCTGCATGGGGAGAAGAGCTCCGCCTGAAGGGCTTCGACGGTGTGTCCAGGAGGCCCTAAGCCAGGAGGACTCCAGTGCTTGACCTTCTGGGCCCTGAGGCCTCCCACAAAACTCTGCCCTGCCCACTGCCCTGTCTTCTCAAAGCTTGTAAAAGCTGAATCCCCATGAACTGAAGGGACACTGTTGTCCCTGGACATGTTTGCTCCAAGGCACCACTAACCACTGGGTCACCCTCTCCATAAACTCCTTCTGGAGAACAGGAAGCACTTAACCATAAAGAAATATTTTGCTCATTAGTTCCTAAAGTTAAAAGATGAGCCTTGAAGACAAAAGAACCAAACAGGGGAGTTCCCTGGTGGCGCAGTGGATAAGACTCCGCACTCCCAATGCAGGGGGCCCGGGTTCGATCCCTGTTCAGGGAACTAGATCCCACATGCATGCTGCAACTAAGGAGCCCACATGCTGCAACTAAGGAGCTGGTGAGCTGCAACTACGGAGCCCACCTGCCACAACTAAGACCCGGCGCAACCAAATAAATAGTAAAAATTAAAAAAAAAAAAAAAAAAAAAAAAGAACCAAACAGAATGGGAGACAGAATAGAGGGTCTCAGGTTTCAAGTGGGATGGTGGCACCAGCTCTGCCCAATGTGCTCAGGGCTGGGCTGGCATCACGTAGGAGGTCAGGAGAAACTCAGGGGCCACAGAACCCACAGGGAGGGTGGGAGGCCGAGGCCTAAGCGACGAGGAGGTGAGAGCGGGAGGTGGATGGCCAGGTGAGGGTGCGAACGGAGTGACTCCACATCATATAGCTGTGTGGACGACATGCATACGGTACTGACCACCCGCCTCGGCCCCCACAGAGGTCCCCGGGTCCGTATGGGCTTCCTGACGGTTTTACAAGAACACTGGGTGGGGCTGAAAAGTCTAAGGCATAAAGCATCGTAACGTCTTTTAAAAAAGGCGTGTGTTACAAAGGCAGTGAAAGCAAATGTGGCAAAATGGTAACAACTGGTGTCCAGGTGTTTGTGATACTATTCTTTTCAACGTTTCCATAGGTTTGAAATTTTTTTAAATGAGATGATGGGAAGCCAGGGTAAAGTAGAAAGAAAATCTGTTTCACACCAAGATACTGTACTTACAGTAGAAAACTCATTCTAGTAAATACAATATTATAAGTAAAGCCAAGCATACCGCCTTTAAAAGAAAAAAAAAAAGGGAGCACATGCCCCAGAGATGGGGCAGCTGATAGAAAAACAGACCCCAAGCCCCCTCTGCCTGCACAGCCAGAAGCAGGAGAAGCCCGGGGTGCCAAGGCGTCCACCTGGTGGAGCCAGCATCCCTGCTACCTTACTACACAGACTCACCTGAAGTAATCGCAGGACGCAGCCAGCAGGATGCGATGGGCCTCGATGTGCCTCCCCTCCACCACCAGGACCACGTCGAAGAGGATGCCGCTGTTCCGCAGAGCCAGCAGCCCCCGGAGCAGCGCCTGAGAGTGCTGTGCACTCCGGTAGGTGTTGCTGACACAGTGCGGGTGGGAGGGCTGTGCCGGCAACTTGCAGAGCTGGGCGAACTCCTGCTCCTCCGCCATCCTGACCACCGCTCCCAACCTCAGCACCGCGGCTGTCAGCTGCCAAGACACAGGGGCGAGGAATGAGCCTGGGAGGCAGTGCCGGCTGTGCAGGGCTGGCCAGCTGCTCGGGTACCACCCTCCTGCTCACCTGTGCTTTCCCCGTGGTCTCAAACCTCTAATTCCCTCTCCCCTCCCACTGCTGTCCAAACTTGGGGCCTTCTTCCTCCTGACCTGTGTCCCTTCATTGCCAAGATTCTCCTTTCCATTTTATCTGCTTCAGCATCGCCATGAAACAAAAGGGTTCTAAAGACAGACGGACCCAGGCAGAAAACCCAGCCCCACGGTGGACTCAGTGTGGTGAACCTGAGTATCAAGCCCCTCAGATGAGGAAAGGGGACTACAAGCACCCAGCCCCTCGGGGCATTCTCAAATTTCCTAAAGGACGAACACAAAGCACCAGCACAGACCAGGTTCTCAAGGGCTCTTCCTCTCTTCTATTGGGAAAGAACACTGGGTCGTCCCCCGCAACAGGAATGGATGCATAAAAAAGACAACAGGCCTAGGTGGTGGTACAGGGGAGGGTTCCAGGCCCTACCTTCTTTTACCGAGATTTTGAGAGTCAAGCACTGTAACTTCAAGTAAATTTGGTACATTCAAGATTGTCTGCATCGTCTTTTAAATTCAAGCTTAACTTCTAATAATTAAGTCAATATGTTCAAAAAAATGCAAACTGATTTGAACAGGAGCCTCAGAAACCCCATGAGTAAAACCAGCTACTGCAAACACATTTTGGCCAAGCACTCCAAGCCAACCACAAGTGACTGTGGACAGCTGGCTGCTCCAGGTCAGGGGGCAGCCAGTCCTACACCGAGCTGTGGGGTCGAGCTGTGCACTCTCCAGGCCACAGCACTGCCAGCCAGCGAACCACTTGCCACATCTTCCTTCCCCACCTCACGTTTCTCCACTATCCCCTCCCGAAATGTGCTTCTTTTTCAATCCCCTACTGGACCCTTGAAAGAAAAAATGAAAAATAGATTCTACTATAAAACAGAAAGGTATACTGTATTATGAAACTTAAATTTCCCTCCCACTTATGCCCCCTAACCAGATCCTCTCCCAGAGGAAGCTATTCTACTTTCCCGTCACCCTTCCAGGTAGCACCTATGCATTTGCAGGCAGCGCTGTAGTACAAAATTTCCCCCTTTTTATTAGCTTTTACACATGATAACCTCATATCCCACCCACAGTCCATTGTATGTATAACCATATTTTATTTAACCAATCCTTTTCAGAGAGACATTTGGGTTTCCTTCAATTGTTTGCTGTTGACAACAGTTTTGCACTGAAAGTCACTGAGATCTGCCATATATGTAGCAGTTAAATGAGGAACATTTACTAGATATAGAACTGCTGGATCATCTTAATTTGAATGTGTAGTTGACATTTCAATAGATATTGCCAAATTGCCTTCCGTAGAGGTTGTACCAATTTATTCTCCACAGGCAAAGTATGAGAACCGGATTGCAACCACTGTCTAGCACACCAATAGCGTTTTTTTTTTTTTTTTAAATCTTTGCTGACTTAGATGAAAAACACCATTTCACAGTGTAACTTCGTTTTGGTAATTCATAAAATTTCAAAAAATAAAATATTAAGTGGAATGCTGCACATCTTTTGCGATTCCCTTCCCATGCCTGTTTTTCTGAAATAAAAAATGTTCTTGGGGGCTCACTCTCTGGCACCCTCGACCTCCTATTCATTTTACCCAGGTTCCTCTATGATGAAGCCCTTCCCTATATTAACTACCCTCGGCCCCATAATGTCCCCAATTTTAGTCATGCCAAGCAAGGCCCTGCGTTCAGTGCTGTTCAGTTCAGAGCTTTGGAGGGAGCAGGAAGGAGGCTTTATGTCCCAAGTACATACAAACTGAAGGACGTAAAATGAATTTTCATGAATTCATGGATGACAGAGTCGGAAGCAACTCTGAACAATGTTCAACTCAACACAATTTACTGAGTAGGCACCCTCAGTCCTCTGCAGGGCCCCAAACAGTGTCTGCCCTCCACGAAGCCCAGTCCCTGGCAGCACGAAGCAAGGTCTGCAACAAAGGGAAAGGGGGTTCCACTTCCCAGGGGACGGCCCGCATCAGGTGAGGATGGGAGGCGTTCTGGACCATCGCGGCGCGGAGGCCGGAGCGGGGTAGGGACGTGCCCGGGCGGAAGGCGCTGGGCTCGGGGCCGGGGTGGGAGTGGGCAGACCAGCGGCCGGCGCTCCGGGCCGAGGCGTCGCACTGACAGCGCGGCCGCCGGGGCCGTCGGGGTCCGTCCAGGTCTGTCCGTGCAGCAAGCGGGGGGCCGAGCCTGGGCCGGCTGAGGGGCCGAGGCTGGCATGCCGGGGTCCAAGGTCGCACCAGGGGAACGGCGCCCGACCGGCCGCCTGTTGCCCCGAAGGACGCGCGCGGACCCGCGGGGGCGACAGGCTCGCCCGAGTCCCGGACGCCGGCGTCCCCGCGGCCCCTCAGCTCCGACCCCGCCGCGCCCGGGGGTCCCGCCCGCCGCCCCCGCCACGTCAGGCCGCGGGCTCGCCTCAGGCCGCCGCCCCCACCCCGGCCCCGTACGCGCCCGGCCCGCGCCTCCGCCCGCGTCCTTCCGCGCCCGCGACCCGCGCGCCCGCCCCGAGCCCGGCCCCGGCCCCGCGCCGAGATCCCCGTCGGCCCGCACTTGCCGCTCACCTGGCGCCGCCGCACGCTGAGGCCGCACTCGTGGGGGCGGGGCGGGGCGCGCGCGAGGCGGGGCGGAGGGCATCACGTGGCCGCACTGCGCAGACGCCGGACGGACGCGGGCGGAGGCGAGGCGGGGCGGGGCGGAGGGTGTGGCCCTGGCAGGGGTGGGGCGGGGCGGAGGCGGGGGCGGGGCGGAGGGCGGGGCTCGGCGGGGGTGGGGGCGGAGCGGGGGTGGGGGCGGAGCGGAGGGCGGGGCCCGGGCGGAAGCTAGACTCCCTGGAGGACGAGGCTCCGCGCCCTTCCCGACCCCGGCGCCGGGCGCGGAAGAACGCAAAAAGAATGAGGACATGAAGGAGGACGTGAAGGAATGCTTTCTGGCGAGGGTGGGGCCCTATAAATCCATTTCCTCTTTCCTCCCCTCGGTCCCTCCCTCGCGGTCCCCTGAGTCGCCCGCCCCCTGCTGGATGCTGGCAGGAACACCGCCAGTGTGAACAGGTGTTTTCCTGAGGTTCTGGAGTAAATCCGCTCCCCAGCTCGCAGCCGGGTCCCACCACTCCAACCGGCGGCTCTTGCGTTCATTTTTCTCCGCCTCACCCCCAAGGACCCCATCCTCCGAGGCTCATGGGTGATGGCCGCGTCCGGAGGGTGGGGAGCTGTGGAGGAGCATGTGGCTGAGGATGGCTCGAGGCTAAAAAGAACGGTGGGGGGCTTCCCTGGTGGCGCAGTGGTTGAGAATCTGCCTGCCAATGCAGGGGACACGGGTTCGAGCCCTGGTCTGGGAAGATCCCACATGCCGCAGAGCAACTGGGCCCATGAGCCACAACTACTGAGCCTGCGCGTCTGGAGCATGTGCTCCACAACAAGAGAGGCCGCGACAGTGAGAGGCCCGCGCACCGCGATGAAGAGTGGCCCCCGCTTGCCACAACTAGAGAAAGCCCTCGCACAGAAACGAAGACCCAACACAGCCAAAAATAAATAAATAAATTAATTAAAAAAAAAAAAAAAGAACGGTGGGCGAACGTGGAAGAGGGAGAAAGTAAGTGAAAGAGAAGCACTGTCCTGGCTGAGCGTAGACAGCTGCGTGTGGCTCCAAAGAGGACTCGGAGACAGGGCCAGCCGAGGAGCGGAGGTTCCCAATGGGAGAGGGCCTCCAGGAGGGCTTTACGGAGGTGGTAATCCTCCAGCTGTGTAACAGATGAGGACTTTTGGGGAGCGGGAAAGCATTCCAGGAAGGGGACAGTGTTAGCAGAGGCATGGAGGATAGATGCAGCCAAGCGAGTGGTTGGCAGGCTGCCAGGAGTTTCTGAGCCTGAAGGGAAAGTTAGAGACCAGACCCGGACCTCTAGAGATGGATGTGGCCCTGAAGGCAGCCTTCAGCCTTCAGCCTGGGCGGCAGATGCCAGCACCTGTTGCAGAGACTGGACTGGAGGGGGCATCAGGGAAGCTGTGGCCTCAGGTGGACAGGGAGTGAGGTCAAAGGACAGTGCTAGCTGGAAACTTGGGGAGGGAGGCAGGTTCCCCAGTACCGGGGAGTGATGGGTGGGGAGGGGTGAGCCCAAGACATGGCGGTGGACAGTGGGGCTACCCTTGTCACAAGGAGCCTGGAGCAGGAGCAGGTTTAGGGAAAGACAAGACCCACCATCGCCCCAGGACGGTAAGGAGGCTACAGATGTCCAGCTGAGGGCCTTTCTGGGGGAGTCATGCACTTCTGGAGGTGATACACCGAGTCAGAACAGGTGTGGGGAAAAGGAGGGTGGGCTGAGCGCAGAGCACAATGGTGTTCTGGGGCACCCAAGGGGGACAGGGGAGGAGTCATCTCAAAGGCCCAATGGGGCCAGGGGTAGGGGAGGCCTTTCCTCGGGGTGGCAGAAGCCAGCCTGCAGTGACTGAGGTGTGAAAGGAGGTGAGGACAGGAAGACAGGCTTCAGAGGCCCAACCTCTTAGAGGACAGATGGGACGACAGTGTGAGGGGAGAGACTGGAGGACACCTCCAGGGTAGGAGAGAGGAGCTGACGGATGGGGAGCATGAGGATGAGTGAGGGGAGGAGGTCAGGAGCAAGGGGGGCCACTGGCCAGGACTCAGGGGAGAGGACATGCCCCAGTATTCTCTAAGCTAGAGGGGCCAGGACTCAGGGGAGAGGACATGCCCCAGTATTCTCTAAGCTGGAGGGGCCGTCATCTCAAAATCCACCTGGATCAAGTCTGTGGTTCCCCCACAGTAACGTTCACAAGGAGAGGAGTGGCAAGGTGGGGGAGGCCTCAGAAGTGGGGTGTCCTGCCAGGGATGTGTTTGCTTCCTAGCAAATCCTCCATTCCCTGAGGGTACGAGCTTTATCCGCTCCTTCATGTCTGTATTCCTGCACCGAGAACAGGGCTGGCCTGGCTCTCAGTAGGTGCTAAGTAAATACAAGTTGAGGGAATTGGAGTAGAGAGAAATCAGAAGCAGAGAGACTGGTTAAAGGGCTGATATAGGGACTTCCCTGGTGGCACAGTGGTTAAGAATCCGCCTGCCAATGCAGGGGACATGGGTTCAGTCCCTGGTCCAGGAAGATCCCACATGCCACAGAGCAACTAAGCCCGTGCGCCACAACAACTGAGCCTGCGCTCTCGAGCCCGTGAGCCACAACTACTCAAGCCCGCACGCCTAGAGCCTGTGCTCCACAACAAGAGAAGCCACCCCAGTGAGAAGCCCACGCACCGCAACGAAGAGTAGCCCCCACTCACCGCAACTAGAGAAAGCCCAGGCGCAGAAATGAACACCCAACACAGCCAAAAATAAATAAATAAAAAATAAATAAATTTATTTTTTTTTTTAAATTAAAAAAAAAAAACAGTAGCCCCCGCTCACTGCAACTAGAGAAAGCCCGGGTGCAGCAACAAAGACACAACACAGCCAAAAATAAATAAATAAATAAATTTTGAAAAAAAGTGGAGCACTGTTGTTTAAAATAAATAAATAAATAAATTTATTTTAAAAAAATAAAAGGGCTGGTATAGATAATGGAAGATTTGAAGTCTCAACACAACGGAAAGCATCTTAAAGGAAAGGACCAATGCGTTTGCCTGCACAACAGTTTGATCACAGCCATCCTAAACAAACAAAAAACAATGAGGAAACTGGCAGCGAAATTGGCAGCAAGTGGCAAATAGTACATAAAAAATCCATACAGGGAACTCCCTGGCGGTCCAGTGGTTAGGACTTGGCGCTTTCACTGCCAGGGCCAGGGTTCAATCCCTGGTTGGGGAACTAAGATTCCACAAGCTGCGTGGCGCAGCCAAAAAAAAAAAGTTTTTTTTCATACAAAACAATAAGAAACGATATTAAGATTCCATTAATTAAATGGAAATGAACATGAACAGTTAACACTCAAAAGAGGACAAAAACAGGGACTTCCCTGGTGGTCCAGTGGTTAAGATTCCACACTTCCAATTCGGGGGTCACGGGCTCAATTCCTGGTTGGGGAACTAAGATCCCACATGCTGTGCAGCACTGCCAAAAAAAAAAAAAAAAAGGGACAAATACATAACTTAATACCTCAGAGAATCATCAGTATCAGTGAAAGTAAAAAAATGCAAATGACAACATATACCAATGAATGTATTTGCAACGTAACCTACAAAAGGTTATTATTCAAAATGTATAAGGGATTTCTTTTTAATAAAGAACTTTTAAAAATCAATAATTAGAAAGTCAACCAAAGGTTTCCCTGGTGGCGCAGTGGTTAAGAATCTGCCTGCCAATGCAAGGGACACAGGTTCGAGCCCTGGTCCGGGAAGATCCCACATGCTGCGGAGCAACTAAGCCCATGCGCCACAACTACTGAGCCTGAGCTCTAGAGCCCACAAGCCACAACTACTGAGCCCACGTGCCACAACTACTGAAGCCTACGCGCCTAGAGCCTGTGCTCTGCAGCAAGAGAAGCCACGACAATGAGAAGCCCGCGCACCGCAATAAAGAGTAGCCCCCGCTCACCCCAATTAGAGAAAGCCCGCACACAGCAACAAAGACCCAACGCAGCCAAAAAATAAATTAAAAATATTTATTAAAAAAAAAAGAAAGTCGGGGGCTTCCCTGGTGGTGCAGTGGTTGAGAATCTGCCTGCCAATGCAGGGGACACGGGTTCGAGCCCTGGTCTGGGAAGATCCCACATGCCACGGAGCAACTGGGCCCGTGAGCCACAATTACTGAGCCTGCGCGTCTGGAGCCTGTGCTCCGCCACAAGAGAGGCCGCGATGGTGAGAGGCCCGCGCACCGCGATGAAGAGTGGTCCCCACTTGCCACAACTAGAGAAAGCCCTCGCACAGAAACGAAGACTCAACACAGTCATAAATAAATAAATAAATAAATAAAAGAACGTGAATTTCTTAAAAAAAAAAAAAGAAAGTCAACCAACCAGAAAAATGGTAAAGGATCTTTACTGCAAACTCATAGAAGAGGAAGTCCCAGAGGGTGTAAACAAAGGAAATAGAGTTCAATCACATTAATACTCAGGAAATGCAAATGCCACACCACATTTTCCTACACTGTTAAAGAAAATATTATTCTGACATTCGTTAAAACAGTAAGAAAGACTATTCAGGAAGACTATTGCAATCAGGGGTTGTCAGTAGGGGAGAGCTCAGGCTCAACTCTGGATACAGCAAAGAAAGCTGGGGATGTAAAGCAAAGGAGCAGACTGAGGGGGTCGTTGGATGTAAAATTACTAACATGAGGGACTTCTCTGGCGGTCCAGTGGTTAAGACTCTGCGCTTCCACTGCAGGGGGCACAGGTTCGATCCATGGTCAGGGAACTAAGATCCCGCATGCTGTGCGGTGGGGCCCCCCAAAAAAACTATTAACTTGAGACATCAAGGATGGGGGATTCTTACTACACTGGCCCAATGGGGTTATCCAGAGTGGGGGATGAGGAACTTGATCAGACTTCAAGGGTGGGGGGGATTCTCCCTGAACTGATTGGGCAGAATGGTTTGCCTAGGCTGGGCTAGGCAGGCCAAGAACGGGACAGGTGCCACAGCGGAGGCCTAGTCAAGAGCACTCAGAGAAGCTGACTAAAGTTTGCTCAAGGAGAGTCTTTGTCAACATCAACATGGCGAAATATAAAGTAGGGGGAGATGAAGCAGCAGTTGGTGAGGGTGGGAAAGTACATACATTGCTGATGGAAATGTAAGTTGGAACAGCCAATTTGGAGCTTAGAGTGGTTTAAAAACATGCCTGCAAAATCTTTGACTCTTCTCCCTCCAAAAGGTAAAACCCAATCTTCCTTCCTCCCCTTGAATGCGGGCTGGACTTAGTGACGGGTTCTAAGGGACAGAATGAGACAGAAGGAAATGTGTGTGACTATAAAAGGCATTGCACCTTGTGTCTTGCTCTGTCTGCGGGCCATGAGCCACCATGTCATGAAGACACTCAAGCAGCCCTGAGGAGAGGCCTGCATGGACCCAAGACCTCTGTCAAAATCAGCACCACCTTGCCAGCTAGGAGCAAGCTGCCTTGGGAGCAGATCCTCCACCCCAGCCAGGCCGTCAGAGGACTGTGGTCCTTGGAAGGAGTCCAACATCTGCCTGGAACCTCAAGAGAGACTGAGCCAGCACCTGGCTCAACCTCTCCTGAATTCCCCACAGAAAGGGTGGAAGATAATGAATGTTTATTATTGTTGTTTTAAGCTACTTGGCTGTGGTGTAATTTCTTATGCAGCAGCACTAGATAACTGATACCTAGAACAATTGGTAGTAGCTATTAACATTTAAATAAATGTACAGTGGCTCTCTGCAAGCCAACAATGCCACTTCTGGGCATCTACATTGGAGAAATACCCCAGATGGAATTGAGACAGCGTAGTGGAGGATGTTCACTGTGGCATATTTTCAATTGTGAAAAAGCAGAACCAAAGTGGATGTGAGACAGGAGGGAAGGGGGCAGGGCGCAACCTTTAAAAGAATGACACAGCCATCGAGGATATAAACTGGTTAGAACCAACTAGGTCCAAAACAGTGGAAAGTGTGTCTTCCAGTGAAACTTGAGCCTCATTATATGCTCAATATAATACATTAGCTAACTGACACAGCCACCAGGGCCAGGACAGTTCCCAGGCCGACCATAAAAGGCCAAAAAGTGGGCAGTGGTCTAATTCCTGGAAATCCCCGCCCCTTCCCCAAAAGAATTGAAATAATCCTCCTGCTTAGCCTTTGAAATTACCCAGCCCTAAAAACTAACCACTCCCACAGCCCGGAGCCACTCTCACTTTCTGAGAGGGACGCATTCTGTCTATGGAATGTATACCTCTCTAAATAAACTCCTTTTCACTTTACTGTGGCTCACTCCTGAATTCTTTCCTGCACGAAGCCAAGGACCCTCACTTGGCAGCCAGTCCCAGGGACTCGCCCGATTCCTGGGACATGACCATCCTCTCACACCCCCTTCTCCTGCAACATATGTCCATAAATAAACCGGGCTGCATCGGTTCTGTGGGATGACCTGCAGCAGGTAATCTAGGGGCTGTGATGCAGCAATGACTCTTTTTTTCTTTTGGCCATGCAGCGCAGCTTGTGAGATCTTAGTTCCCTGACCAGGGCCCAGGGATCGAACCCTTGCCCCCTGCAGTGGAAGCATGGAGCCTTAACCATTGGACCACCAGGGAAGTCCCCCCCGCCATGACCTTTGTTTTGGAAGCTCAGGTTCTTTATGTCTTATCACAGAAAGAATTCAGTGAGAGACAAAAAGTGATAGGTAAGAAGTGGATTTATTTAGAGGAATACACACTCCACAGACAGAGTGTGGGCCCTCTCAGAATGTAAGAGGCCCTGAAATATGGGGTGGTTAGTTTTATTTTTTAATAAATTTATTTATTTTATTTTTTTATTTTTGGCTGTGTTGGGTCTTTGCTGCTGCACATGGGCTTTCTCTAGTTGCAGCGAGCAGGGGCTACTCTTCGTTGCAGTGTGCGGGCTTCTCATTGCGGAGCACGCACGCGCTCTAGGCGCGCGGGCTTCAGTAGTTGCGGCACGTGGGCTCAGTAGTTGTGGCTCACAGGCTCTAGAGCACAGGCTCAGTAGTTGTGGTGCACGGGCTCTAGAGCACAGGCTCAGTAGTTGCGGCGCACGGGCTTAGTTGCTCTGCGGCATGTGGGATCTTCCCGGACCAGGGCTTGAACCCGTGTCCCCTGCATTGGCAGGTGGATTCTCAACCACTGTGCCACAAGGGAAGTCCCCCGGGTGGTTAGTTTTTATGGGCTGGGTAATTTCATAGACTAAGGAGTGGGAGGATTATACCAACTATCTTGAAGAAGGGGCGGAGATTTCCAGGAAGTGGGCCATAGCCCACTTTGTGGCCTTTGATGGTCCTCCTCAGAACTGTCAAGGTGCCTGTGGGTGTGTCATTTAGATGCTAATGTATTACAATGAGAGTATAATGAGGCTCAAGGTCCACTGGAAGTCAAATCTTCCACCATCTTGGGCCTCGTTGGTTCTAACCAGTTTTTGTCCTGTCCTCAATGGCTATGTCATTCTTTTAAAGGTTGTGCCCTGCCCCCTTCCCTCCTATTTCAGATTGGCATATGATCTTTTTTCTTCTTTTTAATTTATTTATTTTATTTGTTTATTTTTGGCTGCTTTGGGTCTTCGTTGCTGCGCATGGGCTTTCTCTAGTTGCGGTGAGCGGGGCCTACTCTTTGTTGCGGTGCGCGGGCTTCTCCTCAGGCTCCAGGCGCCCGGGCTTCAGCAGTTGTGGCTCGCGGGCTCTAGAGCACAGGCTCAGTAGCTGTGGCGCACAGGCTTAGTTGCTCCATGGCATGTGGGATCTTCCTGGACCAGGGCTCGAACCCGTGTCCCCTGCATTGACAGGCGGATTCTTAACAACTGTGCCACCAGGGAAGCCCTTGGCATATGATCTTGCTGTTAAAATTGTGTGTATTTTACACCCATTACAGTTGTCTGTGTATAGATTTGCCCATGATGTAGTTCTATACTCTAAATTATAATTAAAATTCTGGTTAATAAAGAGTTGTTAATACTTGAGACAATGCTTCTGTTATGATGTAAGTTTAAATACAGGATCCAGATGGCATCCAACTCATGACTTGTTTTATTTTTTAAACTAACGGTGGGGGAGAGGGGAAATTTACCTAAATATGAACATTGGCGGCCTCAGTGATGGGATTTATAATGTTTGGTCCTTTCTAAAGTTTCTACTGTGTGCTGCTTTTAGAAGCAATAACTGCCCCCCAACACCACACTCATAAATGATTGCAGGCTCCAGGCCAAACACAGAAGAGGGGTTACATCTAGCAGGTGCTGGGATGGAAGTGAAACAGGAGGGAAGCGGGCAGGGCACAACCTTTAAAAAAAAAATGACATAGCCGTTGAGGACAGGACAAAAACTTGTTAGAAGCAACGAGGTCTAAGATGGTGGAAGATTTGACTTCCAGTGGACCTTGAGCCTCATTATACGCTCATTGTAATACATTAGCATCTAAATGACACACCCACAGGCGCCATGACAGTTCTGAGGCTGACCATAAAAAGCCAACTTCCTGGAAACCTCCGCCCCTTCTTCAAGATAGTTGGAATAATCCTCCTACTCATTAGCCTATGAAATTACCCAGCCCATAAAAGCTAACCACCGCATATTTGGGGGCTGCCCTCACCTTTTGAGATGGACCACGTTCTGCCTATGGAATGTGTATCTCTCTAAATAAATCTGCTTCTCACCTATCACTTTGCCTCTAGCTGAATTCCTTCTGCGCTGAGACATAAAGAACCTGAGCTTTGTTAAATCCTGAGACCAGGTGTGCGATTTCAATTAAAAGACAGTGGGTTTGAGTCCCAATCTGAGTTTTGGCTGGGTTCAAATCCCATCTGAGGTGTGTGGTTTCAGGAGGGGCAGGTCAGCACCTTCCAGGGACTGAGCACCAAAGTGAGGAGGGATATCAGAGGGGTCCCTATGTGAGGCTGGAAGGAGAGAGCCAGAGCCTCTGAGAGGGTGTGCAATGCTCTCTAGGGGGAATATTCCTCCACCTGTGAAGCTTCCAGCTCCTGCCTCCTGCAGGGCCCAGGATGGTGTCCACCAAATGTGTGGCCAGTGACAGGGTCCAGCTATGGCAAGGTAGCCTCAGGAACCAGCAGAACAGAGATTTAGCCCAGCCAGGGGCCCGCCCCAAGTGGTGTGGGATACAGTCACGCCTCTGGCCAGCTTCAGCTTCCTCCATCATTTCCTCCCCAGGGTCTAAACCATGCAGGTCCATTTCAGGATCGACTTTCCTGTGGCCTCCCTCTCTCCCCAAGGCCAAGAGGTCTGTAGCTGTCTCTACCTCTCTTTTCCTCGTCACCATCCAAACTCTAACCAAGGTGTCACCACCTCTGGGCCCCAGAGGAAGGGATAAGTAGAAATAGAAGACTGGAGCAAACACCAAAGGGTGTAGCACTTAAGTTTATCCTGATGACAAATTCTTGACAACATTCTGGACCTGTTTGTCTCAGGGCCCAACAGTAAGGACAGGAAAGAATCACTGGATTGGAGACATACAATATCCATAGCCAATATTTAATTCATGAATCACTCAGCTTATTGCACACAATTAGCACACGACACAGGTTAGTTGAAGTAGGGAAAAGAGGGTCACAAACCACTCTGAGGAGAAGTCAGGAAGGAGGTGTCTCTGCACAAGCAGGGTCTCCAGTCCAGCAATGGGTCTCTGGATAAGCAGAGTGGGAAGTAGCTCTCTGGCAGCCTCCATCTGGAACACTCTGAGTTACTCAGCTTGGTGGTCTCTTTTTAAGGAGCAACGGTTATGCCCAGGGGAGGGGATCTCGCCTTTATCAGTTGCTCCTTCTGTTCCAGTGACATACGTTGCCCAACAGCTTTCTTATCTAAAGTAACACTCTCAGTTTATCACAGACACTCCCAGTTCTTTAGTGATGTTTCAAAACAACTAATATGGAAATTCACATTGGCCACTGTGACTCCATCTTGAACTACTAAACTTAGCTTAACATACCTTAAATCCTATAGGTTTCATACACGATGAGTAGGAATCATAACATAAAAGAAATCACATCCTAACAGGGCCTCTGTCTGTCAGTCTGTCTGTGAATCTATGTGCCGTGCTCTGTCCACCTTCCTAGAACCAGAGTGCAGGGACTTCCCCGGTGGCGCAGTGGATAAGACTCTGCACTCCCAAAAAAAAAAAAAAGAACCAGTGTGCAGAATAGGGAGAGATGTCCTGGGGTCCCCGTTAACAAGCTCACTTGAGTTGGATGTGATGTCCATCTTCTTCTTCCAAAAGCCCCAAGGGTCTAAGGATTTGACAGTGAGGGCTGGCTTTGCCAATGGAATTGTAAGACCAAAGTTTTCCATAAATTGGTAAATGGAATCTGCAGGGCTGAGGATTTAAATAACAAAACGCTTCTGAAGTCCAAATACAATATAGGACACACCGCAGTTATACCTTTCCAGTGATTCACAGAGAAACATTTATAGGTCAACTTAAAAATGTTCATGACAGTGGTGATGGTTGCACAACCTTATGAATATGTGACTATAGCAAAAAACACTGAATTTTAAAAGGGTGAATTATATGGTATGTGCATTAGATCTGTTTTATTAAATGTGCAAGAGGGATAGAGACAGGGTGATGAACCATTCTGGTCAGCCTGGGAGTCATCAAGACACGGACTTTCAGAGCTAAAGCCAGGAGAGTCCTGGGCAAACCAGGACAAGTTGATCACCCTAGGGACAGATTTTTTTTTTTTTTTGGTGGCCACGTGACTTGTGGGATCCTAGTTCCCCGACCAGGGATCGAACCCGGGCCCTGGCAGTGAAAGCACGTAGTCCCAACCACTGGACAGACAGGGAATTCCCAGGACAGAATTTTAAAAAATTATTTTAGAAAAAATGAGAGCAAAAAAGTTTGAAGCTGTGAACAGCTCTCCTATCAATGCAAAACCTGAAACCTGAGGGCAAGAGGGGCCCCTTTGGGGAACCTGCTCACTCCCTCCTCTCCCAATCCCTCCCTCCCACCCCCTACTCCTGCCTGGGGCTCAGGGACACGGGGTGGACACAGCCCCTCCTGGGCCAGGCACTTATTAGGCATCAGTAGGTGCCAGTTCACTTTCTGTGAGGCCCATCTTGGTGATTGTCTATTTAGTACTTGTGGACCTAAGTTGGGCTTAGGATTTTTGTCACCTGCCTTCCCTCCGCAGGGCCACAGACAAGGCCCCATAAGTTCAGTCTGGCAGAATTTTTATCCTCCTAAAAGTATCCTCAGGCTTCACCCCCTGTCCATTCCCGCCTGCCTCCAACTCCCCTGCCTCCTCCACTCAGCAAGTTGGTGCACTGTCGGCGAGCATCTGGAAGGTGTTCTCCTGTTGGGCCAAACAGGAAAGCCTGTGTCTAAAAATTAACAGTGTGGTTTGGGTTCCTCACATCTCCAACCCCTACAAAATATAGCCATTGGTGGGATATGAGATTCCAAAAGTCTAATGGAGAGAAGCATCGTCTGGTCCCTCTTGGGATGCGGCGTTGGAAGGCAGCCTCCGGGAAGCAGGGCCCGGATCGTGCGGGCACAGTAGGGGCACAGCAGGTGGCTGATAAATCTCTGATAAACAATCTCTCCACGGCATCCGCTCAGGTAGCGGGCGGCCGCGCGCGGCCTCCCCGAGGGGTGCGGATCCCCTGGACTTGCAGGGCCAGCCCACAGTAGGGCCGCAGGCTAGGCACTCGACGAGGTGCAGCTGCCGTCAGTCTCGGGCGGCTGGGAGCGCGGCGGGGGTGGGGCTCCCTGGTGCCCGCGGACTCCATTTCCCACAGGCCCCCGCTCGCGCCTCAGTTCCCACAATCCCCGCTCCGCTTCCGGCGCGGCCGGGACGCAGCCGACGGCTTCCGGGTTTGGGCCTGGCGCTGCGGTTGAGGCGGCGGCTTCCGAGCGGGCCGCGGGCGGTAGGAGCGGGGCACCGGCATGGACGTTTCGGGGCAGGAGACTGACTGGCGGAGCGCCGCCTTCCGGCAGAAGCTGGTCAGCCAAATGTGAGTAGGGGCCGGGGTGGCGGCGCGACCCCCGGCCTTCCCCTCCTCATTTTTCCTCTCAGCCCTCCTCGCGGAGGGGGAGGCGCGGCCGGACCGGGGGGTTCCGGGCGCCGGATCGCGGGGTACCGGGGCGCGGCCCTCCCCTCTTTTCCCTTCGGTCTCGGCCGCCGCGGTCGCGGGTTAGCGTTCCTGGGCCGAGCTCTGCCAGCCGGCGAGCCCCGGCTTCTGAGTCATCGTCCTGAGCTTTCTCATTCGTCATTTGTGTGCTTGGAAGGCAACCTTTCCCTAGCTCTGCGCCCCACTGCGGACGGAGGAGACCGGGGCCGCCAGTGGCGGCTTCTGCAGGTGTGGGCGCTTTGCGATTCCTCCTCGGAGAAAGCGCCTCGGGGCGAGGGCGGAGGGGGTGGGCGGAAGGGGAGGTGGGGGCGAGAATCTACGGGTGACCCCCTCCCCCTCGTGGACTTCGCCGGAGGGTGGCAGGAAGAGGCTGTCAGGAAGCGACCTTCGGTCGGGAGTGGGAGTGAAGAGCTGGGGTTGGTGCCTCCTCTTCAGTCTCAGCTGCTGAGACCATTGATGCAGGGGCTGCCGGGCGCCTTGGGCTTCGTGCGCGGAGCTTCCGCTCCTCCGCACCGGCTGCTTGTTGGTTTAATGTCTTCTACTGGGCTTGCCGGACCGGCGGGCTGTGCTGGCGAGGATCAGCCCCTGACCTTGGGGGACGCGCCGCAGCCAAGGCGCAGTTACAGGGCAGGCTTTCTCCTACTGGAATTGACAGTCTGCTTGAGCAGGCCAGAAACAGTTTTGGGGAGTAGGCGGCGAATAAACTGAGCCCCAGAATGATAAGTAGGAGTGTGAAGGGCCATCACTGCAAGCTGAGGAGTGGGGAGCGTGAGTGCCCACCGCGTGGAGGACCTCGTGCTAGGCTGAGTTCTGGGGTTTGAGGAGATGATCGTGCAAGGAGAGCCAGCGGGGGCTGACCCGTTAGCGGTGGGAGTGCTGTGCTGGGGAGATGAGCCTCTATTTGGCATGGGGCCTGCTTTGAGGTGGTGAGATGCCAGAGTTGGGAAGATCCCCTTAGTCCCCGGAGATGGATCAAGAACAGAGGAGAGAGGCCAGTGAGGCCCATTGTGAGAGTTTTGAGATTTTGGGGTCTGGGGACCTGTCGTTTTTCATGCCTGTATTCCCTCTGCTAGAGCACTGTGTGTCACATCGCTCCATAAAATGGTTGTGGAATGACCTAGTCAGGCAAGAGATTCTAAAGGCCTGCATTAGGCAGTGGTAGAAACTGAAAGAAGAAGACGATTCCAGAGAAAGCAGAGAGCGAGCGCAGATGGTCCTTGATGACTAACTGGATGGAGGGGGTGGGGTGCAGCAGTGTGCAAGGAAGGAAGTGGGGCGGAAGGCAGGGAAGCTCTCAGTCCAGTTCAGGCAGTGGGGACTGGAGAGCTAGGCTCTGGGCCCTGTGGTGGAATCGTCTGGGGACAATTGTGCCGATATTGCAGAATCAGTGAATGTTGGAGTAACCAATCGATGAAATCTTGAGGATTGACCCACTTAAGGGCTCTTGTAAGAAAGGCCCCCAGGGCAGAGAGTCCTCTTTGAGGGAGCCCAAAATTTAAGGACGGGAAGAATGAGTTGCCACCAAAGGAAACGGGGCAGGTGGGGGAGTGTCAGAGGGCTGGGGGGGGCCATTGAAGAGGACCGACTGAGTACTTCTTGATTCAGCCTCCTTCTGCTTCTAGAGAAACTGGGTTCTTTTTTTTTTGCCAGATTACTGCTTGGGTATTACTCTTCTGTTGCTGCCAACAAACTGTGTTGCTTGAAAACAACACAGGTGTATTATCTGACAGTTTCTGTAGATCAGAGGTCTAAGTGGGCTCAGCTGAATCTTCTCCTCAGGGTCTTACAGGGCCGAAATCAAGATATTGGCAGGTGCATTTCCTCCTGGAGGCTCTGGGGTAGAATTTGCTTTCAAGCTCATTCAGGTTGTTGGCTAAATTCAGTTCCATGGAGATGGAAGACTGAGGCGAAATCTTTCCTAACTGGCTGTTAACCTTTCCGAGGTCAGTCTTTGTTCCCAGGGGCTGCCTCCATTCTCTGTCACACTTTCTATGTGGCCCCCTCCAGCAAGGATGGGCTCTTCTGCCCCATTTCTCTGCCTTCAACCAGAGAAAATAATTCTCTACTAAAGGCTCAGATTAGATTGAGCCCACCTGGATAATCCAGGATGATGTCCCTACTTTCACATCTATAGCCTTAATTACATCTGGAAAGGCCCTTCTGCATCTACTGTTGGCGTGTTCCCGGGGTTAAGGCCTGGGCACTCTAGGGAGCCCTTCCGCGGGCCACCACTGGGATGAGCAGTTTCAGAGGCTTTCTGCCTGACATCATGTGGGTGTTCTCAGTTCTCAGATTTGTCTGTTTTTCCTCCAGGTTTCACTTTGAAAGCCGTGATTCTTGGTGCCTTGATTTATTGTGTTCACAGCATTAAAAAAGAAGGTCAGGATACCTGACATGTTGTTAATTCTGACTTTCTCCAGTGTTTATGCTGTTGTTTAAAGTTGGCTGAGTTGGGAAATGTTTTTTTTGTTTTTGTTTTTTTTGGCCGCACCACACGGCATGTGGGGGATCTTAGTTCCCAGACCAGGGATCAAACCCGTGACCCCCTGCATTGGAAGCATGGAGTCTTAACCACTGGACTGCCAGGGACGTCCCTTGGGAAATGTTTTGAACCGAGGTAATTTACAGTTGAATGAGGGAAGCCAAGCAAAGACCTGGGAAGTTTCAGTGGGAGGGGAAGCATCTGAGAGCCGGCTCCCTGTCCTCACCTGGCTCTCTTGAGTAGCTCCCGAGAGAATAGGCTGAATAAACGGCTCCTGGCTTCAACTGAGGAAAAGCAGTTTGGAGTTGGGGCTGGTTAGGAGGGCCCTTGAAGGGACTCTAGTGCAGCCTCTTCTTAGCCCTGCACTGCCTCTGCCTCCTCCGGGCCTCCCCGGACTTCTGCCTCCACTCACTCACCACTGCCCTGCTGACAACCCATCAGTGACTGTCCTCAGAGTCAGAACAGAGCTCCAGATGTCCCCTGCCACCCCCACCCCAGCCTGGCCTAGCCACCTCCTCTCATACCCCCACCCCGTTCCACCCTCTCTGGTCTTTCAGCTTCTTGAGCATTCCAAATTCTTTCTTTGTTCTCTCCCTTTAAACAATTTGTTATCGAGTGTTTAAGATATTCCACAATGGGTAGACTTCCCCTCACTGTATTCATGACTAGTTCCTTTTCCTCGTTGACATGTCTGCTTAAATATCAAATACTCAAGATCTTTTTCTGCCCACCCTGCCTAAAGTGGGTCACCCCCTGATATCTTGTATCTCAGCCCCTTTGAGTTTCCCGTTAAGACTCCAATCCTGTGAAGCATGGCACCTGGCGTATAAACCACTTGCTAAATAGTGCAAGAGTAGGTATTTTCCTGGGGGTTGTGTGTGCCACCTTCTCAACGACAGTGGCCTTCATTACCTGCGCCAGCATCCATTGTGAAGCTTGGGAACACCCACTTTCTCCATGTGTGAGCTGAGTGACCTTGGATACATCACCTTTCTGGGTCATCTCCCTCATCCATGCGAAGGCAGGATTCCAGTCTGTCTCACAGGGGTGGTGGGAGGGGAAAGGAAGAGACCTCCACTCGTGCCCTAGCAGAGGGCTCGGGACTCAGTGATGTGTCCCCTGACACACCCTCCCTAGGCCCTGGCAGGAGAAGGAGCCTTGGGGAGTGAAGGTGGAACCTCTGAGTCTGGTTAGGGGATTGATGACACAGGAGCCTCTGGGGAGGGTAGTTGTGAAACTCTTGGTGGGTTCAGATGGGCTTTTTGTGGAACATCCACTTTCCCTGCAGGACCACAGGAGCAGCTCCCCTTAGAGCCCCCGAACTGGTCATTGTGGGCCTTGGGCCTGCCTCCTGGGGTGTTGGGTTAGTGTTGAGCACGCGTGTCTGGTCTGTCAGCTCCCGGAGAACAAGCGTGTGTGAGAAGTGAGCAGCGCCTCGCATGCCCCGGGGTTGGCGAATGGTGAATACATGAAAGGACCACCTTGATCATCTCTTCCCATCTTAGTCTTGAGACTTTTGTACCTCCCACCCCTCAGTACAGCAGATTGCATCTTTAGGCGTGGAGTAAGTAAATGTCTGCTGGGCTGAACAGATCGCAAGGGGAGGACACCCTGGGGGAGGGCAGCCCTGATCAGGGTTCCAGTCAGGGGCCACGAAGGGCTGAGGGAGTGTGGAGCAGAGTGAGGGCAGACCGGTCAGCTGCCTCTTCTGCCAAGGCCCCCTAGGGAGGTGTGAGCTCCAGGTCGGGGACCTAGGAGGTGTGGAGATTTCAGCCTAGACCAGAAGGAGAAAGTTGAGTGCTATTTAGCCAGAAACAAAATGAAACAAAGCAAAAAAGCAGAAGAGAACAGACAACCAAACAGCAACTTCCAAGGGTCTGGAGAGGTCTTCAGAAGGACAGGGAGGGTCCTGAAACTTGCATGTCCGGATCCTGCCTGTGGCTTGTGGTCCCTCCCACGGGCAGAAGCCACTGAGTCTTGGCCGACCCTTTTCTGTGGCTTAGCCCACCCAGGCCTCCCAGCAGCCCTGTGCTTCCCTGGTGTGACTCTGGCCCTTGTTCTCCAGCGGGGAAGCTGCTGAGCCCACCGCTTTCTTCATAGCCCAGTTGTCATCCGCGTGACTGGGCTGATGTCTGTGTACAGCCCACCTCCAGAATGTCCGTGCCCCGAGGCCAGGGGCCCTGTCTGGTCACCACAAGTCCCAGCGAAGAAACTAGAAAGTGATTGGTGAGACACTGACTTCCGAGTCCTGACCCTTGGCTCTACTGCCTCAGGCCAGGAGTGACAGTGACATGAGGGGATGGGAGCCCTCCGTCATCCAGGTTTTTTTCAACAGCAGCGACAACAGTAGCTGAAAGGTGGGAGTGTGCTGTGCACCCTGCTCTAGGAGTTGTCGTGTTGGCTCACCCACAGCCTCTGTGCTGGCCCTGAGAGTGGGCGGGCGCACTTGTTACTCCCGTGTAGGGTGAGGAAACTGAGGCATGGATGCGTGTCACAGAGGAGTGCTTGCTGAACCGTAGCAGGACTGGAGAGGCAAACCACTTTTTCACCTGAAAGAGTGGTCACGCCTCTTTTGGGGAAGCGGGGAGACGGCCCTGGAAGTTAACCCAAGCCAGGTGCACCGAGAGAGCCCGCTGGAGGAGCTGCTGCCGGTAGGCATCCTGTTGGCAGTTTTAGCAACTCCCCATGGGTCACTGGGCCCCAAAGGGTGGCAGGCCCCTCTGCTGCAGTTGGCACAACACTGCTGGCACAGCACCGCAAGCCCCGGCTGATCTTTGGCCTCTGCACAGGCTGCAGCCAGTCCCCAGCTACACCAGCATCCTTTCATAGGTGACCCCACTCCCCTACCAGCTGCATCCCTTACGTCCATTCCTGGTCAGAAGTCTTCCAGCTGTTACTGCCATTCCTGACCTGGTGGCTATGGCTGGTCCAGGACCCATGGTGGTCATTCTGGGGTGGGAAGGACCGTGACCACATGATTATTTTCCTGCCCTGGTCATGAAGGGCAAGGGGTACCTGCCCCTGAAAAGCATTCCTCAGGGCAGTGATATTGGTTACGTACCTAGAGGGTCGATTTTTAAAGGAATTCTGCTGGATTTTTAAAAATTCAATATGGATCATAGGGCCGAGTAGTTTAAAGACCCCATGCCTGTGTGTTCACCACTCAGCTTCAAGTTGTCAACTCTTGCTTCACGGACTCCACCCTCTTTCTCCAGTCACTTTGATGCCCAGAATGTATGCATGGCAGCCTATGGATTCAGCTCTGAGCCGGGATCCCTCCTCCAGGGTCTGCGCCTGCCTGCTGCCCCCACCGTGCCAGGCTGCCCCAGATCCTCACAGGAGCCCCGTTCTTGACCTGGTCGCCCTGCCTCCTGCTTGTTCCCCTGTCTGAGAGACCTGTCTTTCCCGTGGCTGAGCGCTTGCAGTCCTATCCCACTCGCCCTCCCAGGACACCCAGCCACCCACCATGCCCCTCTCTTTACCCATGCTCTGTTACCGGTTTGCATCTGAATTGTTTGAACACTTGTTTGCCCCGGTCTGAACCCCTCGTGGCAGGGACACTATGAGAGTTTCTGAATCAGAGTTGATTCCTGCCTCTCCAAGAGTGATGGTGGGCCAACCTGATGGGCCTTCACCTCAGAGTTGGAGAAAGTCATAGCACTGCGCATGCAGGGATGCTGGCAAACTGGCATCCTCAGGAGCCGTGGAACATGGGGTACAGGCTGAGTTTGTTAAATAGACATCTTTGGCTGGTTATCTGAGTGATTTTAATTTTCTTTGTAATTTTTAGTATATATATGTATGTGTGTCGCTTGTTAACAGTAAACATATATTTCTTTCGTAATCAGAAATCTTTTGAAGGAGAGGTAGACCCTGTCTACTAATGAGGAGGAGGTGAGCCGTGGTCACAGGCAGCTGCCATAAGGTGGAAAGTCGCCATGTGCTTTGTGTCACGGTGGGTGTCCTCCGTCACCTGGGCCAGGTGCCAGCACAGCCGTTCTTTCCACCCCTGCTAAGAAGCATTCTGCTATCCATCTGAAATTAACCTTTCCAGCTGACCCTCCCTCTGTGCTGGTGGGAGAGCCCCAGCCAGACACTCCTGCTGCACGTCAGGCCCTCTGGCTGCAGTCACGGCTGGCTTGCCCTCTGTCGTTCTTTCTCTGCCCTGTCGGAAGTCTGGTCTTGGCCTCATTCCCTCCTCATGACCCCTGATGGCTCAGCCTACAGTGGTCCCTAATTCCTCTTGAGTTTGCGGGGCCCTTGTTGGATGCATCCTGGCATGAACTGAACAGATGAACTCTTTTTTGCTGTTTTTACACTCCTTATTATTTTTTTGCCTTGCCAAAAGTATTATAAATTTGTTGAGTGCAGGACCTGGTCATACACTTCTGCATCCCAGTGAGCTCCTAGCATGGTGCCTTGTCTTAGGTGAGGGATGCAGGGTAATTGCAGGGAGCATTGTGGAAAGCAATGCTGAGCCTTTTTTTTTTTTGATTGAGACATTCATCTAAAGACAGGGGAGTCCAGGGTGTTGCTAGATGGTTCTGTTTAACAGATAAGCGAATGAGTACCTGATCCCGGAGACAGAGGAGGATGCATTAGGAGCCCAGGCATAATCATCTTGAAACCACAACCCCGTGAGAGAGGGATGTTCCCCTCCACTTTAATAAGGTATCTCTTGGGACTTCTCTGGCGGTCCAGTGGTTATGACTCCGAGCTTTCCCTGCTGAGGGCACAGGTTCAATCCCTGGTCCGGGAACTAAGATCCCTCAAGCTGCAGTGGCCAAAAAAAAAAAAAATAAGGAGTCTCTTGCTAACCTAGGCGGGGCCTGTTAATAACTGTTCCTGATTGAATGAGTTAAGTATCCAGGTGGAGTAACTTATTTGGGGCAGTGAGTCCTTGGAGGAGACATTTGACCTTACTTTGAGCTTTTTTTTCCGAGACCGTTTCAGACATAGAGTTGCAGGGACAGAGCAGAGCGCTCTGGCGTGCTCTCCCTCCGTTCACCGGTTCTCTCACATGGCTCTGTGCTCAGGCTTGGCGAGTAGCAGCTGGGTGCTGTCTGGCTCCCTCCTCTGGACATGGTTTCCTCCTTGCCCTGGCCCTGCGGGCTTCTTGCAGCTCTGCCTGGGACTCAGGCGGCGGGGTGGGGAGGAGGATAGGGACCAGGGCTGAGGTGTGGCCTGGCTGCAGGTCAGCCTTTGTGCTCAGCCACTTGGCATCCAGTCCGGGAGAGGGGTGGCAAGGCGGGGAGGGGCAGAAGGCCCTGCCTGGGGGCTCCTGCTCTCTGAAGCCTGTGCACCCCTTGCTCCTTCCAGTGCAGGCTCCTGGGGGTGTGGGGGCAGTGCTTGTTGCTTCAGAAATGGCTCATTCCCGCCCCCACTGTCTCCTGTTCTCTCCCTCTTTCCAACTTCCTTTCCATCCTCATCAGAGGTGCTGTGTGAGGAAGTGATCTGGCTGCTGGGTGTGGGCTGGAGCCCCTGTTATAAAGTGGAGAGAATGCCAGCTTTGCCCTGAGAGGCCCTTTTGGGCCACCGCAGGCCCTTCACACCCATCGGGTTGCTGTGAGTCATGGCAGGGAGGATTCAGGCCTGAGACTGTGCAGCGGGAAATCCCTGCCAGGGGCTCGGGGTTGGAATTCAGGCCCCAGAACACTGGAGTCCAAACCTGAGGGTGGGGCTGGGGCAGGTCCTGGGGCCGGGCTCAGGGGCCCTCACCAGGCTCCCATAGTGTTTCTTTGTATTGAAGTAAAGCCCACCCATGCAGTGAGCTGCCCAAGGACACGTGTCACCGTTAAAATGCCCACCAGCTGCCCAGACTGCATCCTGAACAGGTCCAGCACCCTGTGCTTCAACCGGTGCAGCCCCTGCCCCACTCTTCTGACTTCCGGGCCATGGAGACGTTTGTTCCAGAATTTCCTGTCGCTGGAATCCCAAGCTCTGCAACCCTGGGTCTGGGCTCTTCTGTTCAGAGTCACGTGTGTGACGTTTGTCCTCGTAGGCAGCAGGTTCTTATTCATGCCGTTATTCTACTGCATGACCGCGCCCCCCTCCCCCACCCCGTACTGTCCTGTTGTGCATTTGACAGACATTGGGGTGAGTTCCAGTTGTTGGCTGTGTGAACACTGCGCCAGGGCTGCTTTGGGTCCTGTCTCCTGTGAGTACAGTACTTGCTCTCTGGGCTCTGACCAGGTGCAGGGGTGGCCTTCAGCTTCAGCACCGTCTGGAAAATGATTTTCCCAGGTGATACCAGTTGACATTCCCACCAGCCACGTGGGGGAGTTGCCCTTGTTAGACATCTTTGCCAACATCCGATGTTGTCAAGGAAGCTGCCTTCATAACAAGCACTTTGTTAATTGTTAATGCGCACTCAGATTGACCCACCGGGTGCAGAGACAGTAGGAATGGAAGGATGGCTTAGGAGGGAGAGAGCTGTCAGGAAGGAAGCTGCAGAATTGGGTGACCGTGTGAGGGAGGCAAGCCCTGATCCTGTGCTAATTTCTGAGAGGTGAGTGCAGGGTGATGAAGTGCAGGGTGTGTGGGGTGTCAGCCCTCTGGAGGAGAGAAGTCCAGCTGCCTGTGGGAGAAGCAGGGAGCAGACCTGGAAGAGCGTCAGTTGCAGGAGCGCCTCGCTGGGGCCCCGAGGGGCATGTGGGTGGAGCGGAGCGAGAGGATGTGGGTGCAGGGAAGCCAGTCCCGGCAGCGCCAGCCCGTCTCCACCTCCTGTTTCGGTCAGTGTGTTCCGGGCTGGTGGGTGCGGTACTTCATTCTCTTCAGATAACGTTGCAGATGATTTCAAAACAGGAGGGTATTTTCTGTGATTTCTCTGCTCAGAGATGGCTGTTGCTGACATTTTGATCTCTTTCCTCCAGTCCTGTTTCTTTGGGCATATGACTTGATGTGTATGTATTTTAAATATGCCAACACACACACAGACCCATGTTTCTTAAGTGGAATTAGACTCTGAGTTCAAGTTTGAGTGGTGGCTTTCTCACCGCCAAGGTTCATCCCCTGGGGGGACTCTGGCTGGGACTGTGTGCCCATGGCCCAGGTTCACATGAGGCTGGACACAGCGAGTCTTCTGGCCGACGGGACTCTTCCACATAGTCTGGCTCTGTCTGGGTGGGGAGGGACTGGACCGGCCTCTGGTTATGGGAGCAGGTTTTGTGAGACTTAATCAGTTCCCACTTTCCAGAGGCCCAAGCTCTCTAGGCCGAGGGAGACCCAACTCGGAGTGCATGGTTGCTCCCCGTGTGATGGCCCAGAGGGCCCCACTGCAGGGCGCTCTTGGGAGTGAGCCTCCTTCAGGCATCTCTGCACAGTCATCCTGTGTGCTTGAGATAACCCTTTTATTTCCTATCTTGTTGAAAGTTCCATTATGGACTTTTCCAAACATTCACAGAAGTAGGGATAATGGAAGTATGGTCTCCCAGCTACTTGGAGAGTTAGCATCATATGGCCAGTGTTTCACCCATCCCTTTCCACCCCCTCCTGGACTATCTTCAGTCACTTCCCAGATACCGTATGATTTTCACTGCTGGGACTCGAGTGCAGACCTCTGGAAGATAGGGCTTTCCTCCCCCCAAATATTTTACAAAGTCATGTGAGATAAGCATTTTAATAAGCTCTTGGGTTGGTAGAGTCTGTCCTTACCACGTGGTTGCCCAGTGGTGAGTGGGACACGCTTAGGGCTGGAACCTGGGGAGCCACAGTGGTCCAAGGCCTGGAGCCCAGAGGCCACTGCCTGGATGGATCAAGAGGTCTTTCCAGCATCCTGGTTCTGTTGTGGTCAAACCCGCAGCATGGAGAAAATGATGAAACTTGTGTAGCTTCTGTAGCTTAAATAATGACATATGCTTCTAAGAGCAGCGGTAGCTTCTTTAGGTGTCGTTCTTTCATTGATCTAATTCGTCGAGGGTTGAGAAATCTTGCAAGCAGAAATTGGAGAGCTTAATTAAACCGATAAGAAAGTGAAGAGAAAGAGAACAGGAAGGGGTCGCAGTCTGGGATGTAGTTTGGCAAACAGGCTTCCAGCTGCAGTGAGGTGGAGCAGGCTCCCTGAGTTAAGGACAGGTAGTTTGCTCTGGTTGCAGTTGGTGACTAAACCATCTGTTTCATTTCCTGACTCCGAGCTGAAGCCACCTGGGTGCTGGGGCAGGCTCGAGAGAAGACCACCCGTCGGCTGTCTGAGCCCCAGGGAAGCTGCCTGTCCCGTGATGTGTGCGATGTGTGCGATGGCCCCTCTTGGGTCGGTGCCTCTGACCACACTCTGGCCAAGGGGTCCAAGGAGAACTGCAGAATGCTGGGGCAGGTGGGTGTGGGCATTGCTGATGGAGCGGAGCTTCCTGTCTCTGCGTGGACTAAGTCGGGAAGGCATAGAAAGACGAGGGAGGCCTTTCTTCGTAGCTGGCGTTCCTTGAATATTTCTTTATGGCAGAGTCGGTGGCACACTCTTTAGGTGCATTTTGTTATTTGATTTTTTAAAAAATTTATTTATTTTAATTAATTTTTTTTTTTGGCTGTGTTGGGTCTTCGTTGCTGTACGCGGGCTTTCTCTAGTTGCGGCGAGTGGGGTTACTTTTCTTTGAGGTGCGTGGGCTTCTCATTGCGTTGGCTTCTCTCATTGCGGAGCATGGGCTTTAGGCGCGGAGGTTTCAGTGGTTGTGGCTCACAGGCTTTGTTGCTCTGCGGCATGTGGGATCTTCCCAGACCAGGGCTCGAACCCGTGTCCCCTGCATTGGCAGGCGGATTCTTAACTACTGCACCACCAGGGAAGTCCCTGTCATTTGATTTTTATCGAACTAATATTTGTGCATAAATTTTAAAAGTCAAGGACTGATACGACTTACAAGAGACTGCGGCGGTCCTGACTCACCGTGTCCTCCCCTTGACTCGGGGCTTTCTTTTCTGGCCGGTGTCCGTGGTTCTAACTCATGTGCACGGGTCATCACGGTGATGAGTTTATGATTATCTGTTGACTTTCTCTGGGAACACAGCTGTTATCTCTGCCTCTCCCTTGTCCACCAGTGTTTCAGCTTCTGGGTAAATGGGTAATGAACGCTAATGTTTAGGGCCACACGGACAGACGTTCACAGCCGAACACAGTGGCAGACTATGATGGTTTTCACTCCCAGGGAAAAACTTGCCTTCTTAGAAATGTGCCTAGAGTTCTGTGTGCCTGCGGCTGAGTCTTCCCCTGTCTTCAGCCACCTCTCGGTGCAGTTATCACAAGCTTGGTGCTGCTGGGCTGTCTGTCCTTCTGCACCTCCCTTCTGGAGGCCTCGGGGGTGAGGCCCTCTCAGGGGCTTGTCTCCTGCAGGGCTCCAGTGTTGGGGTTCTTGCTTCCTGTATCCTGGGTTTTCTTCTTTTTGGTTCACTGCCTTGTTCTACGAGCTTCCAGGAAAGGGGCTCCAGGGAGGCCATGTCAGTATGGATGCATGTGGACTTCTAGGGCAGAGGTGCTTTCTCAAGGATTGAGAAGCCTCTCCTGCTGCTTTCTTGTCTCCGGGGCTGGCCTGGTGCTTCTCCTCTCGGTGAGCTTTAGGGCGTCTTGCCTTACTCCCAAAACTCACGGCGGTGCTTCAGGGGCAATCCCTTCAGTCATTTCCCAGGGAGTCCTGTTTCCTCCATGCCCTGTATGCACTCTCCCCCCATGTCTTTAAAGCTGGCCCTTAGACCCTCTTTTTTTGTTGTTGAACTATATTTTATTTATTTTTTTATACAGCAGGTTCTTATTAGTTATCCATTTTATATGTATTAGCGTATATATGTCAATCCCAATCTCCCAATTCATCACACCACCACCACCACCCCCGCCACTTTCCCCCCTTAGTATCCATACGTTTGTTCTCTACATCTGTGTCTCTATTTCTGCCCTGTAAACCGCTTCATCTGTACCATTTTTCCAGGTTCCACATATATGCATTAATATACGATATTTGTTTTTCTCTTTCTGACTGACTTCACTCTGTATGACAGTCTCTAGATCCATCCACGTCTCTACAAATGACCCAGTTTCGTTGCTTTTTATGGCTAATATTCCATTGTATATAAGTACCACATCTTCTTTATCCATTCGTCTGTTGATGGGCATTTAGGTTGCTTCCATGGCCTGGCTATTGTAAATAGTGCTGCAATGAACATTGGGGTGCATGTGTCTTTTTGAATTATGGTTTTCTCTGGGTATATGCCCAGTAATGGGATTGCTGGGTCATATGGTAATTCTATTTTTAGTTTTTTAAGGAACTTCCATATTGTTCTCCATAGTGGCTGTATCAATTTACATTCCCACCAACAGTGCAAGAGGTCCCTTTTCTCCACACCCTCTCCAGCATTTGTTGTTTGTAGATTTTCTGATGATGCCCATTCTAACTGGTGTGAGGTGATACCTCATTGTAGTTTTGATTTGCATTTCTCTAATAATTAGTGATGTTGAGCAGCTTTTCATGTGCTTCTTGGCCATCTGTATGTCTTCTTTGGAGAAATGTCTATTTAGGTCTTCTGCCCATTTTTTGATTGGGTTGTTTGTTTTTTTAATATTGAGCTGCATGAGCTGTTTATATATTTTAGAGATTAATCCGTTGTCCGTTGATTCATTTGCAAATATTTTCTCCCATTCTGAGGGTTGTCTTTTCGCCTTGTGTATGTTTTCCTTTGCTGTGCAAAAGCTTTTAAGTTTCAGTAGGTCCCATTTGTTTATTTTATTTTATTTACTTTTTTTACCATTTAAAAAAAATTTTTTATTGGGGTATCATTGATTTACAATGTCGTGTTAGTTTCAGGTATACAGCAGAGTGAATCAGCTATACATATATCCACTATTTTTTCGTAAATTCTTTTCCCATATAGGCCATTACAGAGTATTGAGTAGAGTTCCCTGTGCTATACAATAGCTCCTTATTAGTTACCTTTTTTATATGTAGTAGCATGTATGTGTCAATCCTAATCTTCCAATTTATCCCCCTCCCCATCTTTACCACTTTTAAGCATACAGTTCAGTGGTAATAAACATTCATCACATTGAGCAACCATCACCACCATCCATCCCCGTGAACTCTTTTCATCTTCTAAAACGGAAACTCTATACCCATTAAACAGTAACTCTTCATTTCCTCATTCCCTGCCCCTGGCAACCACCAGTATATTCTTTTAAACTATATCTGGACAACCTATGTTTTCACCAATTGATCAAAAGGCAAATTGGATGTCTGTGTTAATGGTGTCATAAGAACCTCAAATATTAGAATACTATCACAGTCAATCTAGAAATCCTTAACATTGGCGTCAATATGTGGCAAATCTACTTTTTGTATGTCGCTGCAAAGAGGTGCAGCTAGGTGTCAACTGTGATGCTCATTCACTGGTGGTTAACCTTTCATGTCCCTAAATCTTCTGTACCATCTTGTTTTCACTGAGACAAATCTATTTTTTATTTGCTTTAAAATATTTTATTGGAATCCTTTGGGTAAGACCAAGTAAAGGCCACCTAATTGATTTTGGTCCCCAATTTCTAGGCAGTCTCCTCCCTCCACCCCAGGAGGTTGACAGCTGCTCACGCGGGTTAATGCAGGAAAGATGTGAAGTTCCGAGGATCTGTCCAACACCAGGTAGAGAACATCCTTTGTGTCACCAAAATTCGCAGTACCCAGGCAGAAGGCACGCTACTCTCCACTTCTTGTCACTCTCCACTTCTTGTCACAGCTTGTTGATGAAGTGGCAGGAACCATTACCTGGGCATCCCAGCCATCCCAACAGCACTTCTCCAAGAGGAGAATTCCAAACTTTAGGCCTTCAGCCACCAGGCTATCCCTGAATCTCTGTGAAGGGCCGCTGCCCTGGCTGGGCTTCCAAAGCTCTCAAGCTTTATTCAAAATTAACACACCGGTCAGTGAACGTCTTAATCCCCCTCGAGGTGCTGCGGACCCTCCTTCGAGAATCAGGGTCCTGTACGCCGGCAGCTGTGCAAAGATGGCGCAGGCCGTTGCCTTCCTCTTGGAAGGTTGCACAGCGACCGCCAGGCGGATCCCAAAGCCACCATCTTCGCCATCCACGAGTTCACTGCCCAAAGAGCCCATTTGTTTATTTTTGTTTTTATTTCCGTTACTCTAGGAGGTGGATCAGAAAAGGTCTTGCTGTGATTTATGTCAAAGGGTGTTCTTCCTATGTTTTCCTCTAAGAGTTTTATAGTGTCCGGTCTTACATTAAGGTCTCGAACCCATTTTGAGTTTATTTTTGTGTATGGTGTTAGGGAGTGTTCTAATTTCATTCTTTTACATGTAGCTGTCCAGTTTTCCCAGCACCACTTATTGAAGAGACTGTCTTTTCTCCATTGTATATCCTTGCCTCCTTTGTCATAGATTACTTGACCATAGGTGCGTGGGTTAATCTCTGGGCTTTCTATCTTGTTCCATTGATCTATGTTTCTGTTTTTGTGCCAGTACCATATTGTCTTGATTACTGTAGCTTTGTAGTATAGTCTGAAGTCAGCGAGTCTGATTCTTCCAGCTCCATTTTTTTCCCTCAAGACTGCTTTGGCTATTCGGGGTCTTTTGTGTCTCCATACGAATTTTAAGATTTTTTTATTCTAGTTCTGTAAAAAATGCCATTGGTAATTTGATAGGGATTGCATTGAATCTGTAGATTGCTTTGGGTAGTATTGTCATTTTCACAATGTTGATTCTTCCAATCCAAGAACATGGTATATCTCTCCATCTGTTTGTATCATCTTTAATTTCTTCCATCAGTGTCTTATAGTTTCCTGCATACAGGTCTTTTGTCTCCTTAGGTAGATTTATTCCTAGGTATTTTATTCTTTTTGTTGCAGTGGTAAATGGGAGTGTTTCCTTAATTTCTGCTTCAGATTTTTCATCATTAGTGTATAGGAATGCAAGAGATTTCTGTGCATTGATTTTGTATCCTGCAACTTTACCAGATTCATTGATTAGCTCTAGTAGTTTTCTGGTGGCATCTTTAGGATTCTCTATGTATAGTATCATGTCATCTGCAAAGAGTGACAGTTTTACTTCTTCTTTTCCAATTTGTATTCCTTTTATTTCTTTTTCTTCTCTGATTGCTGTGGCTAGGACTTCCAAAACTATGTTGAATAATAGTGGTGAGAGTGGACGTCCTTTTCTTGTTCCTGATCTTAGAGGAAATGCTTTCAGTTTTTCACCATTGAGAATGATGTTTGCTGTGGGTTTGTCATATATGGCCTTTATTATGTTGAGGTAGGTTGCCTCTGTGCCCACTTTCTGGAGAGTTTTTGTCATAAATCAGTGTTGAATTTTGTCAAAAGCTTTTTCTGCATCTATTGAGATGATCATGTGGTTTTTCTTCAATTTGTTAATATGGTGTATCACATTGATTGATTTGTATATATTGAAGAATCCTTGCATCCCTGGGATAAATCCCACTTGATCATGGTGTATGATCCTTTTAGTGTGTTGTTGGATTCTGTTTGCTAGTATTTTGTTGAGGATTTTTGCATCTATAGTCATCGGTGATATTGGTTGGTAATTTTCTTTATTTGTAGTATCTTTGTCTGGTTTTGGTATCAGGGTGATGGTGACCTCATAGAATGAGTTTGGGAGTGTTCCTTCCTCTGCAGTTTTTTGGAAGAGTTTGAGAAAGATGGGTGTTAGCTCTTCTCTATATGTCTGATAGAATGCATCTGTGAAGCCATATGCTCCTGGACTTTTGTTTGTTGGAAGATTTTTAATCACAGTTTCAATTTCATTACTTGTGATTGGTCTGCTCATATTTTCTATTTCTTTCTGGTTCAGTCTTGGAAGGTTATACCTTTCTAAGAATTTGTCCATTTCTTCCAGGTTGTCCATTTTATTGGCATAGAGTTGCTTGTAGTCTCTTAGGATGCTTTGTATTTCTGCAGTGTCCATTGTAACTCCTCCTTTTTCATTTCTAATTTTATTGAATTGAGTCCTCTCCCTCTTTTTCTTTTTTTTTTTTTTTTTGATTTTTTTTTTCCCCTAAGTTTTCTTCTAGGAGCTTCTTTAAAAAATAAATTTATTTATTTATTTATTTTTGGCAGTGTTGGGTCTTCATTTCTGTGCAAGGGCTTTCTCCAGTTGCGGCGAGTGGGGACCACTCTTCATCGCAGTGCGTGGGCCTCTCACTGTCCCAGCCTCTCCCGTTGTGGAGCACAGGCTCCAGACGCGCAGGCTCAGTAGTTGTGGCTCACGGGCCTAGCCGCTCTGCGGCATGTGGGATCTTCCCAGACCGGGGCACGAACCCGTGCCCCCTGCACTGGCAGGCGGATTCCTAACCACTGTGCCAACAGTGAAGCCCCTCCCTCTTTTTCTTGATGAGTCTAGCTAATGGTTTATCAATTTTGTTTATCTTCTCAAAGAACCAGCTTTTAGTTTTATTGATCTCTGCTATTGTTTTCTTTGTTTCTATTTCATTTATTTCTGCTCTGATCTTTATGATTTCTTTCCTTCTACTAACTTTGGGCTTTGTTTGTTCTTCTTTCTCTAGTTCCTTTAGGTGTAAGGTTAGATTGTTTATTTGAGATTTTTCTTGTTTCTTGCAGTAGGCTTGTATTGCTGTAAACTTCCCTCTTAGAACTGCTTTTGCTGCATCCCATAGGTTTCGGATCGTCGTGTTTTCATTGTCATTTGTCTCTAGGTATTTTTTGATTTCCTCTTTGATTTCTTCAGTGATCTCTTGGTTATTTAGTAACGTATTGTTTAACCTTCATGTGTTTGTGTTTTTTACATTTTCTTCCCTGTAATTGATTTCTAATCTCATAACGTTGTGGTTGGAAAAGATGCTTGATATGATTTCAGTTTTCTTAAATTTACCGAGGCTTGATTTGTGACCCAAGATGTGATCTATCCTGGAGAATGTTCCATGTGCACTTGAGAAGAAAGTGTAATCTGCTGTTTTTGGGTGGAACGTCCATAAATATCAATTAAATCTATCTGGTCTATTGTGTCATTTAAAGCTTGTGTTTCCTTATTAATTTTCTGTCTGGATGATCTGTCCATTGGGGTAAGTGAGGTGTTAGAGTCCCCCACTATTATTGTGTTACTGTCGATTTCCTCTTTTATAGCTGTTAGCAGTTGCCTTATGTATTGAAGTGTTCCTGTGTTGAGTGCATATATATTTACAATATGGATTGATCCCTTGATCATTATGTAGTGTCCTTCCTTGTCTCTTGTAACATTCTTTATTTTAAAGTCTATTTTATCTAATATTGAGTATTGCTACTCCAGCTTTCTTTTGATTTCCATTTGCATGGAATATCTTTTTCCATCCCCTCACTTTCAGTCTGTATGTGTCCCTAAGTCTGAAGTGGTTCTCTTGTAGACAGCATATAGATGGGTCTTGTTTTTTTTTTTTTAATTAATTAATTAATTTATTTATTTTTAGCTGTGTTGGGTCTTCGTTTCTGTGCGAGGGCTTTCTCTAGTTGCGGCGAGCGGGGGCCACTCTTCATTGCGGTGCACGGGCCTCTCACTATCGCGGCCTCTCTTGTTGCGGAGCACAGGCTCCAGACGTGCAGACTCAGTAGTTGTGGCTCACGGGTCCAGTTGCTCCGCGGCATGTGGGATCTTCCCAGACCAGGGCTCAAACCCGTGTCCCCTGCATTGGCAGGCAGATTCTCAACCACTGCGCCACCAGGGAAGCCCTGGGTCTTGTTTTTGTATCCATTCAGCGAACCTGTGTTTTTTGATTGGAGCATTTAATCCATTCACGTTTAAAGTAATTATTGATATATGTTCCTATTACCATTTTCTTAATTGTTATGGGTTTGTTTCTGTAGGTCCTTTTCTTTTGTGTTTCCCAATTAGAGAAGTTACTTTAGCATTTGTTGTAGAGCTGGTTTGGTGGTGCTGAATTCTCTTAGCTTTTGCTTGTCTGTAAAGCTTTTGATTTCTCCGTCGAATCTGAATGAGATCCTTGCCAGGTAGAGTAATCTCGGTTGTAGTTTCTTCCTTTTCATCACTTTAAATATATCGTGCCACTCCCTTCTGGCTTGTAGAGTTTCTGCTGAGAAATCAGCTGTTAACCTTATGGGAGTTCCCTTGTATGTTATTTGTCGTTTTTCCCTTGTTGCTTTCAGTAATTTTTCTTTGTCTTTAATTTTTGCCAATTTGATTACTATGTGTCTTGGCATGCTTTTCCTTGGATTTATCCTGCCTGGGACTTTCTGCGCTTCCTGGACTTGGGTGGCTATTTCCTTTCCCATGTTAGGGAAGTTTTCAACTATAATCTCTTCAGATATTTTCTCGGGTCCTTTCTCTCTCTCTTCTCCTTCTGGGACCCCCTGTATTGTGAATGTTGTTGTGTTTAATGTTGTCCCAGAGGTCTCTTAAGCTGTCTTCATTTCTTTTCATTCTTTTTTCTTTATTCTGTTCCGTGGCAGTGAATTCCCGGTCACTTGTCTGTTCTTCTGCCTCAGTTATTCTGCTATTGATTCCTTCTAGTGTATTTTTCATTTCAGTTATTGTATTGTTCATCTCTGTTTGTTTGTTCTTTAATTCTTCTAGGTGTTCTTTAATTCTTCTAGGTCTTTGTTAAACATTTCTTGGATCTTCTTGATCTTTGCCTCCATTCTTTTTCCGAGGCCCTGTATCATCTTCACTATCATTATTCTGAATTCTTTTTCTGGAAGGTTGCCTATCTCCACTTCATTTAGTTGTTTTTCTGGGGTTTTATCTTGTTCCTTCATCTGGTACATAGTCCTCTGCCTTTTCATCTTGTCTATCTTTCTGTGAATGTGGTTTTTGTTCCATAGGCTGCAGGATTGGAGTTCTTCTTGCTTCTGCTGTCTGCCCTCTGGTGGATGAGGCTATCTAAGAGGCTTGTGCAAGTTTCCTGATGGGAGGGACTGGTGGTGGGTAGAGTTGGGTGTTACTCTGGTGGGCAGAGCTCAGTAAAACTTTAATCCGCTTGTCTGCTGATGGGTGGGGCTGGTTTCCCTCCCTGTTGGTTGTTTGGCCTGAGGCGACCCAACACTGGAGCCTACTCGGCTCTCTGGTGGGACCAATGGCGGTCTCTGGGAGGGCTCACGCCAAGGAGCACTTCCCAGAACTTCTGCTGCCAGTGTCCTTGTCCTCATGGTGAGCCACAGCCACCCCCGGCCTCTGCAGGAGACCCTCCAACACTAGCAGGTAGGTCTGGTTCAGTCTCCTATGGGGTCACTGCTCCTTCCCCTGGGTCCTGATGCGCACACTACTTTGTGTGTGCCCTCCAAGAGTTGAGTTTGTTTCCCCCAGTCCTGTTGAAGTCCTGCAATCAAATCCCGCTAGCCTTCAAAGTCTGATTCTCTAGGAATTCCTCCTCCTGTTGCTGGACCCCTAGGTTGGGAAGCCTGACCTGGGGCTCGGAACCTTCACTCCAGTGGGTGGGCTTCTGTGATATAAGTGTTCTCCAGTTTGTGAGTTACCCACCCAGCAGTTATGGGATTTGATTTTATTGTGATTGCGCCCCTACTGCCGTCTCACTGTGGCTTCTCCTTTGCCTTTGGTTGTGTGGTATCTTTTTTGGTGAGTTGCAGTGTCTTCCTGTCGATGATCGTTCAGCAGTTAGTTGTGATTCTGGTGCTCTCGCAAGAGGGAGTGAGCGCAAGTCCTTCTACTCCGCCATCATGAACCAATCTCTGACCCTCTTTTTATTTTATCTTATATCTCCTGTTTTCCATCTCTTTTATCTCCTGTTTTCCATCTCTTTGTCTTCTAGCTCTGCTGTGTGGGAGATTTCTTCAATTTTATCTCTGACCCTTTGCTGTTAACATCTAATAGGCTTTTATTTGTAAGAACTTTTTTTTTTCTGTAATCTGACTTTTCTGGTTTTATAGCATCTTGTTCTTGTTAAATGGATGCTTTGTCTTATCTACTTGGATACTAAGATAGTTTCTGTTTTCTTCTTCCTGCTGAGTTTCTCGCAGGGTCTTTATCTGCCATGTTAGGTGTCTGGGAGCCCTTGGTTGGCTGCTCACTCTCATACGGAGCACTGTGAAGGCAACTGGAAATTAGACCCGCAGGTTCAGTCCCCCTTTCCAACCTGGAGGTTCATATCTCGTTTAATTTTATTTTTAAAATGAAATTATTGCAAGGAACGTATTTGGATTATGACTTAAGCTAGTACCTCACCCATCATGTGGTTCTGTTCTTCTGCAGATGGATTTCCTCTTTTCAGGGAGCCAGACCTTACATTGGAACCTGTATTTTTTTTTTAATTAATTAATTTGTTTTTGGCTGTGTTAAGTCTTCGTTGCTGCGCGCAGGCTTTCTCTAGTTGTGGCGAGTGGGGACTACTCTTCGTTGTAGTGCGTGGGCTTCTCATTGCGGTGGCTTCTCTTGTTGCAGAGTACGGGCTCTAGGCGCACGGGCTTCAGTAGTTGTGGCACGTGGGCTCAGTAGTTGTGGCTTGCAGGCTCTAGAGCGCAGGCTCAGTAGTTGTGGTGCATGGGATTCATTGCTCCGTGGCATGTGGGACCTTCCTGGACCAGGGCCCGAACCCATGTCCCCTGCATTGGCAGGCGGATTCTTAACCACTGCGCCACCAGGGAAGTCCTGCAACCTGTATATTTTTATTCTGACTGATCCTTTATCATCCTCCTCTCCAAACAAATTCCCGAGTTTTAAAAAATTTGGTGCCTCAGAGAGTATAATATTTTGGGAGACAAACCAAAGGAAATATAGGTCCTTTCTCACTTGAAAATATGAAACCCATAGATGTAGTGAGAATTTGTCAAAGTTATGTTTCCCTCTCAGGGCCAGTGTGGTGATTTGTTTTCCTCTGGTCTGTCTTCACCTCCTGTCTCGTCTGGAGGCAGGCTCCCAGAATTCCTTGACACTGGGCAGGCACAGAAGCTTTGGGCTGGCCACATCTGTGGGATGCATGGGCCCAACTGGCATTTAGGGAGGGTGGGACAGTTCTCTCTTGTGCTGACCTGAGCTGTGCTTTACCAAACAGACATCATCTGGGGCTGTCCCACAAGAGTGGGGAGCTCATCCCCAGACACACAGGCCTTGGCTGAGAGTGGGATGGGGGCTGCCCTCAGCACCCCTCCTCAGACGTCAGGGCAGGGCTTGAGCTGCTGAGGTTCAGATACCTTTTTCTTATCTCTCTGGTTGGTGGCTGATAAAAATGTGGGAGGAATCTGTTTTCCATTTGGTAAAATCTTTTCCGCTTTTTGGCGTTTACTTTGGGTGATGTGCTTAGGAAAGCCTTCCTCCTCCTGATGTTGGGTATGTAACTGCCCTCTTGTTGTCTTCTGGTACTTTTGTGGTTTGGGATCTTACACTGGGTGAAGGGTTGCACACACCAGCTGCAGCCTCCTGTCCCAGTTTGGTGAACAGACTGCACACACAGGTGGTACTTCACCAGGAAGCTTCTCCTCGAGGGTGGGGCAGGGCTGACGAAAACTTCCATCCATGAGAGGCCAGTTGGTTGATGGGTGTCATGGTTCTCAAATCAGGGGAAGATTCCTCTGGGCAGAATGGAAGTCTTTGGGTGGGTGGAGGGCATCCCGTCCACCTGAGGCCAGGAGTTTAGACACCGGTCCAGAGCCAAGAAGCTTGGGATCCTGGGAACTCAGCCTCCGTTGGACCCGGGGAGGCAGCATTGAGGAGGGTGGGGTCAGGAGAGAAGGGAACATGGGTGGGAGAGTCAGGCGAGACTGTTCTCTGACTGATTTCCTTAACACCCTGGTGCTTCCCGTGCCAGTGTGCCTGATGACGTTACTGCTGTAATCCTCAGGACGACCCCGTGAGGTGGCACTGTCACCGTCCTCCTTCTGTAGGAGAAGACACACAGGCACCTCAAGGTGGCGCCTCCCTTGGGGATCACTGGCGGGGGCGGGGTGGTGGGCAGCGAGGGCAGACGGGAGCCTGAGCACACGTTGAGCTTACATACAGGCGCACCTGCCCAGAGACACACAGTGGGCTGGGTGTTTGCCTTTCCTCTGCAGATTCCAATGTCGGGGATGAGGACTGGACTCCAGTCGACAAATTGAGTTTCCCACTTTGGAGACAGGGCAGAGGTGAGGAGGAGCAGGTGTGCTGAGGCTGGACCTTCTGAGCATCCTTTATAGAGAGGATGTGCCTGGGGGTGGAGTGCCTCCAGGACCCAGAGCTGGCCAGTGGCCAGGGTGGAACTTGATCCCCGGTCTGTGTGTTCTGTACAAGTGATCAGAGCCCAGGCCTTCCCTTCTCTGCTTTCTGCCAGGTCCGTCTGCCCAGCACAGGCCTTTCCCCAAGCCCCCTGGCCTCTACCACTGGGACGTGCCTGTGCCAGGCTTGGTGTCCCCCGAGCCCGCCACAGCAGTTCTGGGTTCTGCATGTCGTGTCCGTCAAAGTACATGGTGTCGCCACCCCTCATGTTACAAAAAATTGACACGGATGACCTCCTGCAGCACGCAGAGGTGGATGCCACGGTCTGTCCTCCAGGTGTTCGCGGGACAGGCAGGAAGCCAGCGATTTCCACAGGAGGTGCCATGGGTGTGGTCAGAGTGACCACAGGGTTTCCGTGAGGCAGAGATTAGGGGTGCTGTGTAAGTACAAGGTCGGAGGGCCCAGCGGGCAGGGCTAGGGAGAGAGCCGCCCTGGGAGAACGAGCAGAGTGGGTGAGGGAGGGGAGGGGGCTCCTCGCTGGACGGGCTGCCTCCCTTGCTGCTGAAGAGGGAGGCCCTTGAGGCAGGCGGGACACGGACTTGGACAGAGACTTGGGGAGCTGGCAGAGGGGGTGGGGATGGGAGTGGGGCCTGGAGACAGAGGCCACCACAGGGATGGCCACAGGTGCAGTGTGACATGCGGTGAGGATTGAACTGCAGGGAATGGCGTTCAGAATCGGGAAGTGAAGAGGAGGCTCCCGGGCATCCCGTCTGGACCATTGGGGGGCACAGAGCTTAGGCTGCTGGGTGTTTTCTTTGTGTGTCACTGCAGGTGGGGTCTGGGCTCCAGGTGCGGGACTCACGGGGCCTGGGTGGTGGGTCAGGTCTGGACCAGAGACCAGTGGAGCTCTGCCTGGCAGACGGGTGGCTGTGGAGCAGGGGCAGCCCCCCCAACCCTCTCCCACCCCCAGGTGCCTTGTGGAGCCTGGGTCTCAGTGGGGGCTGCATGCTCTCAGCCCCCAATCATCTTGTCAGGGCTGGTCCGCCCAGGCCGTGGCCTGCAGACAGCCCTTCTGTCTCTCATGGTACTGATGCCTCCCTGACGGCCGCCAAGGTACTGGACCTGTGGCCGGGGTCTCGCCTGTGGGGCAGACCACGTGCTCACGTTCCTCCCTCTGGGGCTCTGAGGCTGTCCCTCTGCCCCGGTTGTGCTAGTTTGACTGCGTTTATTGACAGTCGCCAGCAGGGGCCTGTTATCTGGGGGCGGAGGCCCAGGAGCCCTGGGTCCTGAGTGCGAAGGAGGGAGCCGAGGGAGCCGGCACCTGTGCAGGCGCGTGAGATGCAGTACGTCGTGGTCAGAGCCCGGATGGTGGACGGCGCCTCTGACAAAATGCTGAGGTGGCCGAAAATGACAGGACAGGCCCTTTCCTTGGGGGAAAGTGGAGGATTAGAACAGCAGAACTGCCTGCTTCCTTTTTTGTCTCATCTTCTATTTTATGGAGTATCATCTGCAGACTGGAAACAGGAGCAAGAACGTTTTTTGTTTTTTGTTTTTTTTAATTTTTGGCCATGCCGCACGGTATGTGGGATCTTAGTTCCCTGACAGGGGATCAAACCTGTGCCCCCTGCAGTGGAAGCACAGAATCTTAACCACTGGACTGCCAGGGAAGTCCCAAGAGCAAGAACATTTTTAACAGTATGGTTTGCAGAACTGAGAACAGTGTTCAGGATGCCTGTCGGTTCTCCTGTTCGGGCGGCGCTGCGGGCGCAGTGGGGATGTGGCTGGTACTCCTGGCAGAGCCTTCCCCCCGCCCCTGCCGTGAGACCCCTTCCCTGAGCACGATGAGCACAAGCACGCTGAGACCACCAGGCAGAGCTGGGTGGTTACCCAGGCCCTGCTGCCTGCTGCTTGTGTTCCATTCTTGCTTGTCCACAGACACCTGTTTCTGGCCTCCTGTGTAGTCGATGCTCTTCGGGCTCTGAGTCAGTAACAGCCGGTGCCCGTGCGTCCCCATCGTCTGTGGCGTTGCCCTGACCACGACAGGCCAGGGCTCCTGCTCCAGCAGATCCGGTGTCTTTGGGCCTGGAGAGGTCCCTCCACCACGAAGCCCAGGTCTGTCTTGTCTTTGCGGACGTGCCAGGGTCTCTGCTGCGGGCAAGATGCAGTGTCTGCGGGGGGCCTGCAAGCCTGCGCCCTTCAGAGTTGTTGCCAGCAGCTCGGAGGACCACTTGTCACCAGCTAGGCGCCTGGCCAAGCCCCCAGGTCTGCTGCTCGTGGCGCAGGGCCCTCTGCGCCCTCTTGGCCTCTCTGCGCTTCACCTGGCTCCTGGGGCCTCCTCCCAACCAGCCGCCAGCCGTCACGGCCCCCTCACGTGTCCACTGCTGTCCTCAGGGTTGCCCCAGTGGTCCATGGCTCTGCGGCCCTCAGCTTCGGGCAAGCCTCTGTGGCAGGGTTAGCCTCACACGGCTGTTGGAGGAGGGATGGGGGCGCTGGGGAGACCCCCCCTTGAAGACAGGTCTGCTCAGTCACTTGTCGGAGATGCTCTAGGACTCGGAACCCATGTCCGCGCGTGGGGTGCCTGCCCCGCTGGCCTCAGCCCCTGCGTGCCGGGTCCCCCTGCCCTGTCAGGGTCTCGCCTTGTTCTCCTGCATCCTTCCTTTTGCCTCTCTTTGATCCTGGTCACACGTCCCCTCGTGCGAGCGTCTGCTCCACTCTGGATGCTTCTCCAGCGGGAACCTGTTGCTGCCTCCTGGCCCTGGTGCAGGCTCAGGGAAGCAGGCGGGAGGTGGGGGCTCTGGCCTCACGTGCGGAATCTGGCAGTGTGGTGGCTCAGCAGCATTTTATCTTTCTTTATACGTTAGTACAGATTTGTCCATCTCTTAGCATTTAGCCTCTTGTCTGGGGTTTCTCTCGGGATCACAAATGTGGTCCTGCAGCCCATGTGCATGCTCTTTCAGTACCCGGGGTGTGTGTGTGTTTGGAGCCATCAGAAAGCCTTCCAGCACCAGCTGGACTAGACTTGTTGGATTCCCTGGGGGGAGGGGCATCTTTATCAGTGAGCCCAGCGCTGGGAAGACAGGCCGGGAGACCCATCCTGCGGAGAAGAAGGCGAGCTGTGAGCAGAGGGTCCAGGCCTGGGGGGACCCGAGCCTGACGGGCTCCTTCCTTTCTAACAAATGCTCACCTATCCTTACCTTCGTCCGGGGGTTGGGGGGTGGGGAATGTGTGCTACCACCCAGAGGAGCTCGGGCTTAGCCGTGTGCAGCAGAGCATCATGTGATGAAAACCTGGGCTCACATTCCGTCTCTTGCCATGCATGTGTTGGCATTTGTGTGGTCTGTCTCCTGCCCCCAACTGGAAGTTGTTGAGGTCGGGCTCATCTCCTTGGTCCCACTGGGAAGACCTGCGTGTCCAACACAGGGACCTTTGCCTTGGGAGGGACTGAGAGGTGACTGGCATGGCCCCTCTGTTCCACCAGAGGAGGCTTCCAGAGTAAGGGTCCCACTGCTCTTGATGCCAGAGTTGGGTGGGGGCTCAGGTCACGCAGAGGGCAGGAAATGGAGGCCGGCTGGCCGCCCTGTTGTTTAATGTGCTGGTTGTGAGCAGCCTCTGGGCTTGGCCCCTCTGCCCGCTCAAGCTGGGTGGCTGCTTTGTTTCATGGTGACCGCCTTTCCTGTTCCTTCCTTCTCGTGGCGCTGCCCGCCTTCTCCTTTACTCAGCTGCCTTTCATCGCTGTGCTGAGAGCCCCTCCCTTTGTGCTTCTCCTGGGCCTCAACCAGGCTGGTGGGCCAGGCCACACCCGTGGGCCCCGGGCAGCTGCTGTGTGGGCCTGCTGGCCAGGGAGCCTGTGTCAACATCTCTCCTCCTTTGTGTTCCAGAGAGGATGCCATGAGGAAGGCTGGCGTGGCCCACAGTAAATCCAGCAAGGACATGGAGAGCCACGTGTTTCTGAAGGCCAAGACCCGGGTAAGGCCCTGGGGGGTGGCCCCCTGTGGGGACGCTGCTGGAGGGCAGGGTGCCAGGCCATGGGGATGGGGTGGCTGCTCACTGTTGGGTGGCACTCTGTGGGAAGATCCTGTGTCTGTAGTACAGGTGCGGGAGGGGATTGGGTGGGCATCCAGGATGCAGGCGCAGCCTCTGACCCCAGACCTTGCTGTTGGCACCCCCATTCATGGTCAGCTCCCGTGAATCCTGTAGGGCGCTCCCTCGGGCCCTGGTGGTCCCTGTGGACAGTGCTCTGAGTAAGAACCGCTCTGTCCTCAGGCTCAGCCCTCCTGGGGGTCAGGGCCCTGATGGGTAGGCCTGGAAGTGTTCCTGTCCCCTTTTGTTAAATGATGCAGGTGATGCTCGTGGAGGGTGAGGCCTTGGTGAGGACGAGGCTTAGGAACATCACAGGTGGAGTGGTTGGGGTGCGTTTCCTGTGTGAGCTCTCGCGTGAACTGGGCATCGCCACGGGCTTCACGTGACCACCTCCTGTCATCTGTGCGCTCGCCTTGGGGTAGAGCTGCTTGTAGAAATGAAACAGAACAGGCACAAAGAAGCAAGTGGCTTGTCTGGGTTACCTGGCTCTTGCAGGGCGGGCTGTGTCTGCTGCACCAGTTCTGCCGAGCACCTGGTGCCCGAGCGTGGTGCTGGAGCTCTAAGACCTACTGTGTGTCAAGAATCAAAAACAGGGACTTCCCTGGTGACGCAGTGGTTAAGAATCTGCCTGCAAATGCAGGAGACACGGGTTCGAGCCCTGGTCCGGGAAGATCCCACATGCCGTGGAGCAACTAAGCCTGTGCGCCACAGCTACTGAGCTTGCGCTCTAGAGCCTGAGCACCGCAACTACTGAGCCTGTGTGCTGCAACTGCTGAAGCCCGTGCACCTAGAGCCTGTGCTCTGCAACAAGATAAGCCACCACAATGAGAAGCCCACGCATTGCAACGAAAAGTAGCCCCCACTCACCGCAACTAGAGAAAGCCCGCACGCAGCAACGAAAACCCAGCGCAGCCAAAAAAAATACATAAATAGATAAATTTTTTTTAAAAAAAGAAGAGGATAAAAAAGAATCAAAAGCAGATACTATTTATGGTTGGATCCGGGTTTAGGTAAACCAACTGTCAAGATGTACAGAGGTCCGTTGGGGAAACTTAGCCTGGTCTGAGTGTTTAGATGAGGTAAACATTTTCTGAAATGGAAAGGTAGAGATGACTGGCCGGAGAGCACAGCTTCCAAAACAGAAACCGTGTGTACAGCCTGGGCTTGGAGGTCAGAGCACACCAGCATGTGTTTGTTAGCACAAGTAGGTGGAGGACGAGCAGCAGAAGCCTGTGCACTGAGGTGGGCGGGCTCGTGCTGTGGACATAGAAAATGGTAAGCGTTATATTCTTTTTTTATAACAAGTTTATCGAGCTCTAATTCATACACTGTACAATTCACCCATTTAAAGTGTACAGTTCAGTGGTCTTTTAGGATCTTCACAGAGTTGTGCAACCATCACCACAATCCATTTTAGAACATTTTCTTTTTTCTTTTCTTTTTTTTTTTTTTTGGCCACACCTTGCAGCTTATGGGATCTCAGTTCCCCGACCAGGGATTGAACGTGGGCCATGACAGTGAAAGCACGGAATCCTAACCACTTAGGCCCCCAGGGTACTCCCTAGAGCATTTTCTAAAGAATCTCTATACCCGTTAGCCAGCACTCCCCATTTTCCCTCAACCCTCAGTCCTAAGCAACCACTTATCTGCTTTCTGTTGCTATAGATTTGCTTATTTTGTACTTTTCATATAAATGCAGTCATAAAATATATGTTTCTGTGACTGGCTTCTTTCACTTAGCATAATATTTTTAATGTTCACCCATGAACCATGTTGTAGCATGTACTTTATTCCTTTTTATTGCCAAATAATATTCCATTGTATGGATGTACCATATTTTATTTATCCATCACCAGTTTATGGACATTTGGAGTGTTTCCACTTTTTGGCTATTATAATAATGCTGCTATGAACATTTGTGTGCAAACTTTCCTGGGGACATATGTTTCCATTTCTCTTTCCTGTATACCTAGGAAAGGAACTGCTGAATCAGATGGTAACTCTATATTTAACCTTTTGAGGAATTGCCAGACTGTTTTCAAAGCAGCTGCACCATTTTACATTCCCACTAGGAGTGTATGAGGTTCCAGTTTCTCCATTCCTCATCAATACTTGTTACTGTTTTTTTTTTTATTATAGCCATCATAATGAGTGTGAAGTGGTATCTAATTGTGGTTTTAATTTGCATTCCCAGATGACTTACTGTGTTTATTGGTCATTTGTATATTTTCTTTGGAGAAATGTTTATTCAGATCCTTTGCCCATTTTAAAATTGAGTTGTTGGTCTTTTTATTGCTAGATTGTAAGAACTTGTTATAAATTTTGGATACAAGTCTCTTATTAGATACATAATTTGCAGATATTTGGGAGATAAGAACCTTGGTGAGGGCTTATTGAATTATTTAAACTTTCAAAATACACAACTTGTTGGTCCAGTATTATTTGTTGTCTATTGCTTTATAAGGAACTACCCCAAAATGTAGTGGCCTAGAGCAATGAGTTGGTACCTGTCCTGATTCTGTGGGTCAGGACTAGGGTGATTGGAACTGCCTGGCTGGCCATTCTTCTGGTCTCACTGGTGACCTCGGCGCAGCCACATTCAGCTGGCAGCCACCTGGTGTCTCCAGCAGCATAGCCCGGGCTTCGTTACGGCACAGCGGCTGGCTTTCAAGGCAGGGGACGTGGAAGCTGTCAGTCCCCTGAAGTCCTAGAACATCGCTGGGTCACAGCAAGTCCTAAGGCCAGTGTGGAGTCTGGGGAGGGAGTCGCCTCCACCTTCTCTGTGCGCTGCGGCCTGTGCATCCAGGGAGGCCAGCGGTTGTTGGCTGCCATCTTGGAGACTGGCCACCACAGAGACCCTCCCAGCAGCTGAAGAATAAGCCTTCCATTCCGAGGGGGCGACTGGCAGTACAACAGCCCCTGTCACTGTCCTCGTCTCTCCTTACTGCAGCCCACACCACACCTTAGCAATTTCAGTTGCATTTCCTTTGGTCAGGCTGGTTCTAAATCCCTAACTTCAAGAGGAGGCCCTGACTATTTGGAAGAGAGGTATTTATAGAGAGGTCTGGGAAGTTTCCTGTGTCATTTTTAGAGACAGACTTTCTACTTGGACACTGCTGTCCGATGCAGCTTATTAGTCCTGCTCAAGCCCCACATGGAGCCTTGGGCCCCGTCTTGCGGCAGGACCTTTCCTCCAGGGTGGGGCTCCAGAGGGACTCTCCAGTCAGGTGGCAGCCGGGCACACTTGTTACCTGCCCCTCCCACCTGAGACCCCATTAGAATGACTGTGAAAGAATGTAAAAGGTGGGACTCAGAGCAAAGAAAAGGATATGGAAGAGTGATTTCTCTGTTTTTAGACTCCAGGAGGGGCTGGGAGGCAGAGGAGGTCATGGAGAAGGAGCTAACCTTCTCTTGGAATCCTGGCAAGCAGGTGGGTCCAGAGGTGTCCACCCTGAAGGAAACCGGTCACCCATGGGCACCTCAGGCTGCCTGGTATACAGCCCGGGCAAGGAAGACCTTGAGCACTCTTGTCTAAAAGACCACCAGATCCAAATTGCCTGGTTGGTGCATGCTTCCAGTGTGGTGTTAGCACCCAGAGTTAAAGCTCTTCCCATTCTGTCAGGGGCTGGCCCTGGGTCTAACGGCCAGGCCCCATTGCTCCCTCTAAAGTGATGTGATGTCCCCTTGCAAGGCCCGTGAAGCAGGTACATTGCTGCTCTCCCCAGGTTGCAGACGAGGAGGCTCAGGCACACAGATGCCAGGTAACTTGCCCAGGAGGTCACACACCCTGGGGGTCTGGGGTCAGAGCCTACCCTCTTTGCTACTTGTGTTACTTCCCCCCATCTAGCAAAGCAAAAGACACCCAAACACCCACTTTAAATCTTAACATCTGAATTCCTGCAGGTGGGACTGCTCTCTGCCTAGGCAGAAACCACTTTCCCTGGGGGTGGTGGGTGGTATAATAATAGCAGCTCTAAGTACTCTGCAGATTCAGGAAGGTTTGGCATCTGCTGGATGAGAGCACAGCCAGGGATCCCAGGACCTCTGCGTCGGCACCTGCAGCGGCAGTGCATAGAGGCTTGTTACAGCTGGGTGCATTGCTGAACATGTGCTTATCGCTTGATTGTTTTTAAATTAAGCTTATATGTTAAACACACATCAACTGTTTTTTTTTTTTTAAAGGAATTCCTTTATTTTTATTTTTTATTTATTTAGTTATTTATTTTTAGCTGTGTTGGGTCTTCGTTTCTATGCGAGGGCTTTCTCCAGTTGTGGCAAGCGGGGGCCACTCTTCATCGCGGTGCGCGGGCCTCTTACTATTGCGGCCTCTCTTGCTGCGGAGCACAAGCTCCAGACGCGCAGGCTCAGTAGTTGTGGCTCACGGGCCTAGTTGCTCCACGGCATGTGGGATCTTCCCAGACCAGGGCTCGAACCCGTGTCCCCTGCATTGGCAGGCAGATTCTCAACCACTGCGCCACCAGGGAAGCCCACATCAACTGTTTTGCACGTTGTTTAGTATTATGCAGAAGTAGTGCATGTCTCTGGTTTACAGCGGTAAACGCTGAGTCCCCACGGTGGGGGCCAAGGTGAAACCCAGAGACCAGGAGGCCGAGAGCATCAGAACTGGGAAGTGACCTGGAGGCTAATTAGAGGAGGGCTGAGGGGCACAAGCAGCTGCTGGAATAAGAGGGCAAGAGCACAGCCTGGGGAGAGCGGGAAGAGGCCGTGCACATCTGATGAAGGAGACTCTCTCCTACCTTCAGCCCTTTTTACGGACCTCGCAAGCCCAGGGTTGGCCTTTTGACTGAAACCGAATACGTCTTCTGCTATCTCTGTTTAATCAGGGACAGCTATTGGAGGAGAAAAGCACAAGTGTATATAGTGAAAACGGCAAACCGCATGAAAAAACTAGCATTTTCTGAACAACTGCTGAGACCTGCTAGAAAGGCCTGGGTGTGGCCAGTTTTGACAGGTCCAGGGCTGTGCTTCTGCCCTCTGCCATTTGCAGGGTGACAGCCAGGCCTCCTCCTGCACTACCCGGCGTCGGCGTGCTTGCTCGGAGGCCTCCTCAGAAATTCTGCTTCTTTGGTTTTCATTCGCTCTGTTTTCACTTGCATGTACTGAGGAGCTGAGAGAGTACAGAGACTCCGTGTAGTCCTCGTGACTTTCTCCAGTTCAGCTGTGAAGAACACGAGGTGTGGGGCAAGTCAGCGGTAGCATGGGGAGCTAGCTTGCTTTCTTTCGATCTTATTTTTTAATTTAAACTGGGTAAGGAACCCACTGTCATTTGTTTTATTATTTATTTTTTGTATGTTTAAAATATTTTATAATGTATAAGGGTAAAATTTTAAAATACGTGAATCACAACACAATACTTACCAAAGGTCCCATGTTGCTGAGAACACTGGCTCTGGAGCGCCTGCTCTGGGAATTGATACATTTTTCAAGTATGAGGAAAAGTTTCTAACAGACTTTGTAGAAACTGACAAAATGATACTAAGGAAACTCAAGGGACCCAGCGTAGCCAGAACAATCTTGGAAAAGAACAAATGGTGCTGGGACATCTGCTGGATTACCACATGTATGATATTGAGGTGGGACCCCAGTCTCATACCATATACCAACATTAACTCAAAATGGATCAAAGACCTAAGAACTAAAACTGTAAAACTTTTATTTTTTTATTAATTTATTTTTGGCTGCGTTGGGTCTTCGTTGCTGTGCACAGGCTTTCTCTAGTTGCGGTGAGTGGGGGCTACTCTTTGTTGGGGTGCGCGGGCTTCTCATTGCGGAGGCTTCCTGTTGCAGAACACGGGCTCTAGGCGCGTGGGCTCAGTAGTTGTGGTTTGTGGGCTCTAGAGCTCAGGCTCAGTAGTTGTGGCGCACCAGCTTAGTCGCTCCACGGCATGTGGGATCTTCCCAGACCAGGGTTTGAAGCTGTGTCCCCTGCATTTGCAGGCGGATTCTTAACCACTGCGCTACCAGGGAAGTCCTAAAACTGTAAAATTTTTAGAAGAAAACATAGGCATGAATCTTTGTGACCTCAGATTAGGCAATGGTTTCTTACATGTGACACCAAAAGCACAGGCAACAAACGAAAACATAGATTAATTTGACTTCATCGAAATTAAACAGTATTGTGCATCAAAGGATACCATCAAGAGAGTGAAAAGACAACCTATGGGGCTTCCCTGGTGGCGCAGTGGTTAAGAATCCGCCTGCCAATGCAGGGGACATGGGTTCGAGCCCTGGTCCGGGAGGATCCCACATGCCGCGGAGCAACTAAGCCTATGTGCCACAACAACTGAAGCCCGCACGTCTAGAGCCCATGCTCCGCAACAAGCGAGGCCACCGCAATGAGAAGCCCACACACCGCGACGAAGAGTGGCCCCTGCTCGCTGCAACTAGAGAAAGCCCACAAGCAGCAACGAAGACCCAATGCAGCCAAAAATAAATAAAATAAATAAATCAAAAAAAAAAAAAAAAAGACAACCTATGGAATGGGAGAAGATATTTGAAAATCAAATATCTGATGATATCTGATGAGGGACTGGTATCTGAGTATATAAAGAACTGCAACTCAACAACAACAACAAAAGAAACCAAACAACCTAATTCAAAAATGGGCAAAGAACTTGAATAGACATTTCTCCAGAGAAGATATATTGGGTTGGCTAAAAAAGTTCGTTCGTTTTTTTTCCGTAAGATGGGTCTAGTAACGCTTAGTTGTCTTTAACTTCATTCAAAACAATCTTGTTAGATTGTATTGTGACAGCTGTCATATCAGTGTGCATTTAAAAAGAACTTTACAAAATTGGAGAATTTTTGTGTAGCCATTTTAATATTGAAGATGGAAGAAAAACAACATTTTTAAAATTGTTTTATTATGCTTTATTACTTCAAGAAAGGTAAAAATGCAACTGAAATGCAAAAAAAGATTTGTGCAATGTATGGAGAAGGTGCTGTGACTGATCAAACGTGTCAAAAGTGGTTTGCGAAGTTTCATGCTGGAGATTTCCCGCTGGACGATGCTCCACGGTCGGGTAGACCAGTTGAAGTTGATAGCGATCAAACTGAGACATTAATTGAGAACAATCAATGTTATACCATGCAGGAGATAGCTGACATACTCAAAATATCCAAATCAAGCGTTGAAAATCATTTGCATCAACTTGGTTATGTTAATCGCTTTGATGTTTCGGTTCCACATAAGTTAAGCAAAAAAAACCTTCTTGACCATATTTCCACATGTGATTCTCTATTTAAATGTAGCGAAAACGTTTTGTTTTTAAAACAAATTGCGACGGGATGATAAGTGGATACTGTACAATAATGTAGAATGGAAGAGATCAGTGGGGCAAGCGAAATGAACCACCACCAACCACACCAATGGCCGGTCTTCATCCAAAGGAGGTGATGTTGTGTATATGGTGGGATTGGAAGGGAGTTCTCTATTATGAGCTACTTCTGGAAAACCAAACGATTAATTCCAACCAGTACTGCTCCCAATTAGACCAACTGAAAGCAGCATTCAATGAAAAGTGTCCGGAATTAGTCAACAGAAAACGCATAATCTTCCATCAGGATAACGCCAGACTGCATGTTTCTTTGATGACCAGGCTAAAACTGTTACACCTTGGCTGGGAAGTTCTGATTCATCCACCGTATTCACCAGACATTTGCACCTTTGGATTTACATTTATTTCAGTCTTTATAAAATTCTCTTAATGGAAAAAATTTCAATTCCCTGGAAGACTGTAAAAGACACCTAGAACAGTTCTTTGCTCAAAAAAATAAAAAGTTTTGAGGGACTTCCCTGGTGGTGGTTAAGAATCCTCCTGCCAATGCAGGGGACGTGGGTTCGATCTCTGGTCTGGGAAGATCCCACATGCCGCAGAGCAACTAAGCGCATGTGCCACAACTACTGAGCCTGCATGCCACAACTACTGAGCCCACCTGCCGCAACTACTGAGGCCCACGCACCTCGAGCCTGTGCTCCGCAACAAGAGGAGCCACCGCAATGAGAAGCCCGCTCAACAAAGAGTAGCCCCTGCTTGCCGCAACTGGAGAAAGCCTGCGTGCAGCAACGAAGACCCAATGCAGCCAAAAAATTTTTTAAAAAAGTAAAAAGTTTTGAGAAGATGGAATTATGAAGTTGCCTGAAAAATGGCAGAAGGTAGTGGAACAAAGTGGTGAATACATTGTTCAATAAAGTTCTTGGTGAAAGTAAAAAATGTGTCTTTATTTTTACTTAAAAACCAAAGGAACTATTTTGGCCAACCCAGTACAAATGGCCAAGAAGCACATGAAAGGATGCTCAGTATCACTAGTCCTTAGGGAAAGGCGAATCCAAACCACAGTGAGATACACCGTCACACTCATGATGGCTATAATAAAAAAAGATGATAAGTATTGGTGAGAAATTGGCACCTCATATGTTGCTGGAAGGAATGTGTAGTGGAGCAGCCACTGTGGAAAACAGTGTGGTAATTCCTCAGAAATTAAACAGAGTTACCATATATGCACAGAACTTGTGCAGAAATACTCATAGCATCACTCATAATAGCCAGAAAGTGGAAACACCCAAATGTTTATCAGCTGATGAGTGGATAAAGAAAATGTGGTGTGTCTGTATAATGGACTGTTACCTGGCCGTATAATGGAATGAAGTACTGATACATGGTACAACATGGATGAACCTTGAAAACATCACGATAAGTGTAGTGAAATAGTCACAAGGGAGCATGTATTGTATGATGCATTTGTATAAAATGCCCAGAATAGGCCAATCTATAGAGGCAGTGTATTAGTTTCCTGTAGCTGCTGGACAAATTCCCACAGACTTGGAGGCTACAGTCTCTGGGCTCATGGCTTTGGCCTCTTAGCCCAAGGCTCTCCCCGGTGGTCATGTTTGCAACCAGTAGTTTTACCAGCCTGTTTCCTGCCTGTTGACTTTGGGATTGGGAGTCTGACGCCCTTTTAAAATTTCATCCAGTCTCTCCCTTTTAGTCCAAACTGGCAGTGTTTCTGCTGGTATGACGCTCTAAACCGTGAATATGTGACATATTCATGCCATTAGACAGGAGGTTTCCCCACAGATGTTTCATCGCTGTAATTTCATCCCTATTCCTGGTGTCTGTGAGACGACTGAGATGATTCATCACATGCCTGATCTCTTTGGCACTAGCATAGTCTGTGCAACCACACCCTCAACCTTCTCTCCAGAGCACACATTCCTACAGTGAATCTCCTAATTTTAGTGTTTCTTTGTAATCTGAATAGCCTGGGAATTTCCGAAACCAAGTCCAGGTTCCTTTATGCTTAACGGCTCTTCCCTCAGTTTCTTTCTTTCCTCTCAATTTCACTGTAAGCAGCAAGAAGAAAGCAGGCCAGGACTTCCCTGGTGGCGCAGTGGTTAAGAATCCGCCTGCCAAAGCAGGGGACATGGGTTCGAGCCCTGGTCCGGGAAGATCCCACATGCCGCGGAGCAACTAAGCCCGTGCGCCACAACTACTAAGCCTGTGCTCTAGAGCCCGTGAGCCACAACTACTGAGCCCGCGTGCCACAGCTACTGAAGCCCGCGCGCTCTAGGGCCCATGCTGTGCAACAAAGAGAAGCCACTGCAATGAGAAGCCTGCGCACTGCAACAAAGAGTAGCCCCCGCTCGCCACAACTAGAGAAAGCCCATGCGCAGCAACGAAGACCCAACACAGCCATAAATAAATAAATAAATTTTTTTAAAAAAAGAGGAAAGCAGGCCAGACCTTCCACACTTTGTTTGGAAGTCTACTCAGCCAAATATCCAGGTTCATTGCTTACAAGGTCTGCCTTCCTCTCAACTAGGGTACGATTCAGCTAGACTTCCGGACACTGTATGACAGGGGTTCTCTGTGCTCTTGTTTCCAATCACACATTCCTCTTTCCCCTGAGCCCTCACCAGAAACACTTTTAACATTCACCTTTTTCCCAGCATTCTGTTCTTGCTTGCATCTTGGCCCAGAATCAGCTGTTGCTCTAAGGAGCCGTGGTTCCTTTTCGAGGGTGAAATGGTACTTGGGGCTTGCAGTGTGGGCATGGGGCTGCTCACGGCTTCTGCGCTTTTTTGTGAACAGCTAAGGAGTCATATGTTTTTGAAACAACAACCTCAAATATCAATAATTTCACATTGATATTTCCAATTACAGGGTTTTACTTTTTTTTTTAAAATTTATTATTTATTTATTTATTTTTGGCTGCGTTGGGTCTTCGTTGCTGCGCATGGGCTTTCTCTAGTTGTGGCGAGCGGGGGCTACTCTTCATTGCGGTGTGCGGGCTTCTCATTGCGGTGGCTTCTCTTGTTGCGGAGCCCGGGCTCTAGGCGCGCAGGCTTCAGTAGTTGTGACATGCAGGCTCAGTAGTTGTGGCTCACGGGCTCTAGAGTGCAGGCTCAGTAGTTGTGGCGCACGGGCTTAGTTGCTCCGCAGCATGTGGGATCTTCCCGGACCAGGGCTCGAACCTGTGTCCCCTGCATTGGCAGGCGGATTCTTAACCACTGTGCCACCAGGGAAGTCCCCAGGGTTTTACTTTTATTTTAAACGTGTATCTGTTCTCTTTTGTGAATATCTTGGCTTCTAATGTCATTGGCATAATTACTCTAAAATACTTTCAGAATAAACAGACCAATATTAGCACTAATATTAGTAGCAAATAACAAAATGTGGAATGAAGTTTAAGATTTCTTTACAGCTCTGTGTGTACTTAAAATGTACCCCTTCCCCTAAGGACATATGGTTTTTTTGTTTTGTTTGCTTTTTGTTTTTTAAAATGATCAATCAGAAGAACTCTTTTCCCTATGATTCTGACACCAACTTGATATCAGCTTATATGTTTGGTTGATTTTGCATTTTTAGGAATTGTACTTTTTCTTTTCTTTTTTTTTTTTTAATTTTTGGCTGCGTTGGGTTTTTGTTGCTGCACGCCGACTTTCTCTAGTTGTGGTGAGCAGGGGCTACTCTTCGTTGCGGCGCACCAGCTTCTCATTGCAGTGACTTCTCATTGCGGAGCATGGGCTCTAGGCATGCAGACTTCAGTAGTTGCGGCTCGCGGGCTCTAGAGTACAGGCTCAGTAGTTGTGGCGCACGGGCTTAGTTGCTCCACGGCATGTGGGATCTTCCCAGACCAGGGCTCGAACCCGTGTCCCCTGCATTGGCAGGCGGATTCTTAACCACTCCACCACCAGGGAAGTCCCTGTACTTTTTTCTTTTGATTTGGCTTTGTCTTCAATTTGGTAAAAGATTATATACTTGCAATGTGAAAGATGTATAACAAGGTGGGAAGTTTCATTTCCGGGCCACTTCCTGATACCTCTGGGGATTTGATTGTTGATCTGCAACATTTCTTTTTGCAGATATAAAGCAAATATACATGTTCAGATTCCCCGAGTTTTACACAAAAGGTATAACAGTGTAGCATCTAGTGTGTGGCCTGTGGCATCTTACCTGGAGCATGTGTGTCCTTCCTACTGCTCCCTCCACATCCGTGAGGGGATTCGTCCTCCACCTTTGCCGTCAGGCCCTCATGCAAGACGTGTACAGGTTAGACAAAGTGTATAAACTGCAGGAAGCTTTTTTCCCACATTTCTGTCTTCTCACCTGCAAACCAGCCCGCTAGTAGTACCTGCCTCACTGGGCAGTTGGAAGAATTGAGTGTGTTAATAATCTGTAAAGCATTCAGAGCTGTGCCTGGCCCGGAGTCAGTGTGGCGTGTGAGCTGTCACTGCTGTGCTCTGGCTGTACCCAGCCTGGATGCTTGTATTTTGCTGTCAGGAGGGGGAGATGATAAAGATGGAGTGAAGATAAGGGAGGTACACGCTCCTCGGCCCATTTCTGGAACTGTCCTGGAGCGGGGGTGCCTTGGAGCAGAAGAGGGGTCATAACCTCTCTGTCTGCATGGAGGCTGGGAACTCTCACGCCCAGGGAAGCCAGTCTAGACATAGAGTAAGGCAGCCACCCTGGGGAGTCAGAGGGGGATCAGATCAGCAGGCCTGAAGCACTCTACCCTTGACGTGCTGGGTGATGTATTTACCCACAGGAGCGCCCCTTGGTGGTAGTGTGACTGACCACTCCCTGTGCCCGCTTCTCCTGTCAGGTGGTTGCTGCCCCACTCTGTCCCCTTCAGGCCTCCTCATGCTGGTCTGGGCCCCAGAGCCTGTGCTGCACCGGGCTGTGGGCAGCCTCAGTGGGTGCAGACCATGGGTGCCTTGTGCCCACCTGGCTCCGAGCACTCGGTCCTGGTTCCGTGTCAAGGGCTTTGGGGACATGCTCCTGAGCCCCATTTACTGTATCTTGTGTCAGAGTAAAATATCTGGTTGCTGGTTTGGTTTTTTTTTTTTTTTTTTTATAACTGAAGTACAGTTGATTTACAATGTTGTGTTTTATCCTGTATGGTAAAGTGATTCAGTTATACATATGTATATTTTCTATTATGGTTTATCACAGGATATTGAATATAGTTCCCTGTGCTATACCTTGTTGTTTATCCATTCTATATATAATAGTTTGCATCTGCTAACCCCAAACTCCCGGTCCATCCCTCCCCTAGCACCCCCCACCCCCCACCCCCGGCAACCACAACTCTGTTCTCTATGTCCATGAGTCTGTTTCTGTTTCATAGATAAGTTCATTTATCATACTTTAGATTCCACATATAAGTAATACCATATGGTATTTGTCTGACTTACTTCGCTTAGTATAACAATCTCTGGGTCCATCCACGTTGCTGCAAATGGCATTATTTCATTCTTTTTTATGACTGAGTAATATTCCATTGTATACATATATGTACTACATCCTCTTTATCCATTCATCTGTCAGTGGACATTTAGGTGCTTCCATGTCTTGGCTATTGTAAATAGTGCTGATATGAACATAGGGGTGCACATATCTTTTTGAATTAGAGTTTACTCCGGATATATGCCCAGGAGTGGGATTGCAGGATCATATGGTAATTCTATCTTTAGTTTTTTGAGGAACCTCCATACTGTTTGCCATAGTGGCTGCATCAGTTTACATTCTCACCAACAGTGTTGGAGGGTTCCCTTTTCTCCAAACTCTCCAGCATTTGTTGTTTGTGGACTTTTTAATGATTTGGTTGCTTTTTAAACCTGCTTCCTATTGCTTCACCTTTTATGGAAGTAGAAGAAGCTCAACAAATTCTTTTAAGATTTCTCCGACCCAAAAGATGGCCAAGGCCTTACTGAGACGTCAGCTCTTGACCTGGCAAGCTCCCCATCCTTGGCCACCTCATTTCAGAGCTTCCTTTAGCCCCCGCTTTCCTTGCGCCCCACTCACCACCCTGTTGTCCTTCGAGGACCAGCCTGGTCAGGTGATCTGCGGGATCCTTTTCCTCCCAGGAATTTGTGGGGGGCATTGGGAGGGGGAGTGTTGAACACATTTCCCATGTGTCCTGTCCTTCGGTGCCTGCCCCGTGGCCTCCCTGGGCCTTTCCCCCACGTTTTCCTCTGCTGATTCCCTGGCTGAGAAAACAGTGGTGGGTGAAGTTTGAGATCATTGAGGGTTGATGGAGGTTAGAAAGTGTGCTTATGTTGTTAACATTCATCTGAGGCCCCCTTCACGTGTTTCCCTTGGAGGTGTTCTCGTGACGGCAGGTTCACTGTCTGTCCCAGGCTCACGGGCTGTCCCCTGCGGTGGGTCCTGGGCTGCGGGGGTCGTCTCCTCTGGCTGCTGTTGAGTGGACTCAGTGTCATGGTGACTTAGGCGGGGGTCAAGTGAGCAGGCGGGGTGAAAGCTCTGCCCTTTTCTGCCTGCCTTGCCAGAAAGATGGTCCAGCTTCTCTGAAATAAGATTTTAGTTACGAACATCCCTTCGTTGACCCCAAGACAAACTCACAGTAGTGGTTTCCCCGGAACCCCCGGAGTGAGTGTCCTTGGTTACAAAGAGGACAAATGGTGGAAGGCAGGCCCTGCTGGGAGGTTCCAGAAACGCAGCGAGAACCAAGAGGGCCCTGGGCAGTGGCCTTCACCTGCTTCCTTGAGCGGCGCTGTGCCCTCTCCCTGGGCTGTGCAGTGAATTCAGATCAGCGGGAGCTGCGGAAAGCGCCGGGGCGCCCAGCCGGATTTGCATGCAAATATGACGTCAGCAGTGGAAAAGCAACAGGCCGGTGTGAAAAGCGAAAGTACTTTGGTACAAATGGAGCAAAGGCAAAAGCGGCCCTCCCGTGTCTACTTCTGAGATGCCCTGTGACCCTGGGCCGGCCCCTTTGCAGAAAGACGGGTGCCTGAGCCCCCTGTGGCCCTCGCCAGGGTTTACAGCAGGGCAGGGGAGCAGCGTCTCCTAGTGTCTTGGTACCTTCTTGGTTTTCTGTTTCTTTGTGCCTTTTGTTGTTCTGCGGTAGCCGAGCTCTGCCGGCCTTTCCCGGGGGGATGGATTCCAGAGGAGGTAGAGCCAAGCCGGAAGAGGACAGACAGACAAGGACAGACAGATGGGGATGGCTGCCATCCCTGCCTTCAGGAGGAGCGCAGCAGGGCCAGGGTGGGAAGGGGCGTCACTTCGGCCTCACTTCTGCATCTGGGATTAAACTGCTTCCTGTTTTTACTTTTAGGATGAATACCTTTCTCTCGTGGCCAGGCTCATTATCCATTTTCGAGACATCCGTAAGTAAAACGTCACATCTCTGGGTGGTTGTGGTCGCCACGAGAGGCCGGCCAGTCTTGGCCCCAGTGCCTGAGGCAGGATGTCTGTGGACAGCGCCTGCTTTCCGGGAAGTTCTTCATGGCTTCGCATTTGTTTCCCATCCTCCCAGAGCCTCAGCCTGAAACGTGCTGATTGTGGCCTAATGGAGATGTTAGTGTCCAAGTGGTCTGGGCTGGACTGCACTTTTTGCTTGTCTGCTTAATCTCGCTTTTGAAGGACTGCTGCTTTGATCTCTAGGCAGTTCTTGAATAAGCAGAGTCCACCCTGGAATAGACACTTCCTTCCCTGATCCCTGGTTTTTTTGACCCATGGAGGCTGGACCTAACTGTGTTCCCGTCAGGCTGGAAGCTTCTGGGGCCAGCTTTCTCCGCGCCACCCTGCACTCCCTGCCCTGGTGAGGGCCCAGCCCCACAGCATCCCAGTTCCTTTCCTCCCGGTCAGGGCCGCTCAGGGCCGCTCTGGGGGGTTACAGCCACGGCGCCTCCTGCCGGCCTGCAGTGGTGTGACCACAGGAGGCAGGTTCCTCCCACTCAGCCTGTCCATGGGGCGGCTGCTCCCTGTGGCTGTCGAGACAGCTGTGGCATCAGCGTCACTCATCTCAGAGGGAGACATTGGGGACCCCAGAGTCCTTGCAGGGCCATTGCTTCTTTCCACACTAACTTTTTACCAGACTGGCCAGCAAGATGAACCTCACTTGATTTCACTTTCTTTGCTGTGTTTGGGAAGGTCCCATGGTGTTTGGAACAAGAGGAGCCGCCACTAGAAGCCTGGGGCATGAGCAGCCCGGCCACGACCCCATCTGTACTGGCAAGGGCTCGGCCTTTCGGGCTCGCTGGCCCATCTGGGAGCTGGCCCTGGCACGGCTAGTGCACACAGCCCTTTGGCGGGGGCGTCCACAGCTGCCTCACCCCCGGCAGAGGGTGGAACTGTTGTGGCAGTTCCCCGCCTATCCTGGGGCTGGCTGGATCCGGCTTCTAACCAGCCTTGGACAGACTCAGTTTCCTCATCCAGAAAATGGGGATGCTGCCTCCCTCACCAGAGTGGGCTGAAAATGGAGGTGTTGTGGGCCCACCGTAGATCCCTGAAGCGCTCTTGTTTGTGGCTCGGGGCCTGTGCTAAGAGCCCCGGCCTGGGAAGGAAGGAACTAGAGGAGACCCAGCACCAGCCTCCACCTGGGGGCTGTTCTCCAGGGCCCAGGTTGACCGCGGGGTGGTTCTGCACTCTCTTGCTCCAGGCCTCCTTGTGTGTCAACGCTGCCGGGGGTGGGACACATACATGTATTCACACATGTCCTCTGGGCGAATGCCTTTAGCACTGACTTAGCGTGGAAATATATGGTTACATAAAAACTTTGTTTACTTTGGTTTCTTCTTTTTTTTTTTTTTTCTTTATATATAGATAACAAGAAATCACAAGCTTCTGTCAGTGGTAAGAGTTTCTCCTTTTGGAATTAAGGTTTTTCCCAACCTTGGCTGCGGGGTAGCAGCAGTGGGATGGTGGGTGCTGCGTGTGCCTGGGGTTAAGCTGTTACTGGAGGAGGAAGTTCCCGGAGAGACGACCTCAGGTTCCTGAGAACTGCCAGCTCCCGGCCCACCAGGCACCCTCCTCCTGGTGACCGTGGAGTCGGACGATACCACTCCATCCCATTCCTCCCGCAAAAAAGATGATGAAACCTCACACGATTATTGAATATTATCTAAAATTTTGAGCTCTCTGGGAGAGAACTAGTATGGTATAATGCTATATTCAGTATAATAATCTGTAGTAGTATTTAGAGAATAACTATGAATTCACTTTCTTAAGTTACAAAGTTTCTTTGTAAGTTAAGAATTATTATTCTTTTTTATTTTTTAATTTCAAGGTTTTATCACATGGGAACCCTGTTGATTTAGCCTAGGTCTCTCTGAGTGAGCTGCCAGTGAAGGGGTTCAGCAGATCCCAGTGGCCAACTAAACTCCGACTGCCAGGCGGGGAGCCACCCTGGCGGGCTGTTTGTCTTACTGTCGGTGGCACATGCCGCATGCCCAGGCTTGCCTTGGCCGAGCTGGCTGCACCTGCCTGGGGTCTCTTGGCTTGTGCAGCGATTGTTGGCCAGCCAGGGCCGGGGGGTTGGGGGGGTGGGTATCAAGAGTGCTTGGCCAGGAGAACGTGTCTGTTCACCCGGTTCTGTGGCAGGGTGAGCCGGCCAAGCCACACCTGCCTGCAGGTGGCTGTTTGCTGTTACAACAAGAGCCTCTGGCTCCTGCCCCTGGCCCTGGCATTGCTCACTCAGCTGGCGAGCATCTGCGGACCCCTCCCACACACCCTTGTTCTCAGGGGTCTTTCCCGAGAACTGCTACTCAGTGGGGTCCTGCCCAGACTTAGCAGAGATGGGCTTCTGGTGCACAAGGGGACTTGTAACCTCCCTGGGGGATCTGCCCCTGCCCCCTCTTCTCTGGCCCCCCCTGGGAGATCTGCCCCTGCCCCCTCTTCTCTGGCCCCAGGCTTGGCTTACTGTGAAGAGCCCTTGACCCTTGTTTTCTCTGGATTCCCAGCTGTGTCTCACCCAGCAGGAGGGGCCTATAGCCAGGATGGGTGGGGCCGCCGCCTGCCACTGAGGGCTTGCTCGTCCCTTAGAGTCTGTCAGGACCTGGCATAGGCTAGGCTAGGGTGTGGGCTGTGCTCCCTGCCCAAGAGGTGTCCCAGCCCCTGGGGTGTGGCAGGCAGCTGGGCCGGGACTTGGGGGGCTCCCGGGACTCCGGCCGCTCACCATTTGGGACACTGAGGGTGTCGAGCCTGGAGGTGGGAGGAAGCGTGTGCCCAGGAAGGCCTCATGGCCCACGGAGCCTGGCCCGGTTTGGCGGACACTGCCCTGAGACGCTGCACCCTGTGCCCCGCAGACCCTATGAACGCGCTGCAGAGCCTGACTGGTGGGCCCGCCGCGGGAGCAGCCGGCATTGGCCTACCTGCTCGGGGCCCCGGCCAGCCCCTGGGCGGGATGGGCGGCCTGGGGGCCATGGGGCAGCCGATGCCACTCTCGGGGCAGCCACCTCCCGGCACCTCGGGGATGGCCCCCCATGGCATGGCCGTCGTGTCCACGGCCGCTCCGCAGAGTGAGTACCACGCTTCTCAGAGAACCTGCCGCGCTCTCCACAGGTGGCGCGTTCTCTTCCCAGCCAGGGGTGGGGGTGGTGAGGGGGCGAGAGGAGCTGGGGAAGCTTCAGCCTGCTCTGCCTCCCAGAGGGCGAGGGACACCAAGGCCCTCTTGCCCAGGCTGAGGGAGGACTTGGAGGAGGATGGGGTGGCCTGGGACTCCATCCAAGGGGCTGTGCTTTGTAGTCGAGATAGAAACAGCTCCGTCTCAGGGTGTCCTCAGCCGCGAAGCCCTGTCTGTCCCTTCCAGGGTTGCCCTGGCCCCAGGCCGCCCGGGCTGTGGCTCGCATCCTGATTCCCCTACCGAAGGAGGTGCCTGACCCTCCGCGCAACTGCTCGGGCCAGGAGCAGGGTTGCAGCGCCAGCTGCCTCTGTCCCAGGACCCTCTTTTTTAAAAAATGTATTTATTTAATTTATTTATTTTTGGCTGTGTTGGGTCTTCGTTGCTGTGCACAGGCTTTCTCTAGTTGTGACGAGCGGGGGCTACTCTTTGTTGCGGTGTGCGGGCTTCTCACTGCGGTGGCTTCTCTTGTTGCGGAGCACGGGCTCTAGGCGCGCGGGCTCGGCGGTTGTGGCTCGCGGGCCCTAGAGCACATGCTCAGTAGTTGTGGCGCACAGGCCTAGTTGCTCCGCGGCATGTGGGATCTTCCCAGACCGGGGCTCAAACCCATGTCCCCTGCATTGGCAGGCGGATTCATAACCACTGCGTCACCAGGGAAGTCCCCCAGGACCCTCTTGATGGACATTTATGCTTGTAGACTTTTATCTAGTACTGCTAAGTGCTTCAGTACTTTTTTCCCCTTATGTAACTTTTTATTTTTGAAATAGTTGAAGAGTCACAGGAAGTTGCAGAATAGCACAGAGTTCCCATGTGCCCTTCCCCCAGCTTCCCCAACGAAAACGTCCTAGTACATCACCAAAACCACGACAGTGCTGTCAACTCAGGCAGACTTTATTCACATGTGACCAGTCTTTGCATGCCCTCTTGCGCATTCGCGTGCATGTGTGTGGTTCTGTGAGGTCTTATCATGTGTGGAATGGAGTCAGCACGTGGACCCGTCACCACCAACAGGCTGTCCTGGTGCCTCCTAATAATCACACCCTCCCTCCAACCCAAAGCCCGGCAACTGCTGATCTGTTCTCCGCCTTGGTAATTGTGTCATTTTGCGAATGTTACATAAATAGAATCATGCAATATTTGACTTGTTGATACTGGCTTTTTTTCACTCGGCATAATGCCCTTGGGAGCCTCCAGGTGGTGTTGGTAATTCCTTCCTGTTCGCTGCTGAGTAATGTTCCCTGGAGTGGCTGGGCCACGCACAGTTCACTTATCCACTCACCCTTGAAGGACATATGGGTTGTTTCAGTTTGGGCTGTTAAACTAAAGCTGCTGTGAATGCTTGTGTACATGTTGTGGTGTTCCCATGTATTCTGTCTCGCGTCCCTCTCAGGAACCCTGTGACGAGGGCAGCCGCGGGTTCGAGCACCCTGTTCTTTGTTGGGTTCCCTGTGTCCGAGTCGCCTTGCCCTTCTCAGAGGCCACATGCATCCTCATTCCCACCCGCTCCTGCACTGACACCTTCTGCCCCCAGACACCCCCTTCCTCCCAGAGCTTCATTTCTTATCCTTACTGACGTCTGGCCGTCTGACGCTTGGCTCAGTGGTTGGTTCTTCATCTCGAGCTCCCGGGTCCCCTCTTGTCAGTGCACCTGTCTCCCTCTCTCTCTCTCTCTCTCTCTCTCTCTCTCTCTCTCTCTCTCACACACACACACACACACACACACTCACACACACACACACACACAGAGGCAGGGCGGCTTTCAGAAGGATGCTCTGGCTCCTTTTCACGTTATACTCCGGTGTGCTGGTTGAATTTCTTTTTATCACAGACTTAGATTTTATAATAAAAAATAGTTTTAAGCTGTATGAGTTTAGAATGTCTTGCAGTCTGACTCCTGAGACTGTCAGTTCAGCAGCGAAGCTTTGGTGGGCTGTCTTCACCCTCCCTAGTCCGACCTCGGCCTACATCCTGTCTTCAGCTTCCGAGGGGCTTGGTCTTCTGTGTGGCACTAGGGGAAGTTGAAGTGGTCTCTACTCTCATGTCCTGCTGCTACCTCTACAGAGACCCTCCCTCCCTGCCTGTGACCTCTGGTGGCCTGGTCTACCTAAAATAAGTGTAGTGCTAATGGGTACTTGCTACCCTTTTCTGACACCTCCAAACACCACTGTGTGATGAAGGCTGCTTCAGCCCTTAGTTCCACGCCCCCAGAGTGTAGGTCCTGGGTCAGAGGACTCTCAAAGGGCAGCCCAGAGCCTGCTGTGCGTCTCCAGGTGACCTGGGTTAGTCACAGGAAACACACACTGCTGACTGTGGATAAGGCTGGGGCTGAGGTACAGGATACTTTTAAACTCTATACTTTTTTGTTTCCTTGATGAATTTTATATCATGTGCATGTAGAACCTACTTTAAAAATAAGCTGTATTTCTGGCTGTTGCTGAGGAGCCCTCTCGCCTTCTGTGTAGACTGTGTTTTGGATTGTTGGGCTGGCAGAAGGTAGGGGCAGCTCTTTGCCCTGCTATGCCTTGGCACGCTGCAAGGTGGGGGAAAGCAATCCTGGGATCCCTCCGTCCAGGATTTGTGCCAGGGCCCTTGGCATCCCCCAGCTCCGCCAGAGCCCGGGGCAGATTGGAGGAGAGTGCTCCCAGTTTAGGCCTGTGGGAATTGCAGATCAGGGTCAGTCATTGAGCACACAAAATCAGCAGGCATGGAAGGAAGCAGACACACCTCAAGGAGGAGCAGAAACAATCACCAGATGTGGAGACGCCCCGCGACATAGCCATTGTTAGATATGGCCTTGGGGTGCTTAAAAAAATAAAGGTTGGACTTCCAAATGAAGGAGCACTGTGATACTGTATCAGGAGTGACCAAACAGATTTGAAAAGTAACCAAGTAGAACTTACAGAGATGAGAAGTAAAGTCATTGAAAGAGGAAAATGTGAATGAATAAACAGATTAGATACAGCTGAAGAAAGAGTTTGTGAACTAGAAGCTACATTTGAAGACATTACCTAGAATGTAGCCTAGAGAAGAGGCCTCAGGAACAGGAGGGTGAGAAACGTGGAGGATGAAATCAGGAAGTCTGACGGGCATCTAAGTGCAGATGGAAGCACAGAGGGTGTGAGGAGACGATGGCCGATGAAAACCCAGTGGACCACACAGGTTAAATAAGGCATCCATGCCCCAACCTGTTGTGAAACAGCAGGACACCAAAGGCCAGAAGACTATCTCAGAAACAGCCATTTCTGTCAAGGAGCGACAAGCAGACTCAGCAGACTCTGTGATGGAGTCAAGAAGACAGTAGAGGTTGTTAGAGCCCTGAGCACAGAGCTGCCAACAAAGCCGAGGAGACCTTCACTAAAAGGTTTTTTTTTTTTTTTTTTTTTTTTTTTTTCACTAAAAGGTTTTTAAGGGCATACTTTTTTTTCCCCTTACCATTTCCTCTTACCTCTCAGATCATCCTTTCCCAAGATGCCAGGTGTAAATAGGAGAAGAAACATTTTCCATATAAGGGCATAAACACGCACAAATCTAAGCTAGTGATTCTCAGCAATTTTGCACCCTGGTGGGTGTTTGGCAGTATGTGGAGACAGTTTGGCTGTCACAGCTGGGTGGTGGTGTGGGGATGCTGCCGGCCTCCAGTGGGCAGAGGCCAGAGATGCTGCTGAGCATCTCCCGTGTACAGGGCAGCCCCCACAGCACGGCGTTGTCTGGCCCAAAGTGTCAGGAGGGGCAAGGCTGGGAATCCTTGCTGTAAACAAAAATTACCTCTGTAAAATAATCCTTAGAGCTACCCTCCACACGTTCCGAGCACTGTTTTGGGTCTGTAATAGATTATTTAATTCTGAGTCCAACGTAGGGGTATGTAGTATAGCTGAGGAAACTTAGGCGCACAGAGCAGTGACAGAGTTGGGATTTGAGTCCGGGTGTCTGGGTCCGAAGCTGTACCCCTGGCCTTTATTCTATCCTGCCTCTTAATATAAGTCTGCTGTGTGGGCATAAAAAGATAAACAGGGACCAAACCAAATGGAGTCAGGAAGGGCGAATATCAAGGATATCAGGTGTATCGTGTGCATGTAAAACCTACTTTAAAAAATATTTAGAGAGGATTCTAAGGTCCTCATATTTGGGAAAGAGGTTTAAATGTGGATAAACTTTATACTTTGTTAAATTAAATATGCATGATAAAATTGTAAAAGTCATTGCTAAAACAATAGAAATAGTTGTACATTCCAAATCCATAGAAAAAAATGGAATGAGACAGAAACGACAAACAAAAATTCAAACGAACAAAAATCAACCCAATCCTCCAACAAAATAGAATTCAGAAGAGGAGAAAAAAAATGTCCATTATACCTCAGTAAAGCTCAAAAAAAAAAAAAAAAAAGAGGAAGAGAAACTTAGAAGGGGAAAGACAGATACAAATAAGTTGAAAACTGTAAGTAATTGCAGTAAATGTGAAGGGATAGGCTTTCTTGCTGAGACTGAATGGAAACGTAAGGAGAAGGTACAGCTCTTTAATCCTTACAGGAAACACACCTGAAATAGAAGATGCAAAAAGACTTGAAAATAAAAGTTGTGTTGGGCAATTTCCCCTCCCAGTTACTGATAGTTAACCAGACAAAAATAATGAATTTAGAGAGGAGTTGAAGGATGTTAGTGAGCAGCTTCATCTAAGCCTGTGGGTGGGAAATGTGCTCACAATGGGTCCTGCGTGGATGTACTCCCCACCCTGACACTCTTCAGAAATTGTGCTGAAGGAGAGAGCCAGTCCTTCTGTGTGGTTTAAAAATGGCAGAGTCATTAGGAATGGAGGTCACCTTAGTAGCTACTGAGGTGTGGCACCACAAGGGCTCCTGTGGTGTTGGAACTGTGCCAGGTCTTGACCTCCATGGTGACTGAATCTTGCCAGGTGAGAAAACTGTATAGAATTTAAACTACACACTCAGGCAAATGGGCACACATTCTGACTGTTATGGTGTTATACAAAGTGCTACCATTGGGGAAAACTGAGCAAAGTGTACAAAGTGTCTCTGTGTTCCTCCTTTTCATCTTTATTGAAATATAGTTCATGTACCCATATTCACCCACTGGAAGTATACTGTGCAGGGGTGGTCAGTGCACTCACGGCATCAATTTTAAAACATTTTCATCACTTGAAAAGAGACCGGATTACTGAAAATCTTGTGAATGATTGTTTATTTTTATTTGTTTTTAATTTTTTGGCCACGCTGCGCGGCCTGTGGCATCTTATTTCCCTGAGCCTGGATCAAACCCATGCCCCCTGCAGTGGAAGCATGGAGTCTTAACCACTGGACCACCAGGGAAGTCCCTGAATGATTGTTTGTATCAGCATTATTTATAACTACCAAAAAGTGGAAACAACCCAGATGTCCATCAGCTGATGGACAACACAAAATGTGGGAAATCCATATAGTGGAGTATTATTTGGCAACAAAAAGAAAGGGAATACTGATCCATGCCACAGTGTGGGTGACCCTTGTAAACGCGATGCTGAGGGGAAGGAGCCAGTCACAAAAGATCCCAGTTGTGAGATTCTGTTGATACGAAGTGTCCAGAGCAGGTGGTTCCATTGAGACGGGAAGCAGATCACTAGTTGCTGGGTCCCAGGCCTCTTGACTGGCCTGTTCTTTCCTGCTCATTACTACCGTGATTCACTCTATAGTAAGTTCTGTCCTGTCATCGTCACCCCTGTCCCTCCCGCGCTGGCGGGGGTGGCGCCTTCCCCGCTGCACCCAGTGCGAGTTCCCCGACCCGTCTGTCCCCAGCCCAGCTGCAGCTCCAGCAGGTGGCGCTGCAGCAGCAGCAGCAGCAGTTCCAGGCACAGCAGCAGGCGGCGCTGCAGCAGCAGCAGCAGCAGCAGTTCCAGGTGCAGCAGAGCGCCATGCAGCAGCAGTTTCAGGCCGTGGTGCAGCAGCAGCAGCTCCAGCAGCAGCAGCAGCAGCAGCAGCAGCATCTGATCAAGTTGCATCATCAGAACCAGCAGCAGGTACTAGGCGCCATCGTTCTGGCCCCTGGCCTTCTCCAGGGCCCACAAGCCTGGGACAGGAAGGAGTGGGCCTACTGTGTGCCGGGGGATGGATCAGGTGGCTCCTGGTGCAGGCAGCTCATGTGAGAGTCTGCCCAGGCCAGAGTGAGGCTACCCTCCACTCATAGCACGGCCTGGACCGCCCCATGGGCGTGCGTCCTCTGAGCACACGCAGGCCTCCTGACCTGTCCCTGAGTATTCGGTGTCTGGACGCTGCACTAATCGAGCCCTGCCTAGTGTCCCACAGGGATGGCCATGTCACATTAGGAGCCCTGCTTACAAGAAAACCTTTTCTCACGCGCACGCTCTGCAGTCAACGCCCTGACGGGTTAAGCGTCTTTTGTCAGGCCTGTTCTGGGTTGAGGGAGGGAAGCCCTGAAGGGCCCCCTGCTCTTTCCCACCTGCTCCAGGCCTTGGCTTATGCCTCCTTTTCCCGAGGCCTCTCCAGGATCTTGGAGGCCCCTCTCCCAGGGCTGACAGTGAATCTTCAGCCCCGCTTTTCCTCCTCACCCTGAGGCTGGTCCTGTGACCACTCTAGGGACCAAACAAGCATCCTTGGAGAGGCTTTGGAGATGTGCGGTCAGCTGAACCTTGCCCGGCTTCTCTGGTGCTGCGCCTATATGTGACTCCTTACCAAGCCCTCCAGACCCTTCCCTGGACCCTTCCTTTGTCCTCTCAGGCCTAGAGATGGGCCAGCGTCTGGTGGCCAGGGCACAGGTGCACGCTTGGTGCCCTCGGTGTCCCTCTGCCTCCCGGGAGAGCAGCCTGGGCAGACTTCCCAGCGCAGGATTCCAAGGCCGGAGAGGTGATGGGTGCTCCTTGTTCCACTCCAGATGCAGCAGCAGCAGCAGCAGCAACTCCAACGGATGGCACAGCTGCAGCTGCAGCAACAGCAACAGCAACAGCAGCAGCAGCAGCAGGCTTTGCAGGCCCAGCCGCCAATACAGCAGCCCCCAATGCAGCAGCCACAGCCTCCCCCCTCACAGGCCCTGCCCCAGCAGCTGCAGCAGCTGCATCACCCACAGCACCACCAGCCACCACCGCAGCCCCAGCCGCCGGTGGCCCAGAACCAGCCATCGCAGCTCCCACCTCAGTCACAGACGCAGCCTTTGGTGTCGCAGGCTCCGGCCCTCCCCGGACAGATGCTGTACGCCCAGCCACAGCTGAAACTCGTGAGTACCCAGGGCTCGCACAGCCGGGGCTCTTCTCATGGCGTCTCCTGTGCTGTTGGCGGTCTCTGGGGTGACCTGGCTGTAGATGGCAGGTCCTCTTCTTCCAGCACCGAGACGCAGGTGGCCCTGGCCCCTGCCGGCCCGCACATCCAGATCAGCAAGGGTGCGTGCATTCTGCCAGCTGCTGCATCCAGTGTGCGGTGCCCCTGCTCCCTGGTGGCACCTTGTCTTCCGAGCAGCATGGCTGATTCGGTGGTAGCCACAGGCATTGTAAGATTGTGGATGATTAGATGGACGGCGACACCCGTCTTCTCACTGTTGGGGAGGGGGTGTGTGCCACCTCCCCTGGGCGTCCACGGTGGTCTGCTGACCACCAGTTCTGTTCTGAGCAGAGATCATGACTGTATTTTTGAGGGGGGTATTGATGTAAAATAGTGTTATATTCAGTCTTATGCATCTGTGTAAAAGCAGAACCAGTCAGTGACATTTACATGAAAGACAAAATATTGTACTGAGTTGGGGGTAGCTGTGTCAAGGGGCCATTTAAATGTTTTTTCAACTCACTTTCTTGGTTTTTGTGGCCTTTTCTATTTGCTGTTCATTGGGTGAAGTGGGGACACGGGCCACACCTGAATCGAGTAGTGGCTGAATAGGAAGCCCCACAGGTGCAGGCTGGAGGTCTGGGGAGGGTCTTGAGGAGGGTCACACCTGTCACCTGGGAGCCAGCTGGCCCTGGTTTCCTTTGAGGAGTCAGGGCTCAGAGTGGGGTTCTCGTAGACCATCAGCGTGCTCTGCTTGCCGCGGTAGCTGGTGGTGGTGTCCCATCGGGGCAGGCGTCTCGCCAGGAGAGACAGGGCTCAGCTGTGCTGACTCAGAGCCAGGCTGGCATGGACACTTTTGATGAGCCGTGGGATGAGGGACAGCCAGTAGCGGGACATCAGCCAGGGAAGTGGCGGCAAGCCCATCCCCCTTCTCGAGGAGAGCTTAGAGACTCTGGCTCCCACAGACGGACGTGGAGGTGCTCTGCCTTCTGCCCTGGTGGCTCCAGATTGCTGCTCCCTTCCTCCTCAGGTCCGGGCTCCAATGGTGGTGCAGCAGCCGCAGGTGCAGCCCCAGGTGCCGCAGGTGCAGCCCCAGGTGCCACCGCAGACAGCAGTGCCGACGGCTCAGGCCTCCCAGATAGTGGGTCCCGGAGTCCAGGTGAGGGCCCAGAGCTGAGGCTCTGGAGGCGCCGGCCAGTGCATGTCCCCCGCGCTATGGCGAGGGTCCTGGTTGGATCAGGGCCTGTCCCTGGGGACCTTGGGTGGCAGCCCCGCTCGGCCGTGTCTGGGCCCCCGGCTTCACAGGGCTCAGGCTGTTCCCACCTCCTGTGATGACCCACATCTTCCCTCTTCCCTTCTGCTCCAAAAGGGCATTGGTGAGAGCATCACGATCTCTTCTTGCCTCATCCCTGAGCATGGGGCTGGAGGGATAGTAGCTCTCTAGAAACTGGGAAGAGCACGAGGACGGTGGCATCTGGCTCTGGTGGTCAGCACAGACTTGTACCGTGGCCCCTTGCCCTGCTGATTTGCAGGGCTCACCCCTGTGTGACACATGTGGCCCAGGTCCACCATGCCCACACTCTGCAAATCAGATGTCGATGGGATGGAGGATACCCGGCCTTGCCTAGTAGAGGCCACAGCCTCCTTGGTGTCTGGGGTGGGAGGCTGGGCCTCATGACTTCTCCATAGACGCCCCCCTCACCTATGTCCAGTCCCCGGCCTTGGTTCCTCCTGTCTCCACCCAGCAGTGGCAACACTGATAGTCTGGCTCAGAAGAGCGTTGGCTTTAGACAGAGCCAATGTGCTGCTTGACATGAGACCCCAGGGGCAACCCGGCCACCCCGGTGCTGTGCGTCGCTAGGCTGCCATGCTGAGTGTCCCTGCCGGCTCCTGCCCTGCTCACTCCCCGAGTCCGTTGAGCTCCTTGTCTGGGGCACCGGGCCGTGTGGTAAGCACTGTGTGTTCCCTTAGCATTGGCGGAGGCTCAGAAATGGTCCTTCCTTGTCCCTGCCGCATGGCTGGAGTCCGTGGGAAACACACCACTGGGGGGACCTGTGGCGTTTGGAGGTAGCTCTGTGGTCACTGCACCACATCACCAGCTTGCCCACGTGTGGTCTTATGTGCAACACACCACGGACATCATGTCTGTAGCTGGGACAGGGCTGGAGGCCTTGTATGACGATGTTGGCGTCCTCCTCTGCCACCACCCTGTGTGTCCCAGCCTCATCCCCAGGCCTCCTGGGGCTCTCTGCTCTCGGTGTCCTGTGCGGAGTGTGGTCAGAGTTGGGACGGCGGCAGCGGCATGGAGTGACCGCCCAGCCGGCGGAAGCCGCTGCCCTTGCTGCCTCTCAGGTCTGGTAGGAGAGTGGGAGGCTTGGCCCTCTGACCTGGCAGCTTCCGTCCTGAAGCAGAACTTCCCTTTTCACTCCAGTTCTTGGTGTTTGGGAAGCGAGCAGCCGAAGAGTTGCCGTCTTCCAATGGTCCAGGCCCCACCTGCTGGTTCGTAGGCTTCTTGCTTGGGTAGGCGGACTCCCTGCAGCTTCCTGGGCGCCCATCGCTCTCCTGCAGTGGCCGCGGGGGATGCGCTCCATTCCGCATGCCAACCCCTGGGCTGTGCTTCCCTTCCTGGTAGTCACATGCCTTTGCTTCTGCTGGAGGTCCCAGTCCAGCCTGCGTGGGGCTTGGCTGTGGGCTTGATCACCTCGTGGGTAACCTTGATTTGTAACCTTCTGTCCCTTCATGGAGCACGGAGGGCTGACAGCCAGCAGGGCTCAGGCAGGCGTGGGCTCTTCTCCCCAGGTGGGGACTCGGGTAGCTGGGTGGGGAGGAGGCGCCACCACTCATACCTGCAAGCAGGTTTGGTTTTCTGAGGATGCACCTTCAGGGTTTATGGGAGGGGTGCCCACCCCCTCCTGAGTGAGAGGCCAGCCTTGGGCAGAGTGGAAGCGAGGCCTCACCCTGCCTGCAGGGCCGTACTGTGGGTTCCCAAGTCTGGCGCAGGTATATGTGGGGTGCTCGTGCAGGTCCCTGGGGGCCGGTTGGCTGCCTTACTGTGTGGTTCTAGCAGCAGTGGGGTCCCCAGGGTGCGAGGAGACCCCTGAGGGAGAATCTCTGGATTCACAGCCTTTTTTTGCAACCTCGGTGGCAACAGTGGACAAGACAAGGCTACAGATATTCTGACCCCAAAACTGGAAAACAGGTGGTGGCTGTAGAAGGTGGGAGGTTGAGGGGAGTATAAGCAAGGGAAGCATTTCAAGCGGGAGAGCCTGCTTGGCTTCTTTTCTTTCCGGTTCTCTAGGATTTTGTGTGTGGCTTCTTTCTTTTTCACGTTACAACAGAAGTAAAAGGTTGTCCTGTAATTAGAGTCCCTTGGTCAACGGTGCCTTCCGTGGCTGTGTGCTGTTCCTCTTATGAACGTATTCTGCTGTCCTTAATTATTGTCTTGTTCTCGGATCCTGAGGTTACTTCTGGTTTTCTGCTGTTAGCAGTGGTTCATGGCAGGCCCTAGACTGTTTGCTAACATTTCCCAGAGTGACTCATGGGGGCACTTTGAGGCTCTCGATCGTACCAGCTGGTCACCTACCAGGAGGTCGACACACAGACTAGAACTGCCGTGCGGGGCCCACGCATTTGACCTCAGAACGCGGGGTCCAGTGTTGTGGTGTGTGAAAGAGGTGCTGGGATGGGGGCCCAGGTGGCGGCCCCCAGGCCTGGTCTCTCAAGTCTGCCCTCTCAGAGCAGAGGAGGGGGGCCTCATTGTGCGCTTGGTGGTGCTGGGGCCTGATGGGTGGCGGGGCTCACAGCCCGGGCTAGAGTTTGGGATTTGGGTGTTTCAGGAAAATCAGTGAACCCTGTTCTGTATGCCTGGCTCTGACATGAACTCGTGTAGATGAGAGAGATGTCTCCGTCACATCCCTGTCCAGCAGGGGGCTGGACTAGGACTCAGCGGGAGAGCCACACCCCGTGACAGCAGGTGAAAACCAGGACAGGATGTGTCTGCATTTCCCAGCAGCCCCTGTGCTTTGGTCTTCCTGCTTCCTATTCTTCCAGCATTCGGAAGCTTAGCTGTCATTCTCACATTACAGACCCCCTTCCCTGATGTGTGTGGAACAGTGTGTGGAATGGGCTGAGCACACCCCGCGCCCCCTCCCCTCCCACTGGGCCCTCCACCATGGCCGCAGCCAGCGGGGGCGCTCGGGGCCTCCCTGGGCGGGTGTGTGTTGGGAGGAGGAGTCGTGGCCTGGCTCGTCCAATACTGTAGACGTCCGGTGTGTCTCGTTAGGATCTATGGTCAAGAGAAAACCAGCTTTCCACCTCGGGAGCTCTGTGACCAGAAAACCAGTCTGCAGAGATCAGAGTCAAGCTTTTCATTCCTGATGACTTTGTTTCTCCCAGGAAGAAATAGCGCCTCTTTCACACCACCTGACTGCTTCTGGGCCTCTCTTGCTCTGGAAGGAGCACTGTTGAGCTGCCACGGGGCTTACAGCTGGGCACCCCCAAGTGCAGGGTGGCGCCAGCCAGCCGTGGCCTTTGGGTGCTATCAGCCTCACCCCGGGTGCAGGCAGGGGAGCCCAGCACAGCGCGTGCTCCACCCACTGACGTCCCACTTAGCATCTGGTGGAGTGGGTGGTGGGCTCTTCAGGCAGTGCTTGAGTTTCGACAGACAACAGGAGAACGGCTTCCTGGCCCACACCCTGGAAGTTCTTTTGTTGGTGTGGCTGCAGGACTGTCCACTCCCAGCTCTGCATGAGGGCTGCCTCGCACCCACAGCCATTGCCGGGGTCATGTTGGCATCTGCTGCTGTCTGGGTCACCCCTGGCTTGCAGTGCTTGCTGCATGCGACCCGTTGGTGAGTGTGAGACATGCCTGTGATGCCAGGGGTCTCCCCACAGACCTTTCTTCTGCCTTGGAGCCCTGCCCCAGCGGACTGCATGGACGTCAGCACCTCCCTAGCCTCACAGATCAGCTCATCCTCCTGGAGTAGATGTTTTGTTTCCCATGGATCAGCCTGGCTCCTTTCGGAACCTGGCTGGGTGGTTTTCATTTAGTTTCATGTTCACATTGTGAACACACGCAGGCCCTGCTCCAGTGCCATGTCCAGCCTCAGTGTGCAGAGTGAGGGGGGCAGGCTAGAGTCAGTCTGCAGAATTGGACAGCCTGGGAATGGAGGGTGGGGTGTGAGCTGGGCTCCAGGAAGCAGGCTCCGGGGGTGATGCTCAGTGCACAGGAGGTTGCTGGGGTGTGGGGGAAGCTCTGAGTGAAGCTGGCAGGGCCTTTGGGGTGGTCCCCATGTGGCGAGCGGCCGGGCCTTTGTGCACTGTCTGCAGTCTCTGGGCAAGGCTGCTCTGCAGGACTCATTCCAGGGCCGCTGGGCACAGGGCTGGCGGGCAGCTGTCTCCCCGAGCCGTCCGCACTGCCAGAACTGGCATCTCGTGCCTCTCGGGTGGAAAGTAGTTATTTCCACACACCGTCGATCTTAGTCCTGGGTGTGTGATTTCCTCCCTCCACATTCTCGGACGAATATGGCATTGTCCTAGTGATGAGAGCAGGGTGGGGACCCCGCTGTGTCCGCCCTGACGAGGACTGCAGGGAGCAGGGTGAGCCTGCCATGCAGAGAAGGGAGCATGACGCCAAGCCGCTCCCCTCTCCCCTCTCCCCTCTCCCAGTGGGGTCTGCTGGTCCCACAGGGGCTGCTCGGCTGCCAGACCGCAGAACCCCAGGCCAAGTGTGCTGGCAGGGGTGACAAGGGGAGGCTTTGCTCCCGTCAGGCAGGCACAGGTGGGACACAGAACAAGATGGCGGCGTCCCCACTGCCCTGCAGCTGGGCTTGACCTTGGTGCTGTCAGAGCTGGGGCTGCCTGTGGCCTGAGGGGTCTTGTGGAGGTTTGCGGGACGGTCCTGCCTGTCACAGAGCGCAGCCCTCACTGGCCTCTCGTGCCCACAGGCTCCCACACTCAGGAGGCAGGGACCTGGGGGTGTCCCGTCCCAGCCTAGAAGCCCCCGCCAGGAGCAGAGGGCCACCCAGCCCGGCCCTTCTGCCAGCGTCTTGGTCACTGTGTGCTTGCGTGGGCACCCATGGGTAGGAGCGTGTGCCCGTGTTTGTATTTGAGAGGTGGAGCATCAGAGGAAGACCAGGGTGTGTGGCGAGGCTGCGAGAGAGAAGGGGCTCGTGAGTGGGGAGCGGTGGGGGGGGGGCGTGGGGCGGGTGAGCAGGCTGAGCCCCTCCCCCTCCAGGTCAGCCAGAGCGGCCTCACCATGCTGTCGTCACCGTCGCCGGGCCAGCAGGTGCAGACCCCGCAGTCGATGCCCCCTCCCCCCCAGCCGTCCCCGCAGCCTGGCCCGCCCAGCTCACAGCCCAACTCCAACGTCAGGTAGGCCCGGCCCGTGCCCCTCCCCACTTGGCTTGCAGACCCAGGCTCATGGCCGTGCTCCCTTTTGCTCTGCACAGCTCCGGCCCTGCCCCGTCCCCCAGCAGCTTCCTGCCCAGCCCTTCGCCACAGCCCTCCCAGAGTCCGGTGACGGCGCGCACCCCGCAGAACTTCAGCGTCCCCTCCCCAGGACCTTTGAACACGCCTGGTAAGTCGGACCTGAGGCGGGCACAGTCTGGGGCCCTGCAAGGTGAGGGGCTGACGGCCCTTCGTGGGCTGGGGCCATGCTCACTGGGCCATGTCCCGCAGTGAACCCCAGCTCCGTCATGAGCCCTGCGGGCTCAAGCCAGGCCGAGGAGCAGCAGTACCTGGACAAGCTGAAGCAGCTGTCCAAGTACATCGAGCCCCTGCGACGTATGATCAACAAGATCGACAAGAACGAAGGTGGGGGCCGGGCGGGCGGGCCGGGGGCAGGGCCCGCAGACGTCCAGGCCCTTGTCTGAGTGCCTCCTTCTGCCCCAGACAGAAAAAAGGACCTGAGTAAGATGAAGAGCCTTCTGGACATCCTGACAGACCCCTCCAAGCGGTGAGCTTTGCCCCCAGGCCCATGGGGGGAGGATGGTGCTGCACCCACACCTCACAGAGGGTCCCCGGCTGCTTGGCTGGCCTACCCTGTGGCCCTCACAGCCCTGCCTTACTGGGCTGCTGGCCTTGACGGGCTTCAGTCTGACCTGCAGCCCTGCCCCTGACATGCTGGTGGCCTTGGGCAAGTGACTGTTTCTTAGTTACCCCGTCTGCAAAAGGGGCAGCTGAGCTCGCACGCGCTGGCTGTGGGAGGGAACTGGGACGGCGTCCGAGAAGCACTTGGAAGGCAGAGGACACGCACTCATGTCCTTTCCCTTGCCCACTGGCCGTGGGGCCGCTGAGCACCAGAGCTCAGCCAGCGCCACCTCCTGCGCGTGGACTGGCCTTGGGATTCCTGCCCTCTCCCCAGGCCTTGGCTCAGGCCAGGCTCCCCTTCCGGAACGTCCTCCCTGTTCTGCTCATCTGGGCAGAATGCTGGGCACTGAGGAGTGGGCCTGTTGGCAGTGGACGGCCCTCCAGGCCCTCACTGGGGTCATCGGGACCGGGGGCAGGGGCCTGGCCTCTGTCCTTCCCCTTGATCCATCACATGCGTGCCTTGTTCTGCCAGCCAGGACCAGCAGCTCCTGGGTGCGGGGCCATCTTGCCTTAAACTCTGGGTCTGGGAACAGCGGGTGGGCTGGCTGGGGTTCCTGGGGAGGGTTGTGGTGGCCCAGGCCTCAGGTCTCGCTCCATCCAGAGGAGGCCAGACGGTCAGTGGTTGGGATGAGAACGTGAGAGCTACCAGCTTCCCTGTCCTCCTACGTGGAGGGTCAGCCACATCTTCTCCCCTATAGGTGCCCTCTGAAAACGCTGCAGAAGTGTGAGATCGCCCTGGAGAAACTCAAGAACGACATGGCAGTGGTGCGTGGGGTGCCGTGGCCTGGTGGTATTGGTAGGGTCGCAGGCATCTCTGGGGAGGTCAGGGCTCACCCCACAGTGACTCGGAACCACGAGCTAGAAGGAGCCTGCAGTCAGAGGTGGGCAGGGGACCATGCCGCTCAGTCTGGGGACCCTGCCCAGGAGTCCTCTTCCAGGTCAGGTCTGCAGTGTGGGTGGGGTGCATGGGAGAAATCAGCCTCTGGGTATGGGCCCATGGGTGCTTCTTTCCCCCACAGGTGTGAGGGTTCTCATGCCCAAGGCCAGGCCCAGGGGGAGTAGAGTGTGTCCAGGATCAGCCGTCCTTGTCTGCAGGGGTGGAGGTGGTGGGGGAGCCAGGAGGTCTGGCTGTGAGTGAGGATGAGGACCTGGGGTCTGGAAAGCCTCCCCAAGAGTGGGCTGCTGACCCTGCTGTCCTGTCCCAGCCCACGCCCCCACCGCCCCCGGTGCCGCCAACCAAGCAGCAGTACCTGTGCCAGCCACTCCTGGACGCCGTCCTGGCCAATATCCGCTCACCTGTCTTCAACCATTCCTTGTACCGCACGTTCGTGCCTGCCATGACGGCCATACACGGCCCCCCCATCACGTGCGTACCGCCCAGGGCTCGGCGGGCGGTGGGTCCTGGGCCATGGCCTGGCCAGGGTGGTCAACACGGCTGCCTCCCCCAGGGCCCCGGTGGTGTGCACCCGGAAGCGTAGGTTTGAAGAGGACGAACGGCAGAGCATCCCCAATGTGCTCCAGGGGGAGGTGGCCCGGCTAGACCCCAAGTTTCTGGTGAACTTGGACCCTTCTCACTGCAGTAACAACGGCACCGTCCACCTGATATGCAAGCTGGGTGAGTGCCGGCGGTGGGGCTGGATCAAGAACGAACCCTGACTGGCAGCCCCAGGCTCTGCGACTGCCCAGGACCACCTGCTCATCCCCCAGCCCCGGGCCCTCTCCGGAGCCTGCCTGCTGTCCTCCTTGGTCCCCACACGCTCCTGGCCCAGGACTCACACTGGGGGCTGGGCCTTGAGCCTGCACACTCTCACCTCTCCCCCATGTGCAGGGAAGCCCCCTCTCTCCTGTCCAGCTGCGACTCTGCTCACCTGAGGCCCTGTGGAGACAGGGAAGCCTGGGAGTCAGGGGCCTCGGCTCTGCAGCAGCCTCACCAGAACCTCTGGGGCCTGGAGGGTGCTGTTGGGGAGCAGGGCTATGAGGAGGGGCAAACCGGGTCACAGGTGCAGCCTTGTGTGTTGCAGATGACAAGGACCTCCCCAGCGTGCCACCGCTGGAGCTCAGCGTGCCTGCTGACTACCCTGCCCAGAGCCCGCTGTGGATCGACCGGCAGTGGCAATACGGTGGGTGACTGAGAGGACGGGCCACCAGGCTTTCCTCCACGTGCCCCCGCCCTGCTGAGGCCCCCCTCCTCCCCTTCCTCCTTGGTGGGCAGGAGCAGGTTGCCCCTCAGTCACATGGAAAGAGAAGTGTCTTTGACCCCATGGTGTCCCTGCAGCTCTGGGGCAGCCGTGTTCTGGGGATGAGGGGTGAGCAGGCCCAGTGGCTCCTGTGGGCCTCTTCAAGGCTGACCTGGGGGCACACATGGGAGCTTGGACTCATGGGGACCCATCTGGGTGACAGGCCCAGAGGGAGCCTCGGTGATGGGAGACAGTCCCCCCGAGGCTCAGAGCTGGCATGTAGAGGACCAGGACAAGGGCCCCGAGGCCGTCCCTGAGGCTCCAGACCATTTTGTTCCAGCTCTCCACTGGCACGCGGGAGCTGGCACCCCCGGTCCCCGGGCTGGGTGGGGCGGGCCAGGGTCCTGGCAGAGAGCACAGCGCTCATGGCCCGCCGCTCTGCTGCAGACGCCAACCCCTTCCTGCAGTCGGTGCACCGGTGCATGACTTCACGGCTGCTGCAGCTCCCTGACAAGCACTCGGTCACGGCCCTGCTCAACACCTGGGCCCAGAGCATCCACCAGGCCTGCCTCTCGGCCGCCTAGCCGCCACCGCCGCTGCATCTCCGGCTGCCTGCCCTCCAGGGACCGTGGGGCAGCCGGCAGCCTCGTCAGGGCCCCATGTTGGACATTTCTAGATGCTGGCTTCCTTAGAGAGCTTGGGCTTAGGTTAGCTTTCCTGCTTTTATCTTCTGCCTTGGGGACCCGCCAAACATTTCCCACACTTGGACAGGACTGGGACAGGTGGCTGGCTGCTTCCTCCAGGAGCCAAGCATGCCCCCGGCCCTGTGCTCCTTGGGCTACTGTCCCCGCAGCCTCTGCAGGGCCTGTGTCCTTCCTCGGGGACTCAGGGTCCCATGTGAGCCTCTTGCGTGTGCGCCAGAAAACCCTTCTACCGTTTCCATAGGGGAACGTGCAGGACATAGGAAACCCTTAAAACATGCAGAATTCCCTGATCACGGTTTTGGGTTCAGATCGTGCCACCGTTGGCATGTGGGGCACGCCACAGGGAAGCTCCAGGATCCAGGGGCGCTGGCTGCAGCTCGAGGGAAGGTCTGTTTGTGGCTGTGGGTCCCCGGCCACCGGCTGGGCCTCATACCTCATGATCCTTCTCATTCTAGCCCTGGGAGTCTGCTCAGCACTGTGGGGGCACCTGGGGAGCAGGGGCGTCTGGGTGGATCTTGTTCCTGGCGCTGTGCCCAGTGGTTAGGCACTTAGGCCCACTCGGGTTAGGATGTTGTCCTCGGGACCCAGCGTCTTAAGAACGCTTCAAACAGATGAGGGCTTCTGACGGGGCGCCAGCCGGCCCTCTGGCGATGAGAGGTTCCCCCCTTTTGTATGTGCATTACCGTGTCTTCTGTGGTTCTTATAATAAATTTATTATTCCTGTGTTTGTCATGAATTTGTCACTGTGTCCCCCCTCTCTGCAAGTCAGGGGCCCTCCGTCCAGTGAGGGGCACTGTCGGGGCTGAGCCAGGTCCCCCACCTCGGGGATGGCCACCGATGCCCAGACGTGCCTGTCCTGGTTCACCCCCAGGTTCCCTGCTCCCCAAAGCGGAAGCGGCAGAGATCGGCACTGAGGACATGGCCGGTTGGGCCAGGAGGACTGTCCTGCCAGGCAAGGGTCTGCGCTGAAGCTGCTGTTCTGGCGATTGAGGGGGTGGTGTGAGGCCATTGCAGGGTGGGGCCCAGTGTACAGGAGAGGACCTTCTCCCGTGGCCGTGGCTCTAGCCATCCATGGAGGAAGGCAGGCTGGGTGGGGCTGCTCACTAGCTGTGTTCGTCAGTGGACACAGGACAGTGTCTTGCCCACGTGCCAGGAAGGCAGCCCCCTGCACTCCAGGAAGAGTGTGCAGGCTGTCCCAGAGCTTGTTTTCTTCCAGGGCAGCCGCAAGGCCCTAGCAAGCAGGGTGACTGCCCAGCAGGCCCCGCCCATGGCAGGGAGCAGAGCTAGGGGCGCTCAGGGCAGCAGTGCCTGATGGCCAGTGAGGAACAAGACTCACAACAGGGAGAAACGAGCTTTATTTCCAGTCTTCGACAGGTAGGCTCATGCTTATTTCATAACGCACACGTGTGTGTAAGTGCAGAAATACCGAGCAAAGAAATAAACAGTTCCTCAGCCCTGAGACCACGTACTTTATTTGCTGTGGGTTTGGCTGGTCTGGAAGTTAGGCTGGCGTAAATGTACTAGGATTCTTTGGAAGTGCTACCTAGAGGGTGAGCGGTCGTGGGCCTGGCACTCAGAGCACCGAGTAGTGCAGCCGCCGGCTCTGCACTGCCTGCAGCCGTCTCTGCCGCTCGGCAAAGTTGCTCTTGAGGCTCTGCTTCAGTGCGGGCAGGACGGCGCACTCCGCCACGGGCGCCCGGCTCAGGATCAGGCTGGGGGGTGGGGGTGGGGGGTCACTGCGGACGCCCTCCCCGGCCCTGTGGTCCCTGGGCTCAGAGGCTGCCCACCTCCCGTGCCAGTAAGACTCACCATTTCTTAGAGACGCCCTTGGTGGCGACCTTGGGGAGCTGCGTGGCCCCCGGGTGCAGAGCCTCCTGGTCCCTGGGGAGGGGCGAGTCAGCCGTGAGCCCCAGACAAGCAGGCCCCGTTGTGATCCAGTGGGCCGCGTGGGGCACTTACTTGGGAGAACCGGGCCCGGCCTCCTCGGGGGCAGCCCTGGGTCTCTGGCTCCCTTCTAGGAGGGACTTGAGGTGCTGCAGCTGGAAGGCAGGGAGAAGAGGCACGGTGGGTGGGGCTGCGGGGGCCCCGGGGCGCCCCTCAGCCGAGCCTCACCTCTTGGGCCTGCAGGAGGTTGGCATTCCACAGCTGGCGGATGACCACTTCGCACTGCTGGAGTGTGGCGGGCTTACACAGGTGCGGGGGCAGCCTCATCGAGGGGGGCGCCCCTGGCACCTGCTTGCCCTTGTGCAGGCTGCTGGCCACCGAGGTGGCTGCTGGATTAGAGCTCTCCACTTTGTCTCTGAAACAGCCATTAGAGCAGACCGGAGGCAGCCTGCCGGAGGTGATCTCTCACACCCCCTCTCGGGGCAGCACCTGCTCCAGCGTGAGGAAGAGAATTGTCTCCAAGGCCTCCTGGGGGCCTGGCTCCCTTCCGCCTACCAGGGTGCTCCAGGCACCAGGTGGCGGGGGTGGGTCTCTGGGGCCAGCCATGACCCGGGCCCGTCACTTCCTCCCCCCTCAAGGTACACTGGAGAGTCAGATGTGGTTTGAGCTGCCTGGCTGCCCTCGGTCCTGACCACAAACCCAGGGTGCCGGTGGAGGGGGGAGCCTAAAGACTGCAGAGAAGCAGGAGCCTGGCCTGCTGGTGGCACTACCCAGGGGACAACAGGGTCCCCTCTTCGGATGCAAAGTCCAGGCTCACTGCTGCTTCCCAGGAAGTCCCAGGAACTCGGGTGTCACCGGGGACTGGTTCTGCTCTGGTCTGCTGGCCCTGTGCCTTCCAGAGGCCAGCACAGCTCCCAGGGTGGAGCCCAAACCTGACTCGGGGTTCTCTTGGCGAAAAGCAAGCTAATGTGGAGGCCAAGTTACTTTGCTTCTGTGCTTTGAGAGAATGCTTTAGGGGCTGCTGCTGGCCCCTCTTGCGGGCTCAGGTCAGCGCAGGGACCGTGCAGGACCCCCAGGGGAGGGGAGAAGGCAGGGTCCACCAGATGGGCGAGCCTGGCTTTCACGAACTTGCTTCCCTCTGGAGACCTGCCCGTTTGTAAGGGCAAAGCAATTGGCTGTTTCCAGGGTGTGAACCTGCTGAATGCAACCGTGTCCCGTGGGGCTCACGGAGCCTTACTTGGCCAGCCCCTGTGCCCTGAGGGGTTTGTCCACCCTGCTGCTGTGAAGCAGGGCAGCAACCAAGGGCTCCTCCTCCAGGTCCAACTTCTGGGGAACGTCAGCTTTCGAGTCTTGCTTCTTAGAGGAGGTGGGCTGGGGCCTGGCCTTGCCTTGCGAGTTGGCTGCGGGTCAGACCCAGACAGGGCCAGTCACTGGGTGTCGGTCGGCTATATGCACCCAAGGGGCCCCGCCCCTGCATCAGTCTCCTCTTTGTAAAGGGGAGATGGTAATGGCCTCCCTCCGAGGGCCACTGGGAGGCACAGATGCGGGAGTAGGGTGAATCCTGTGGGTGCCTGAATGTTCTGAAGCAGACGCAGTGGTGGAGGTGGCTCCCCGAGCAGCCGAAGTGGGGAGAGCCCCACACACCCTGTGAGGCAGTCTCCTCACGGGCCTCAGTAAAGGCTGGGGCGGGGGGGTAGCCAGCAGCTGTTTCCTGACTCTGAACCCCATTTCGGGCAAAATGAAATGGAAGGAAAGGTCTGGGCCCAGCCTGCACAGGTCTGCTCTCCCAGGACGAGGCCCCTCACTCAGTAAAGATGCCACAAATCGAGGCTCTGTAGGAGGGCCAGCCCACCCGCGTCCTGTCTGCTCTGAGGGACACAGTGAGCAGCAGTGAAGACCACTCGGGGCTCCTCTGTCACACGCTGTGCCTGACTCATGCCCCACACTGACCATCTTGCCTTGGCAGCCAAGCCTGTCCTGCTTTTGTGGCCTATCCTCAGGCCTCCTTCCAGCCGACCCACTAACCTGTCCCCTGGCCTCAGCTCCCTCCTGGAGGTTTCAGCTCACAGGGCACCTGGGGACCCTCTTTGGTCCCTCAGCTACCCCTTAACCCCCAAGTCTATGGAGACTGGCAGAGGCGCTCCCCCAAGGTCTGCCCCACAGAGGACCACCGTGGGCTTTCAGCATTCGGCTCAGTGCCCCACTCGCCATTTCAGGCCCGGGGGCCCCGAGGTCTGTACCTGCTCTTCCCCGACCCTGAGCACAGAGGTGCTGGTGTGCTCACCTGACACCACTGTATTCGAGATGGACTTGTTGGACTGAAAGCTGGAACTGGAGATGCTGCCTGTGGGGGCCGCTTGGGGTCAGCAGAAGGTGGCAGCAGCAAGGCTCCCATCCCTGCAGGTCCCAGCGCTTCTGCACGGCTGCCGTGGCCGAAGGGCCAGGCCCACCTGTGCCCGCCTCCTGGCTCTGCAGGTCCCAGCCCTCCCCCAAACTCTGGTGAGGCAGCCCCAGACCCCTCCAGTGCCAGAGGGAGCCAGGGCCACGGGGCTGGGGACGGAAGAAGCAGTGGGACCTGAATGGGAGCACGCCCTCTCTCGAGGTCCCATCGGGGACCCCTGACACTACGTGCCCACATCAGCTCGCTGAAGCTGTGCCGCCCCACTGGAGAAGGGCCCCCACCACCCCATCCTCTGTGTATCTTCCAGGAAGAGAGCCCTGGGCACAACCCAGACTGGGGCATTCCAGGCGGGCACCACTCACCACTCAGACCACCTCCCGATGGCAGACCTGGTCCCAAAAGTAAGAGGGGAGGGGAGCCCAAGACTCGACCTGGTCATCCCCAGGCTGGGCTAGGGGACAGGCAAGGTGAGTGGGCCACAGGTGAGGACATGCCCCCGTGGTTGCTGTGGAGATGATAGGGAGGACCCTGGAAGGAGTGTGCCCAGAGCTTCCTGCCCCAAAGCCAAAGGGACCAGGGGTTGGGGCTGGGGCTGTGCCGGGGAAGCCTGGGGCAGCACTCCAAGTGAAAGCGCACCAGGATAGTGAGGCCAGGGCTGGGGAGGGGGGAACCTGGGCACCCCCCCCGCCCCCCAGCTGCTCTGTCCACTGCCCCTGCTGCACAGAACTCAGGCTTTGGGGGTCCCCAAGAGTGGCACTTGCTGTGCTTGGGTGCATGAAGTCACCCAGACCATGGCTGGGAGCGGTCTGTCTGTCCAGGCCCCCTCCCCACTGGGATAATTTGCATGGGCATAAGCAGTCTGGGGGGCCTGCTCTTGAGGGCAGTAGCTTCCCATCAGGCACCTGTGGGCCTGTCTTACCTTTCTTCTGCGGCTTCTGATTCATGATTAGCTTGTAGTGGAGATCTGAAAACAAGCACGGGCTCTCCTCGTGGCTACTCTGAGAAAAGAAGCTTCGGTTCCCCTGCCCATTCCTCCCTGCTGAGCCCCGAAAGACCCTGCCCCACGGACCAAGCCTTTGCCTTGGCACCCTCGGGTCGGTGATGCCTCTGGCTGCTCCCTGAGCCAGAGCCCCTGTGTGAGAGCCTCCCCTGGAGCCCATTCCTCCATCAGTGACGTCTACAGAGCAGTCTCTGCCATGCGGGGCCTGGGCTACAGGGGCACAGAGGCGAGTCAGGATGACCCAGGTGTCAGGGATCGTTCTAGGGCCCCGGATCTGGGTGTGCTTAGTTTGTGAAAATTCATTGAGCTATATACGCGTACTTTGGGGGTGTGTTTCACTTCTACAGAAGTTTTTCAAAGGAGGCCGCCTGACCCTGCCTGGAGAGGAGAGGCGGGCCGAGTTACCTTCGGGAGTGGCGCGGCCAGACCCGCCCTACGCAGTTGGCTTTGGTCCTGGGGCGGGGAGCCGAGCCCCGAGTGGCCGAGGTGGGGCTTGCGGCCCTGCGTCCTCCCTCAGCCTGCGTGCGCCGTCTGGGCATGGAAGGCCCGGCCCGCCTCCCGCCTCACCCTTGTTCTCTCGCTTCAGGTGCTCGATCTCCTCGTGAAGCTTGACTAGCGTCTCCGAGTGCTGCTGCTGCAGGAACTGCAGCCTCTTCTCCAGGTCCAGCGCCCGCTTCTGCGCCTCGCTGAGCCCGACCGGCGCGCCGTGCTGCCCGGGGTACGGAGGGACCGCGGGCAGGCGCGGGCGCGACGCGCCCCGGGAGCCCGGGATCCCCGAGCTGGGGGGCCGCAGCCCGGCCGCACACGCTGCCGCGCTCATGTAGCCGCCTCCGCCGCGGATGCACGCCCACTCGGTGGCCTGGCTACCGAGGCTCAGCTCGGCGTCGCCATGGAAACGGGCGCGCTCCCAAGGGGGCTGCGTGCTACGGGGCGGGGCCTGGGCGGGGCTGATTAGTGGGCGGGGCTTGGGCGCTGGGGCAGGGCGGAGCGCCTGAGGGACGAGGCTTGCGTACCCGGGACTAGGTGTGCGGCGAAGGCGGGGCCTGGGTGCCTGGGGGCGGGGCTACGGCGGGGCGGGGCCTGGGTGATACACCTGACTTATTGGATGGCATCCTCTGACTTAAACCACAGAGAATCGTGCCCCTTTACTGGTCTTAATATTTAGTTTTGTTCACTGCTTGTGGGTTTTTTTGACTTTTTATAATATTTTTTGATGTGGACCATTTTTAAAGTCTTTGTTGAATTTGTTACAATATTGTCTCTGTTTTATGTTTTTTGGGTTTTTGGCCCCGAGGCATGTGGGCTTTTAGCTCCCCAACCAGGGATTGAACCCGCACCCCCCGCATTGGAAGGCGAAGTCTTAACCGCTAGACTGCCAGGAAAGTCCCGCTGGTTGTGTTTTAATAGTTCACTTTTTGAATAGATGATACGATTACAGGATGATACGACTTTAGATGGTAAGATTTTGATTCAAAAATCAAAAGGTAGAATTTCCACTTCCAATAATCGCAGAACCCTCGTGATTTATGAAATGTGGACAAAATACATGAAACAGATGTCTGAAAGCACTGGAGAAGAGCAAAAAGCAGGCGGAAACTGGAGGAAGGCAGCTCTTGAAAGAGAGCTGTTTTCTCCTGAGGGCTCCTGATCAGCCAGACCCGAACAGGAAGCCACAGCCTTATCGGCTGGAGAGGGCAAAGGATGCGAACTGAGGGGCGCTGGGAAGTTTGGGGCGATAAAACCCCCTTCAAGTATGTGACTGGCTTGAAATGCACATGTAGGGGTAAGATTCCAAAGGTCCCAGGGCAAGACAGAGCTGGAGGCCGAAATGGCCAAACTCCAGGGGAGATTGAGTTCGGAAACTGACAGAGAAGCTTGGTAAACGCCTCAGTTTTCCATTTAAACCCCAAAAGGGCCACAGCTTGGGAATAAAGACTGTGTTCTAGAAATAAGGGATTTGCACTAAGACTAAGGAAAAAATCAAAATACATTTGCCCTAATAAAACTTAAAGCCCAGCCTCCACAAGTCCATGGCGATCTTCCCATAATTCAGCTGCCTAGAGAACATAATTCAACACTCTTCAGAGAATGATAACAGAACCCAGAGTCTCAATGACACATCATCCGCAAGGTCTGAATTACACTAGTAAGTACCAGACATGCAGAGAAACAGACAAATGTGATGGAGTCAAGGACAGAAGTATATCCTCCTTGGTAGAAATGATTCAAACAATGCAGATAAATCCAAGTCCACCCTGCCCCCTGTCACGAGCGAGGCATGGCCACTGCCTGATCCTTCTCTGTGTTTACATACTTACAGGTAGGACTCATTTGTCTGCAGTGGCCTTCAACTGTTTCTGTGTAATGGGATCATGACAGACGTATTGCTTTGCAACTTGGTTTATGTTTTTGTTTTTGTTTTTTTTAAATTAATTTTTGGCTGCTTTGGGTCTTTGGTGCTGCGCTCAAGCTTTCTCTAGTTGTGGCGAGTGGGGGCTACTCTTCGTTGTGGTGCGCGGGATTCTCATTGCAGTGGCTTCTCTTGTTGCGGAGCCCGGGCTCTAGGCGCGGGGCTTCAGTAGTTGTGGCACACAGGCTCAGTAGTTGTGGCTCGCGGGCTCTAGAGTCCAGGCTCAGTAGTCGTGGCACATGGGCTTTGTTGTTCCGCGGCATGTGGGATCTTCCCAGATCAGGGATTGAACCCGTGTCCCCTGCATTGGCAGGCGGATTCTTAACCACTTTGCCACCAGGGAAGTCCCTGGTTTATGTTTTAACAGCAGGTCTTAGAGAACATTCCAGGGAGTTCATGAGTTCCTGCCTTTGTTTTTTATTTTTTATTTTATTTTTTTTAGCATTTTATTTTATTTTTTTTTTGAATTTTACTTTATTTTTTTATACAGCAGATTCTTATTAGTCATCAATTTAATGCACATCAGTGTATACATGTCAGTCCCAATCGCCCAATTCATCGCACCCCCCACCGCCACCCCCCCCGCCACTTTCCCCCCTTGGTGTCCATACGTTTGTTCTCTACATCTGTGTCTCAATTTCTACCTTGCAAACCGGTTCATCTGTACCATTTTTCTAGGTTCCACATATATGCATTAATATACGATATTTGTTTTTCTCTTTCTGACTTACTTCACTCTGTACGACAGTCCCTAGATCCATCCACGTCTCAACAAATGACCCAATTTCGTTCCTTTTTATGGCTGAGTAATATTCCATTGTATATATGTACCACATCTGCTTTATCCATTCATCTGTCGATGGGCATTTAGGTTGCTTCCATGACCTGCCTGCCTTTGTTTTTTATTGCTACACAGTATTCTCTGGGCTCATCCTATTTTTGCTCTCCTGGGCCATCCTAACCCTCCAGGGCAAAGTCAAGGACAGGCTGACTGTTCTGGTGACAGTAAGGGCCAGGTGTGCAGTCCCAGAGGAGGCTCATGCTGCTGCACCAATTGTCAGCACCGTAAGATGAGCTTCAATTAACAGGGAGAAAACGTTTTCACCTACTGACTCTCAGGGGGAATATTTTTAGAATTGGAATTACCTGCTGATTTAAGTAAACAAGTGTCACATGGGAAATGATGACCATCTTTTCAGCCACAGCTGAGGGCTGCGATGTGGCTCCCTCCACTCCTTTGCAGTCACATAAGAGCCTAGAGTTCCTGTGCATTATCTCGTTTCATCCTTGAAATAAATTCGTCAAGGCAAGTGTTACTACATTTCCAATTTATGAACAGGGAAAGCAATGTGCAGAAAAGGGTTTTAAAAAATGTAATATGATGGGAAAACATGTATATTGTTGTACATATTTTAATTTCTCTGAATTTTTGTCACTTGCACTTTTGGTGTCATATCTGAAAAACCATTGAGTACTTCCCAGTTATGAATATTTACTCCTGCGTTTTCTCTTGACAGTTCTAGTTTTAGCCTTTTCTTATATGTCCGTCTATGATCTGAATGTTGGACAGGTCCCTTCAACGCAGTGACCACGTGTTTCCTTATTGATTTTTGTTCAACGTTAGACTGAAGAGCCCCTTTTCCTATCCTAATCCTTTTCTGCTCATGTACAAATTAATTTATCCAATAGTTCATATTTTGATTTCTGAGATGTGAGGAGCTGGATGTGTATATAATAGGTAAAATAAGTTATTTATTGGGCAGCTACTATGTGCTTGCTCAGTGCTGGAGAGAAAAAGTACAATACTTGTCCACAAGGAGCAAACATACACATCGGAGAATCAGTCACAAGTATTTATTTATTCAGCATCTTGAAGTGCCCAGCATCACACAAGTGACAAGAAATATCTCTTTGCTTTTATTTGTGGACCAGTGGGGGTGAGTACAGAGGGGGCCCTTAGTCCAGCCTGGGAGGTGGAGGGAGGGGGGACTGGGGGGGTGCGGAGGTCCCCTGGTGGGGAGGGAGGGGGTGCAGACCCTCAGAGACCACCTGAGAGCCCAGCAGAAGCCCCTGGCCTCCTGGAAGGGGAGGTCAGAGGCCACTTCCGGGTGGTGGGGCCAGCTGAGTCAGCAGCTCCCTCTTGACTGGCTGCCCCAAGCTCGGGTCTTGTTGGAGGAGATTTCAGATACACAAACCCCAAGCTTTCCGGAGTACATTCTGTAGGACACAGACGCTTGGATGTTACTGGATCCCTTGTGGGAAACAGGTCATGAAGGACAGTGAGTCCAGCGTGGGCTGCGGGGCTGGGGGGTGCCGCCAGGAGGCCAGAGCCGGGGGCTCTGAGAGGCAACCGGGTTTGACCCTTTGGCAGCGGTTGGGGTGGTGGCCAGGGGGTGAAAGTCGGGGTGTGGGGGGAGTTGAGGGGGTGGGCAGTTGGCATAAACCACCGGAGGCTTTGGTGAGGGGAGGGGAAACACGGAGAGAACCCCCATCTTCAGCCTGACCTCCGGGAGCCGGGCCAGCAGCCTCTCCTCGGGTGTGTCCCCCCTAGATGTGCCCCATCCCCCAGCACCATCCCTGCAGCTGAGAGCACCCCCCCCTTTCCACTGCTGCTCTGAAACCAAGGGCCCTGAGGACTGGCATCAACTAGATCCACTCCACCTATGATCTGCCTTCCCCCATCAAGTTCACTTCAATTTTTTAACAACAGCGGCTTTTTTTTTTTTTTTATTTAATTAATTTATTTTTTTGGCTCCGTTGTGTCTTCGTTGCTGTGTGCGGGCTTTCTCTAGTTGCAGCATCGCTTGAATTGTTTTTATGAAAACTTGCGTATCCTCTGAGTGGCACGGAGCCTAAACGGTAAGACGTTTGCCTGAGTTGTTGCTTCAGGAACTTGGTATCAGCTGTGTCCAGTTCTAGCTGAGCTGGTGAGTGGTTAGGACCACCGACCCTCCAACTGAAATCGAGCACTGGGCTCATGTGCCTGCGGGCAGAAAGTCAACCTCTGACGGCAGGCTTTGCAGCAAAGTAAGGATGTTGTTTGCAGGGTGCCGAGCAAGGGAGTTGGGGGGCAGGCCTCAGACCCACTGCAACGTGGCCTCTTAGTGGTTTTTAAAGGGGAAGAATAGAGGGGCTGGGGTTCATCACCTTAATCGTCTGTGACCTGGGGGTCTCTGTCTCTGTAACCTGTACAGGCCATCTTGCCCTGGAAGATGACTCAGAATGGCACGTGAACATGATGCTTATTGGGAAGCTGAGGCTCCAGGCACCTGACCTGCATTGCTCCTTATTGATGAGGCAAACGTGACCATGTAGGTGCAGCCGGGAAGGAAGGGAACCAGAATTTAATTGTAAACTAGTCACGGGACTTAGTTTCCACCTGTGCCGTCAGGCCAGGCACTGCCCCTCAGAACCTGTGTCCCTCACAGAACGGCTGCCTCACCATTTTCTTATTTCCAATCACCTTTTCCCACCTCCTGTGCATCAGCCTCATCCCGTAAATACCCGTCCTTGGCCCTTGGGTAGGCGGCCTCTTTTCTCTGCTGTGAACCTCGGCGTCTCGGCATCTGGCTCAGTGACACTTCTGCCTCTGCTCCATCCATGCCTTTCTCTACTCTGCAGCTAGAGCCCCGCAAACTAACTCGGGGTCATCGTGAAGGTAGGGTCCCCGTCGCCCTCACCGGCTCAGCTCCCTGGGCGCAAGCCACTGAGCACCATGGGCCCCAAACCACCCTCCCCAAAACCAGGCCCCAGGCCCAACCACTGGCACCCTGGCCCCTCCTTTTTTTTTTGGCTGCATTGAGTCTTCGTTGCTGCGCACGGGCTTTCTGCAGTTGCAGCGAGCGGGGGCTACTCATCGTGGTGCGTGGGCTTCTCATTGCGGTGGCTTCTCTTGTTGCGGAGCACGGGCTCTAGGCGCACTGGTTTCAGTAGCTGTGGCTTGCGAGCTCTAGAGCACAGGCTCAGTAGTTGTGGCGCACGGGCTTAGCTGCTCCACAGCATGTGGGATCTTCCTGGACCAGGGCTCGAACCTGTGTCCCCTGCATTGGCAGGCGGATTCTTAACCAGTGCACCACCAGGGAAGTCTGCTGGCCCCTCCTTGACCTTAGTGTCTGCTTCGATCTTTGACTTCTGGACTCTGCACCATGAGGTCCCCCATGTGTCCCAGCACAGCTGAGGGTGGCATGCAGTAGGTGGCTGTCCTATGGTTAATGGGTGTGTAGGTGAAGTGAGGCTTGGGGGCGAGCAGAACCCTGGAGAGATTGTGGGGGGGCAGGTCCCACCCTCACAGGCAGGTGGATGTCCATCAGGGGAGGCCGAGAAGAGGCGTCATCAGGGACTGGTGCCATGGATGGCGGACCCCAGACCATCATCTCACAAAGTTTGTTAACAAAAGCCAGTAATCTATCAATGTGAACTTGTAGAAACTCTGTCTTACTTCCTATTTCCATAGAATTTGACCGAAGCAGTTGCCTGGCCCGGGGAAAGAGGGGACATTTAACACTCGGGCTAGGCAATGTGGGTTGGTGAGCGCATTTCGGTTCCCCGGTCACACGCAACCCTGCAGAAGCCACAGAAAGTGCAACACGGGTCCCAACATCCTAGCTCTTAGTATGAAGGCCATGTCTGCCCCACCGAGTCGCAGGCAGTGTTCTCGCAGCTCAGACCTGCCAGTGGCTGCCCTGTCCCGTCACAGCCACGTCCGTGTTTGCATCTGCCCAAGGGAATCCCATGGTGAGGGACGCCGGGTGCCCAGCGGCACCTCCGCAGCCCCTGAGTGTGCAGAGGACCCCATGTAGGAGGCCACCCTGGGGGCGGGGCCAGGCACCACAAGACTCAGGACCAAGAACAGGTTTATTCAGATCCATGGTCGGTTACAAGTTTGGTTTGGTTACTGGTCACAGGCCCCAAATGCCACTACTCTGAGTTTACATCAAAATACAAAGTCCAATACTTACAGTTTGAAAACTTAAAAAAATACACCAAAGACTAAGGCTTTTAAAAATCTCAGTTGAAAAGTTCTCCCTGGTGCGTCATCTGTAGAATGAAACGCGTGTGAGATGCTGTGAGGATTTCTGACAGTGAACTCGCATTCATCATATACTTTGGACATTTAAATGTTACCAAAAAATCACTATGTCTTTGAGCGCTTGATTGAAGATACAAATGATGCTTTTGACCATCTTTGGTTGTAGACCACCCACAGGGAACAAGGTGGTGACGGCCCTGACGACCTGCTCCATGGCCTGGGGGCATCTGTGTTCTCGGAGGGTCTCTCCTCAAAAGCAGGCATGTGGCCCAGACTTGGAACAACTGGGAAAATACAGTGGCCCTAGCTTTGTCAAACGCGGCAGCAAAATCAGGTTTAAAATCATGAAACAGTGGAGAACCATTGTCTAATTTTCTTAGCGCTCTCTTTTAGGGCCTGATTCTTCTCTGGAGCCAGAGGCTGGGTTCCCATCTTGGGGTCTCACCGCCCACCTCCAGGGCGGCAAGGGCAGAGGCCGCAGGCCATCCGGGGAGGCCCAACTCCTGAGCTTCACACGCTGAGGAAAAGAAAGGCGTCGCCCTGCAGGCCCTCTGGCTGAGGAAAGGGGGAGGCCCAGGGCCGGCAGGCTGCCCGCCCCGCGTGGCTACCTCCCTGCCTGGCCCTGCCCTCTGCTTTCAGGTTCTCTTCAGATGGTTCCAGGGCTGCAAAAAAACGCCCCCTGGAAGCACGAAGGTGACAGGTGTTGGGTGCAGAGTGGCCTCCCCGGTGCCCGGGGGCAGCGGCCGGCCCGCAGTCAGAGCTGGTGCAGCTTGCCTTGCTCGGTTAGCAGCGTCATGGCCACGGCATAGAGGACATAGCCCAGCACGAGGAGCAGGGCACAGAGCAGGGGCCCGATGCAGAACAGAGAGGCCACGAAGAAGGCCAGCAGCAGGGCCAGCAGCGTCCGGTAGCTGCCCAGGAAGCGCAGGCTGAGCCGGGGGCCCCGGGCAAGGCTGGCCGCACGCCCCCGCCCCACGGGGCTCAGCAGGCGCCTGTCCGACAGCCCAGGCTCCAGGAGGTGGTAGCGACAGAAGCTGCCGAGGAAGTCGGCCCGCGAACAGAGGGCCACCATCTGACCTGCGAACTAGAGCACAGACAGGCCCCACTCTCACCTGCCGCTCGCGGGCTGGCAGTGGGGAGGGGCGGCCCTCCCTCCCACACTCACCCTGCGGTTGATGGCGGAGGACAGTCGGAAGAGCACTCGGACCAGGCCGGCAATCTCGTAGCTCCGGATGGGCTGCAGCTCCGAGTCCCCTTGGTACTCGATGTCAAAGCGCCGAAGCCCGTTGATGATCTGGAAGCAGCAGGAGGTGAGCCCCCGGGAGCCATGGCCACGCTGCCCAGAAGGCCCCAGAGAGCCCGACCCCTCGGGACGTGGGCCTCACCTGATACCGGCCCAGGGGCGTGAGGATGAGTCCATCCTCGCCCACAATGCAGTCTGGGAGCTGCTTCTTCCCGTTCTCATCCTGCGTGGTCCCCAGGGCAAGCGTGAGCTGGGCGAGCTGGGCCTCGCTGAGCTGTCAGGGAGACGCCTGCCGTCACTTCCAAGGTGGAGGGAGGCCTTCCCCCCCGCTGGGCCTCAAACGGCAACGAGGGGCACGTGACACCTGGGGGAGGTGAGGATGGCCAAGGGCGTACCCGGAACACTTGGCACAGGTACTCCAGGGCCTTCTCCAGGTACTCGTCCGTCTTGCGGACCCTGTCCTGCCCCATCTCGTCCAGGTCGTTGCCCGGGTAAGAGCCATTGGTGTCTGCGGGGTAGAAGCCCAGCCATGACAGGAAGGGACGAGCCGCCGTGCTCTCCCCATACTGGTCAGAGAGGGACTTGGCCGTCTGCTTGGCCTGCGTGATGAGCTGAGCCAGACGCAAGACCTGTGGGTGGGCAGGTGGGCGAGTGGGTGGTCAGCTGGCTCGGGGCCGCCTCATGGCACCGACAGCCCAGGGGTGGCTTCCACACAATGAGTTTTAAGGACTAAGGTGCACTTTCCAAGACGGTACGTCTATCATCAGAAAAAAACTAGACTCCACTGAACAAGACAGGGAAGGGGTGTGAAATGCCAGAGCCCAGAGGGCCCCGACCACTCACCAGTGCCCGGATCTCGGGCCCGAACATTGGGGTGTACTTGCAGTCCTGGCCCTCCAGGCTGTACACATGGCTCTTCACCTTGAAGGAGGCGTCGGTGATGGCTGGTGGCCATGACGACAGGAAGCTGCCGGTGAACGTGGGCACCGTGAAGAGCCGGTGCTGGCGGTGGGGGATGACCAGCTCGGGCTCCAGGAACAGCTGCTCGCCTGGAAGGCAGGATGCGAGCCTGGCTGCGGCTCCAAGAGCACGGACACTGGGTCCCACCGCAGGTCCCTGAGGGCAGTGACTGCACAGCGCAGGCCCAGCTCCCGGAGGTCCCCCCACCCCCACCCATCTCCGCAGGGGAGTGGCTACAAGGAGAGCGCAACAGCGGCCCACAGCCTCCCAAAGCCACCACTACGAGCCACCAGGGGACGCAGCTCAGAGCTCCGTTCCCCTCCTGTGGGGCGCACACGCAACCCCCACGAGCGCACAGGTGACAGGGCCGGCAGGGGCCTCACCCCGCTGGATCATCTCAGCCAGGTTTGGCTGCGCAAAGACCTTGGCCACGCGGAACACCATGAGTGCGTTCTTGGGGCTGACGAGGTCCGTACGCAGCGCGCGGCTCAGGAAGCCCAGGAAGAGCTTGGTGTAGACAAGCAGGTTCTCCTGCACGAAGGGCGCCCTGAGGGCGGGACGGACATCAGGGCTCCTCCCCGGCTTCCGGTCTCCCCCGGGTATCATGAATGGTGGCGGAGGGGCCGGGGGTGACACGAGGGGGCAGGACAAGCGGGCAAAGGTGAGGCCCCAAGGACAGAATCCTCCACGGATGAGGCCCATTCCCAGGACCAAGGCCATTGGGGGCGGGGCAGCTGTGCTGCAGGGCTGGCGAGGAAGGGCTACGGGGAGGTTTATGTGAGTCCATGTGGGAAAGGGACAGAAGGACAGGGGCTGCCCGTTGTCCCCAAGAGAGCAATCCTGGAGCCTGGGCAAGTCCCAGCAGGGGACGAGGGGGTGGCCCAGGCCCCCTGCCTGCAGGACCTCGGGGCCGGGCTCACCATCTCTCTGACACACTCCGGGCCTGGCAGTCGCTGCTCGGGGCCTGCTTCTCGGGCGCGTACCTCCAGGGCTGCAGGTAGCTCAGCCACATCTCCAGGACCTGGGGAAACACATGCAGCTGGGGCAGGTGGCTGGCGCTCAGGTGGGCGGGGGCTCAGGGGGAGCCTGTGCCCCCTCAAGACGCCTGGCCCCTCAGAACAGGTCACCCAGCAGGCTTTCCCCTGAGTGCAGCGGAGGGCAGCTGCGTGAAGCTGGGAACCCACCCTGCGTGGACAGCTGGGTTCAAGGTCACAGCTGGCAGAACAGCACCGGAGGCCCCCAAGGCCTCCCCTCCCTCATCCGCACACGCAGGGCAAAGGCCATAGGGCAACACTCACAGCTCTGAACGATGCGTCCAGGGGCCAGTGGCCAAAGCAGTGCTGCAGAAAGAGGTAGAGCTTCTGCTGGACAAACCTCGGGACGGCGGCCCTGTGGGGGAGGGTGCGTCACCTCACAGGGGAGCCCGGCACCCCCTGGGGGTAAGGCCTTCTATTTTTAGCCCCATTCCTCAGAGAAAATTCTAAAGTTCAGATAAGTTAGAGAACATTCCAGGGACACACAACACACGTGGCTGATCCAGCGTGGCTCCTGTGTGCACCTCAGCTCGGACTGGCCCACGTGTAGCCAGCTCTGCTGGCCCTGTTGGCCTGGGAGTCAGGCCACGGCCCTTGCCCTGCCGGGGTGGTGTGGGGTGGGGGTGAGGTGCAGCGCCGAGCTGCCTGCTGCTCTCCTGCCACAGGGGAGGAAGGGGGAAGAGGGGGCAGCAAGACGGGGCCTCTCCCGGGCCAGCCTGAGAAGCAGCCAGGAGGCCCCCACCCACCTCTGGGCCAGGGTGGCAGTGAGGAGACAGTCCCAGGAGGGCTCGAGGTGACCGCCCCCCCGCCCACAGCCCATACCCACCGTTTGAACTCCTCCAGGGGGCTGGCGGCGTGGGAGTGGGCGGAGGGTGAGGCCTGCTCGGGCCGCAGGCTGTTGGCGAAGGCGTGCAGGTGCTTCAGCAGCAGCCGCACCACCAGCACATGCTCCTCGGTGGGCATGAAGGACTCCTGGGGGGAGGGCCCTCGTCAGTACCTCATGCTGGGCTGTACCCACCTCTCCCCCCATGGATGCACCGCACATGGCGCCCTGGGATGGCCACCGGGGCAGAAGCTCTGCCATGTGCTTCCCTGCACTTCAACCCCCTTCATGGAGCCTCCGAGACAAACGCCCTCAGTCCTGCGAGCTCAGCTTTCGGTTCACAAAGGCCAGGAGGGTCTCTGAGACCCCCACGCACGGGGGAAGCCTGGGGGCCGGCCGCCTGCTCCCCACACCCACACCCCAGCCCTTGGGCCTCGATAGACTTGTTGGAAGTGCTCTTGGCAGCTTCACCCCAAGGTGAGCAACGCCAAGTGGGGTGCAGATGGCTCCCGGCCCTGTGTGCAAGAAGCCGGGCACCGACCAGCAGCACCCCCGCTGCCCAGGGCACGGTCTGCACAGGCCTCCCTGGCAGGGAAATGCCTCCACAGGCCCACGCAACACACCCCAAGGCCGCTATGCCTGGGGTGGGAGGCGGGGTGTAATGTTCTTCTGCATGTGTCTATTTTTAGGTCGTTATATGGTGGATTTGCAGCATTTTGGCAAAAAAAAAAAAAAAAAAAAAAAAGGGATACTTTAACAGTAATAAAAAACCACAGAGCATCCTCTGTGCCAGGCCGTGACTCTGCCCAGGGAGCCCCTTTCTCGTTCACAGGAACTGAAACCCCCACCGCATCTCACCCCCGCCCTCCACGTTTCCAGGGGCAACTCCCCGCCCCACGCCCGGCAACCACACTGGACACCGCTGGGCTACTTTCTCTCTACGTTTGTCAGTCAAAGCACTTTCTTCCAGTGCCTCCCTTCCCTGAGCCAAATGCCCACAGGAGCCCCTGGTCACAGCTGCACACGGACACTCACGGGGCCAGGCCTCCCGCCGTGGAGGTGAAGGCAGGGGCCCTGCTCTTTGCCAGGTGAGGCCCTCCCCAGCCCAGGCCTGAGTGGCACCCACTTCTGCACGTGGCCCGCCCTCAGCACCCCTTCTGGAACATTCTCTCCCTCCTCAGTGCAGCTGCCGCATCTGCTCAAATTCAAGTTCAGTGGTGTGTGGCCCCACCTAGGGTGAGGGGGACAGAGCCCTGGCCGTGAGTACAGCTCCAGACACACGTCTCTGCCCAGACTTCCCAGTGGTCGCGTCGTGGAGCAGCAAACTTCACGACCCCGTTGGCCCCAAACACCCAGCTCGCTGACCACAGTCCATCCCTGGTCACTCCTGCCTAAGTAGACGGCGGTCCCTACAAGGTCACCGCCCATGAGCCCCGGGGCCTCCACATCCTTGGTCAGGCCCCAGCACCAGGCCTGTACTACAAAGGCCACACTACTTCGCCCCCACGAACCGGGGCTGAGCGCGGATAGCTAAGACACCCGAGGACTCGACACCTTGGCTGGCCTGGGGCTTGGCCAGGTGGGTTCGGTGACCTCCCCCACAGCCAGTGGGGTCCGGTGCATCACTCCCAGCCACGTGGCCACGCACCCTGAACCCAGGTCCAGGGCGAAGGGCCTGGCTGTGCTTGGAACTGGTCTCTGGTCACCCCAGCCGGCCCCCAGCCAGACCCTGGCTACTGCGCAGGACATGAGCTCTGGGGTTAAACCATGGGGCGGGGGTGAAAGGGAACAAAACGAAAGCGGCCAGTACTTGGTGGGCGTGGAGGGCCTGGAGGCTGGGTTGGGCAGGGCTGTGGAGGGCGCTGCAGACACTGAGTCGGTAGTGCAGGACCTCCAGCTGAGAGACAACAGCAGAGAAGCCGAGAGGAGAGGGTGGGGGGAGGGGGAGGGGAGAGAAAGAAATAGTGAGAAGAAGCCCAGAAGTAAGAACAAGAAAAACAAAAACAAAAGCACAAGTCAGTGACAATCCAAACAATCACAGCCCAGCAGCATCAGGCCAATGGGACGCCAACCACCCCCTCCGGGCGTGATCCTCCAGCTGCCGGGCAGAGGGAGGACAGACCCGCAAGGTCACCTGGGAGGCCCCTCCAACCCCTGAGGTCAGCCCGACCCCATTGCACTGGGTGCAGCACATGTCAGCAGCTCAGCGGAGCCCAGGCACCTCCCTGGGACACACTGCTGGTCACCAAGGCCCGAAGACCCAGGCTCAGTAAAGAAACTTGAGAAGCCAGTTCTAGACGGAGGGCTCTGCCCAGAAGAGAAAAATATGTAATTTACTGGACTTCCTGGGTTGTCCAGAAAAGAAATTTATCAGCACATGATAGAATCAATTCCTAGGTGTTAAAGACCCAATCAGAGTCCCATACTGAAAGGTTCTGTGCACGGGGCTGGTTCCCAGCCCACCAGGCCCCACATCCTGGAAATGGTTAACCTGGTGCTAACACTTACTGGTTCTGATTCTGGGAAGACCAACCTCTACCTCCCTCTACCTCACCAGGAGCCCCCAGACACTGAGCCACACACACCCAGAGGCAACTGGAACCCTGAGGCCAGGGGTGACAGCTGAGCTGGCACACTGTCTGCCCCCAACCCCAGAACCTCCGCCCTATCTCCCTGCAGCTAAGAGCAGTCAGAGCCGGCCCAGCACACGTCCTGCCCCGTGAGGGCCCGCCTCCCGCCCCAGCGCCATGCTTCACACAGAAGAGGCGTGAAGGAATGTGCCAGACGCTGGGGAGACGGGCACAGCCAGAGACACGCAGGGCTGGGGCGGGAAGGGGCACGGCCGCACTCAGCAAGGAAATGGGGAGCCCACGGTCCCCCTTCAGGCCCCAGCCCGGGCCCACAGCAGCCTGCAGGGAGCGTGCATGCGCCTGGACCCAGCCCGGCCGCAGCCGCACCGAGGGAGCTCCAGGAGCTGCACTTCCTGCACCCAGAAAACCCGGCAAACTGACCCCAGGGTTACGTGGGGCCATCAAGGACTTCCACGTGGTACGGGGCAGGCCTGGACAGACGGCAGGGGCCTTGGATGAAGCAGACCCCGCGGTTTCCCACACACCCCACCTCCTCGGGTTTTGTTTTTCTGCCTCAACAGGTGGCAAATGGCAGAAGGTTTCTGGGTGCCTGGTGGGGTCTTCATGGTGCCCCACCCCGCACCGACCCAAGTCAACCTGAGCAGCCCTCACCCTCCTGTGACCGTGGGGAGGAGGCGGAAGGCCCCTCCCCATACGGACTCGGTGTTCCCCCAGGTGACCGGAGCTCGGAAGGGCCCTCTGGCTGGCAGAGCTACGGCTAAGACCTGAAGCGGGCGGGCTGCCCCGGGCTCCCGACACAGACGTGCAGACAGGAAGGTGACACCACGAAGCAGCCTCTGTGAGACCAAGCCACGCGCGCCCCGCAGGGGAGCCAGCCCCGCCTGCCGGGCAGCGGCAGGAAAGTGCAGCAGCAAGTGCGCTCTGGAAGCAGGCAGGGGCATGGTGGGCGCTTTGCGACGCGAGAGGCCCAGGATGGATTCCCAGCCCCACCCCCACCCCCGTTCTCCTCCTCCTCCTCCTGTGTGGGGCCAAGGACGGAGGCTGGGACACTGCGCTCTAAGAGGAGTGTTGGGGCCGTGTCCCAGTCCTCCGTGTGGCAGAACCCTGGGCTGGGGAGCAGGACCACCAAGGGAAGGGCACAGGCCACTGTTCCAATGTGACCCACAGATTCTTAATTCCTAAGGAAGCCCTTGAGGACTCTGACTGGCAGCGGCAAAAGCAAAGTCTAAGTAGCAAACTGCTGCACGGAAGCGGCACGCTGCAGTCTTGCGCGCGGGCTGTGCACCTGAGCACCTCTCCCTAACTCAACAGAACTGTTCTACCCCGACCAGCCCTGTGGCCACAGCCCCGGGAGGGGGCCAGGGACTCCAGGCCTCTGCACACATGTGAGCTGCCCAGCAAGGGAAGGAGGAAAAGGAGAGGAGGAGGAGGAAAGGAGGAGGAGACAGCCCAGGCCACATGCAGGAGGGCGTCAGACCGCACCCACTGCCAGGAGGGCTGCTGCCGCTGCTCTGGAGGACGTGGAGGGCAGCAGGGCCACCAAGGTGGGCAGAGTCTGCTGGGCGCCACCGCAGCAGGACAGCAGGAGGCGCTGTGACTCCCAAAGGCACCCACGGCTCCCACGCCCCAGAACACGAGCACCACAACCACATCTGTTCCTACTGCCAGGGAGAGGGCTCTGCAAGTAGCATGGGGAGGCCCAGAGAAGACAGGCCTCAGCCGCCAGGGTGCAAGCCCAGCGCAGAAGACAACCTGCCTGCTGCTCAGCACTTGAGGGAGGCGAGATGGCAGGTTGCTGGGTCCCACTAGCCAGTCCTTGAAACTAACTGAAATCAAGGACAAGCAGCAGCAGGCTGACCAGGGCCAGCGCGGGAGGCGGGAAGAGAAACCGCAGCAGCAACATACCTTGGCGTGAGGGGACTGCATTTTTTGGTACATCTCCAAAGAATAATGATGAAGCCACATTTCAACAAAAACCTGCAAAAGAGCATTAGCTGGTCAAAAGGTCTTTGACAAGGCCGTCAAGACCATTCAATGAGGGAAAGAACAGCCTCTTCAACATGTGCTGCTGAGAAAACAGGGTGCCCACATGCAAATGAGCAGAGTCAGACCCTCACTCTACATCGTGAACAAGAAACAACTCAAAATGGATCAAAGACCTAGCATATAAGAGCTAAAACTGTAGAACCTTAAAAGAAAGCATGGGGGAATGCTTCACAACAATGGATTTGACAGTAATTTCTTAGATGTAAGTCCAAAACCATGGGCAACAATGGAAAAAACTGGACTTCATGAAAATTAAAAGCTTTTGTGCATCAAAAGACACAACATACGTAGTAAAAAAGTAGCCTACAGAATGGGGGAAAATATTTGCAAATCATGTATCTGAAAAGGGATTAACATCCAGACTACATAGAGAATGCCTAGAAGTCAACAACAAAAAAGATCCCAATTCAAAAATGGGCGAAGGACTTGAATAGACGTTTCTCCAAAGAAGATACACACGTGGCCAACAAGGACGTGAAACGCTGCTCAGCACCACACGTCACCAGGGCAGAGCAGACCAGTCACGACAATTAGGGTGGCCACAGTCAGAAACCCAGAAAACAACGAGTGTTCCGAGGGTGTGGGGAAACCGGACCCCTTGTGCACTGCTGGTGGGGATGAAAAATGGTGCAGCCACCATGGAAAACAGCATGGCAGGTCCTCAAAAAACTAAACAGAATTACCGTACAGCCCAGTAATCCCACTTCAGAACAGATAATCAAGAGGACGGAAAGCAGGGTCTTAAAGAGAGAACTGCACACTCATGTTCACCACAGCCAAGAGGTGGAAGCAGCCCAAATGTCCATCAGATGGACAGATAAACAAAACATGGTTACACACACACAGCAGAATTTTACTCAGCTTTAAAAAAGGAAGGAAATTCTGACACATACTACAATGTGGATGAGCCTTGAAGACACTATGCTGAGTGAAGCCAGTGAGTCATTAAAAAGAAAAATACTGTGTGATTCCACTGACAGAGGCAGCGAGAAGAGTCAGATTCACAGAAACAAAGCAGGGTGGTGGGTGTGGGAGCTGGTGGGAGGGGGACTGAGGAGCTGCTGTTTGACAGGTACAGACTTTCAGTCTTACAGGATAGGAAGGTTCTGGAAACCCATTACAACAAGATAAACGTACTTAACGCTACTCAACTATATGCTTTAAAATGGTTAAGACTTAGATTTTACATTATGTGTATTTTACCTCGGTTCCCAAATAAAATCAGAACCCCATCTCATCCATACTCCAGGCTCTCAACAAGCCATGCTTGTGGTGACCCACTCAGCCCCAGAATCCAGCACCAGAACAGCAGAATATCTCCAAGGTGGCGCTGAAGAGACAGGCCTGGGGTCTGCTGGAGCCGCACAAGGTCACACACAGGCCTGCCGTCCCCACTGGGGCCCCCTGGCATGGAGGGGACGGCGTCCTGCTGACCAAGGGGAGGCCCCCCCCATTCAGTGCCCTAAACACGCTGCTGCAGCAGGGCTTACTATCTACCCCTCCCAAACCACGGCAGTGGTCAGAGAGGGTGACCCAAGCCACTGGAAACTGAAAGGCTGGGCAGCCATCGTGTCACCACAATAAAATAGGGCTCTGTGGACAGGGGGTCCAGGGGTGAAAACAGTGCCAGTGACACAGAGGTGAGACAGGTGGGCAAATTCTTTCTCATCTGTGTTAAACGTCACAGCAGAGACACTAACAATTGACAGCCACCCCCAGACCAAGGGGCAGTCTTTAGGCCCTTGCACCCTGGGGTGGGCGGTGATGAGCAGTTTATCTGAAACAGAAGCAGAGAAGGCACCCAGGCTCTCACCTGGAGCAGCGTCTCTGACCTCCAGATCTCGTGGGAGGCGGGGTCTGCATTCACAGACGTCTGATGAGAGATGTGTCGCTTCAGGAGGCTGGTGTGGTGCAGGCCGTAGGACGCAAAAGGCACGGCTGGCGTCCTGAGGGAGACACAGAAGCAGATCTCAGTCAGCAGGCTCCCACGGGTGTGACCAGGGCAATCTGGGCCTCAAACCCAGGACAGCAGCGACAAGTACAACCTGTGGAAGCGTCCAACGACCCTCAAGTCCACGTTGCTATGTGTGAATAAACAAACAGAAGAATGAATTTTCCATCCACATCCGCCCACTGATAAATGCAGGACGGGTGAGATCAGAAAAGCGTCGTTTGCCAACCACCCTATTCACAATGGATCTGGCTGAAGACCATGAGGGATGCCGACACTGCCGACAAGAGCGGGAGCTCGGTGGATCTTCCCATTAAGTCCCCCGTTCACTAATTGAGGCCCAAAGACCTTCGTTAACTTTACAGGAGGAAAACCTGGCATCACCCTCAGCCCAGCAAGCGGGCTCACGGGCACCACGGCAGCCGCTGCGATGCCCCTGCCAACGATGCCCAACCTGGGCCTAATCATGGGAAACACCCGAGGACCCACTGTGCACACAACAGCTGTCAAGGTCAGGAAAGGCTGTGGGACCTTCTGGACAACAGAGACAGCACGTGCGGGAAATGACCCTGCACGGAACCCAGCTGCATGACAGCCACAAGTGGGGCAGCTGGTGAAACCCAAGTGGGGTCTGGGGAGGAGATGGTGGCCTGGCAGCAACACTGCCTCCTGATTTGAACGGAATGGCCGCGGTTACGGAGATGCACACACTTTCAGAAAACACACTCTGAAACGTTAAGAGGTAAGGGCATCGTGTCTATAACTTACTCAAATGGCCCAGGGAAAAATGCACACAGATTAAACAGAATAAAACAACTCGGAAATCAACAGGGATGAAGGGCCTGTGAAAGTTCTTTGTTACATGTAGCAACATGTAAAATCTGAAATTATTTTGTGAAAACAAATCAAATCCAGCCCAGAAAACTGCCTGGCAGCTGAAGTCTGCCTTTGAAGGGGTATGAATCCAGGCCACACCTGGGTTCTCCCCCAAGCCCAGATCCCTGGCCCCTGCCCCCCAGGCCGCCTAGCGTCAGCAACACCTGTGCAGCCCCTCCCCCACACTCCTCCTCGCCATCCCCTTTCCTTGGGAGCTTATGTCCACACGAGTTTGGGGTGAGTTTGGGGTAACGACACAGCACGTGCCAGCAGATGTGGGGGAACAGCACCTGCAGGAAAGAGCTGCAGCCTCCAGGGAAGGAGCGGGGGCTAGTGAGGCAAGGGCCAGAGGAGCACAGGCTCCTCACCCCCGGACAGGCCAGACTCACGCTTCCTTCCTGCTCTGCCCGTGCCAGCGGCTCTTTACCACAGGCCCCGGCTCAGCAAAGGCCTGGTCCCCGAGTCTACAGGTCCCTGCTAGTCTCACTTGGCCACAGCTCAGCGCTGCCCACAAGCCCCTCCTCTCCAGAACCATTCGCTCAGCGCTGCCAATCAGCTCTCGGCTTTGAGTCCCTCACCACCATGCTCACCGCTGGGCATGGGACTTGGGTGCCACGTGTGGAGAGGGCGGCCACAAGCAGAACACGGCCCGTTCCCATACCAGAGCCAGGCCCCGTCCACACGGCCACAGAACCTGCCCGCTTCAGAAACGTCCCCCTCACCCCGCCCTCCAGCCTGTGCTCAGCTGGGGCTGCAGAATCTCAGGCCTAAAAAAAAGCGAGTGCTCCAGACAAGGAGTGGCACCACTGTCCCCGTGAGCAATGCCCTCCAACCAGGAAGGGCCAGGCCTTACCTAGTGGTGGGCTCAGGCCATCTCAGCCACTCACCTGGGAGCCGGTGAGGGGCTGGGCCCCCCCGGGCTGGAAGAGAGAGGGGGGAGCACGCTGCCTTCTGTGGGCAGGAACCATGCCAGGTACCTGTCCACCAGGATGAAGTAGGCGCAGTCTGAAGTGCGGACGTGGAGGGCCCCAGGGGGCGGCTGGAAAGCAAAACTCCTGTGAGCGCATGGCTATGGGCACCACCCCAGGCTGCTGACCCAGCAATCACAGGGCGGTGCCAGAAGAAAAGCCCCCACCACAAAGGGCCTGACTAGACCCCTCAGTCCTGCCCAGCCCACGCACCCCCCATCCCCCCACCCTGCCCACACCAGTAGCCACCTCCTACAGGAAGCCTCCCTGACCACCACTCAGGGCACCAGCCCACCCCACATGGCCCATAAAGCCTGCCCCCAGCCTGTCATCCTCACTAAGTGAGGGTGGCCTGAGGGGCAAAGGCCGGCGGGAGGGGAACCTGGGGAAAGGAGGTAGTAAAGGGAGGAGAAATGGAGGAAGGCAGGCCGACGGCTGGCCCAGCCCTGCTTTGTGTGGACACAAGCCCTGGGCCTCAGCCCCTCCCTGCACGGGGGCTTCAGTAAAGCAAACCCGGCTCAGAGGTACCCCTTCTGTACCTTTTGAGTGATGAGGCTCAAAGCAAAGAAGAACATGTAATACTCGAATGGATCTGAGGGCCATGTCAGGGGGCAAACAGCAGGGTTGTCAGGCCCCCCCACCCAGCTCTGTGTTGGCCATCCAGCCTCCCCCACTGCGGGGCCGACAAAGGATACTGAGGGCCAGGTGCAGGCCAAGGCCCCCGGTTGAGGGGAGCTGGACCTTGTTGTGGTACAGAGGGCTGTCGGGGAGCACGCGCTCCTGGATGGACGCCTTCACGGGGCCCTGTGGACAGACAGAGGTGGCCCTTGGGAAGGCTGCCGAGGAGCCCAGCACACAGACCCCCCTGGGGAACAGTGCTGTCCTCTGCGCGGTGCTTGCGCAAAAAAGCTTCACGCAGACTCTGTCCCTTCGTCCTCATACAGACCCACCACAGTGGGGCTGCAGCTGTGTGCATCTCTGACCCAGCCAGGCACTCGATGGATCCTGTCTGCTTTGTTTCTCATACCCATGAGTGAGCCACCCCTTAATTCGCCCCAACAGGACTGGAATCTCAGAAAGACAAAGCTACCAGTCACGTGGCCCTGCCACTCAGCCAGGAGCCAACCAGGCCCTCCCACTGGCAGAGTTCAGATGACCTTTGAAAAAAAAAAATAACCACTGAAGTTCCAATCTGTGATGGCTCTTGGGCCCTGAACAGATACCATGACATTCTGGCCACTGTCACAGCCCTGCAGGCCCCTGCCCACCCACCAGCACTGCAGCCACTGCGCAGGGCACCCGGCCCCAAGCCTGGCTCTCACCACCACAGCTTACTTACAGGCAAGTAAGAGACAGGAAAGTCAAATTTATAGTCTTCAGCTTGAAGTTTATAAACCAACTTCATCATTGGGCCCCTGAACACGAACAACAAAAACAGGGCAATTGAACCATGAACCGTCTCGCTTTGACTGTTCCTTAACAGTGACTGCAAACGAGATCACTGTGAGAAAAAGTCCAGTCCCTCTGGGGTAAGAGACCAACCTACCCGGGGTCTAGGAATTCCATGGCGATGCTGTACTCCACAGGGCTCACGCGACCCTGCAAGCAGCGGAGGTTCCACCCAGCCAGGACGCCGTCCAAGCTGCCAAAAATGCTCTCAACCAGCCACGGGAAGATGGCATGCAGCTCCTGCAACAGTGCAGGGAGATTCTGGGCAAGCTCTTGGGGACCACTGCCTGCCTCCCTTGCTGGCCCTGGGCCAAGGACGTCACTCCCTGGCCCGGAGACCAGCAGGACCAGCGGCGCCCACAGGAGCAGCTGTGGATCCTTTTTTTGTGCTTGCGTGGCTGCCTCATGTCTGACCCCATTACATAAGCCAGCGTATGATTAAAAGGTTTATTTAAAAATTCTGGGGGCGGGGGGGGGGTGCAGTTCAAATTTCCAGATCCACAAGGTTCAAAATGCTCTGGGTGATTCTTGCCACTTGCTTCCAGGCCTCTACCCACCCTCACCCCCCACTACCGCAGGGAGCAAGCAGAAGGGTCGGGTAGGGAAAGAGGAGGATAAGACCCCACAGTCGTGATGTCCCTGGTGGCTCAGTGGTTAAGAATCCGCCTGCCAATGCAGGGGACACAGGTTCGAGCCCTGGTCCGGGAAGATCCTACATGCCGCGAAGCAACTAAGCCCATGCGCCACAACTACTGAGCCTGCGTTCTAGAGCCCGCGAGCCACAACTAGTGAAGCCCACGCACCTAGAGCCTGTGCTCCGCAACAAGAGAAGCCACCGCAATGAGAAGCCTGCGCACCAAAAGGAAGAGTAGCCCCCGCTCGCCGCAACTAGAGAAAGCCCACGCGCAGCAATGAAGACCCAACGCAGCCAATAAATCAATCAATATATTAAATAAATAAATAAAAAATAAAAATGACAGAAACTTCTGACCCGAAGAGAGCTTTATTAAAAAGGGTGGAACCGTCCGTTCTTCCTCAGGGCAAGACCTTCCTGTCATCTGGTGGCAAGTCCTGGTCCAGGCGGGCCTCCTGGACTGACCCGCACTTACTCTGTGCCAATTCGGGGTGTGGCGTAAACATATATTTTCAGTACTTACAGCAAGGCTCAACCTTGCCACTGCTGACATTTGGGGGTGGACGCGTCTTCGTCCTGGAGGCTGTGCTGTGCCCTGGGAGACGGATGCCAGCACGCCTGGCCTCCACCCACTTGGTGCCGGAAGCACCACCCCATGTGACAACTAAAAATGCCTCCAGACACTGCTAAGTGTCCCATGTGGGACAGAAGGCCCACGGCTGAGAAAGCCCGGTCTACGATGTCGTGGTCACATGTTTACACGTGTCACAAACGTGAGAGTCGCAATACGGGGTCAGGCCTCCGCAGGGCAGCGCTCAGAGGTGGGAGGCAGGGACTGCGAGAACGCTTTTCCAGGAGTGTGTGAGACACGCCCCCAAGAGACGCTGCAGAACTGTACCTTTGCTGGAAAGTCCTCGATGACTTTAACCAAGTCTTGACACCGCTGTGCAAAGGGTTTATTTATAGAGTCGGCTTTCAGGCTAGCCTAGGAGACACAAGAAACCAAAATAAAGCGAGCACATTTGCTTTGCAGCTTTTGCTGATATTCTGGTGCGAGTCAAAACAGAAATCCAGGGACTTCCCTGATGGTCCAGTGGTAAAGAATCTGCCGTACAATGAAGGGGACACGGGTTCGATCCCTGGTCAGGGAACTAAGATCCCACATGCTGCAGGGCAACTAAGCCGGCGCGCCACAACTACTGAGCTCGTGCGCCTCAACTAGAGAGCCCACGCACCCTGGAGCCTGTGCGTCACAACTAGAGAAGAGAAAACCTGCAAGCCACAATTAGAGAGAAGCCCGCACACTGCAACAAAAGATCCCGCATGCCTCAACGAAGATCCTGCACCCCGCAACTAAGACCCGACACAGCCAAAAATAAATAAATAAATGATAAATAAATCTTTAAAAACAAATAAACAGTAATACAAGTGACGGGCAGGAGTCAGAGACACACCACTGGCCTGACTGCCCAGCACCTCACAAATCAGGTCGTGCGTGTGTCCAGGGCCTACAGGACACCCCTAGGCGAGGCCAGGATCCCGTGCTCTCTAGGCCAGGACTTTCCAGGCTGGCTCCCAGCTCCCTCTGTCAGGCACCCCAGTTACCTCAGAGAGCTGCACATCATGAGAACAAAATCTACCCGCATCCAATCCACAAGCAGGGGGCTGGCTCCTGGGTCAGCCCCGCAGCCAGGGGGGACCCCACACAGATCAGAGCACTCACCGAGTGTGTGCACGTGAATGGGAAGTTTCCCCCGGGGCTAACCACCCACCATTTACAGCCCTGTGATTGTGAGCTACTGTTTGTTGTCACTGGCCCTCTGACCCAAGACGTCCTTTATCTGTTACCTTCAGAGATGCAGCAGACCAAAAACCACAGACAGCTTCAGCCAAATGCCAACACTCCGGTGACAGAGAAGCCAGAAAACATTCAGGACAAGAAGTAAGGAAACGTACCCCAGATAAGGGGCGAGGGAAAGCTCTCGTCTATCCTGACCACAAAGGGAAGAAGGCCCTGTGCACATGGATGAACATCAGGAGGAAAGGCCAGGTTTCTAACCACAAGGGCTTTGCCCAGGGTATCCAAGGCCCTGGCCACCTCCACACGAGGATGGGGTCCACAGTGTCTCGGTCAGAGGCAGACACCCGGCTGTGCAGGCCTGGGTCGGATCTGCTGGCTCTAGAGGGGCACCGCAGAAAAACATCCTTCCAAATACAGGTTTATAAAAAGTGCAGGCCTAGTGCTCCAGCACAGCAGCCTCCTTCCGTTTTTCACCAGTGACAGTTACGGTCATTAAAACACCTCGCTTTCGTGTAAGGATTTACAAGACGTGAAAATGTGGGTGTACATTCTTCTCCCTTGCTCCTCCCCACAGCCCAGGAGACTGAGGAAATGGCATTTCAATCAACTCCTCTTGTAGATGAGAAAACCAGGGCTCAGCAGCTGCGTAAACCCAAGGTCCTGCACCAACAGAGGGCAGAGTTGAGCCTGAGGGTTCTCACTCGAGTCCAGTGTCATTTCCAGCACATCCCCCCAAAACATCATCACCGGACAGTTCTTCAAGTCGGTGGCAAAACCCTCAAGTCCCTCCGCTGCAGAGCGACCATCACCCTGGCACACGGGCGGGCAGCTGACACTTACCAGCAGGAAGCTGGGCTGCTGCAGGTGGGGGAATGCCATGGCAGCCTCCCGGGCAGGGTCCAGACCGGCCGTCTTAGAGGACCACTGCGGAGAGACAAAGACAAAACCTCAACCTCTGCCACACAACAAGACACACAAGGCCAGGAGAATATCTGCACAGCTCAGCACCACTGCACTGCCAAGGCCCACGCTTTACAGAAATGCTGCTTATGTGCCTGCCATCCACAGGGTCCAGCCCCAGAGCCAGGTCTGTGGCGGGGAACCCTTGGGAACAGTTGGTTAAGCTTGTGTGGCACTTGCCACATGCCAGGCCTGGTTCTGAGGGTTCTCCATACATTTCTCATTTAATCCTCGGTGGCAGGCAGGCAGGATTCTAAAGACAGCCATCCAAGATTCCTGTCTCTGGTCATTCAAACACTCTTCTAGGTGCTGCTGTGAAGGGGTTTTGCAGATACAATTAAAGTCTCAACTGTGAGAACCGTAAGATACAGGGCAGTCCTGACTCATAGCCAGCAACGAAATGGGGACCTTAGTTCTACCACTGCAAAGAGCTGGATCCTGCCAGCAACCTGAATAAGCTTGAAAGCAGATTCTTCCCAAGAGCCTCCAGATAAGAGCAAAGCTGGCCAACACGTCGATCTCAGCTTTGAGAGACCCTAAGCAGAGAACCCAGCTAAGCCTGCGTTTCTGACACATAACCATGAGATAACCAACAGATGCAGCTTTAAGCTGCAAAGTTTGTTAAGAAGAATAGAAAATACATCCTCATAACAACCCTACGAGGTCAGTACAGATAAGGAAATGGAGGCAGAGAGAAAAATCACTTGCCCTCAGCCAGCTGGGGAATGGCAGAGCCAAGACTCAAACCCACAGACCTCCTCACTACTCTCTCATAGAGACAGGTGAACACATCTCCTCTGTCTTACTTGTGCTCTCTGAGAAGGAAGGGAGGGGACGAGCCAGCTTTGCCAATGGAGCCTGTGAACGGCCACCAGAAAATCAGGAGTAGCTCTCCAGAATCCTACCTCTCTGTGCCCCCAATCAGAAACTGAAAATATCCAGACTCGGACTGAGCAGAGAGGGAGCATGCAAGTCCCACTGATGGGCTGCTGATGGCTTTCCTGGCACAGCTCTGCCCATGGCCTGAGGAACGGTGCTGATGCGGCAACTGGCAGTATATGTGGATGGAGAGGCTGTGTGGGCAGCTGAGGGGTTGACAGGAGACATGTATCTCTGCTACTGGGCATTATGAACACCTTCCCATGAAACCGAGCAGAAACCTGCACACTCCCCACCCCTGTACAAAGGCCCCTCCATGTCCTCTGCCTCTTGTTTGTAGAAAAGCTGAAGTTTCCCAGGTCTCCCTGAGTCACAAAAGAGCAGGCTCAAGCAGCTAACGATTAGGACAAGAGAGTCACAGAATTGTTCAGTGTCCGATGCACACTCCTGAGTTGTTTTACAGATACTATAACTGCCACCAGAGGGAAAAAGCCAAATGCATGATGACCAGACAGCAGCCATGACATAAGCTGCTCCATCTATGGCTAGCACGATTCCAAAAACTGGCCTCAAGACAATGAGATTAACGTTATTGCTCATAATAATCTATATCTTTGTGGGCATCGAAATAATTGTAGCTTGCTCTGCCCAATTTTTAGTAAGCAGGCAACTAAAATTGTCAGCAAAGAGATGCCACAGACTCATGTCGACATCTTCCACTCTAAGAATACAGCGCCCTATGTCAGCATGAAGAAGTTACAGAAGATGAGCCTTCGCCCCTAATCCCACAGAAATGGAATGACGTCAGACAGTGGGGATCTGTAAGCAGCTCCTTTGCCCCGTGCCTGTTTGCCCATTTCTGTTTGCCTCAAACCTTACAGAAATGAGGTCACCAGGCAACACTTAACCTAACTCCTGACATAGGCTCTGCTGAATGCACACAATACCTTGCTTAACCTGTTGATTCTTTCCCTAGATTAAAAGAAGTAGGAATGAAAAATTAAGTAGTTAAAGAATGACTAGCTCTCTACCCCCAGCTTCTCCCTGTGCAATCCGGCAGATCATGCAGGCAAGATAACATCTGAAGAAAGCTCATGAGGAGTCAGCCAGTCCGCACCCAATGGAAAATGACGCAGAGCTTGACCTTCTGCCTCGATTCTGAGATTCTTTCTCCTTCTTCCCTTTAAAAACTGTCACGGCTGAGCAGAATCTTCGGAGTGCGTTCTGGGACACCAGTCCACCTTCTCCCCGGTTGCTGGCCTTCTGAGTAAAGCAACCTTTCCTTTGTACCAACATTTGTCTCTGGAGAATTGGCTTTTGAGCTGGGAGGAGCGTAGTCTGAGTTCAGTAACACTGAGACTGTTCAACTCCTAATTAAACTAGCTATGGGTTTCAGTTTTAAGGATGACTTAAATAAAACGCTTCAGTCCTGAACCAAGTGGTCCAGGGAACACTGCACTACTTCAAAACGATCAAAGCGGCATAAAACCCTGAACTGTTTGCTAAGGGCAGAGCTTTAGAGCTGATGAAGTAAATGCTGCTCCTTGCTCAGAACAAGTTTGCAGAGGTAGCGGCTGAAGGAATGAGCCCGAGGCGCCCAAGCAGGGTGTTTCGGGGAGAGGGCAGCGTCTCCCCGCCCCGGTTCTCCCCGCCGCGCCGCCTGCGCTGTGCGCCCAGCCTCCGCTTCATCCCGCCACCTCCACACCCGCTGCCTTCAGGAGCGGCTTCCAATCCGCTTTCGGGGTCCCTCCCGTTAGCCGCAGCCCCGTCAACGCCAATCTCGCCAGGGCCTCCCTCTGGCCGCGCTGCGAACGGGGCGTGCTCCCGCCTGCCGCTCACTACTGCCCCGTGAAGGGAGCACCGGGGTCCCAGTGTCACAGACGCGTATACTGAGGCTCCGCAAAGCCGGCCCACATCGGGGGAGGCGAGGAAGGGTCGGGTCGGGCCGGGGCCAAGACCCACCCCGCTCCCCCCACACCGCTCGCTGAGCCCCAGACTCTCTCTCCTCCACCGCGCGCAGCGAACGTTAACCGGTGGCCCACCGGGGTGGGGCGTGCGAGGTGCGCGGGAAGGCGACGGGAGGGCGCAGCCCGGCCCTCGGCGCCCTGCAGGCCCGGCCCGAGGCCCGGGGCTCGCGTGGGAACAGAGCTGGTTTCGGCGGAAGTTCGGGGTGGCCGCCGGGATGCGAGGCCGGACCGCGCGCGATTCCCACCATTAACCTGAAAGAACCACAGCGTCTCCCGCTTCAAGGACCGAGACCGCCATTCGGCGAGCCGGCGCCGAAATGTCGTCATCAAGCTGCGCGTGGCGTCACATTCCCCCGGCCTGGCAGGAAATGCGCCGCCACCTCCTCTGGCTGACACAGTAAAAGGCGCGTGCGCAAAGCGAAGGCCCGCCTCAGAACGCGTGTGCGCAGCGGAGAAATTCTCCGCAAGGAGCGCGCGTGCGCGAAGACGTATCGGTGCGTTAGCGCCTCGAAGCGCGCCCCCTACCGCGGAGTCGGCGCGGAACAGTTACGCTCTGGGCCCGAAGGGCATTTATTGAGCGCCCACAGAATGCCCGCGCTGCACTGCGTGCCACCACTTCGGCTAGCGCGCGGGGAAGCCCCGTCTCCAAGGGCCCGGTCTTACGCACGCCCGCAGCCGCCCGGGCCCGGGTCTGAGCGCCGGATGACGTGGGCTCTGCGGGGAGAGGGGCGCGCGGCGGGCCGGTAGGGGGCGCGGCGGGCCGGACCGGGCGGGGCCGGGCGGAGCGGGGACCAGACCCAGCGACGCGCACCCTCCGCGGTCCGCAGATGGCGGCGCCGGGCGCGGGGCCCGGGCCGGGGCCGCCACCGGGGCTGGAGGCGGCCCTGCAGAAGCTGGCGCTGCGGCGGAAGAAGGTGCTGAGCGCCGAGGAGATGGAGCTGTTCGAGCTGGCGCAGGCGGCGGGCGGCGCCATGGACCCCGACGTGTTCAAGTGAGCGCCCGGCGGAGGCGGGGTCCCGGGGTAGTCGGGGTCCCCGGGGACTGCCGGACCGGGCGAGTAGGGCTCACTGCCGCAGCGTGTGTTCTCGCCAGGATCCTGGTGGACTTGCTGAAGCTAAACGTGGCGCCCCTCGCAGTCTTCCAGATGCTCAAGTCCATGTGCGCCGGGCAGAGGCTGGCGAGCGAGCCCCAGGACCCCGCGGCGGCACCCCTGCCCACGCCCGGCGTGCCTGAGACCCGAGGTCAGAGCCGGGCCCGGGCGGCGGGGAGGGGGACGGGGGCGGAAAGGGGGCAGCGCCTGGCACCGCGCGGGTTTGGCCCTGAGTGGCCAGGCCTTTCTGTTCCTCTTGTCCCAGGACAGGCTGGGCCCATCCAAGGTCTGGCCCCTTGGGCTCCCGTCCCTAGCTTCGACTTTGCTGCCACCTTTGAGGGTGCACTTCCAGATCGGGAGGACACAGGGTGGGAGACCCAGGCAGGCTAGACCTCGTCTGGGATTTTTGCGACCCCAGTTTCTCCCCACCTCTGCTCTCACGTTTTTATCCCACAAACATAGGAACAAGGCAGCTTTGGTTCCTGTCCTCATGGCCTGTGTAGCCTGTACGGAAGTCCTCAGGTAGCAGGACGGGCAGAGGCCTTCCTGCGTGCCCTTGTTGGCACCCCACCCGGCCCAGGTCCTGCCCAGGAATCTGGACAGCGAAGCTTCCATCCTTGGGCTGCGGGTGGGTGCAGCCTGGCAGCCCTGGCTGGCAGGGTACAGAGGCCCGAGGGGCCTCCTCAGTCTGGAGGGTCATGGCTGGGGGATGAGCAGGTGCTGGTGACCAGAGTGTCATGATGGAGCTCTAATCCGCTTCGGGTGTCACTTCTGCTCCCCATTCCAGAAACCCTCTGAAATGCAGCAGGACCTCCAGGCTGGCTCCTTAGCCAGAAACATCCTGAGAAGGGGCTGACGTTGGGGCGGAGGGCAGCTGGGCCCTGTGGGTGGGTGTGCCTGGGCCCTGGGCGCCCGTGCCCCCGTCTTGAGAGGCCCTGGGCACTGGAGTGCAGGCCTTCTCACTGATGCACGCTGTCTGCTCTCTTTGTGTCTCTCTCTGACCTCCAGCGGCCTCCTTTCTCTCTGCCGAGAACTGTACCCCCCCCGCAAGGCCCTCCTTTTCCTCGGCCCTGCAGCCTGCGGCCTCTCCAGTTCTGCTCCACGGCCCAGCTGCCTCGCACTCGCCTCTTTCTCCGGGGCCCCCCGGTTCCCTCCGGTTCTCTTGCTGCCTGTTCTCTCCTTTTGCAGGTTGCGTTTATTGGTTTATCTCTGGGGGTTGGTACTCTCTCCTGTTTCCGTGGAAACTGCTGTGGCCCCCAGAAAGGCAGTGCAGCTTTGAGCTGCAAGGGCAGGACCCAGTGGGCCATCCCTGCCCCGCAGCTTAGGGACTGAGGGCGCGATTTCACAGCTCCGCTCATTAGAGACAAGTGTAGTGCTCACAGGACAGGCCCACACTCCGTCCCCAAAGGCTAACTCTGCTGGTGAGACTTGCGCTCTGTAGAGCTGCCCCCAGCCCAGAGGAGGACACCCAAGGGGCAGGGAAGGGACAGCGTGGTGTGCTGTGGAGAGCAAAGCCTGAGGTGTGACAGGCACCTGGGCCTCTTAGATGCCATCACCCCCCTGGACTGGCTGCCTGGAGGATCAGACCATGGGTCCCCTCAACTGCCTGGTTCCTGAGCTGGGGGTGCCTTCCAGGCACTGCCAGGCACGATGAGGCTGGTGTATTAGAGTGTGAAATCCCATGGGAGCTCTAGCTGCACCCTCCCACGTGCCCCTCCCTACATCACCCACCTTGCTGTTCCAGGTGTGCCTGGAGCTTGGACAGGGGGCCTGAGGAGCGTGGGGACTAAAGGAGAGAGATCCCCTCACTCGGGGGTTTTGCCACTCCCTCCCTTGCTCAGTGCCAGGCCTGCTCTCAGTGCTGAGGGCACAGTGGGGCTGCAAGGTGGACATGCTGTCTATCCAGTGGCTAGACATACTGACAGTGACGGGCGTCCAGTCTCGAAGGACAGCACCGGCCTTGCTGGAGCAGCAGGCGTTAAACAAGCTGGGGGCAGGGCCCTTGCACCAGCTGCAGAGTCCTGTGCGCTGCTGCAGCCCCTGGGAGGGGGCTGAGCTGGGGTGTGAGGGGAGGGAGGCAGAGGGTGCAGTCAAGGGTGTGTTGGGGTGCGGGGCTGGGAGCACCGCATAGAGGGATGGGAGGTGGGGAGGAAGCCCCGGGCCAGGGACTAGAGAGGCATGGGGCACTGGGCCCCACAGGGTCGTTTCCCCTTGAGTGCTCAGGCCATAGGTCCTGCTGGGCTGGGCGGCCACCAGCCAGGGTACAAGGGCACTGAGGCCCTGGGGAGATGCCCAGTGGAGGTAGACGGCAGATGAGGGGCCGTGCCAGGAGTACACTGAGGCCAGAGGCAGAGGCCACCAATGAGATAGATCTCTGAGGCTGCATGTCGTAGCATCTGTCCACACAGATCTCTGGTCACCTGGTTAATGGCAGGATCTGGGTAGAGAAAATAAGGAGCATTGTCACAGAGTAAGCAGTGGGGAACCTTGGTGGTCTAGGCTGGTGGTGGGGGTTTGGGAACGTTGGAGCCAGCTGGCCTTAGGTTTCCCTCAGAATCGGAGTGAGGTTGACCCAGATCAAGGGCTGGAGCCCCACTCAAGGGCTTGGCTCTCTGGGTTCCTGTCCCCTGGCCATCCAGGTGCCCTGTGGGGCCTGTCAGGCTCACCATTTCTGTCCTGAGAGCTCAGGGGGGTCATGCTTGTCTTGTTAAGGACGCGGAGTTAGGTTCAGTTGTGTGCTGTTGAAGTTTAGGGAAACCACACATTCTAAAAAGATGTCCCCCCCGGAAAGCATAAGGTGGAGTCTGGTGTGCGGAGCCATGAGGAGAGGTACCCGAGCGTTGGCACCAGAAGGTAATGGACACCTCACGGATAACTTTTATACTGATTACCCACTAAAATGACATACTGGATGTTTGGGTTAATTGAAACATTTAAGTCAATTTCCTGTTTCTTTTACTTTTTAACATGGCTCTTGAAAAAGCTAAAGACCACGCAGGTGGCTTGCAGCCCGTCTCTGGCGGCAGCGCAGCTGCAGAGCACTCACGCCGAGCTTCTCCCCAACACAGCATCGGGCCGTGTGCCTGGAAGAGTCAGGCACGTCCATGTGGGGATCACCTCCCCAGAAGTGTGGGCTGAGTTAAAGGTTAAAGCGCACACGTGCAGTCCGTGTTGTGCATTGTTCTGTCTGTATCTGTTCTGGAAGCACCGATCAAGCCCCTGCTGTGTGCTCTGCACACCCCTGGCCGCCCGCTCATCCTGGCCACCAGACCCCGTCAGCTGGCCTTGCAGATAGCAGGGCTGTGGTGTATTCTTTCCCTCTCATTTCTCACCCACCCGTTCCCCCACCCCTCCGCACACAACATGCCTTCCGTGTTGGCTCACAGCCGGTCACTGACATTTGGCCTCGGCAGCCATCTGGCCTGTGATTCCACAAGGGGGTGCGCCCACCACCCAGGAGAAAGCGCTCTGGGGCTTTCTATAATTCTCGTTCCCGCCCAGCTCTGCGGCAGAGCTCTCAGGGTGGGTGATCAGGGGTCCCGGGGGCTACTCCAAAAGTCAACGGCAGAGTGGGTCCTACCGGGTCTGGGTGGTTCCCCAGCTTCAGGGGCCCCCCTGAGTCACAGGTGGCAATGGGCTGGTGAATTCAGGGCATTTGCTTCATTAGGGGGCATCCAACACTGAGTGGCCACAGCTGGTTTCAGGGGTAGGGGGGTAAACCAGACTGTTTTTAACAGACACCCTTGTCTGTCTTTGACCCTTAAAGAGGGCCCCACAGGAACCAGGCCTGGGAGCATGTCCCCACCACCCCCACCGCAGCTTGTGGTCACCCTTGGCTCAGCCCCAGCCCTCACTGCATTCCATCGGACCCTAATTACCATCAGGAGGGAGCTGGAGCAGGCCTGACGAGCTCCCAGATGCCCCTTGCTGGGTCCACTGGGCCCTGCAAACCTTCTTGACCTCCACAGCCACGTGTGAAATGAGGCCTGAGTGGGTCTCCCCAAGAATGCCCAAAGCATGTGATTCCTTTAGGGTTCTAAGAATCACACTGAGCTGGATAAATGGGCTACTTTCATCCTTAGATAGTTTTCTTGACACCTTCTATGACTCAAAGTTACATGTTTCTTATTTCCAGGGTTTATCGGCCTCGTCAGATTTAAAGATGAACATTACTTGCTCTTTTCTAGTTTCCTGTCATCCTTGAGCGTCCAGAGGGGCCCTGGTCATTACACTGAGGGGGAGAGGAAACACACATGTGCAAGCCAAAGCAAAGCTGGCTTCAAAGTGAGGCCTGCAGCTGGGACCCGCCCTGCTGCTTGCGGTGGAGCTACGCCTGAGCTGTGCTTTGGGAGCACCCGGCACCCAGGGCTAGGCCATGGGCTCCACGGACCTGATTTGGCCCGGCTCAGCCTTGGTGGAGAGGAGGAAGCATGGCCTGAGCAGGGCACTGGCACATTGGGAGACCCTGCAGGGTGGTGGGGCCCATGCACTCACAGGACCAGTCAGTGGGGACCAGAAGATTAGCATTTGTACCAGAGATGAGGGGTGATGTTTCTCTTTGCTTCTGTCTCCGGGAGTCACTGGGACAGGGTTGGCCCGGCTTCACCCTACCACACGCTCCTGTCTACTCCGCCCGGCACTGGCGAACCCGTTACTACTACACTTTTGTCAAATCGAGTACACACGGGTTCTCGAGGGGGAAGCAACGCCAGGGAAACCCAAGCTGTCAGGGTTCCAAGCTGATGCCACTGCAACCCACCACCACCCCCCCACACCCCGTGCCAGGCAGCACAGACCTCCTGCTCTCTGAGGAAGAACTTTCCCAGAAAGTGTCTTGAGAAGGGCCATCCTATCCCTGCAGGAGTCCTGGGGAGAAGCTAGGTGTGAGGATTAGAGCACGGACTTGAGTCTCAAATGCAGGTCCCTCCCCTTGCCCAAGGTGACAGCCCATGAGCAGAAACGACTTAACAAGCCCCTAGGAAACTGTCATGTCTTCTGTCCAAGAGCCCCCGGTTCCCCACTGCAGGCTGTTGGACTAAACCGGGATGGAGGCTGGGGGTCAGAGCTGCAGGCCGGAGGAGAGCCCAGGCTGAGGCAGGCCCAGTGGGGAGGGACTGTGGCCCAGGCACGCTTGTCCCCCGGGGTCCTCTCTGTTGCTGATGCCACAGGCACTGGCCCAGGCATGACTGCAGACCTTCCTGGCTGTCGGCACAAGACAGACTAAAGCTGGCAGGTTACCAGTGGGGGAGTGGCCGGAGCTGTGCTCTGCACCTGAGCGTGACCGCCCCATGGACAGGGCGCATCCTCAGCAGGAGCCCAGTCATAGGACCCGGTGAACCTGAATAGTTGTAGAACACTGAGGGGAGAGGGAGGAAAATGTATGAGGAAGAGCTTCCAAGATCCAAATCCAGAAGCCTGACTAACATGCTTCCTGCGTCACCAGTCTGACAGGGAGGGCAGTTGCTGGGGGTCGACACGCCAAGCTGCCCCAGCACTGCTCTCGGGACACAGACAATAGGTGTTGCGAGGTGGCCTCTGCCAGGTTACTAACGCCTGTGTTCTGTGTCTGCTCAGGGAGAAACAAAGGCAGCGGTGCCCTTGGCGGAGGCCCGGCACTGCCAGAGCGCGGCGTCCGGGAAGGATCCAGCCAGAGGATGCCCCGCCAGCCCAGCGCCACCAGGCTGCCCAAGGGGGGCGGGCCGGGGAAGAGCCCCACGCGGAGCAACACCTGAGCAAGAGGATTCGCATGGGCCCACCGCGGGCTGCCAGCCTCTCAGACAGGCTGCTCCTCCCGTTGGTAATAAACCTCTTTGAAAACCTGAGGGTCTGTTCAAGATGTCTTCTTTTACCTTTTGAATATATTAAGGCACAGAGATTTATAATTAGATCTGTGTGCTGGTCCTCGTCACGCTTCAGCTGAACCAACCAAGTTACTTCAACCAGTGACCCCACCTCCCAGACCTCATTTTTGAGCCTGTGAGAAAACGTGCATATTACCAGGTCTTCTGCGTTTTCACTGAGGCCCTCCCTGGGCGCTCAGGTGCAGCAGGGGTTTGAGGACAGAAGGGCCGTGACCTAGAACTTTTAACCCTCTGTGGGTCATGCATGCCACAGAGAATCCAGTAAAACCCTTTCCCCCAAAATGTCTTGACCTTCCACATTTGACCCAGTTTTACAGGTTTACATGGACCTCAGGTTTTCAAACTCCAATTCTAAGCTTTTACACCTTAGTCCACTTGTCCCATCAATAAAGAAGCCTGAAAAATGGCAAATTCAATTGAAAAACCTAACTCAGTTTTCCTAGAATTATTTGTTTTTAAACCTTGGATTGGAAACACTGACTTTTTGCCCTTGGGTCACGTCACATAAGCAGAGGCTCCTCACAGATGTAGGTCCACCCACCCCAGCAGCGCAGCCCAAGCAGCTGGACAGCCGTCCACATGGCCCAGTAGAGGGGTCCTCCCTGCTCCTGTGGACAGATGAGCATGTTCCAGGTGAGCACAACAGAGGTTTAATTCAGAAACTGTAGATAAACATCTGTAACATGACAGTTGGCGGGGTACAGGGGGCCACTAGCCTGCTCCCTCCCGTTCAGTACTCTTCCCCTTCCTCGGCCTCCGCTTCCACCGAGTCCACGCCCACCTCTTCGTAATCTTTCTCCAGTGCTGCCAGGTCCTCCCGGGCCTCCGAGAACTCGCCCTCCTCCATGCCCTCCCCCACGTACCAGTGCACGAAGGCGCGCTTGGCATACATGAGGTCGAATTTGTGGTCCAGGCGGGCCCAGGCCTCGGCGATGGCCGTGGTGTTGCTCAGCATGCACACGGCCCGCTGCACCTTGGCCAGGTCTCCCCCTGGGACCACTGTGGGGGGCTGGTAGTTGATGCCCACCTGCCAAAGAAGGGGAGAAAGCACTGCGTGAAGCTTCCGTCAATCCAGGAATGGTGGCTGCGTTCGTGGAATCAGAAGGCATGGAGGTGCTCGCTGGTGACCCGGGGAGGCTGGGGCCACCCTGTACTCTAGGCCCAGCTGTGTGCCAAGCAAGGTGCCAGGAAAGCAGGATTCTGGTTTCCAGACAAGGAAAACGGAAAGAGGAACCCCAGAGCCTGCCACCCTGGCTCACACCCAAGCTGCTGGAGAGGCTGTGTCCCAGCAACTGTGACACGTGATAGGTACACAGGTGATAGGACTATCTTCCCTCTAAGAAGAGACACTGCTTGGGATTCTTCATATGTTATTTTCTCCAGAGGGTTCAACAAGATGAGGATTAATGTCTGTAGCTGAGCCTTTTCCACCCAGGCAGATTCAGAGAACACAACTGTGGCAGAATCATGAGGGCAGGTCACACCCTCTGCTTTCCCACCAAACAGTGTACACATAGCAGAGTGACAAGCACACTGTCAGAGGTCCCTGACGCTGTGACCACTGCCATGGACGCGGCCCACGTGAGCGCTAAGTAAGAGGGAGGGATCGAGATCCCAGCACTGGGACCAAGGGAGAGGCAGTCCAAGCTTCAGACCAGGGATCACGTGACCAGAGGTTTCGGCAGGAGATACAGGGTCTGTCAAGGGGGCTACGGCACACGTTCTAGGCTGCTGGGCCACAGGGGCTCTGTCACAGATACTCAACCCTGTCTTTGCAGCACAAGAGCTGCCACAGCAATGAGCCAATAAGCGGGGACGGCTGTGCGCACATGAAACCATTCACAAAACCAGGTGATGGGTCGGCCATCTGTGCTGAGCCCTGGACCAGAGGAAGAAACCCAGACTCCTAGGTAAGAACCCACCGCAGCAGCGGGGGTCTGAGCCAGGGGAGGCCCTAAGAGCAAGGTTCAGGGAAGCACAGTTCCGTTCCCAGAGGGAAGGCTGGGAATCAAGTAAGGTGCAAGGTTTCTGTTCTGTGTCCAGTGGAAGGTCGGAGCAAGCTGGGTCTGAGGACAACCCAGGACACACTGTATAGGCTCCCCAATCTCCACTTCTCCACAGAAGTATTCATGACAGTGCTGTAAACCAAACGTTCCATACGACACTTAAATTGGATGTAATTTTTACATGCCGATAGAATCAAGTGGAATTCAGAGACAACAGTCAGTTTACAGTAATGCCCCAAGTTCAAATATCCCCATAAATTACCAAAACGCCCAGAAAATTCCTACATTTCTATTCTAAGAAAAATTACTATAAGAAAAAACATCTTATTTCTAAATCAACCTATGTTTTCCACCCAAGAACTCCTCCAGATAATTTCTGTAAAAAATACGCTCACAGAGCTGTATCATGTGATGACTCAGGAAGGAAGTTCTAGAGACACCAGTGAAGGAATGAGAACTGTCCCCCAGCTCACTAATCCATGACCCAGCCCGGCTTCCCTGGAACAGGGTACCCTCCACAAAGGAGCAGCACCCCATCCCAGGATCTGCCACGGGCGGAATGTGAACACGCGCTACCGCCCAGCCTACCTTGAACCCAGTCGGGCACCAGTCCACAAACTGGATGGTGCGCTTGGTCTTGATGGTGGCGATGGCCGCATTGACGTCTTTGGGGACCACGTCCCCCCTGTACAGCATGCAGCAGGCCATGTACTTGCCGTGGCGAGGGTCACACTTGACCATCTGGTTGGCCGGCTCGAAGCAGGCGTTGGTGATCTCGGCCACGGACAGCTGCTCATGGTAGGCCTTCTCGGCCGAGATGACCGGGGCGTATGTGGCCAGGGGGAAGTGGATGCGGGGGTAGGGCACCAGGTTGGTCTGGAACTCCGTCAGGTCCACGTTGAGGGCGCCGTCAAAGCGCAGGGAGGCCGTGATGGAGGACACGATCTGCCCGATCAGACGGTTAAGGTTGGTGTACGTGGGCCGCTCGATGTCCAGGTTGCGCCGACAGATGTCATAGATGGCCTCGTTGTCCACCATGAAGGCACAGTCCGAGTGCTCCAGGGTCGTGTGCGTGGTCAGGATGGAGTTGTAGGGCTCCACCACGGCCGTGGACACCTGGGGGGCCGGGTAGATGGCGAACTCCAGCTTGGACTTCTTGCCGTAGTCCACAGAGAGCCGCTCCATGAGCAGAGACGCAAAGCCCGAGCCGGTGCCACCCCCGAAGCTGTGGAAGATGAGGAAGCCCTGCAGGCCCGTGCACAGGTCCGCCTGCGGGAGAGCAGAGGCCGTGAGGCCACGTCCGCACGAGCCGTGCCACCGCCCCCATGGGCCCCAAAGGGCCCCGGTCACAGCACACTCTTCCTCTGCAGGTTCACTATACGGGTTCAACCCATCCACAGGGAACACGCGTCACACTTAGCAGTTACAGACGTGGACGCACTGCGGCCACACCGGAAAGGAAGACCCTGCACTCATGGTTCTGCTGGGTTTTGCCAAAGTGATGTCCCGGGGAGATCCCGGGCCTCCCCTTCTGTCCAGGAGGCCTTCCCAGGGCCCTTCTCACCAGTTTGCGGATCCGGTCCAGGACCAGATCGACGATCTCCTTGCCGATGGTGTAATGGCCTCTGGCGTAGTTATTGGCCGCGTCCTCCTTCCCGGTGATCAGCTGCTCCGGGTGGAAGAGCTGCCTGTAGGTCCCCGTGCGCACTTCATCTGCAGAGAGGACAGTGTGTCCGAGACTCTAAGGACGGTCGCTGACTCACCGGGATGGCCAGGTCCGGGGAAACCTTCAATTCTACAGGCACGTGCTGCGCCTCGCAGGCCAGCAGCATCAGCGTCTCACAGAAAAGGTCTCCGTGTGATACACGTGCCTTATCTGCCGTTTATGGCTCCGGGAAGGTCCAGTCAACCCGGGGAACAAATGCCAGTGTGGCCAGTTCCCAAAGGCGGGGGAGTGCTCACACCGCACAGGCGGTTCTGCGCGTGCATGTTTCGTTCACACCCACAGCTACACCCGGGGTGTTGCTGAAATGGCCCTGACATACTAGACATCAGCGTGACTTTTGCTGGGCGCCCTCTGTGGCCTGGGTCTCATGGGCTCTAGGGTGACATTCTCCTGGGTTGTCTCCTGGGTGGCCGCCACTGAAAGGTGCTCTCTCCTGGCAGCTCCCCTTGGAAACTACCTCGGGCTTCTGACCTGGAGGAACCCAGCAAAGGTTCTGTGCTTCCCCTTCTAAGTCTCAGGGTACCTACCGACCACGGTGGGCTCCAGGTCCACGAACACGGCTCTGGGCACATGCTTGCCAGCCCCGGTCTCACTGAAGAACGTGTTGAATGAGTCATCCCCACCGCCGATGGTTTTGTCGCTTGGCATCTGGCCGTCGGGCTGAATTCCATGTTCAAGGCAGTACAGCTCCCAGCAGGCATTGCCGATCTGGACCCCCGCCTGCCCCACGTGGATAGAGATGCACTCGCGCTGGGAACCAGAACATACATGTGAGGCCCCCCAGCTTCAAGGCAGTTGTCACAATGTGGCACGCAAATGAGACCCAACGTCTTAAATTAATATCTCTAAAATCTTTTGGTTTCTTAAGGTCTTATCAGACATTATTGTCCCATGAGCTTCCAATGATCATTTTATGTCTGAGCATGGATGGAGACACACTTGAACTGTGAATAGGAATACAGCCATTATAAACATCTTCCCAGCGAGACTTCCCTGGTGGCGCAGCAGTTAAGACTCCACACTCCCAATGCATGGGGCCTGGGTTTGATCCCTGGCCAGGGAACTAGAACCCACATGCATGCCACAACTAAGAGTTTGCATACCACACCTAAGAAGCCCGCCTGCCACAACTAAGGAGCTGGCGAGACGCCACTAAGGAGCCTGCCTGCCACAACTAAGACCCAGCACAACCAAATAAATAAATAAATAAATAAAACATCTTCCCAGCAATCAATAAAAAGTGTTAAAAATTTATACAAAATAAGCAGTCAAGCCATTTTATTTCCACCTAAGGCTGTATTTACCAACCTGATACAAGCAATGGCTTAGAAAAAAAACATGAAGTAACACTTTTCAGTCATTAGACAACAGGCAGCAGAAGACAGTAAGTGATTCCTTAGAGCGTGGAAACAAGGCAAGCCCTACAGATGCCCCAGAAGGCTGCTGGGGAGTGCCCAGGCTGCAGCCGAGAGAGGAGAAACCCAGGGATCTCCCTGAGTTGAGCAGAGAGAATCCTGTGTTGAGAGAGATCGAGGCAGCTAGAAAGCCTGGTGCTGGCTTTCTATCTGGAGGAGAGACAGCTGCATGGAGAGAGCTCAGGGAGATCAGCAGGGGGGCCCCGAGTCCTCACTGTGGGCTGCTCAGCACAGGTGGGGAGGGACCCCTGAGCTCACACCTGCCATGGCAGAAAGACATCCTAACTCACAGAGCACTAGGTGGAGTCCTCAGTAGTGGGGTCAAGTGAGGCCAACCCTAAAGGCTGGTCTGAACCCACTTAAGAAAGCTGAAAAGCAAGCCTCAAAAGGATCAAATTGTTCCCAGGTATACAAATAGCATCCCCCAAAAAGCCTAGAAACAGTTGAAAGAACACCCAATAATGTAAAATTCATGTCTGGTATCCAATCTAAACTTACCATATACACCAGAAAATTAAAAAATAAAACCTAGAAAAGTCAGAAACTATTACCATATGAAGAGAAAAAGCAATCAATAAAAACAGACCCAGAAATGACAGATAATAGAATTAGTAAACAAGGACATTAAAATAACTATTATATATCTACATGCTCAGGAAAGTACAGGAAAAAATGAACATGATAAGGAGAGACATGTTTGATATAAAAAAGACCTAACTCAAATTGCTAATGTCTTTTTTTATCAATGTCTGAAATGAAAAACACGCTGGATGAGATTAACAACAGATTATAAATAGTTTGTAGTAACTATAAATGAAAAGTGTACTTTAAAAATTGTATAAAAGGGCTTCCCTGGCGGCACAGTGGTTAAGAATCTGCCCGCCAATGCAGGGGACACGGGTTTGAGCCCTGGTCCAGGAAGATCCCACATGCCGCGGAGCAACTAAGCCCGCGTGCCACAACCACTGAGCCAGCGCTCTAGAGCCCGCGAGCCACAACTACTGAGCCCATGTGCCTAGAGCCCATGCTCCGCAACAAGAGAAGCCACGACAATGAGAAGCCCACGCACCGCAACGAAGAGTAGCCCCGGCTCACCCCAATGAGAGAAAGCCCGTGCACAGCAATGAAGACCCAACACAGCCATAAATAAATCAATAAATATATTTTTAAAAAATTGTATAAAAAATAAAAAACAAACCCCCCCCAGCAGATTATATACTAAGAAGACTTGAGAATGATGAAAAAGTTCTGGAAATAGTGCTGATGGTTATACAACATGTAAATGTACTTAATGCTACTGAATTATACACTTAAAAATGGTTAAAATGGTAAGTTTGTCATGTGTAGTTTACCACATACAAAAAAGGAGATACTCAGCAATAAAAATGAACTGTGTTGCAACAACATGGGTGAATCTCAAAATAATTACAGTGAGTGAAAGAATCCAAACAACAACAAATTAACTCAATGATCCCATTCATACAAAATCCTAGAAAATACAGAAATGTGGATTAATGGGGGAGATAAAGGGGGTGAGGCAGAAGGGAGGATTTACAAAGGGGTACCAGGTAACTTTGGGGGGTGATGGATATGTTCATTATCTTGATTGAGGTGATGATTTCATGGATAATCAAGATGTTAATAAATATTAAACCTTGTCAAATTATACACTTTCAGTGAATACTTTATGTCAAGTATACCTCAACAGAACTAAAATAAAAGGCAAAATGAAGACTTTTTCAGGCATTCAAAAGCTGAGAGAATTAATCATTAGCTGAGAGTAGTAGTCACCACTACAAAAAAAAAATGTTAAAGGAATCTCTCCAGGAAGAAGGAAAATCATACTAGATGGAAAATTGCAACTGCAAAATTGGACTGAAGAATGACAAAACTGCTAAATATGTGGGCAAATATAAAAGACTTTATACCATATTTTAAAAATATAATTGAGCCCAGCACTTACTTCTGGATGACCACTTCTGCAAATTGGTGCACACAGACTTTTTACCTGATCTGATGACCAAATTAATGGAAAATGATGCATGATCTAGAGAATGATCTAGGGAATTTTTACATTGCAAATAAACAAGGATATTCTTACCGGAAAAACGAAAGTCTGCTGAGACTCTTGGTGACTGACACTATATTCTATCTGCACACTGAAACAACACACTAATCAAAGAGAAGAAGAAAAATTACTAGAGATTTGATCTCCTTTATAGCTTCTAATAATAAAATACACTGTATGGGGCTTCCCTGGTGGCGCAGTGGTTGAGAATCTGCCTGCTAATGCAGGGGACACGGGTTCGAGCCCTGGTCTGGGAAGATCCCACATGCCGCGGAGCAACTAGGCCTGTGAGCCACAACTACTGAGCCTGCGCATCTGGAGCCTGTGCTCCACAACAAGAGAGGCCACGATAGTGAGAGGCCCGCGCACCACAATGAAGAGTGGCCCCCGCTTGCCGCAACTAGAGACAGCCCTGGCACAGAAACGAAGACCCAACACAGCAATCAATCAATCAATAAATAAATCTTTAAAAAAAAATACACTGTATGATTAGTGAACCTGTCAGTTGTAATGGGAAGAATATGTAACAAGTAACTGTGTCACTCATTTGTGATTTTTATCTTTAATAAATTCAGCCATGTGTAGTGTGATAAGATTAACTCTTTACACGTTTAAGGTAATGTTATAAAGTTAAAAACTGAAAAAAAAATAATTGAATGTTAAAGCAAAAATAAAGATTTATTATTGTGGGGTTTACAACTCATATAGAAGTAACATACAACAAACAACAGCATAGGACTTCCCTCGTGGTGCAGTGGTTAAGAATCCGCCTGCCAATGTGGGGAACACAGGTTCAAGCCCCGGTCTGGGAAGATCCCACATGCCGCAGAGCAACTAAGCCCGTGCGCCACAACTACTGAGCCTGCGCTCTAGAGCCCGTGAGCCACAACTACGGAGCCCGCATGCCACAACTACTGAAACCATGCACCTAAAGCCCATGCTCCGCAACAAGAGAAGCCACCGCAATGAGAAGCCGCGCACCGCAATGAAGAGTAGCCCCTGCTCACTGCAACTAGAGAAAGCCTGCGAGCAGCAACGAAGACCCAATGCAGCCAAAAATAAATGAATAAATAAAATTTTACAAAAAAAAAAAAAAAAGTTACTTGAGAATCAGCTAGTACAAGAAGAACACTCTGACCCTTTGCTCCCCTGAAAGCAGGAAACAAAGCTCCCATGGGGAGGCATCCTCCCTATGCCAGGAGAAAGGAGGGCAACATGATCCCTGGAGATAGGGAATTTAAGGCTGAGAAAGCTGCATAAACAAACTTTGTTACTTCTTCATTAACTTGCTAGCCCAAGCAAAAACCCCTTTCTTTCCTCAAATCTTCATAAATTACTGATTCTTTGTCTAAAAAGGTATATAAACAGCCTGCTTTGGTCAATTCTTAGATCCTATACTTATAGGACTTCCATATGTACAAAATTAAATTTGTTTTTCTCATGTTAATCTGTCAATCAGATTATTAGACCAACGAGAAGAACCCGGAAGAGAAAAATTTTTCCTCCCCTGCAAACTCTTCCAGGTAATGGAAGAGAAAGGAACACTTCCCAACTCATTCCCTGAGGCCAGCATTACCCTGATACAAAAACCAAAGACACTGGACTTCCCTGGTGGCAAAGTGGTTAAGAATCTGCCTACCAATGTAGGGGACACGGGTTTGAGCCCTGGTCTGGGAAGATCCCACATGCCTCAGAGCAACTAAGCTCATGAGCCACAACTACTGAGCCCCCATGCTACAACTACTGAAGCCTGCGCACCTAGAGCCCGTGCTCCACAAGAGAAGCCACCGCAATGAGAAGCCCGTGCACCACAACAAAGAGTAGGCCCCACTCGCCGCTTCTAGAGAAAGTCCGTGCACAGCAAGACCCAACGCAGTCATAAATAAATAAATAAATAAATACAAATAAAAAAACAACAACAAAGATATTCAGTAAGCAAACTACAGACCAATATCCCTCACGAACTTAGACACAAAAGTTTGTTCAAAAATTTCAAATTCAATGACCTAAGCTTCCACCTTAAGAAACTAGAAAAAGAGCAAATATCCAAATTATGCAGAAAAAAAGCAAATAATAACTAGCAGAAATAAACTAAACAGAAAACAGGAAAATAAAAAGAGAGAAAAGTCAATGAAACCAAAACCTGGTTCTTTGAGCTGAACAATCAAATTGATAAGCCCCTGGCCAAACTGACCCAGAAAAAGAGAAGACACAAATTACCAGTATCAGGAACAAAAAAGAGACTATAACTACTAGGATATTAAAGGGATAAAGGAATATTATGAATTCAACAAGACAGATGAAATGGGCAAACTCCTTACACACACTACTGAAGCTCACGCAAAAGGAGATAACTTGGGGAATTCCCTGGTGGTCCAGAGGTTAGGACTCAGCACTTCCACTGCAGGGGGCATGGGTTCAATCCCTGGTTGGGGAACTAAGATCTCTCAAGCTAAGATCCCGCAAGCCATGTGGGGTGCGGTCAAGGAAAAAAAAGGAGATAACCTGAATGAAGAGAAAATAGGCCATCAAAATGGCCACATCATGAAACAGATAATTCTAAACATGGGTATTATCTTCTCACCATACAATTACGATCACATCCTAGATTTATAATCTCCTAGCCCTTAAGAGAGATGGTCTGGAAGCCTAGAAATTCAGCTTCTAGTCTTATCCTTGAAAGACAAGGGGCCAAATCTCTTGTGGAGCACGGGCTCTAGCTGATAGTCTAATTCTGATTCCAACCAAACTGCAATAGTGAGCCAGAAAAGATTTACCCTTTGAGGCTGGGCAGATTCTCCAGAAGGTACTCAACTTTGTGATGAGGCTCTAGGATGCATAAAGTAGGATTTAAAACAAAATTTCTACTGCTGGAATTCCCATTAAATTCATCTTGAGACACAAACCGTTCTAATACAGAGGGAAGGCATCTGTAATAGACAACATTTTCTCAGAGATCAGTGTAATTTCTTTTAGGTTATCTTCACACCAACTCATCACCACCTCCCCCTCACTAGACGTTTCCTAATTTAGTTGGTTAAACTAAGTACTGTGAACTTAGGCATTTCAACTTGAGAAGACCCTGTTATACCAACAAACAACGGCTGAATAGCTCTTCTAAAAGTATTAACCATGGTATTTTTCTTATTTAAGACAAAGGCTTTGCTAAAAATAACAGCTCCTAAAAAATGATGAAATGCACAAATTTCTTCTAATCCTGAAGCTTCCTTTTATCTGTCAGGTAATAGCAGATACCTTTTCTTTATACTTGTAATAAATCACCTCCACAAAAAAAAAAATTTGAGCAGCTTGATGTCATGCTGTTCAATAACCAATAAGAGAAGCCTCAAAACCAACTTTTGCAAAGGGAGAATGCAGATGTTAGTGTGAGTTATTATCTAGTTATTATCTAGTACTCTTCATAGAGTTTGGAAGCTACCACAGTGATGAGAAGAGAACACCGAGGCTGGGATGACATCAGCCTCAGTTAACTGGGAACAAGCAAGACGTGAACCAGGTCAGGTAAAGCCCTGTCAGGGGTCATTCCAGCCTCTCTCCACATAAAGGTGACTGGTTTTAGACGTGCACAATGACAGAGGTGTTGGTTGAGTTCCATTGGTGTGCAAACTATTAATGTAATTAATTCAACAATTAACTAGATCCCTATGACTTGAGGACAAAAAAATGGACAAATTAAAGGCAGAAGCCTACCCTGCTGTGGGAAAACAGGAAGTCTCATATATGTGTTGCTGATGGAAGGGAATCTGAAACTATCTACCATTCACTTGTGGTATCCAATATACACCTACACCAGTGAGAAACTGTGCAGGCATAGATTCCTCATTGCAACTCCATGCATAAAAGACTGGAAAACATCCACACGTCCAGCGACTCAGACAGGCTGAAGACGTGGAACATCACCCTGGAATACTACATGGCAGTAAACAAGGACACAGGTCTTTGCACGCTGGCACGGAGGGAGCCGGACTGTTTGCACAATGAAAAAACAAGGCACGAGAAAGGGGGGATATAAGCCTACCTATTCCTGTTTGCTTAGTTTTGCTTTAAAAAAAGGGGGGGGGGAGGGGGAATTCCCTGGCAGTCCAGTGGTTAAGACTCTGAGCTCTCAATGCAGGGGACACAGGTTCGATCCCTGGTGGGGGAACCAGGATGCTGCATGCCACGTGGAGCGGCCAAACAACTCACAACCCTATCTAATGGAGGAAGCAATTTTTTCAGCATATACAGTCTTCTATCACTCTTATTTAAAGGCCTATTTCTGTAAGTGCCCTCATGAGCTCACAGCACAGCTGAGACAAATGAGAGAGCTCAAGAGCAACCCTTGACTGTTGCCTCGAGAAGGAAGAGTCCGGAAGAGCGAGGGCAGGGGCTGCTTACTGCATCTGTGGAGTGAGCCCCGCGCCTGCCCCTGACATGCACACTCCGGACACTACCCCGCCACCTGGGCCCGTCCCCCAAGGCCCCACTACCGGTCCAGGCCCATCCCCCAAGGCCCCACTGCTGGTCCAGGCCCGTCCCCCAAGGTCCACCGCCTGTCCAGGCCCATCCCCCACGGTCCTGCCGCCCGTCCTGGCCCGTCCCCCAGGTCCCGCCGCTCCGTACCATGGTGGTCACCACCTGGCCTCACTACGATCCAACTTCCTCTCAGTCTGACGCCACGCGCCCAACTGCCGACCCGCCGCACCACACGCAGTGTCCTGATTGGCTCGCCAGCCACGCAACTGCCATTGGCTCCGAGCACTTTGGGGGCGGACCCCAGGCCAGGACCCCAATGGCGATTGGCCGTTTCCTGAACGGGCGAACTCGCTTTTGATTGGTCATCACTTTGGGCGGGAAATGGCGACCGAAAGGTCTCGTGCTGCGTTGGCTGGAAGCTGCGGGCTGATCCCTGGTCGCTGGGGGCTGACGCCTGGTCGCTGCGGGTGAGGGAGGCTCCATAGTTTGTCTGTAAAATGCGGTCTTCCTGCAGAGCTGCGCGGGGTGTGAGAAGGGACAGGGCTGGTAACTGAAAGGGCTTTGCGGACTTGGCAGATACCTGGAAAGACTATTCGGTTAGCAGCCTGTTACTGGTGCAGACGTCAGTACCCCCGACTTGCGCCAGAGCATGTTGTGCCAACCACGTGATAGACTCCCAGAAGGAGGTGCTGTGAAGCTGAAGAGGGTAGTTCCGCCTTCAGGAAATGGGACTTATGCGTGGGTCTCAAAGTATCGCGAGTTTTATAAGCAGCCAAGCAGGGTGGGTGGGCAAGGCAGGCGGGGGACAGGGAGGTCCGAAAATTGCAGTGAAGAAGGTGGCTGACCGCAGCCAGACCGGGGGGCCTGGCTTTTGTGGAGTGGGGAGCCAGCTGGCAGCAGAGGCGGGTTGGCTTGGCCATTTTTAGGGGGAGGATGGGGCAGGAGACTCCACAGGTGGTTATTGCAGGAGGCCAGAGAACTACCCACCCACAGACCTTGGCGAAAGGACACAGAAATTCCCAGGTTCCCGGAAGGGGGACTGATATCCTCAGTTCACCACCTTCCCAAGATCCCCCCACTCCTGCTTCTGGTCCATGGGAGAATCTGTGTTTACACCACATAGAAGAGCCCCTTCTTGGCTCTTCTAAGCACAACCTGAATGAGCTGGAATCTTCGTGGAGAAGGGAGGACCAAAAAGGGGTTAAATAAAGAGAATATAAATAAATACAAATTATTTATAATAATTTATAGACATACATTATATACTAATTTAAAGTAAACAAATTTAAAAACGTAGATGCAAAATGCAGGTTTCTTACCCTGCCTACCACTGCTAGGTCAACAGAGGCCTGGGGTAATGTTCATAGTAGCAGATCAAACGGTCTGGGTTTGAGCAACACACACCACCACCATGGATTCAGTGGGACTAACTTCAGCTCCACTCCTCCCTTGCTCTGGCAGATTTCAGAGAGTGCTATCTGGGGGTTAGAAGGGTTGGGCAGCTAGCTAGGGAAAAACCAGAAGCCCTCCTCTTCCCAGGGGAGGTCCAACAGGATCGGTGCAAGGAACCAGGGCCAGCCTTGGGCAGAGGGGCTGACAGGAAATGGGGGAGAGAATGCACCCCTGGTAAGGACTGGAACAGTTGGGGACAGGCATGACTGCCATTGCCAGGGACGGGGGACATAAAGAAGGAAGAGAGACCACCACCTGGTGGTCCAGTGACTAGGACTCCATGCTTCCATTGCAGGGGACATGGGTTCTATCCCTGGTCTGGGAACTAAGATCCGCAAGCTAAGAGGCTCAGCCAAAAAGAAAAAAAAAAAAGAAGAAGGAAGAGCTGGGAAACCAGTTCATGGTGAGGAGTAATGGGGGTCATTTTGGAAAGGTAATATGCGACAACATGCTGGTGCACTTTGAACAGTGGAATTTGGGCTAAATTTGGCCCTGGGGAGAATAGCAGACTGGGGGAGGGGGCTGCCAGCATGTAGACAAGAGAGGACAAAAGCTGCAGGAGACAGACAAAAGTGGAGGAAAAGATAGCGATGACATGGGAAAAATGTAAGATTTCTTTTGCCCCAACCCCTTCCCCGCCAAAAAGCTCCTGGAAGCTGGGGAGGGCCTGGATACCTGAGATAAAGGAGCTATTTGAGCCACATCACTCGGATGCTAACAGAAAGGGGAGCTCCAGGAGGCAAAAGGACGTAGGGACATCTGGGTCACATGTGGTATGTAGTCTCAGTGACTAAGAGTAGGTGGGAGAGTAATGCCTTTACCTAAATCAAGCAATGCAGAAGGGGCCAGTTTAGGGGAAAACAATGGTCTCCCAACTTCTTAGTCTGTTCCTCTGTGTACCAACCAGAGCAACCAGAGGCTTCATCTCTCTCTGGCCACTCAGCCCTTCCTGTCCCTGGAATTCTTTCTTGCAAACAGTTTGGTGCTTTATCTTTTATTTATTTAGTTTTAAAATATTTATTTTTTTAATTTATTTATTTGGCTGCACCAGGTCTTGGTTGTGGCACACGGGATCTTCACTGCGGCACGCAGGATCCTTAGTTGCGGCATGTGGGATCTAGCTCCCTGACCAGGGATCGAACCTGGGCCCCCTGCATTGGGAGTGCAGAGTCTTAACCACTGGACCACCAGGGAAGTCCCTTAATCTTTTATTTTTATGACAACTTGATTCACATACCATAATACTCACCAGCTTAAAATGTACAGTTCTGTGTTTTTTTTGTATCCACGTAATTGTGCAACCATCACCACTGTCTAATTTCAGAACATTTAATCACCCCAGAAAGAAACCCTGTACCTGTTAGCAGTCACTTCCCATCCCCCAACCCCCAACCCTCTGGAAACCATTAATCTACTCTTTGTCTCTATAGATTTGCCTATTCATACAAATAAAATCAGACAACATGTGGTCTTTTGTAACTGGCTTTCACTTAGCATAATGTTTTCAAGATTTATCTGTATGGTATCACCACTTTATTCTTTTTTTTTTTTTTTTGGCTGCACTGCGGGACACGTGGGATCCTACCCCGACCCGTGCCCCCTGCATTGGAAACGCGGAGCCTTAACCACTGGCCAGTGGTTTTCCAAAGCAGCTGCACCAACTTACCATTCCCACCAGCAGTGTACGAGGGTTCCAGTTATTCCATATTGTCTTCAACACTTATTATTATCTGACTTTTTGACAACAGCCATCCTAGGGGGTGCATCGCACTGTGGTTTTGGTTTGCATTTCCCTAAAGACTACTGATGTTAAGAATCTTTCCATGTGCTTATTGGACATTTGTATGTCTTCTTTGAAGAAATGTCTATTCAGATCCTTCGTGCATTTTTAAATTGGGCTATCTATCATTTTGTTGTTGAGTTGTGAGAGTTCTTTATATATTCTAGATACAATCCCCTTATCAGATATATGATTTGCAAAATTTTTCCTGTTCTGTGGATTTTAATCTTTTCCTTTTTTTTTTTTTTTTGGCTGAGCCACACAGCTTGCAGGATCTTAGTTCCCTGACCAGGGACTGAACCCTGGCCACAGCAGTAAAAGCGCCGAGTCCTAACCACTGGACCACCAGGGAATTCCCTCTTTTAACTTTCTTGGTGGTATCCATTGAACACAAAAGTCTTTAATTTTGTTTTTATTTATTTATTTTTTTGGCCACACCGTGCAGCATGCAGGATCTTAGTTCCCCAACCAGGGATCAAACCTGTGCCCCCTGCAGTGGAAGCGCTGAGTCTCAGCTGGACCGCCAGAGAAGTCCCCAGTTTTTAATTTTGACGAATTCCAATTCATCTATATTTTTCTTAGGTTGCTTGAACTTTTGGTGTCATGTTTGTGAAACCGTTACCTGAAAACTGCATTTCCCCCTTGGTGGGTATCTAACAAAAGACAACACCAAGTCAAAGAGCTGGAGAAGGAAGGATTTATTACTTGCAGCAAGTAAGGAGAACACCAGGGTTACTTCCCAAAGCAGAGTCTCTCTGACCAGCAAAATTGAGGATGACTTAAGCTGAGGGTGCATACATGTTCATGAAGGGGCTTGAGCAGAGGAGAATTCAGCCTAGAATTGTGGCAAAGGTTGACAGAGTCCAGGCTCTAGCTGATTGGATCATGAGGGTCAGAAAAAGTCAACACCGTCATTCCTTAGGTTCCAGTTAATCTGGTTATGTCAAGAAATTATGTCTGGTTCTCTTCCTTCAGGGACCTCCTACCCTATCTGCCTACAAAACCATTGCCTAATCCACAGTCATAAAGAGTTACTCCTATGTTTTCTTGTAAGAGTTTGTTTAGAGTTTAGCTAAACTACTAGATAACATTGTCTCGGGACCCATTTTGTGTGGCCAGGCAGCCTGCGGGGGTCTTGAACTGATAATAACCCCTCCCAAGAGTGCATGCCCTAGATAACAGCCTACAGACTCACAGGTAAATAATGTAAGTTCCTGATATGAATTCCTCAACTGTCCTCCTGATAAGCATTCTCTCCCACCTCCCAGGAATGGCCCCTTGTGTGATCCTCAGATAAGCTTGCCAGAACCCCACTCTTTTTGCTTTGAACTGACCAATCCAAACTCAGCCGGAAACCCCAAAGCACTCTACCTGCAGACCCTAATAAAAGCCTGTCCCCCAGGTCCTGCCATGCTTTCTGCCTGCACTATGCCTTAGCCTCCTGATGTGGCCCCTCACAGTGTGTGGTGTACTTCTTCCAGAACCTGTAACAAATTTCTCTCTCAATTCCTTCCTGGTCTTTTGTGGATCAGAGATTCCTCACCCAACACCCTCAGGGCTCCACTTAACAAATGTTAATTTAACAAAGTCACAACAGCATTTTTATAGTTTCAGCTCTTATATTTAGGTCTTCGGTCAATTTTGAGTTAATTTTTGTATGTCATGTGAGGTAGGGGTCCAACTTCATTCATTTATTTGCATGAGGATACCTGTTGTTCCAGACTATTCTTTGCCCCATTGAGTCGTTTTGGCACTCTTGTCAAAAATTGACTGGCCATCAGGAGAATAAGTAGACAAGCCACAGACTAGGAGAAAATATCTGCAAAAGACGTATCTGATAAACGACTGTTACCCAAAATATACAAAGAACACTTAAAACTCAACAATAAGAAAACCAGGGCTTCCTTGGTGGCACAGTGGTTAAGAATCCTCCTGCCAATGCAGGGGACACGGATTCAAGCCCTGGTCCGGGAAGATCCCACATGACACGGAGCAACTAAGCCTGTGCACCAAAATTACTGAGCCTGCACTCTAGAGCCTGTGTGCCACAACTACTGAAGCCCCCGTGCCTAGAGCCTGTGCTCCGCAACAAGAGAAGCCACCGCAATGAGAAGACTGTACACCACAACGAAGAGTAGCCCCCGTTCACCGCAACCAGAGAAAAGCCCGTGCACAGCAACGAAGACCCAACATAGCCAAAAATAAAATAAATAAGTTAAAAAAAAAAGAAAAGAAAACCAACAGCCCAATTAAAAATGGGCAAAAGAAAAAAAAAAAATGGGCAAAAGAACTGAACAGACACCTCACCAAAGAAGATATACAAATGGCAAATAAGAATATCAAAAGATGTTCAACATCATATGTCCTTAGAGAATTGCAAATTAAAACAAGAGTGAGAGGGCTTCCCTGGTGGCGCAGTGGTTGAGAATCTGCCTGCCAATGCAGGGGACACGGGTTCGAGCCCTGGTCTGGAAAGATCCCACATGCCGCGGAGCAACTAGGCCCGTGAGCCACAACTACTGAGCCTGCGCGTCTGGAGCCTGTGCTCTGCAACAAAAGAGGCCGCGATAGTGCGAGGCCCGTGCACCGCGATGAAGAGTGACCCCCACTCGCCACAACTAGAGAAAGCCCTTGCACAGAAACGAAGACCCAACACAGCCAAAAGTAAATAAATTAATTAATTAATTTTAAAAAAACAAAAAAAACAAAACAACAGTGAGATACCACAACACACCTATTAGAATGGCCAAAATCCAATACATTGACAACAACAAATGCTGGTGAGGATGTGGAGCAACAGGAACTCTCAGTCAGTGCTGGTGGGAACACAGAACATTCTGGTGGGCTACCTTGGAAGACAGTTTGGTGATTTTTCACAAAACTAAACATATTCTTATCATATGATTCAGTAATCACACTCCTTGGTATTCACCCAAAAGAGTTGAAAACTTACTTCTGCACAAAAACCTGCACATGGATGTTTATAGCAGATTTATTCATACTTACCAAACTTGGAAGCAACCAAAATGTCCTTCAGGGGAATTCCCTGGTGGTCCAGTAGTTAGGACTCCACACTCTCACTGCCGAGGGCCTCAGTTCAACCCCTGGTTGGGGAACTAAAATCCCACAAGCCGCTCAGCACGGCCAAAAAAAAAAAAAATGTCCTTCAGTAGGTGAATGGGTAAATAAACTGTTGTACATCCAGACAAGAAATATTAGCACTAAAAAGAAATGAGCTATCAAGCCATGAAAAGACATATGACCAAAAAAAAAAAAAGGACATAAGACAACCTTAAACTCATACACTCGTATCTGAAAAGGTTACATACTGTATGATTCCAACTGCATGACATTCTGGAAAAGGCAAAACTGTGGAGCCAATAAAAAGATCAGTGGTTGCCAGAGGTTAGTGGGGAAGGAGGGATGAATAGGTGATGCACAGAGGATTTTTACAGTGCTGAAACAATTCTGCATGATACTGTAATGGTGTATATGTGTCATTATACATTCTTCAAAACCCATAGCATGTACGTGACCGAGAGTGAACCCTGATGTAAACTGTGGACTGGAGGTGATAATAATGTGTCAATGTAGGTTCATCGATTACACCCAGTGTACCAATCTGGCAGAGGATGTTGATAGTGGAGGAGGCTGTGCATGTGTAGGGGCGGGGGTATGTGGGAACTCCACCTTTTGTTTAATTTTCCTGCAAACGTAAAACTGCTCTAAAAAATAAAGTCTATTTTTTTAAATCAAAAGGCCATAAACTGGCCATAAATTTAAATTGGCTATAAATTTGTAAAAGTTAACTGGACGGGGCTTCCATGGTGGCTCAGTGGTTAAGAATCCACCTGCCAATGCAGGGGACACGGGTTCGAGCCCTGGTCCGGGAAGATCCCACATGCCGCAGAGCAACTAAGCCCGTGTGCCACAACTACTGAGCCTGTGCTCTAGAGCCCACAAGCCACAACTACTGAGCCTGGGTGCCACAACTACTGAAGCCTGCGTGCCTAGAGCCTGTGCTTTGCAATGAGAAGCCACCGCAATGAGAAGCCCGCGCACCGCAATAAAGACCCAGTGCAGCCAAAAGTAAATAAAATAAATAAATTTATTTAAAAAAAAGTTAACTGGACATATTTTTGGACTCTCAATCCTATTTCACTGATCTGTATGTCTATCCTTATTTCAATAACACACTTTTTTTGTTTTAATATTTATTTATTTGGCTGCACCGGGTCTTAGTTGCAACACATGGGATCTCCATTGCTGCGTGCAGGATCTTCGTTGTGGCATGCGGAATCTTTTGGTCCCGGCGTGCAGAATCTTTAGTTGCGGCATGTGGGATCTAGTTCCGTGACCAGGGATCGAACCCAGGCCCCCTGCATTGGGAGTGCGGAGTCTTAGCCACTGGGCCACCAGGGAAGTCCCTGTAACACACTGTCTTGATTACTGTAGCTTTGTAGTCAGTTTAGAAATAAGGAAGTGTGAGTCCTCCAACTTTGTTCATTTTCAAAATTGTTTTGGCTATTCTGGGTCCCTTGCATCTCCATATGATCTTTAGGATCAGCTTGATAATTTCTGCAAAATAGGCAGTTGGGATCTTGATAGGGATTGCACTGAATATGCAGACCAATCTGGGGAATATACTGCCATCTTGACCATATGAAGTCTTCTAGTCCATGAACATGGGTTGTGTTTCCGCTTGTTTAGGTCTTCTTTAATTTTTTTCAATGATGTTTAGCACATTTTCATGTACAAGTCTTGCATTTCTTTTGTTAAATTTATTCTAAGTATGTTTAAAAATAAATTTATTATTTTTGATGCTATGTAAGCAGAATTGTTTTCTTAATTTCATTTCTGAATAGTTCATTGCTAGTGTATAGAAATGTAATTGATATTTATTTATTTATTTATTTATTTATGGTTGTGTTGAGTCTTTGCTGCTGTACGCGGGCTTTCTCTGGTTGCGGTGAGCGGGGGCTACTCTTCGTTGCAGTGCGCGGCTTCTCATTGCGGTGGCTTCTCTCATTGAGGAGCATGGGCTCTAGGCACGCAGGCTTCAGTAGTTGTGGCATGCAGGCTCAGTAGTTGTGGCTCGCGGGCTCTAGAGCACAGGCTCAGTAGTTGTGGCACACGGGCTTAGTTGCTCTGTGGCATGCGGGATCTTCCCAGACCAGGGATCGAACCCGTGTCTCCTGCATTGGCAGGCAGATTCTTTTTTTTTTTTTTTTAATGGCACATCCATCAACGGAGTCTTCCCAGGCTATTATTATTATTTATTTATTTATTTATGACTGTGTTGAGTCTTCGTTTCTGTGCGAGGGCTTTCTCCAGTTGCAGCAAGTGGGGACCACTCTTCATCGCGGTGCGCGGGCCTCTCACCATCGCGGCCTCTCTTGTGGCGGAGCACAGGCTCCAGATGCGCAGGCTCAGTAATTGTGGCTCACGGGCCCAGTTGCTCCGTGGCATGTGGGATCCTCCCAGACCAGGGCTCGAACCCGTGTCCCCTGCATTGGCAGGCAGATCCCCAACCACTGCGCCACCAGGGAAGCCCCTGGCAGGCAGATTCTTAACCACTGTGCCACCAGGGAAGTCCCTGTAATTGATTTTTTTATATCAATCTTCAATCCTGTACCTTTGCTAAACTTGCTTATTATTTGTAGTATTTGTGTGTGTGTGAATACTTTAGGATTTTCTATACATAGGGTCATGTCATCTGTGACTAGAGACAGTTTTCCTTCTTCCTATCTGGATTCCTTTTATTTCATTTTCTCACCAAATTGCCATGGCTAGAACCTCCAGTAAAATGTTGAATACAAGTGGTATTCAACATTCAATACAAGTGAGAGCGTACATCCTTATATTCCTGATGGGAAGGGGACGCTTTCAGTCTTTCACCATTAAGTATAGCAGCCGAAGGTTTTTCATAGATGGTCTTTATCAGGTTGAGGACAGTCCTTCGATTCCTAGTTTGTTGAATATTTTTTCTGTCTGTTGCGATGATCATGTGGTTTTCGTCCTTTATTAGTATGGTGTATTACATTGATTGATTTTATTTTATTTATTTATTTATTTATTTGGTTGCACCAGATCTTAGTTGAGGCTCCCGGGCTCCCTAGTTGTGGCATGCGAACTCTTAGTTGCGGCATGCATGTGGGATCTAGTTCCCTGACCAGGGATTGAACCCAGGCTCCCTGCATTGGGAGCATGGAGTCTTGTCCACTGTGCCACCAGGGAAGTCCCTACATTGATTGATTTTCATATGTTAAATCAATTTTGCATTCCTGGGATAAATCTCACTTGCTCCTTTTTTATACTTTCCTGGATTCGATTTGCTAGTATTTTGTTGATAAATTCTGTGTCTATATTCTCTCTCTCTCTCTCTCTCTCTGTTTTTTGACCGAGCCCGCAGCATGTGAAACCTTAGTTCCCCTACCAGGGATCGAACCCATGCCCCCTGCAGGAAGCACAGAGTCCTAACCACTGGATGGCCAGGGAATTCCCATCTATATTCTTTTCAATAAGTTTATTTATTTATTTTTATTTTTGGCTGTGTTGGGTCTTTGTTACTGCTCACGGGCTTTCTCTAGTTGAGGCAAGTGGGGGCTACTCTTCGTGCAGTGTGCGGGCTTCTCATTGTCATAGCTTCTCTTGTTGCAGAGCATCGGCTCTAGAGCACACGCTCAGTAGTTATGGCACACGGGCTTATCTGCTCCGCGGCATGTGGGATCTTCCTGGGCCAGGGATCAAACCCATGTCCCCTGCATTGGCAGGCGGATTCTTAACCATCGTGCCACCAGGGAAGCCCCCCATCTATATTCTTAAGGGATATTGAGCTGTACTTTTCTTGTGATGTCTTTGTTGGGTTTGGTGTCAGGATAGTCCTGGCCTTGTAGAACGAGTTGGGAAGTGTTCCCTCCTTCTTCTTCCTTTATTTTTTGGTGCTTTATTTTCACTGCATTCTCCTGGTGCTCCTCTGTGTAACTGCCTTGCTCACAGGGGTCCCAGCCATACCCTTGGAAGTTTACAGTTCACTGCGTCAATTGCGCTTGGCGTCAAATATCCATTGGGTGTTAGTGCCTATGGTAAGAGTGTTTCTCTGGGTAGATACAAAGTCAGTGCCATGAAGCACTGCACACCACCTCTCAAGGGGTCATCGGTAAGGCCTCTCGGGACCTCCTGTTACAAAACTGCCCAACCCTCTTGGTTTGAAATGCATTTTTCTGGATTTTTGTGGAGGCATTTCAGAACAAGGAACACCTGCTCAGTTCTGTTGAGGCCACATGGGAGAAAAGCGAGGGGGACATCTTCCCTGCAGGAAGTGGGACCCCATCTGAAAAGCTCCTCAAGACATTATCAGCCAAATAACAGAAGGAAGCAAGGGGGCTGGCTAAGGCAGAGTGCTCCAAGTGGCACCATCTTACCAGGGAGTCCACCATCCTGTCACGAGCCCACTGAACCAGATAGGTGGCAGGTGCCCTTAAAATCCTATTCCACAAACCACATATAAACCTGAAAACACGTACAAAGTTCTGGGAGAAAAGGCTATCCATTTTGGTTTTGGTTTGCTTGGATGGATTGTCATCATTCTGCTGTGAACAAGTAAACACCCTGTCACACCCACCTTTTCATTTTCAAAGAAGTGGCAAGAGCAGGACAAAGACCCCTCAGTCCCAGGAATAAACATGCCTTGTCATGTGATGGGACGCGGGGACTGTCCATGATGTAGGGCCAGGCATGGTGTAGGTGCTCAGTACACCGTGCCTCTCACTGACATCCATGAGTGGGGGGCTGCTGTGGGGTCCCCCAGGGTCCTCCTGGCCTGATGCAGGTGCTCCTTGGCTAGGAGGGGCCCGAGGGGCATCCTGGGCTAGAGGGCTGTGCGTTGTCTCCAGGAGACTGCTTCCTCTTTTGGAGACATTGTCTGGAACAAGAAGCTCAGAACAGCCAGCGTGCATTCTGCCAATTCACAGGACATTCCTAAGCCAAGCACTCTTTCGTCAATGTGTGAGGTGGCTCCCTGCCATCCCACTGTGCGGGGGAGGTCAGGACTGTCCAGGGCCACTCAGCCAGACCTCTACCCTCAGCTTACCAGGGCCTGCCTGACTCCTGCGCCCCCACACCCCCAGAGTTGGGGGTGGCTGGATGGTGCCCAGTGGGGTGGAGTGCACATGTGGGGAGGAGGGATCAAGGAGGGTGTCTGCCCCAGTGGAACGCGGGTGGGCTCCAGACCCCCACCCCCAGACCTGGACCTTAACTTGCACCTGGCTTCGAGGCCACTCTGGTGGCCTGGGCTTCCTTATCTGTGAAGCAGACACAGTGATAGGGCATCCCTAGGACCTGGTGAGTTAAGAGGGGGTGGGCTACTGGGTGTTTGTGACAGCGAGGTGGGGCCTGGTGCTGGGTCTGGCGCCCTGGGGGTTGGGGCGGGCTCTGTGCGCAGACCTCACCTGCAGGCGGGGCAGGCTCAGCGCGCAGAGCGGCAGCGACAGCGACGGCAGTGGCAGTGGCGACGGTAGGTGGGTTGCAGAGTCCTGCGGAAACAGATTCAGGCCCAGGAGGAGGCGAAGGTTCAGGTACCTGGGGACAGGGTGAGGCGAAACTGGCTCCAGGGGCGGCGGCGGCATGTTGGGGCTGGCAGTGCAGCGCCAAGCCCGGGGATCCGGCGCCACACCCAGGGCGCCCCGGCTCGCGTCAGGTGCGCTGTTCCTCCAGTCCGGCGGGGCGGGGAAGGGGGGAACCGCAATGTCTGGGGCCAGGTGGCCGCCTGGGCTACGCCCAGGGCTGCAGCTCCGCTCCTGTTCCGCGTCCTGGAGGCCTGGCCCAGCTCCCGGAAAGCCTCGGGTTTCCACCTCGCTCTGGGATCCCAGATCACAGAGGCTTGGCTCCCAGCCATGCTCCCTGGGGCTGCCCCCTCCTCACCCTCAGGGTCCACCCCCACCCCCACCAACAGGCCCAGATTCGGCTCCACCATGGAGCCCCTGAGGCAGAGAGGGCCTCCCACCCACCCCTGTCCCAGCCCTGCCCTCCAGCAAGCCAGTGTTAAGCACGCTCACTACCCCTGGGTGGGATCAGAGGGAGGACGGAAGGCTGGGTAGCCTGTCACTCCCCTCTGGCCCTGGTAGGTGCCAGCAGCCAGCTTGGTGCTCCTCTCAGCTGCCTGCAATGGCTTCAGGACTGCCCAGCACTGCCGGCCTGGCGCGCTTCTGCCAGAAGCTGAAACGGCTGAAGCCGCTGGAGGAGGCCACCATGGAGACATCGCTGCAGCGCTGCCTGTCTGCACTGGACCTAACCCTGCTGGGAGTGGGGGCCATGGTGGGCTCAGGCCTCTATGTGCTCACCGGCACCGTGGCCAAGGAAATAACCGGCCCGGCCGTGATCGTGTCCTTCACTGTGGCCGCCGTGGCCTCCCTGCTGGCGGCCCTGTGTTACGCGGAGTTTGGGGCACGCGTGCCCCGCACAGGCTCTGCCTACCTGTTCACCTACGTGTCCATGGGCGAGCTGTGGGCCTTCCTCATCGGCTGGAACCTGGTGCTCGAGTACGTCATAGCTGGTGCTGCTGTGGCCCGCGCCTGGAGCGGCTACCTGGACGCCATGTTCGACCACCACATCCGCAACTTCACCGAGGCCCATGTGGGCATCTGGCAGGTGCCCCTCCTGGCCAGATATCCTGACTTCCTGGCTGCCGGCATCCTACTTTTGGCCTCCACCTTCGTCTCCTGCGGAGCCCGTGTCTCCTCCTGGCTCAACCACACCTTATCTGCCATCAGCATGGTCGTCATCCTCTTCATCATCATCCTGGGGTTCGTCCTTGCCCGCTCACACAACTGGGGCAAGGAGGAGGGTGGCTTTGCGCCCTTCGGCTTCTCCGGTATCATGTCCGGCACCGCGACCTGCTTCTACGCCTTCGTGGGCTTTGACGTCATTGCCGCCTCTAGTGAGGAGGCCCGGAACCCGAAGCGAGCTGTGCCCCTGGCCATTGCCATCTCGCTTGGCCTCGCGGCCAGCGCCTACATCCTGGTCTCCACTGTGCTCACCCTCATGGTGCCCTGGCACAGCCTGGACCCTAATTCAGCGCTCGCTGATGCCTTCTACCAGCGGGGCTACAGCTGGGCTGGCTACCTCGTGGCGACTGGCTCCATCTGCGGTAAGTGGGGTCCTGCCCTGGCCTCCTGGGGAACACATCTCCAGCTGGGCCTCAGTTTTACCAGTTGTATAATGGACGTGGGAAAGGGCTAATTATTAGACTCCACCCAGGCTTGTTAGCAGAGACCTACTCACCCTGCTCCCCATTTTACATGGTATGTCGGTCTGGGCGTTTGCTTCTGTGTCCTTTCTTGGACAGAGGTACTCAGCCTTCACCAGATTCCCCAATGGCCTGTGACCTAAACTGAGGTGTCCCACTCCTGGGTTGGGGGAGTGACAATCCTGCGCCCCACAGGCACTCAGGCTCACTCTGAGAACCCAGACAGACTCATGCGCATGCTCCCGAGGTGCCCCAGCCATGGCCCCTGGGGTGCCTATGTGCCGTGCTGACCAGCCCCCGCCCTCTGCTGCAGCCATGACCACTGTCCTGCTCAACGGTCTCTTCTGCCTTCCCCGCATCATCTACGCCATGGCCGCCGATGGGCTCTTCTTCCAGGCATTTGCCTACGTGCACCCCCGGACACAGGTGCCTCTGGTAGGCATCCTGGTGTTTGGGGTTCTCACGGCTTTGGTGGCGCTGCTGCTGGACCTCGAGGCATTGGTCCAGTTCCTGTCCATCGGCACACTGCTGGCCTACAGCTTCGTGGCCATCAGCATTATCGTGCTGCGATTCCAGAAGGCCCCTCTGTCCAGTTCCCCAAGCCCAGCCAGCCCCCGCCCTGCGGCCAAGGAGTACAACTCCTTCTCAGACCACATAGAGCTGGTGGGCACCGAGCAGGTTCCAGCCCCCGAGCCTGGGCAGCTGCGGCCAGCCCTGAGGCCCTACTTGGGCTTCCTGGATAGGTGCAGCCCTGGAGTGGCCGTGGCTTCAGCGATCTGCGTCCTGGTGGCCTCAGCCATCACCCTGGGCTGCGTGCTGATCTTCGGGGACTCAGCCCTGCACCTCCCTCGCTGGGGCTACATCCTGCTGCTTCTGCTCTGCGGCATCATGTTTCTGCTCAGTCTCCTTGTCCTGGGAGCCCACCAGCAGCAACGCCAGCAGGACACCTTCCAGGTACCTCCCTCCACTCCCAACACCCACTTGCTGTCAGCCCACCAGCTCCCTTCTCCCCCGCATCCTCCGCTGCAGCGAGATGACCACGGCTCACAGGCTGGGGAGGTAGCATGCACATCCACCTGTGTCCGCGAGCGGGCCCTGGTCTCCAGAATCTCCAGAGGCAGAGAAAGGCTCTGAGGCCTCTAGAGCAGTTGGGCCCTGGGCCAGCAGCCTCCCCTGCAGCCCAGCCCAGCCCTACCCTTGCCCCTTCAGATCCCCATGGTGCCCCTGATTCCAGCCCTGAGCATTCTCCTCAACATCTGCCTCATGCTGAAGCTGAGCTACCTGACCTGGGTGCGCTTCTCCATCTGGCTGCTGATCGGTGAGTGGGGAGCCAGGCTGGTGTCCTGGGCCGGCTGCAGAAGGAGGGTGAGGAGGGCAAGCAGGGCTGGGACCTGCCGTTCATGCTCGCACCACCCCTGCAGGACTCTTGGTATATTTCGGCTACGGCATCTGGCACAGCAAGGAGAACCAGCGGGAGCTGCCGGGGGTGACCATCACACGCTATGTGGTTTTCCCTAGCGGCAGCCTGGAGGAGACAGTGCAGGTCGTGCAGCCCCCCAGCCAGGCGCCAGCCCAGGAGCCCAGCAGTCCATGAGAGCTGCCTGCCCTCCATCCAAGGCAGCTCCGGTTTGCGGGCCTGCCCATGCTAGGGGGTCCTTTGGACTGTAGTTCAGGGGCCGAGCTTCGAGTCTTTGGAGCCGGTGTGGCCAGCGCTGGTGTGGTGGACTCTTTGCGCAGTGCCTTCCAGTTTATGACCAACTCCAGGAACCTGGGCAGGTGGGGTAGGACGGGTGGGGAAGAAGCCCCAGCCTCAGGGATCCATGATAATAACTGCTTAGCCAGCCATGTGGCCTGTGTTGTGTCCATTGTTCTTTGTGGCACTGAGTCCTCACCTGTCCCCAGGAACCACGCGATTGTCCCCAGTGCAAAGCAAAGGTGCAGAAGTTCTGCAAGGGGGAGATGCCAGCCCTGGGACAGCCCTGAGTCGAGGACACTCAGGCCAGTGCCCTCTGCCCTGCTCAGAAGACACTATACATACACCCATATGCACCAGGTACAGAGGGGCAGTGTCAGGTTCCCCTCCTCTGGAGGATGGGTACAGACAGAAGTGCCCGGGCCCCAAGGAGGCCACCTAGAAAGGGCAGCAGAGTTCGGGGTCCCCGTGGTTTCTCCAGAGCATGGCATGTGCCTGAGGCCTGCCTGGGGAGGCAGAGGCACACCCACACAGGCACACACACAGCTTCAAGCACATATCCACATGCCTGCGCGGCTACGCTGGGGTGCACACTGTGTGCAGACTGAGGCAGCAGCTGTTTCCAAGCTCAGACCCTGGTGCTGCTCTCCAGCTGCCCCAGGGGATGGGTGCGCAAGAGCCTGAACCTGCCCCAAGTGCCTTCCAGCCCTCCTGGTCCTTGGGGTGGGGTCCCCAGGCCCACCTTGCACTGCCCACTGGTCTCCCAGGTGGTGCTGCGCCCACCACAGGCACCACTAGCTCCTGTCTCTGCCTGTAAGAAGCACGCAGGAAGCTGCTGTCGACAGGCTTTACTCCCGGACCCTGAAGCCATACATCAGCTTTCTTTGGGCCCCGTACATGGGACCCCGCCCCGGTAAAGACCTCAGGGCCATGTTCTCTCACCCTGACCTTTGTGGCCTGCCTCCCCAGGGACACTGCTCTGGGGATTGAGAGGCAGCAGGGACCCCAAGGCTTTGCTGAGGCTCCAGATGCCAGATGGTTCCAGATGCTAGCCCAGCCTGAACCCCAACCCTGCCCTCCCCAGCTGGCCCATGTCACTGCCCCGGCAAGCGGCCAGCATGCCTGGTCACCGGGCCCCGTGAGAAAGCAGCCCCTCGCCTCCCAGGTGGGCACTCCCAAACCCCTGCCGCTGCCCTGGAGCCAAGACAGGGTCAGACCCCTGCAGCCAGTACCTCCCTCCCAGCTGTAGGCTCCCTGCCGCATGGGGAGTTCTCCAGCGGGCAGGACTCAGACCCTGTGAGGATGTCACAGCCAGATCCAGGCCAGCCTGCCGGGGCCTCTGGAATTTGTTTGGGGCATTCCTTCTGGCCACTGGGCTCCACTCGAAGCGAAGGACAGGGCCTCATTCGAGCAGTTGCCTCGGGCTGGTTCTTAGGTGTGTGACCTTGGGTAGCAGTGAATTCCAGATATACATTCTCCCCACCCCCACAAGTTCCAGGAGGTTGGGCTGGGTGTCACCAAGGAGCACACAGACGGTCCCAAAGGACCCAGTGACCACTGGCTCAGCTTCTCCATCCTCTTCTCCCAATCCCAGCCCTCCACAGTCTGAGGGCCACCACTGGGAAGGGCTGGTGCATGCGCCATTGCCGGGTCCTAGTGGGTTGGGTCATCTGCCTGCCCCAATATGAATTCCATGGATGACTCCCCAAACTGGGTGGGGACGAGCCCCAGGCACCCAGCACCAGAGCAGCAGAGACAGCCCTCTTGTCAGACCTCTTTCTACCCTGCTCTAGACTATGGCAGCACAGACCCTGGAACAGCGCTGAGAGGGTGGGGGCTCTACCTACAATGGGGGTGCTGCCGGGGGAGAGGGCTGGAGTCTGCACGGCCAGTGGAGGGTCTGTGCTGACCACTGGTGAGTGGCCGCTGCTGGAAGCCCTGGTGACAGAGCTGGGAGAGAGTTCTCCAGACACAGCTGGAGCCCTTGTGACCAGAGCCCTGGGACATGTTCTGCTGCAGGTCTCTGTGCAATAGCGGCTTTTGCTGCTCCCTGGGCAGCACCCTGCTGAGGCCAGAGTCAGGGTAGGGACAGTGTGCCTGGGAGTTTAAGGATGGAATTCTCCCACTCCCTGCCCTGGTCCTGCTGGGGCTCCATCCATGAGGTTCCCAAGGCGAGGCCCCTCCCTTCCCAGCCCCGACCCCCGACAGCAGGGAACAGGCCTCAGGAATGGGCCAGCAAGCGGGGGCCAGGGCCAAGGCTTTGGTGTCCAGCTCCTGGTAGCAGCCCTGGCCGTTGGTACAGGCGCTGGGCCCCCTCTAAGGAGCCTGGGCAGCCAGGTACAGGGGTGCAGATGCCGGTTTTGTCTGCTCAGGGCTGGCAGTCACCTTTGGAGCTTTTGCCTGCAGATGAGGACAGCAGGTCAGGGCTCAGGCCGACGTTCCCCAGAAGTGTAGCAGAGCCCAGGGGCCAGGCAGGCCGGCAGCTTACCTCCTCATACTTGGTCCTCCAGTAGAAATGAGCTTCTCCATCCACGTACAACAGCAGCAGGTCACAGAGGAAGGTGATCTGGGAGAGACAGGACTGACCTGTGTCCCGGCCCCCAACCCGCCCTCCCGCCACCTCCCCAGACCTCCCCGCAACTAGACCTAACATCACGGGGCTCGGCTGTGCCATTGGATGGGCCTGGGCCCATGTTCACCGAAGCCAGAGGGAGCCCACTTTAGCCAGACTCACCACGCCCAGCCAAGCTGCTCCTGTGCCCAGAGTGATGAATGTGGGGATGAGCCCGAACTTCCCTGCCTGAGAGACCTGGGTGAGCCTCTAAGCCGTGCCTGTCACCCCCCCCCCCACCCTCCCCTGCCCACCTACCCGCCCAGTGACGAGGATGTCAAAACGGATCCCGTAGAGCTTTAGCAGACTCCGGGCCTCCACACCCGAGGCCTCCCACCAGTGAGTGGCCGTCCTGGGGGCAGGAGAGAGTCTGGTGGCCTGTTCTGCCTGCTTCCCGGCCAGGCTGGCCCTCCCAGGCCTCCATCTTACTCACCCACTGACTCCACAAACCCCCAGCCCTAACCTGAGTCCTGGGTTGTTTGCTGAGGATACAGGGAAAGAGCAAGCAGGACCCGCCTCTCAGGAGCTCCCTGCCTGCTGAGGGGATGGGGCAGAGAGGTCTCTAAATAGACACCTGCAGTTGGGGCGGGGGGAGCTGGGGGGCAGGCCCAGGGCTGTGAGGGTCCAGAGGGGGGAGCTCACTCTCCCCTGAGAACCAGGGAAGGCTTTCTGCAGTGGGGGACACGCAGGTTGGTTTTCCAGGGATCAGGAAGGAGTTCTAGACAAAGCAGCACCAGCGAGAGCACAGAGCTAAGGGGAGCACAGCATGGGTGGGGGCCAGCTCCACATAGCTGCAAAGGGCAGGGGAGGTCAGTGAAACCAGTCCAGGCAAGGTCCGCTCGTGTGTGTCTGTGCGCGAGCGCACACGCGCGTGTGCTCGCGTGTGTGTGCATGCAAGTGACGAGGGGACATGAGGTGGCAGAAAGATAGGATCCCACTGGGCAGCAGCAGGGGAAGGTCTGCTTGGGAGACTCAAAGGCATGAGAATAAATGCAATGCAAGTTCCTTGAGTACACCCTGGATTGGAAAATAAAAAGATTTCGGACTATTATTGGCACAATTGGGGACATTTAAATATTAGATTCATTCTGCCAATGTTAAATTTCTTGAATGTGACAACAGGACAGCGGTCACTTGGGAAAGGTCCTTATTCTCAGGACACCCTGGGGAGGGGTGAGTGTCTGCCGGACATCTGCTTGTTACTTTCAAATGGTTTGGTTAGAAATCTATCTAAATATATCCAGCTCAGTCTAGAGAGGAGAGAGAAAGCAAACGTGTCAAAATGGTCAAAACAAAACAAAACAAAAAACCCTGGTGAACCCAGATGACAGCTATATGGGTGTTCACGGTACTAATCTTTGAACTTTTCTATAGATTTTTGTAAATTTTTTGATAAAACCTTAAGGGAAAAGTAAAAAAGAAAGCCCCCTGTGCAGTGGAGGGAGGTGCTGGAGGCAGGATGGGGGAGGAGGGGCTGGGGGAGGGGTCCCAGCAGCAGCAGGGGGTGTGGGGTGGAGGGGGTAGGGCTCAGGAGGGAGGCTGGATGGAACCTGTGTTGGGGGTCGTGGAGCTGAGACCACCTCCTTCCCTTGGGCCCCCCTCCCACACACAGCGGGCATCCAGAGTTCTGGGAGGGGTGGTCTGCCCTGGCCGCCACAGGAGGACAGGCAGACGAGAACCTGGCTCGGAGCAGGTGGGCAGTGGGGGCTGCACCTGAAGTTGTAGGTCCACTCCTGCAGCTGGAAAGAGTAGTGGGGCCAGCAGTCAGAGCCCCTGGAGTCCAGGTCGCAGTTCCAGTGGACGTGGACGCCCATGGCACCGCCCTGCACACAGCACAGCACTGCTCCACCGGCTTGGGGCGCAGGGCCCTCTCCCAGCCCTCCCAGAACCCTGCCCCCTCCACAGACCCACCAGCAGCGCCAGGTCCTCAAAGACCCCTCCAGCTGCGGCCACGAGGTCCCCGATACGGAACACAGGGCAGGAGGGGCTGGAGCACGGGTCGTAGCGGCAGCGCTTGAAATATGCTGGGTCCTGGGTGTCCAAGGCATTGGACCTGAGAGGGGCGGGCAGGGGTCAGGCCAGGCAGGGGACACGGAGGGTCTTCGGCCAGCCAGGACCCCCCCACCTTACTTGGAGAAGTTAAACTTGCTGAAGGTGACGGTGTTTTTGATGAACAGCGTGAAGTTCTCGGCCTGGACCAGCAGGGGCTTCCTGCGGGGCGGGGGGTGGGGGCGGGGGGGGGGAGGTGAGTGGCAGGCTCTGTGGTCCTGGAGCAGGGGTGGAGGATGGAGGGGAGACTTACACGGGCACAGCACCACTCTCCACTGGGCACCAGCCCTGGATCTCACAGGTCCTGTGGGTCCCGTTGAACACTACGCACTGGCCCGTTTTTATGCCTTGAAAATGCAAGACAAACTCCAGGCCCTCAAATCTCCATGGGGCCTGGGGAGGGGTGGGGAGGGGGCCGTTGACAGAGAGATGCAGAGGCACCACGTGCACTGGTGAGCCACCCAGGGTCCCACCAGGCCCCCAGAGCCCCCACTCCAGTGGAAGCACTTCAAGGTGGGGGTTGGGGGGGCCGGTTACCGTGGCTGTGGGTCCCTGTCTCCCCTTCAGGACAGTCCTGGTCGGCCCAGCAGCTAGCCAGCGGGATGGAGGGGTGCTAGGGGTGAGAGAGCAGACTTGCCAAGGGATGCCTCCTCCGTGACCTGCCCTGCAGTCCACAGGGACACGCCCCTCCCTGCCTTAGCCCCTCAGGGATCCCTGAGTTTGGGGGCACAAGAGAAAGCTGGAGGGTGCAAATGAAAGGGGGGGGCGAACAGCCCCGGCTGGGTAGGGGTGTGATTGCTGTATTCCAAGGCCGAGCAAGACTCCTGCCCTGCTACTTCTGCAGGGGGCAGAAGTGGTTCATCCAGGGGGACTTCCCTGGTGGCGCAGTGGATAAGACTCTGCGCTCCCAATGCAGGGGGCCCAGGTTCAATCCCTGGTCAGGGAACTAGATCCCACATGCCGCAACTAAGAGTTGGAATGTCTCAACTAAGGAGCTGGCGAGCCGCAACTAAGGAGACCGCCTGCCGCAACTAAGACCCCACACAACCAAATAAATAAATAAATATTAAAAAAAAAAAAGAAGTGGTTCATCCAGGCCCAGCTCCTCTGGTCCAATTCAGAGGACAGAACAGGGAAGATGGCAGGACGGTGGGGAAGGTGAGTTCATGCCCAGGCGGAGGCGCTGGGGGCCGACCAAGGGGGCGGCCCTGGTGGGAGGGGCCTGGGAAGTACACAGGCTCCTCTCTTTCCAGCTGGTTCTTCTGTAAAACAGGGACATAGGTGCCTGCACACAGCGACAGAGTTCTGGGGATCAGCCAAGAGGGGAAGGTGGTGAGCTTTCCGGGGGTCCCAGGCCCCGAAAGGAAGGCACAGCCTCACGGACGCAGTTCTGTAGTTCTGTCCCGGCTGAGGCTTGACGCTGCTGCCCAGGGCACCCAGTTCAGGGGCAGCAGGGGGGACACAGCATCCGGTGGTAAGAAGGGCTCAGGGGCTCTGAGCAAATGTGATTAGAGGGCAGAGGACAGTGTGGAGCCACCTGCTCTGCCTTGCTGTCCCTACCTGCGTCCTGAATCTGCCCCTCTTCTCCACCCTGGCTGGGCCACCATCTCCTTTGTCCAGACCCCATGGTGACCAACATGGGTCCCCATCTCAGCCTCATCCTCCTCCATCCAGCAGCCCGAATCGTCCCTCCCAAGGCACAGAAGATGAAGTGCCCCTCCCCTGAGCCCCTCTGCGCCCCCCATGCTCCTGTGATCAAGCTCAGCTCCACAGCAGGGCTCTTGGGGCCCTGATATCTTGGGCTCCACCCTTCCCACTCCAGTCCCAATAGAGGCTCCAACCCCACTGAGCAGCAGGTGACCCCAGAGGTGCCTCACCCCATACAGCAGGGGCCTTTGCCCACGCAGCCCCCTCTGCCTGGACAGCCTCAAGATCCTGACTGAGCCTCTGAGTCCAGTGGGAAACCCTTCCTGAGGCCCTGGGCTGGCAGGGGAGGTGCCTCCCTGGGGCTCCCAGCTGCAGCCTCTGCCCCTGTCACAGGACCTGGCATTGTGGCTGGGCCGTCTGTGCAGAAGCTCCTTGGCGTATGCGGGCTGGACTTCTGCAGCCCCGGGGGAGGCTCAGCAGGTTTCTGAAGCTCTAACACTACAGGAAGCACAGTGGGTGTGCTGGGAGGGACCAGATGACCAGGACCCTCAGAGGAGCTGCTCTCAGGAAGCCGGGTGGTCAGATCTGGTGGTCAGTTTCATGGGACAAGCCAGAAGCCGGGACACAGGGCAAAGAGGAATCCCATGGATTCCAGAAAATGCAGAACCATGGCCCCAGAAAAATTTCAGGACAGTCCACACACTGAACAATAAATAGGCGTCATCTGAGCATTTGGAAAGGGAAGGACATCGTGCGTTTGCCCAGTGCACACACATCACCTCCTCTGAGGATGGGGCCGACCAGGGACATGTGACATCCCCAGCAACTGTGGTGGGACCAACAACCAGGACTTAGGGGCAGGGACCACACAGTTACTCTCCAGCCCAGCAAGCGATTAACTTTTAGCCTCGATTAAAGAAAGATGTCACCATGGAGGTAGGCTTCCAAGGCTATGTCCTGGTTCCTGACTGTTCAAACAAAATCCACAGCTAGGAAACTGTACACTTAAAAATGGTTAAGATGGTAAATTCTATGTTACATGCATGTTATCACAATTTTAAAAATTGGAAAAAAATCCACAGCTGGAGAGAAGAGTCAGTGGGCTCTGTGACAGAGGCTGGATCCCTGGGACATCCCTAGGCAAGGGGAAAAGGTGAGATTTCAGGGGGAGGATCTGCATTTCTGGATAAGAAATGGATCTGAAGATGGCAGGAGATGGGCTTGACCACAGTTGTAGTGAAAAGTACCCAGAGACCATAAGGGACACTGAGCACAGCATAAGCAGGAGTGTGTTGTTTGTGCACAGAAATGGAAGCTGCCCAGCACACGTTAATAGAGGCTGTGCGTAGAAAAGGGCTTGCCTGGTTTGTTTTTTTCTGGGGGGCTGCACTGGGTCTTCGTTGCTGCGTGCTGGCTTTCTCTAGTTGTGTCGCGCGGGGGCTACTCTTCATTGTGGGGCACGGGCTTCTCATTGTGGTGGCTTCTCTTGTTGCAGAGCATGGACTCTAGGCAAGTGGGCTTCAGCAGTTGTGGCGCGTGGGCTCAGTAGTTGTGGCGCAGGGACTTAGTTGCTCCACAGCATGTGGGACCAAGGATCGAACCCGTGTCCCCTGCATTGGCAGGTGGATACTTAACCACTGCACCACCAGGGAAGTCCCCCAGCTTGCCTCTTGCTATTATAAGAGCCCACCTGAGCACTGTGCCCCGTTCTGGGTGTTACCCTGACAACCTCCAGAGTGCCCAGAGTGCCAGCGATCAGGATGGGGAGGGGCCTGGACACCTCACGGGGGACAGCAGCAAGAGATTCTGGAACTAGGGACCCACTGGGAAGCCCTCAGGCAGCCTTACCTCTGGGCATCTGCCCTGAACTTGTTCTGGCGTCACAAGGAAATTGGTCACCAAGAAGAACACGTTTTCTCCCTAGAAGACAAGTGTCAGGGTTGGTCTCTGCTCCCTGCTCCCATCGGGAGATGCCAGAAGCCAGCAGCTTGGCTTGTGCGGGAAGGGGCCCTGGCCCCATCGGGTCATCAGCCCTGAGCCCCAGGAAAACGCTCTCCAGTGAGGCAAGGGAGGCAGAGGTGGGAGGTTGGCTGGGCTGCTGGCCATTTCTGAGCCCATGTCTGCCTCTCACGTTCACTTAGTTGCTCAACCAGAATTTTCCAAGAGCCTCCTGCTTCCAGGCACTGAAGATCCAGGCTAGTGGGGAGGTGTGCCCCTCACTGCAGGCATGGCCAGGGGCCAGGGGAGCCGGACGTAAGCTCTGTCTGGACAAAAGATGACTGGCACCGGGCTTCCCTGGTGGCGCAGTGGTTGGGAATCTGCCTGCCAATGCAGGGGACACGGGTTCGAGCCCTGGTCTGGGAAGATCCCACATGCCGCGGAGCGGCTGGGCCCATGAGCCACAATTACTGAGCCTGCGCGTCTGGAGCCTGTGCTCCGCAACAAGAGAGGCCGCGACAGTGAGAGGCCTGCGCACCGCGATGAAGAGTGGCCCCCGCTTGCCACAACTAGAGAAAGCCCTCGCACAGAAAACGAAGACCCAACACAGCCAAAAATAAATAAATAAATACATTAATTAATTAATTAAAAAAAAAAAATGACTGGCACCTGTGTGCTGCACACGAGAGCTCAGCGGGTGTGGGGGATGCATGCCCAGGAAGGGGAGACGAGGGCTGGGCAGAGGCAGAGGCAGTGGGTGCGGTGGTGGTCAGGATCTAGAGGGGCTCGGTGGCCACCATCATGAAAGGAAGCTTCCTAAGGGTCAAAGGTAAGGGCTGGCAGGCTCAGCCTGGCTGCCGCATGGGGACCCACCAGAAGACCTCAGCCATCCAGGGATGGCGTGAGCAGTCGTGAAAGCTGTTAAGAAATGGAATGAACAGGAGGGAGGGACGGTAAGGCATCCAGCAGGTCCAGCCTCGGCACTGGTGGATGTCATTGGATGACAAAAGGCCACACTGGGAGAGGGAGATGATTTCTCTTTGGATGTGGCGGGTGTGCACCCAGGAGGCAGCTGTGCTCAGGGCAGGTGGTCACCAGAGTTAGAATTTGGGCATCAGCAGGACAGAGGAGGAAACTGAGGTTGTGGACAATCGGGTGGAAGGATAAGCTGCCGGAAATGCAGCATGGGAGGGGCAGAGGAGGAGCACTCGACAGCAGTGTTCCAGGTCAGAGAGGAGGCGTCCAGGAAGCTCCAGGTCCTGGCACCCTGCACCCCTCCCACCCCACCCTCAAGCTCAAACCTTGAGCTCCTAGACACTCCTCTCCTTTCCAGATGCAGACTTTTAATTTATTTTTTTCTGTTCCATTATGGTTTATTACAGGATACTGAATATAGTTCCCTGTGCTATACAGTAGGACCTTGTTGTTTATCCATCCTGTATATAATAGTTTGCATCTGCTAATTCCAAACTCCCAATCCATCCCTCCCTCCCCCACTACCTTCCCCCTTGGCAACCACAAGTCTGTTCTCTATGTCTGTGAGTCTGTTTCTGTTTCATAGGTAAGTTCATCTGTGTCATACTTTAGATTCCATACATAAGTGGTATCGTATGGTATTTGTCTGTCTCTGCCTGACTTACTTCACTTAGTATGATCCTCTTTAGGTCCATCCATGTACCTGCAAATGGCATTATTTCATTCTTTTTTATGGCTGAGAAATATCCCATTGTATACATGTACCACATCTTCTTTATCTATTCCAGATGCAGACTTTGTAAATGCATCCCTCTGGCCTGGCTTCCCGACACATCGCCTCCTCCACACGGAAACCTCTTACACATCCCTGAAGGCCTTGTCCAGACACCACTCCTCTGTAAGGCCCTTCCCGAGCGTGGCCCTCTGACAGCATCAGCACCCCCTCTGGCATCACATGCCTCTCTCGCACACACTTGGTGCAGGGGTGGTATCAGAGGTGCCAGTACCTGGCAGCAGCACCAAGTCACCCACCTGTGGCGGCTTCACGAAGTCAGCCACATCCCACAGCCGGTTCCCCAGCTCCTTGATCTGGGTTACAGAAACCCCTTTGAGTTTGGTGATGACAGAAATCTGGGGGTCCAGGTCCTGCTCCTGGTAGCCTTTTTTGGCGAGGAGGGCCCACCTGAGGAGGCAACAGGCGGTATGGTATGTCCCCGGCACACAGCAGATCTGGGACCACCTGCTCAGTCTCTCCCCCCATACCCTCCAGGCTCCCAGGCCAGCATTCGGGGGCCCCACCTCCTCCCCACCTCATTTCCCACACCAAACACCCTGCACAGGCCAGAGGCTCCGGCCATGCATAGGAGAGCCAGTACCCTCACCAGGCACCCATGGGCTTGGAGATGCCCACCATCACCTCCTTCATCAGCCAATCCCCTCCCCCTGCCCCGCCTAGATCCAGCTTCCTCTTTAAAGACTACCCCGACCCAGCTTAAACTGGTGGTCTCTACTGGGGGCCTTAGTGCTTCAGCTCTCACAAGTGTCAGGGACTACCTCCTGCCGGCCAGGGGCCTCCTGCGCAGGGATGGGGGCCCATCCTGCTCTGTGCCCAAGCCCAACATGGGGCTGGGAACAAGGCACAGGAAAGGATGCAGGTGGGCACCCAAGCACACATCCTGCTCTTACACCCCACTGGCCTCTAGACAGATGGAGAGCCTTCCTTCTGCCCACCTCCTGCCCTGCTCCACGACCACCAGCCCAGCCCCTGAAGAGTCAGACCCTCATCCCTCAGCCCAGCAGGACCAGCCGTGATCCCTCCGGCTAGCACGCCCAGGAGCCGTTCTCTTACCCCACCACGTAGACCATGACCCCCAGCTGCAGCAACCTCTGCAAGGCGCCCACCCGCCAGTTCCGGGTCTTCACGTATTTTTCCGTTTTGTAATCCAGAAGCCCCCAGCCCACCACGGCCCCTGGGGAGCCCATGCTCCCAGATCCTGTCGGCGGCTGGGGCGCGTGAGTCAGCACAGCAACTGCAGCCACAGCTGGACGGGAGGTAAAGCAGGCGCCAAGCCGGGCCAGGCCAGCAGCTATTAAAGGGACACTCTGGACAGGATTCAGCCTCCACCTCCCAGGCCCAACCCCCAGTTGCCCTGGGCCTCCTGTCCGCTTCAGACTCCCTCTGCTAGGCCCCGGGCACGCAGAGAGGAGCAGTCTTTGTCCACTGTCCTCTGGCCTCACCTCCTTGGGGTGATGACAGGTGGGGTAGGTATTGTGAGAGGGCGGCATGGGCCAGCAGGAGCCCAGAGGAGGACAAGGAAAGCTTCAGGAAGAAGCAACCTCTGAACTGACACTTGCTGATCTTAAGTTCAACAAGCAGCATTGGGGAGGAATGTTCTCGGTGGAGGGAGCAACATATGCGACACTAGAGCGTGTGAGAGCTGTGACCCACAGAATGGGAGCGTGACCCTGGCTCCAGAGAGGAGGTGGCCAGGCCCTGCAAGGTCCCCCAGACTCCTCTGCGACGCCCCCGAGGAGCTGCCCCACCCCCAGGCTCTGGAGTGGAAAGGGGGCGATGCTGGAGCCGCCTAGGGCGACGGGAAGACAAGCCCGCCACGCGCCAATCGGTCCTGGCTGCGAGCGGGTCAAAGTCAGCCCGGGCCCGCAGCGTTGTCCGCAGCAACCAACAACTCGGGGTCGCCTGGGCAACTGCCGCCCGGGAGGCTCTCTATTGGCTGTAGCGGACGCCTGTTCGCCAGGCGTCGCACCCGATAGGTCGATGCACGGGAGGGTCCGCCTACATCCCCTGGCCTCGCTCCCGACGCAGCCCTCGCAGTTTCGGCCTCGGCGTCCGCGAGTGCAGAGTGGAAGTAACCATGAGGGGTCCCTGCGAGGCGCCTGGAGAGAAGGAAGAGCTGGAGGAAGGGGCGGCGGCGGCCGCTGGGCGTCCTGCAGGGGTCCCGGAGGCCCAGAAGGGTTCGGACGCGGATTCGAACTCCGACCAGGAGAAAGAAGGTGCCTACGGGCCGGGGGGCAGGCTGGGGCCAAGTAGGCAGGGGACCCCGTCCGGCAGGAGCGCGTCCCTCCGTGGACACCTTCGGGGCAGCCGGCGGCCGCTCCAGCCCTGTGCCATCTCCGTAATGCTCCTGGAGGCATCAGGAGTTCCACGATTAGAACAGGCTTCCAGAATGATGTTAAATGCAAAAATCCTGCCAAACACTGTAAGAAGGGCTGTCCCACCCTGACATGGGATCAGGGCTGGGTTTTCCCAGCCCTCAGGAGAAACTAAAGTAATGGATGTATAGAACTTAGAATTGCTTCAGCTTCCTTCCCCATAAAATGTTCATAAAGCGTATGTGGTCTGCAATCCAGCGGAAGAGACAGCATGCACTTTGGTGTCAGACAGGCAGGGTAGGGCCAGGCTCAGCTGCTACAAGCTGCATGACTTTGGGGAAAGGATTTGCATTCTCTGAGCCTCAATGTCCTCGTCTGTATGTGGGGGCAACAGTCCCTACTAGCAGGAGGAAATGCCTCTGGAAGGAAAACAAGGCTGCATAGTGATGGAGGCAGGGGAGGGGTCCACATCCATCCCTGTCTCCTATCAGGCACCCATAAGCTTGGAGAACTGGGCAAGGACACCCTCTACCTGAGGTCTTGCTGGGCCCACAGCGTCGTGCCTGCTTCCTGCTGTCTGCACCAAGGGAGCACCCCAGAGCTCAATCTGCAGCACCATAGTCTGGGGCCCCAGGTACCCCTGGAGGGATGCTGGGGCCAGGCTTGGAGGGCAAGGACCTGGGAGCAGCAGCCATGGCAGTGGTCCCTTCCTGAGCCCATCCACATACTCCCCAGCCTTGCTCTGTACCAGGCATATCCCATCCCCCACAGTGGGTGACAGGTGGGATCGGGGCTATGACAAAGTTCAGTACAAGGGCTGGGGAGCCTGCAAGGGGGCCCTAACTTGCTGGAGAGTCAGCGAAGCTCCTGGGTGGAGCCTATAAGGAGAAGCAGGTGTCCCTGGGCCTGTGGGAAGGGGAGGTCCTTCCAGCTGGAGGGCACTGAGTGGGCTGAGCCCTGCAAACAGAGCCTGGGTACTGGCTAGCTATCTGGGGCCCTGAGCTCTGGGAAGGGCCAGGCCCCTCAGGCCCCTCTCTGCCCCAGGGGGCCCGGGCTCTGGCTTCTGTGTTGACCTCCAATCCCTACATCAAGCGGCTGGAACTTCGGGACAGTGGGCTCTGTGGGGCCGGCGCAGAGGCCCTGGCAGGTGCTCTGAGCAAAAGCAGTATCTGTGGTAGGTGCTGTGCCTGGGACAGCGGGGCAGGCTACCCCCACACCGGGACTTGTCACCCCCCCGACCTGCTGGTGTTGCTGGGGGCGGGGCCTCATCACAGGGTGGGGAGGGTGGGGTGGAGCTAGACCCTCCGTGGTGCACCCAGTGCTGGACCCCTCCTCTACCCTCTTCTGCTAGCCAGCACCCCTGCATATGTTGTCCTCCCAATGCCTGAATGCAGGTGGGAGAGTGCGGCACAGAGGGTCAGGGGCCGGGCAGTGCGGGGGGCGGAGTGCTGGAGTTTGTCAGGGCTGGATCCAAATGCCACCTCTGCGGCAGGGTGACCCTGGGCAAGGAGCCAACCTTGCTGAGCCTCAGTTTCCAATCTGTGAAGTGGGCCCAACAATGCCACTTAGACCTTGGGTATGTGGGGAACATATGCTCAGCGGAGCGTCTGCTCACATATGAGCTCCATGCACAGCCACCTGGGCTGTCACTGCCAGTCCCCGGAAATGTGGCAGTGGGGGCTTCTGTGGGTGGGCTGTGTTATGCCAGGCACGAATCATCAGCGGGGTGGCTGCATCTACATCGCAGACGTCCTCCACAGCCCCACAAAGCAGGTGGTTTTAGCCCCTTGACAAAACTCGTGGAGACATGGAGTGGGGGTTGAGGTCTGGGAAGCTGCCTGGGGCCGGAGGGGACCCAGCTGATGGGTGGCAGACTCACCATCCACCCCTGGACAGTCTGACTGCAAGGCCCCTCCTGCTGTGTCAGGCCTGGAAGGTGTGCGGGAGGGAGGAGGGTGATGCCTGGCTTTGGATCCCACCACTAAGGAGTGGTGCCGGCCCCCAAATGTGGACCTGTCGGAGAACCAGCTGGGAGCAGTGGGAGCCCGGGCTGTCTGTGCCACCCTGGCGGTGAACCCGGCTGTGCAGAAGGCACAGCTGGCAGAGAATGGCCTGGAGGAGCAGGTGGCCCAGTACCTTGCTGAACTCCTGCTGGCCCACACAGGCCTGAAACCCCTGGACCTGAGCTATAACCAGCTGAATGACCAAGCAGGTAACATCCGGCCACTGGCCAGGGCGACCATGGTGGCACTCAGGTCCATCTTCCTGGGGCAGGGTGGGTGGAGGCAGGCAGGACCACTCTGAGCATCCATGCTGTGGATCCTGCTCCCCGCCCCATCCCCGTACAGAACTCTCGGCCCATTCCCCGAATGTCTTACTGCCCACCACTGCATATGCTGGGTGCTGACAGCCACTAGGGATCCAGCCATGAAGTATACTAAGTCCCTGCCCTCAAGGAACACACATTAACAAGATAACTCTCCATAATTATTGTGTTACAAAAGAAACAAACAGGGTTTGATTCTAGAGACGAATGTGGAGCCCCTCCCCACTTTAGAGAGGTGACCACTGGGGAGGACTCTGTGAGGAGGAGATGTTTAAGCTGAAATGTGCAATGGGGGAGGAATCAGACATGGCAAGACCAGAGGGAGAGCATTTCAAGCAGAGGAACTATTTCACAGACACCAGTGTGACTGGGCTACCGAGCCAGGAGAGAGGGTCCAGCTGTGGGATGGAGAGACAGCAGGGCCGCAGAACTACACATCATGGCAAAAGGCATGAGGATTTCATTCCGAGTGCTGTGGAAGACATCAGTGGGATTCCTTGATCTTACCACTTTCTCTCATGCCCCAGGGCCTTTGCATGGGCTGGCTGCTTTGCCAGGAACATACAGTTCTACCTGCCTGTCCTCAACCACCCCAATCGATTTTAAGAATCACCTGGGGGCTTCCCTGGTGGCGCAGTGGTTGAGAATCTGCCTGCCAATGCAGGGGACATGGGTTCGAGCCCTGGCCTGGGAAGATCCCACATGCCGCGGAGCAACTAGGCCCGTGAGCCACAATTACTGAGCCTGTGCGTCTGGAGCTTGTGCTCCGCAACAAGAGAGCCCACGATAGTGAGAGGCCCACGCACCGCGATGAAGAGTGGCCCCCGCTCGCCGCAACTGGAGAAAGCCCTCGCACAGAAACGAAGACCCAACACAGCCAAAAATAAATAAATAAATAAATAAAAAATAAAAATAAAGGAATTCCTTTAAAAAAAAAAAAAGAAAGAATCACCTGGGACCCTGGGTTAGGAATACAGATTCCGTGGCCCTGGGCCTCCTGAACCTCTGTATCCTCTTGGGGGAGATGTGGGTGCATCTGCATTTTAACATGTGCCCCAGGAGATTTGCCTGATCCAGAAAGTTCGGGGATCACTGTTCTGACTGCTTAGTGTGAGTGGGGGTGGCGCCAGCCTTGGCTTGGGCGAATCAGCCCTAGAGTTTAACCGCCAGAGAGACAGTCTGCCTTCTAAGAAAACTGTTGTGAAATCAGTGAAATTAAAAGAGAAACTCTCCCTGGTGGTAAGAATCTGCCTGCCAATGCAGGGGACACGGGTTCGAGCCCTGGTCCAGGAAGATCCCACATGCCGTGGAGCAACAAAGCCCGTGCGCCACAACTACTGAGCCTGCGCTCTAGAGCCTGTGAGCCACAACTACTGAGCCCATGTGCCACAACTACTGAAGCCCACGTGCCTAGAGCCCGTGCTCTGCAACAAGAGAAGCCACCGCAATGAGAAGCCTGCGCACTGCAAGGAAGAGTAGTCCCCACTCGCCACAACTACAGAAAGCCTGTGCGCAGCAACGAAGACTCAACACAGCCACAAAAAAAAAAAAAAAAGTAACTATAAAAACATTAGTTCAAAAAAAAAAAGAGAAGCTCATTTAAGACTTTCAACAAACTAAGGGTAGGCGTCCCTCTGGACCTGCACGGTCAGAGCGTTAGCACAGGAGAGGCAGTGAGGATGGAGGGGCTGGAAGGCAAGGCCCCACGAAGGCTGCATGGCAGGGATGGGCTGTTTCCCCAAGTGGGGATCTGTGGGTGGGACAGACTCCCTTAGGGGTCTCAGTCTCCCCACCTGACCCAAGGCAAGGGTGGCACCTACCTCATGGCTTGGCTGCAGGGGTCATGAAGAACAAGCATTGGAACTACAGGAGGCTGATTCATGGGTATAGAACTTTCTCACCCTCCAGCTGTTCAGCAAAGTGGCGGACCACCGCCCTCCTCTCCCAGCCCTGGAGTGTCTGAGGAAGAGCAACGTACATGTCTGAGAACCAGTGGGTGTCAGACCCAGGGCTGGATGCGGGGTGTGAGCCTCCTTCTCTGGGAGGTTTCTTAGGAGGCAGCCCAGGGAGTCCTCACTGTCCTGCAGGGAGCTCTCCTAGGTGCTAACACTTCTGTGGAACTGGCAGCTGAGCCCTCTGCTCTGGGCATTTCTTCAAACCAGCCTGTGCTGGGTGCCAGCACCATGGACAGGGGTCAGATTCAGATCCCCTGAGGGGCTCCCAAGTGTGTGGGAGAGATGGGCCAGGCAGAGAGGTCTAACAGCCAGAGCCTGGAAGGATGGAAGCACAGTGGACGTGGGGTCCACAGTGGCCTGGCCCAGCCTGGCGGAACAGGCAAGGCTTCCTGGGTGAGGATGAGGAGCTCTTATCCAGGTGAAGAAAGGGATCAGCAGGTCCACACGGGGGGCAGCTAGAGGCTGAGAACTGGGAGCAGGTCAGACCAGCTGAGTGTTGACAGAGTGGAAAGCGGGGCGGGTGGGTAGGGCTTCTGACCATTTTATGTGTGAAATATCTCTCAGCTTTCTTACCCACCCAGCCCTGCCCTTTCCTTTTCTACACCATTGCCTCCTCCCTGCCACAGCTGTGCTGGCCCTGTCACCTCTTGCGTAGACCATGGCACAAGCCATCCAACTGGTCCCCCAACCTCGTCTCCGACCCCTCCCACCCACCTTCTCTCTTCTTAACGTATCTCTCGAGTGCCCGTCACTCCCACCTCCTTCCACTGGCTTGCCTGGCCGGCCCAGCGCCAGGCCTGTGTGCATTTCCACAAGCACATCCGCTCCTCCCCGGGTCCACTCTCCACGGTGCCTGCCCACGTGCACGGTGCGTCCCTCAATCTTCAAGGTTCTCTCTGCTTTCTTGATCCCCTAGGCAGGGTTGGCCCCCACTCTGTCCCCACACCTCCCTGTTGTGGTCTGTAATAGCTAACATCCCATTAATTTATATTTATAGCTTCTCCAATAAATGTGAATTCCTTGAGGGCAGGGCAGACCCACGTGGGGTTCAACGCCCTGACGCTGGTGTGCAGCAGAGACCCCAGCCCACAGCGGGCATCGGTATCACTTTTTGAAGGAATGAACAGAGTGAATAAAAAGTCTGTCTTCCTGTTTCTGAAGGGGAGATGCTTGGACCAGCCCTGGCAGAAAACACAGGACTCACTGAGCTTAACATAAGCTGGAATCACCTGCGAGGCCCAGGAACTGTAGCCATCGCCAGGGGACTGGAGGTATGAGGCCTCACCCAGTAAGCCCCTCCAGCCTGTCCTTTGGGGGCAGGTCTCCCAGGGGCCAGCCCCCCATCTTTCGCAGCTCTTCAGAAATGAGCCTTGGATCTTTTCAGCAGAGCTCAAAGAATGTTTTTTCAGGTGATTTTCATTTTCCTGGCTCTACTTAATGACAACATGTGGTCTCCCTGTGCCCACTCTCATGTCACTAAGTGAGGGGTCCACAGCTGAATGTCGCACACCTTCTGAGACATCACAGACACGCAGCCTGTGGGGACACTGTGCAGTCCAGTGACACATGCTCACCGCTGGGCAGATGCAGATGCTTCCCTGAGAAGACAGCCTTGCGCCCTGGGATCCCAGCACACACTCTCAAACACCCTGCCTGCTCCCTTGGGTCTTGGGGTTCGTAGGCCTTGGGAATGGGTAGCACAGGCGCCTGTGATGCTCCCGGTGGCAGCTGCCTCTGTGGGATCCTCCTCAGGGAACGGCAGCCGCTGCCTTGCCCTCTGACAGGGCTGACCTGGGGTCCTGCCCCACAAGGTGACAGATCAGGCTCTGTGTCCCCAGGGCACCCATGAGCTCCCACCCTCCTCCCCATCACATTTCCCTGGGTATGTTTCATCCAATAGCCCTTCACTGGGGTGCCCTCTGGGCCCTGGGCTGCGCTGTGCCTCGGGGGCCCTGCCCTTGAGAGGTCCCCACTCGGGGGGGGGGGAGCTTCATCATTGTGTCTCTGGGGCCTGCTGCCCGAGGAAGATGGCCCAGTCCTGAGGCTCATTCGCATCCACACCCACCCTCTGTGCTTGCTTCTGGTCTTTCCACTCTGCCAGTCACCATCGTCCAAGCCCCAGGGCTCTCTTCTGGAACCTCTGTGGTCTTCTGCTCTCTGTCCACGCTCTTTGCTCCTCGGGCCTCCTGGGCTCGGAGGCTGGGGACTGGCTTCCTCCACCTTCACATGTGGTCCCGTGGGGTTGCTGCTTTGCGTCCCAGGCAAATATCTTCCTGAAGGTCTTGGACATCTCGTATAGTGGCTGTGGGGATCCTGGAGCCTCCGCACTGGGGGAGGGGCTCAAGACCAACAACATGTTGGAGGAGGTCTACATGAGGTGAGAGCATGGGGTGCCCCGCCCCTGCCTCCAGGCCCACGGCCACCCAGGGACTGAAGCTCATCTTGCTGCTGTCCACCACTCCGTGACCAAACCTGCCACACGCACTCATGGTGCGGCTGCAGCCACAGCCCAGCTCCGTCCTTCTCACTCAAGTTCCTCCTTTGTAAGTTGGGACTTGTAATGCCTACTGCGAGACCGGGGGCTGGGAAGTGCAAACGTGTAAGGCATCTTCAGCAGAGCCTGGTGCGGGGGTGCGTGGGGTGTGTGCTCCACACGAGTTTTCCTCTGTTGCAGGAGGAGTGGTCTGCTCTGCTCAGCACACGGCTGCTGAGGGGGCCTGCCATGGGTGGGCTGCTCCTCCAGGCCCTGACAGGGTCCCAGGCCTCCTGGGGAAACCAGAGCGGGAGCCACAGCCCAGAGGGAAGGGAAGAGGCAGAGGCCAGACAGGTCATGGGCTACTGCGGCTGAGCCTCACACCGGGGCTGCCGGAATGAGCTGGGCCTGCCTGCCACTGGCAGGGACATGTGCTCCATCCTGCCCACTTTTCCTCCTTATGGAAGGAGCCATGGCCGGAGGAGAGATGCTGAAATTCAAGGCCAAGCTGGGGTCTAAGTTAGAGGGACATGGGGCTGACTGTGGAGACAGAGTGGCCGAGAAAAGTGCTGAGGCCTGGAGTTTGTGCCCATCAGCAGCAGGAAGAGGTGGGGCGGGAGCTGGGTGGCTGTCATGGGGATAGGTACGGGGTGCCAGCTGGGGCAGGATGCCTGGGAGCACCTGCTGAGTGCTGAGGGCCAGGGAGCAGCAGCTGGTGCAGGAGGTGGAGGGAATAACACTCTAGGTGTGTTTGCTGGGCAATCTCCCTGAACATTGGAGCCTCCGATGAAGCTTTTACACACTGACCTGCTCAGGGCCCCCAGCGTGTGCGTGAAGCTGGACCTGGGGGCTGCACCAGCAGCTCCAGCCAAGACCCTGGGGGCAACCTGGCTCTGCACAGTTGTTTGCAAGGCAGTACCATGCATATGCCTTTCTGTTGCAGCAACAACCGCATCTCTGCAGTGGGAGCCCTGAGCCTGGGCCTGCAGGTCAACCAGACACTGAGGATTCCTGTTGTGAGTGCTAGCCTGATGGGGGAGTCCCCGGCACAGACCTGCCTGTGCCTGTCCACACAGACCCCTCCCCCACTACATCTCCTCACCCCAGTGGCAGTGGGTACATGGGTCCCAGAGCCCAGGTGGGGTAGGGGGCCCCCTGACTTCCTCCTGCGACCACTTCTTCCGCTTGTCATTCACTCACCCATCTCTGGCCTGACCCAAGAACTCCTTCAGACTGCTCCCCCTCCATCCTTCCCTCCCAGCTGCCCCTCCCCCTCCCCCTCCCAACTGGAGTTGTGCTCTGCTGAAGATGGCCAGGGCCACCTGGCTTCCCCTCACCTTCCCCTGCTCTTCCCCTGGCCTTGCTGGAACCCAGGGGCCGCCCAGGTGTTCTGTCTTCAGTGGGGAGGGTGTGGCTGATCACTGAGAGCAGAGAACAGAGAAGGGAGGGAGGAGCAGGCCCCCAAAACCACTGTACCAGCAGCTCTGGGGGCATCCAGCCCTGCGTGGCCCTCAGCTGGCACAGGAGCCCCCAGCAGCACCCCCTTCCCCAGCATGAGGCTCACTCCTCTCCTAGCCCCGGCTGAAACCCAGACCTCTCTCTAAGCTCTGGGTCCCCATTTCCAGCCACCTGCTGGACCAACCCCCAGATGGGAATAGGCACATTGGATTCTGGGAGTCGAACCTGAACGTGTCGTCCCCCTGAAGGGCTGCCTCTAGGTGGGGGCTCCTTCCCACTGAGTCAGAAGCTGGGGCCCCAGCACAGACCTGCCCGGGGCCCAGTGCTGAACCCTCCCTTTCCACATCTTCCCTCCATCTCACCTCCTGCAGAACAGTGTGGGGAGGAGGGGGGAACGGGGCTGCCTGCTCCTCCTTCTCACCTCCTCCTGTTCACCGTCTTGGCCCTTCCTTCCCACCTGCTTCCAGGTGATCTTTCTACACCAGAAACATGCCCCTGCTTTAAATCTGTTGGGCACTCCCCTCTGGACAAATCCAAGCTTAGCGTGTCATTCACAGCATGTGGGCTCTGGGCTCTGCCAGCAGACCCCCCACCCCCCGCCTTGAGGCACATCATTCTCACCCCAACCTGCTTGCAATTCTCCTACCACACAGTGCAATTTCTCAGCCCTGCTTTGATCCTGCGGCTCTTCTTACTGAAATGCCCAGCTCCACCCACCTCACCTGTAATGCTCAGCTCAGGGGTTTTATCCCCTGCCCACCCTTTACCTCCCAGGGAGGGTTGGTGCAGCCGGTTTCATGGCACTCTTCACATTATACTTTTATGTTTCCTTTCCTCTCCTCCCTGCACCGGTGAGTTCTTTAAGGGCGAGGTGTGTCTTGTGTGTCTATGTCTTTGGCTCCCAGCATAGAGTGGGCGACGAGTGGGGGCTCAGTGTCCACTCCCTTCCTTTCTTCCCCGACTCCAGCCTCACCAAGGGCATCATGTCTGAGGGAGGTGCCTTCTGAGCTGAGGGAGTGGGGCCGCCCAGAGCCACATCAACAAAGATGAGGGATCCCTCCCTCCTCCCTGGGCTCATCGTCTCTCACCTGTGTGTGTGTTTCTCACGTGTCCAGGAATCCCATGTGAAGTGAAGGCTGCTTTGGTGTTCTCAGGTCTGTCCGGGCTAATCCACTGTCTGCCCTAGAGCTGCTGGATTTTTCTTTAAGAACTTCTCATAAACCTCATCTCTGATCCTCCCAACAGCCCTAGGAGGTATAATTTTCCCCATTTTAGAGGAAAAAAAGTGGGGATTAGAGAAAGAGTGCCCAGTGCAGATACACAGCATGGCCACATCCAAGTTCAACCTGGGTCATGACGCCACTCAGACTCGCCTCCCAGCCCTGTGTGGGGTATCACGGTGGTCTCACCTCAGACCCCTGCCTGGGTTCTTCATTGGCCGAGAGAGAATAGGTGGCTTAGGGGGCACAATGCTCACTGCTACCAATGTTTGGATTTGCAGGTTCAGCTCTTGCAAGGCGGCCCCTCTCCCTGTCCAGTACTGGCTGCAGGTGGATCCTAGTGCTGGAAGATTCACTTGGGGAACTGTACAGGAGATGAGAACGCCTTTTCACTCAATTTTGCCTTTTTAATATAGAAAAAATGTCACTCTTTTCTAAGGTGGTTAAACATTAAGGAGAGAATCCCCAAATAAAAATTATGAAAAGAGTCTAGTCACAAATCACTGCTTATCCTACTTCTTTTCTTTTCAACCCAGGCCTGAGTCAAAGCCTTTCCAGAGATGTGTTTACAGTTTCAATCCTTCAGGCTTGGGACAACTAATGTCCTAATAAGCTTCTTTGATACCTTCGGTACATAAGTAAAACAGTCAAGTTCTTAGAAAGTGATAACGTACAGACTTGTAATGGGTTTCTCCTCAGGATATCCATGTGAACAGAGAGTTTGATGACCTCACCAGCTCAGTGAAGGTCATTCTTCCAGGGCTTTGCATAAAGACGGCTGCCCGCAGAGTGGAGTACAAAAAAGAATTCCTGCCCGTCTTCAGACTGTCTGAATGACTGTGTTGTGTAGTTTCCTCATCTCTCCCATCGGCCACTTCAACTTTGAGATGCCTTTCAACACATGAGTCTGCACCGAGTCCCCATGTCAACTGGGTGGTAAGTCCTATGGAGCCGGCCTTCATAGTGACTCAGACACTGGTACTAATCGGGGCCTTCCTTTGCTCTCACTCATTCGTGTAACACTAACTTGTATTATATTTTGCACACTGAGCTGGGCATGGGGTCAAAGATGCCCAAACAAGACCCTGCCCTGGAGACCTTTGGACACAATTAAAATATAAGGTGGTCTGCAACTGGCATTCTCAAAGTCAACTTGGGAGAAGGCAAATGGACACAGCTTTTTTGGAAAGCAATTCATCATCATGAACCAAGAGCCTTAAAACTGCCTGTCCTGCGATCCAAAGTTCTGACTAATCTGCTCCACAGAAATCACCAGAGATGCATGGAAAACCGGATGCCCAAAGATGCACATGAAAATGCTGTTTATAATATGAAAATTGGAAATGATCTAAATGCCCAATAACAGGGGATTGGTTAACTACAATTTGGAATTCTGTAAACATTAAAAGTCAAGGGTTCGAAGAACATTTAACAATTTGTGAAAATGCACATGATTGATGTTAAGTGAGAAAATCAGGATAAAAAAATCACATGGTTTGTCTGGCAGCTCCTCAAAAGGTTAAATATGGAGTTGACCATATGACCCAGCAATTCCACTCCTAGAGAAATGAAAACATATGTACACACAAAACATTTGAACCATCTGAACACAGATGTTCATAGCAGCATTGTTCATAATATCCACAAAATGCAAATACCCACCAACTGATGAGTGGATAAACAAAATGTGGTATACCTATACAATGGAATATTATTTGGCAATAAAAAGGGATGAAATCTGGGGTTATGGAAATGTTCTAAAATTGATTAAGGTAAGGGTTGCACAACTCCACTGACATACTAAAAGTATTTGAATTGTATACTTTAAACAGGTGAATGGTATGGTATATGAACTATGTCTCATAAAGTTGTTTAAGAGAAAAAGGAATGAGGGACTTCCCTGGCGGTCCAGTAGTTAAGACTCCGAGCTCCCAATGTAGGGGGCCTGGGTTCGATCCCTGGTTGGGGAACTAAGATTCCACATGCCGCATGGCGCCACCTAAAAAAAAAAAAAAAAGAGAGAGAGAGAAAAAGTAATGAAGTACTGACACATGTGACAACATGGATGAACCTTAGAAACATTATGCTAAGTGAAAGAAGTTAATCATAAAAGACCACATACTGTACGACTCCATTCATATGAAACGTCCAGAATAGGCAAATATACAGAGACAGAAAGAAGATGAGAGGTTGCCTAGGGCTGGGAGAGGGGAGGAATTGGGGATTGACAGCTAAAGGGTATAGGTTTCTTTGGGGGATAAAAATGTTCTAAAACTGATAGTGGTGGTGGTTGCACAACTGTGAATATACAAAAAAAAACATTGAATTGTGCACCACTTTAAATGGGTGATGTTTGATATGTGGATTATATCTCAGGAAAGCTATTAATAAATAAATAAATAAATAAAATCATGTTGTTTGGCCCAAATTGTATGGATAACAAATGTATACATGTATATACTAGCAGGAAAAACAAACAAAACAACCCTGGCATATTAACAATGTTTGTCTCTAGGTTGTGGCTTTATAGATTTTATTTCCTTTCTGTTTTTCTGCATGTTCCACACTTTCTACTCTAAATATGTGTTACTTTTACAATCAGAAAAATAAATCGTACTTAAGAAATGGCCGGTGGCAGAAGCTACAAGTCAGCTGCGCGCGCTACGCCCTGAAGGAGGGCACCCCCATCCCCAGGACGAGGCCCTAACGCCCTGAGACGTTCGGAGCCGAGAGGTGACTGAGGGTAAAGGCCCCCGACCCCGCGAGATAAGCGCCCCTGAAGCCTGCTCTCCCCGCCCCACGCGGGGCCGCTCCGGACGGCGACCCTCCGGCCTCCAGAGCGGTGAGACGACCTCGCGGTTTGAGCGCGGGACCGGACCAGGGGCGGCGGGACCCGACCAGGGGCGGCGGGACCCTCTCCTGCTTCCCTGGAAGAACCTGCCTTACTCCAGCCTGTCGTTACGCGACTGCCCGCGCCCTGAAGATAGGACACCGAGCGCAGCCCAGCCCTGCGGGCTCCCTGCGGCGGCCCCCCCCGCAGCGGACAACAGCCAGGTTCGGCTGCGCAGACGAGGTCAAGCCTCCTGGAAGCCGCCTAGCTGGCGTAGGCAGAACAGAAAAGCGGAGCGCCACTCCCACCTTAAGGCCAAGGTCTCGCGGGAACACCCACCTGCGCTCTTCCTTCGGCGACCCCGCAGCCTTCCCGCCAAATCCACGTCCAATCAGAACGCGCCACACTCTGGGTGTCGCATGCTAGCCAATCGGGAGCTGGATTCCAGACCTTGGCCCGCCCCATGGTGCTCCAGACCAATGGGTGTTGGCGGCGGCGCGTCCTAGGAGCGCCCGGCGCGGCAGCGGCAGTTGGGCGGCTGCAGCCGTTGAGGTCGGAGTGCGGTGGTGGCGCTCACCATGGTACAGCCGGGTGGGCGGGAGGCCTGGAGGCCGTGTCCCGGGCAGAGGGGTGGGGGCCGGGTCTGAAAAGATGCCCCAGGAGCCTCGTGTGGGCGTCCGCCCCCCGATCGCGCGGCCAGAGCAGAGGCTGAAAAGGAGAAACTGCGAAGGCGGCATTCTCGGCCGTGGAGCCACAGTTCCCACGAGTAACAACGTCCGAGTCCGAGAGCCGCGGCAGTTAGCTCGCCTCGGCACGTCGTCCCTGGGCTCAGGGGAGGCGGGCAGTCCTGGCTGTGGTGGTCGGGCTGCCCGGCGCGTGGACAGCGGGCACAGCGGGCAGGGCCGGCCTCCAGGGGTGGCGGGGGCCGTGCTGGGGAAGGAGGTCATCTGCTGAGAAGGGGACACAGGACTTGGTCTTGAGGAACTTTCAGAGAGGAAATGGAGCCGAGTACAGAAATGTAGACAAACTTCAGCAATCCAGGCGAGGTCGGCAGTGCGCTCGCTTTCTGTTGACAGCGAGGAATGACTTCCCCGAGCACTGCAATTCCTTTCATTGTTAGACAGTCAGATGGACGTGGCCTTACAAACCACGGAGCTCCCCAGCCACATTTTGTAAATGAAGACATTGGGGTATTTCTTCGGATCACAGAGCTGGCTCTGATCACACTGGGGCTGAGCGAGTAGAATGACACATCAGGCATCCTGTGAAATACAGTGGATCTGGATTCAAAGCGAATAGTGTGCATTTGAAAATGGTGCGGTTGGGTGGATTTCAAAGGACTTCCCAGGGTGCCGATGGAGTCCTCCTCTGGGGGAGTGATTTCGTTGTCATTGGAGATCTTTCCCGAACCGAATGCTTCCCTCTGGGATGATGTTCGGGGATTGCTGCATCAAGCTGGTCTCTCCTGCTCTGAGATTTGGTGCTTGTATAACAGAAAACAGGACTTCAAGTTCTGAGGACTGTAAGTCAGAATTTAGTGTGGGTGGCACACCTCAAATTTCATGTGATCTCCTCTGTGTATATGTAAGGATGATGTGTCTAAAATCAGACATGTGATTAGGGACTCTAGACTTACATTCCCGGCAGGAAAGAAATGGTACATTCAGAATAGGTACTCACAGGACAATCTTTAAGAAGATACTATTTATAAAGATACGGGCAGGGTTTAAGGAAACCACCAAAGGACAGTGCAGTATCCCAGCACTTGTGCCATCTGGGAGCCATTAACTCCTAGGCTGGAAGAGGCGAGGGGATGGAGTGCTTATGAGAAGCTCAGAGGGTAGGTTTATGACAAGCGCTGACTGCTGACACTCTGTGCCCTTGTAAAGGAACTCAAGTGACCCAAGGCAGCCCGGCAGGGAGGGAGCCAGGGTCAAGCACCCTGACCACACCTTCCTCTAACCTCCAGCTCTTGCTGGTGCCTGACATTGGCTAAAGCAACCAGAAGCCAGGGGGCACAGTCCACATGGGTCAGCCTCCTTGAGCACAGAGCTGGACAGAGAACAGAGGCTAGACCTAGAGGGGCAGATGAAACACACACAGTGATCACCCATGCTTGGGCCACGGTGGCCTCTGTCCCAGTCCACTTTTCCTTTCCCAATTCTACTACCACTTACCTTATCATTTGGTCAGGACACAATAAAAACTGCTATCTTCTTCAGAGAATTACTGTGACTAGCCGTAACATGGAGTTTATTATTGACATTATACGGCTTGCAAAATTTTAAATAACCGAATTTTTGTATAGTAGCAAACACTTAGGTTCTGGGGCTAATTCTGGCATTCACTATCAGCTAGGGTGGTTAAGAGCAAGCCAGTTTTCACAGGGATAAAAGGGTCACATAAGCCTCCTGGAAAAGAAAATAAGGTATGAGAAAGCCCCAGACGCTCTGAAGCACATACAAACATTAAATTATATTTTGCCTGCCACATAGTGACAACTGCCTTGAAGCTGGGGGGCCTCACATGTATGTTCTGGTTCCCAGCGCGAGTGCATCTCTATCCACGTGGGGCAGGCGGGGGTCCAGATCGGCAATGCCTGCTGGGAGCTGTACTGCCTTGAACATGGAATTCAGCCTGACGGCCAGATGCCAAGCGACAAAACCATCGGCGGTGGGGATGACTCATTCAACACGTTCTTCAGTGAGACCGGGGCTGGCAAGCATGTGCCCAGAGCCGTGTTCGTGGACCTGGAGCCCACCGTGGTCGGTAGGTACCCTGAGACTTAGAAGGGGAAGCACAGAACCTTTGCTGGGTTCCTCCAGGTCAGAAGCCCGAGGTAGTTTCCAAGGGGAGCTGCCAGGAGAGAGCACCTTTCAGTGGCGGCCACCCAGGAGACAACCCAGGAGAATGTCACCCTAGAGCCCGTGAGACCCAGGCCACAGAGGGCGCCCAGCAAAAGTCACGCTGATGTCTAGTATGTCAGGGCCATTTCAGCAACACCCCGGGTGTAGCTGTGGGTGTGAACGAAACATGCACGCGCAGAACCGCCTGTGCGGTGTGAGCACTCCCCCGCCTTTGGGAACTGGCCACACTGGCATTTGTTCCCCGGGTTGACTGGACCTTCCCGGAGCCATAAACGGCAGATAAGGCACGTGTATCACACGGAGACCTTTTCTGTGAGACGCTGATGCTGCTGGCCTGCGAGGCGCAGCACGTGCCTGTAGAATTGAAGGTTTCCCCGGACCTGGCCATCCCGGTGAGTCAGCGACCGTCCTTAGAGTCTCGGACACACTGTCCTCTCTGCAGATGAAGTGCGCACGGGGACCTACAGGCAGCTCTTCCACCCGGAGCAGCTGATCACCGGGAAGGAGGACGCGGCCAATAACTACGCCAGAGGCCATTACACCATCGGCAAGGAGATCGTCGATCTGGTCCTGGACCGGATCCGCAAACTGGTGAGAAGGGCCCTGGGAAGGCCTCCTGGACAGAAGGGGAGGCCCGGGATCTCCCCGGGACATCACTTTGGCAAAACCCAGCAGAACCATGAGTGCAGGGTCTTCCTTTCCGGTGTGGCCGCAGTGCGTCCACGTCTGTAACTGCTAAGTGTGACGCGTGTTCCCTGTGGATGGGTTGAACCCGTATAGTGAACCTGCAGAGGAAGAGTGTGCCGTGACCGGGGCCCTTTGGGGCCCATGGGGGCGGTGGCACGGCTCGTGCGGGCGTGGCCTCACGGCCTCTGCTCTCCCGCAGGCGGACCTGTGCACGGGCCTGCAGGGCTTCCTCATCTTCCACAGCTTCGGGGGTGGCACCGGCTCGGGCTTTGCGTCTCTGCTCATGGAGCGGCTCTCTGTGGACTACGGCAAGAAGTCCAAGCTGGAGTTCGCCATCTACCCGGCCCCCCAGGTGTCCACGGCCGTGGTGGAGCCCTACAACTCCATCCTGACCACGCACACGACCCTGGAGCACTCGGACTGTGCCTTCATGGTGGACAACGAGGCCATCTATGACATCTGTCGGCGCAACCTGGACATTGAGCGGCCCACGTACACCAACCTTAACCGTCTGATCGGGCAGATCGTGTCCTCCATCACGGCCTCCCTGCGCTTTGACGGCGCCCTCAACGTGGACCTGACGGAGTTCCAGACCAACCTGGTGCCCTACCCCCGCATCCACTTCCCCCTGGCCACATACGCCCCGGTCATCTCGGCCGAGAAGGCCTACCATGAGCAGCTGTCCGTGGCCGAGATCACCAACGCCTGCTTCGAGCCGGCCAACCAGATGGTCAAGTGTGACCCTCGCCACGGCAAGTACATGGCCTGCTGCATGCTGTACAGGGGGGACGTGGTCCCCAAAGACGTCAATGCAGCCATCGCCACCATCAAGACCAAGCGCACCATCCAGTTTGTGGACTGGTGCCCGACTGGGTTCAAGGTAGGCTGGGCGGTAACGCGTGTTCACCTTTCCGCCCGCGGCAGATCCTGGGACGGGGTGCTGCCCCTTTGTGGAGGGTACCCTGTTCCAGGGCAGCTGCACTGCAGGGAGAACAAGTTTAGTAATTAATTTGCTAGGTGCCTTGATCTTTAGCAAGGACTTTATGTACCCTTATTTCTTACAACCAACCTGTAACACTCATGGGCTAATACTACTAATATCTTACAGTTTAGAGACTGAGGCTGAGACAGCTTTTAGTATCTAACAGCCTCAGGGGCAGCGAGTGATGGAGGGAGCTTTCAGGGACGTCTGACTGCAGCATGTCTGTCCTCCACATTTTCCCACTCTTGCTCAAGAAGCTTGTCAGGGTCTATGGTATCATTTTGTGTTAGAAATCATGGTTTTTAGATTTCACATTACTTCAGTCACCAGTTGTCACTGCATTTTAGGCAACATTTATGTTTCTGTAGACAGAATTTTTAATTCATTATACAGTGTTTTCTGTGGGGCCAAGGGTGGTTCACTGCTGTTACTCCAAACCAGACTTGGAACACTGCCTCGCACACAAAATCACACTGATAATTAGGTGGCTCCTTCAACCGTGTTTAGTGTCACGATGCAACGTCTACCCAGAGAAAAGCAACATGTATCTGGAAGCCAAGTAACATGTTAGACCTACTGTGATCGCCAGGCTAAGTGCCTCGCCATGCCTGGGATCGTTAACTCTGCCCCCTCTTCTTCATTAAAAGTCCTTGTTCACAATTGATCTTCCACGTTAGAAAAAGTGCTAGATCCTGCACTCGTGAGCCCTGATGAGTTCCTGAGGTGTTTGGGGAGTTGCATGTTCCAGGGTCATTGCAGATTGAAAATGAAGAGAAGTAGCAGCAATATGTGTGTCATCCTATTCCCATTTGCAAAGGCCAGAGCTTGCCTCTGACTACAGACAATTTGTTGCACCCACCTGGCCTCTGTCAGCCCCACTTCAAGACACCCTGACACAGACCATCTCTGAGGGTGTAAGACCGACAGATGCAAAGTGACTCACAGAAAAAACTAAAGTCTATAACAGGTTTCACTGATCTGGAAATATTCATTACACCTTCCGTAAGAGGTTTGCAGACCTCAGAGGTTATAGGTGGGGGTTGAAACCTTCCATTCTTGACCTCTTTCAGTCATCTCACCATGACCTTCGGAAGGCAAGGACATCCAAGGCAGCCGCAGCTGGGTGGCACTTTGGGGTGTGCTGTGCCCTGTGCCCGGGCTTTCCCTCCTGGCTGAGTCTCTGTGAGCCAGTAGGGAGGCCGGTCGTGGGAGGAGGTACAGGAAGTCACAGCTTCTGTCCCCACAGAAGACAGTTCTCCCTCAGATGGAGCACGTTGAATTCTCATTGCTCTAAGTTCCTTTTTGTCAGTCTGAGTGTGATTTCACCATATGTTCTTTAATAACCATTTGCTCAGGGGTGCACTATTGTCAAGGAGTCTTTCCCATGTTTATGTTTAGTCTTTTCATTATAAAAGTGTGTATGTGGCAAAATATTAAAATGACGCAGAAGGCTGAAAAGCTGAAGTCCTCTTCCCCTTCCAGAGCTTTGTCTGTCCCTCAAGAGATAGTCTATGCATATTCACGTTACACCTCTTGTTATACGGGTGACGTTGACAGAAAGGGGCCAGCGACATGGGCAAAGAACATTCTTTAAAGGTAGGTGACAGACTCCACTCATTGCACACAGATGACCAAACAGAAACGGAAGCTGGCAGCACTCCCACTTGGAGGGGCTGGCTGGCCTGACCTTAGCGCTGTGTCAAGTCCCACCCCTCTATCAAGTCAGAAACCCCTGTGCCCTTCCCCCTGCTCATCCCAGCTCTTCTGGAGACTGGCTGTGTCCAGCTGCTGCTGACTGCTAGCTGCTCACTAGGGCAGGGAGGGGTCACAGCGTCAGCCCTCTCCCCGTTGTTTGTCCTCCTCCAGCATGATGTTCCCTGAGCTGTCAAAGACTCTAGCTGGTGTTTATTACTCTACAGGTACTTTAAAGCATAAATGGAATTCAAGTTGCTTTTCTTTTTACCAAGTATGCAGTATATCTTGGACATATTTACATGCCAGGACAGATTTCTCATTCTTTTTTATGATCATACACTGTTCTACTGTAGGGAGCGTATGATAATTTAACTAGTTTCCACAAAGGACATTTGTTTCCAGTTTTGCCATTTCAGATGGCGCTTCACAAAGTGAAAATATTAAGTCAAAGGATATTAAATGTTAGCATATACTGGTACAAAACAAAGTATCAATTCCTACAGGGCATAATTTACGGCCTGTTTTTAAACACGGCCCCCATTTTTAAAAACAACCTACAATTTCTGAGGCCACAGTAAAAACTTCACCATGAAAAATAAATAAATAAATAAACTTCACCATGTTCCCCTTCTCTGGCAGGTGGGCATCAACTACCAGCCCCCCACGGTGGTCCCGGGGGGAGACCTAGCCAAGGTGCAGCGGGCCGTGTGCATGCTGAGCAACACCACGGCCATCGCCGAGGCCTGGGCCCGCCTAGACCACAAGTTCGACCTCATGTACGCCAAGCGCGCCTTCGTGCACTGGTACGTGGGGGAGGGCATGGAGGAGGGCGAGTTCTCGGAGGCCCGGGAGGACCTGGCAGCACTGGAGAAAGATTACGAAGAGGTGGGCGTGGACTCGGTGGAAGCAGAGGCCGAGGAAGGGGAAGAGTACTGAATGCGAGGGCGCGGCTATAGGCCCCCTGTCCCCCGACTGTCACGTTACAGATGTGTTTACCTATTAAAGTTTCTCTATTGAGCATAGTCTGCCCTGTGCTGCACTTCGACCAAATTCCCACGCCAGATACCTTCCTTTTTCAAGTGAATTTCTAGGGAAACTATGTTCCTCCCGGACAGAAAAGATGCAGCAGGTCCGTACGTCTGTCTTGCTACACAGAGCAGTCAGCTGCCGCGTTACCCCCCCGAAAAAGGCTTGAGAGTGAGGGGCGGGGAACCGGGAAGCGCTCTCCGCCTAAACACCTGGAGTCCTTCGCGCTGGCCAAGGCGCTCCTCGGGGGCCGGAAGTGGGCCGGTTCTGGTCGTCGGAGTCGCGGGCCCGCCGCGTTTGCCCCGCCCCGCATGAACCCACTCCTGCGCCCCTACCCCGGAGGAGCTGCCCCAGAACCTCCCGCCCGGCCCAGAAGAGGCACCTCTCCCGCAGGAAGCGTGCGCGCCGGCTCCGCCGGGCTCGTTCCCGTCGTAGGCGTTTCCCGACCCGGGCGGTGTGAGAGACCCCCGCGGCCACTCCCCGGGCTCGCTCTGCAGTTTCCGGGACCCGCCCCTCGGCGAACGCCGCGCGCTTCCGCGTTTCTATGGTACTGACTTCCGCCGCGAGCCAAACCGCGCGATACTTCGGCGGCGCAGCAATGGCGAGACCGTGAGTGCCGCAAGCGGGAGTCGGGAGAACAGGCTGGGACGGGGTTCGGGCGAGATCGGGCCGGGGAAGACACGCCACGCCGGGGCCGCTTGCAGTGGGCTGGCAGCCTGGGGCGCGAAGCCCCTCCGGGCCCTGACGGCCGCCCACGACCGAGCTCCCGCCTCTTCCCCAGATGCCGCGTCACTGCTCCGCCGCCGGCTGCTGCACACGAGACACGCGCGAGACGCGCAACCGCGGCATCTCTTTCCACAGGTCAGCGCGCGTGCGCGCCGGCGCGCGGAGGGTCCCCTACGCATGCGCCCGTCCTGCCGCCTCGCGGAGCTACTGCGCACGCGCCTCCGTGGTCGGGGCGGGGCTTGAGTGGGAGGCTGGGTTGGGGAAGAGGGGTGGTTATCCTGCTCGGGCCAGCTGCTTCGAGTCTCACCTACGTGATGATGTTCAGCGAGTCTCTTTTCCTCTGGAGGCCTCAGCTTCCTTGTCTGTGCGCAGGCAGTGTCAGCGCGAGGTCTGGGGGCGGCATGAGCGGGGCCGGCCTTTCCCGTTGGGCTCACGGGCTTGTGGCCCCGCAGGCTCCCCAAAAAGGACAATCCAAGGCGGGGCTTGTGGTTGGCCAACTGCCAGCGGCTGGACCCCAGCGGCCAGGGCCTGTGGGACCCGGCGTCCGAGTACATCTACTTCTGCTCCAAGCACTTCGAGGAGAACTGCTTTGAACTGGTGGGAATCAGGTGAGCCTCCTGGCAGCTGGAAGTGGGCAGGGCGTGGGCAGTGGGGTGGCGGCCAGCCAGTGGGGAGGTCCCCGGAGCAGCAGCTCTGGTTTCTCCAGCTGGGAACCTCAGCTTCCTCTCCCGACAGACCTGGGCAGTGAGACCCACGCCCTAGGGATCACTGTGCCAGAGCGCGCTCCCTGCAACCCCAGCCCTCCCTACAAGTGCACAAACGGAATCAGTTCTTTTGGCTGGGCCACCCCGTTCTGGTGGAGCCTTTCCACACTCTTTAACTCTGAGGAGTCTTGCAGGGAAGAGATTGGTGGGGACCTTAACTTGGCATTCCCCAGACTCATTGTTGGCAGGGTGCCTCCCACCTCCCACAGAGCTAACCCGACAGCCTGCTGGCGTGCTGGAGGGCCTGCTGGCTACACGCCCTGCGGGTGGGCTGGGGCGGCAGGGCTTTGTTCCACCTCATCCAGACCGCTTTCCCCCGCAGTGGGTATCACAGGCTGAAGGAGGGAGCAGTTCCGACGATATTTGAGTCTTTTTCCAAGTTGCGTCGAACAACCAAGACCAAGGGGCACAGTTACCCCCCTGGCCCCCCTGACGTCAGCCGGCTCCGGCGATGCAGGAAGCGGTACGTGCTGCAACGGAGGGGGAGGTGCCCCACTGCACCCCAGGTCTGAGGGACTGGGCTTTAGGGTGCCTGACAGCAGCCTTGCTGGACAGGGTTCTGAGCCCGTGGAGTGAGTTCAGGGATGGGGGTTAGATGAGCTGGTGAAGTGGGGTCAGCGAGCCCTGAGCCTGGCCTGTCAGTCTCTCTCTCTTCCCCCAGCTGCTCTGAGGGCCGAGGGCCCACAACTCCATTTTGCCCACCTCCACCTGCTGACATCACCTGCTTTCCTGTGGAAGAGGCCTCAGCACCTGCCGCCTTGCCTGCCTCCCCCACCGGGAGGCTGGAGCCTGGCCTCAGCAGCCCCTTCTCAGACCTCCTGGGGCCCCTGGGTGCCCAGGCAGATGAAGCAGGCTGCAGCACCCAGCCTTCACCTGAGCGGGAGCCAGAGCGACAGCCGTCCCCGCTGGAGCCGAGGCCCGTCTCACCCTCGGCCTACATGCTGCGCCTCCCGCCGCCCGCCGGAGCCTACATCCAGAATGAGCACAGCTACCAGGTGGGCAGTGCCCTGCTCTGGAAGCGGCGGGCTGAGGCTGCACTCGATGCCCTGGACAAGGCCCAGCGCCAGCTGCAGGCCTGCAAGCGGCGGGAGCAGCGGCTGCGGCTGCGGCTGACCAAGCTGCAGCAGGAGCGGGCACGGGAAAAGCGGGCACAGGCCGATGCCCGCCAGACTCTGAAGGAGCACGTGCAGGACTTTGCCATGCAGCTGAGTAGCAGCATGGCCTGAGTGAGGTCCGCCCGGTAGGGCTTCAGCCTCTTTCTCCCTCAGTATCCACCTGGAGAGGATCTGATCTGAGCTGCGTCCACCAGCCCTGCCAGATGCCATAATAAAGTGGATTCTACAAAGAAGCCCTGCTCTCTGGCTCAGCTGGGGGCTGGGGCCCTTCCCCTGGGTACCAGGCCCGTTTCCCCAAATTGGCTGTAGCACTCGGAGGGCTCAGGCCCTGGAGTTCAAGCCCTTGGCTGTGGAGAGCAGAAAGCCCTCACTGTACAGCTCTGTGTCCCACAGGGCTCTCTGAGGGGTCGTGTGAGTAGAGGTTCGGGGGCAATACTGGGCACCCTTTCCTTGGCACCTGAAACAGCCTTGACTTAGCCAGCTAGTCTCTGAAGACACCCATGAAACCCAGGCCAGGCTCAGTTCTTTTTCAGGGAAACAACAGGCTTCCGTCCCCAGAGCCAATCTGCCCAGCAGTCAGACCTGGCATGAGCTCCAGCTGCTGGTCAGCCCCCCACTCACCACCAGGCCTGTCCCATCTGAAAAACGGACAAGAAAGGCGATTACTGACCTGAGGTTGCTATGCTTGGCAAGTAGTGAGGGCCCCACAGTGACCATTCTGATCCCCAGAGGTCTGGGATGAGGCGTGTGGGGAGCAGAGGGCCAGGCATGTGGGCAGCAGTCCTGGCGTCGCCTGCGTCATTTTCCTTCAGTTCACCTGAACGTGGCAGGCCTCCCTGCACCTGTGATCAGCAGCTCCGTGTGTGAGGCACTTAACCACACACTTGACCTCCCTGCTGGGCCTCAGCCACAGCGGCCACAAGAGCACCGCTGAATTCTTTCTAGTCCTGGAAAAGGCCACACTGTGTTGTGGGCTTTGCTTTTTGGGGCTCTTGGAGTGAAACTTCATTTATTCACGTTACGCACAGGAGAGTCAAATGGCCATTACAGGAGGCGGACACGGAGCAGGATCACAGGTGGTTCCCAAGCCTGCGGGCCAGCCGAGGTGCACCTTGCACAGGCCATTTCCTAGCTTGCTGGGCCTACAGGTGAGCACCCCTTGCCTAAGAATGTCCACCTGGAGTTTCTCAGCAAGGCCTGAGGAGTGGCAGATGCTGCGTTTACGTGGGGCACAACCAGAGGCAGGAAACGAGCTCTAAGGCTCAGAAGAGAGGGACTGTGTTTCCCCCAAAGTGGCTTCCTGGCAGCCAGGGCAGAAGGGTTCTTGTTCCCAGAAGAGAGGCAGAATGGTGCCTTCCCCACTGGGGTGGACTCGGCACCTTCTGTCGGGACAGGGAAGGACTCAGTGACCTGTCCTCAGTTTCCCAGCCCAGGCAGGAGCCTACAGGGCAGCCCAGGAGCCAGGAGAACCAGCTCCGGGCCCCCAGGGTTCCCCTCAGGTGGGGAGAGGCCAGAGGCTGGCCTGCATTCCTCCCACCAGCCCTCCCACTATGTGACTGGGGCACCCTGGCTGGGGGTGGAGAACTGCTGGCATGAACAGAACCAGGCAAGACTGGCTTATCCTGAGCCATCGGGCCACATGGCCCAGCTTCAGCTCCAGGAGGACGGAGGGCTGGAGCCACCAGTGGGGACTGCGCAGTGAGGTTTGGGTACAGGTAGGACTGCTGTGGCTTTAATGGAGGCAAGCCTATGACAATAAATACTTAGGGACAGATGCAGGCCTGGGGCATCTCTGACTTCTCTGGCGCAGCCCAGGGCCCCCATGCACACACAGGTGGGTGGGATCCCACAGCCCCTCTGGATGCCTGGCCCAGTCCACAGTGGCTGACCCTGCAGGCTGGGAGCTGACCTTAAGGCCCTTCACACCTCAAAATTCACCTGCAGTTGGATTCCATCTACCCAAGTTCTGGGTGGCAGGAGGAAACCCTTACACCAACCTTGATGAGGGTCTGAGGGTACTGTGCGGCCCCCACATTGAGGGGTCTTGGCAACATGACCCAGTGGCTGGATGCACAAGCCATGCTGGGTCCCTGCTGTGTAGGGGGCCCAAAGCCAGCTCCCTGGTGGGCTCATCTCCCTCACTGGGCCCTGGCCAGGACCCCTGCCTCCTCCTGCAGTATCCTCACCACTGAGCCCTGGCTTCCCACCCACACCTCCACCCTGGGAGAGGGTGCCAGCCAGGATCCCGCTTCACCGTCCGCTTCCTGTGGGACCTGTGTCCTCAGCAGTGAGATGGGGCGTTTGGAGTCCCCCACTTAGCTCCCTTCGGAGGCCCTGGGCACCCGACCCCTTGGCCGCAGGCCCGAGCATGGCCAGCACAGTCTTTGCAGTGGGCAAGGCAGGGCGGGGTGGCACCACATGGGCCCTCATATGTCGGCACCCAGCTCTGCGCACTGCTTGTCTGAGATGTGGGAGGCAAGGGAGTCGATGATGTCCAGCAGTAGCTGCTGGCTCAGCAAGCGCAGCGTGGGCAGCTTGGAGACCTGCGGAGGCAACCAAAGGTCAGAAGGATGGAGCTGTGTTCTTGCCAGGGCCAGGTGGCCAAGGAGTCTTCTGGGGGCTTGACCAACGAGTACGGGATGAGGACCAGCCAGTGGGTGGACAGCTCTGCCCGGTTATCCCCAGAACCCACTGCTGCACAAGGCGGCCAGGGCCCCTCCCACCTGGCCCAGGCCACCGCCAAGGGGAGTATGTCCTGCAGACGGGGCAGGCAGTGCGCTGGGTGGGAGGGCCCTGACCTTGGTGAACTGGTGCACGATGATGTGGAGGCAGTGCCGCTTCATGTCCAGCGCCTGCGTCTTGTCTGCTGCCTCCAGAATCTGGAACGGCAGGTTCCCTGAGGCGCTGCCCCTGCCCCGCACACCGCGCAGGCACAGAGGCCCAGGGCCAGGGCAGCTACCTGCAGCACGTTCTGCACCGTCACATTCATCTCCAGGTTCTGCTTGCAGTACGCCTGCAGCCGGTTGTTGTAAAAGCCGTAGTAGTAGGGCGCCGCGAACAGGTAGCTGAGGGCTGGTTAAGGAGCTGTGGGCCAAGAGAGCCTTCCTCCCACCCAGCTGCCCTCTTCCCCCCTGGGGGCCCACCAGGGACGGAGAAGCCCTGAACCAGGGCTGCTGCCTCCTGCTCAGGTCAAGGGGTGCCCACCCACCACAACAGCCGGGCTCCCATCCAGGCAGAGCCACTACATGGGCTTTGAACCACTCAGGGGTCCAAGGCTCCATTCAGGATCCAAAGAAAACCACAGGTTCCTCTCCCCAGGAAAGTACCCACATGCCCATCTGCTGAAACATCCACGGCCTCAGAGCCCTGAAGGGCATCCTGGCCCCCCATGTTCAGACCCCCACAGACATGACCTGGCCAGGAATCACCCCACATGGAGCCATGACCCCTTCCTCTGAACCCACCCGTCTCTCCTGGCTGCAAACCTCTCTGAGCCAGCCAACCGACTGTTCCAGAGAACCTGGAAGAGACTGGGCACCAAGAAGTCCTCAGGAAATCGCCTGGCCAGGCCAAGCCAGCAGGGCCCAAAGCTGTCCTGGGAATGACCCGGGAGCCCCAGAGGTGAGGATGCAGTGAGTCCTCGGGTGGCATGTTGACCTCGCCGTAGTAGATGTAGCGCAGCATGGACTCGAAGGCCTGCCTGCTGGGCACCATCTCCCCGATGGAGATGTTCACCTGGCCGTCCTCAGGCATGAAGGACCGGAACATGGCCTCGAAGTAGCTGCAGACGGTGGGCCGGCCCTCAGCAAGTCGGCCAGTGCCCAGCTACCCACCCACCCGCCCGCCCACCCGCGAGCCACACCCCACCCACCTGGAGCGGGCGGCCAGAATGGCCTTGTGGGCTGGCCGCGGGTGCCCATCCAGCAGCAGCGTGATGTCACAGAACTCCGCGCCCGCCCCCTCCAGGTATGCCTTCATGTCCTGGATCAGAGACGTGCCTGGGGGTGTAGAGGGGCCCTGAGCCAGAGGGCGGCTTCTGACTCAGGATGCGGGACCCCAGGGCACCGCCTCCTGTGCATCTGCCCGTGTTGCCCCCCCTTAACGAAACCCCCAGGTCAGAGGCCTCACTCTGGCCCTTGAGGCTCTGTCCCCCCAGAGTCTGACCTTCTCCCGGACTCGGCCCACTGAGCCCTCTCCTGCCCCAGTGCTGAAGCCCCCTCGGCTGTGTCACCTGGAGCCCATGGCCGAGGCAGCACAGGCCCCAGGGCCAGGGGGTGAAGGAGTCTGTAAGGTCCCTTCCTGGCTGGGTGGGGATGGGACAGGGAGGTGCCGAGCGTCTAAGGGCTATGCCCACCCCTTACCAGGCCCAGATGTGGGCCCACCTAGAAGAGAAGCTGGGCAACTAATCATGGGACCCTCAGCTCGTTGCTCGCTGCAGACCCTCATGCCTGTCGTCCCAGTCAGGGCAGCACTTGCTGGACAGGGCCCGTGTTCCCCCAGGAATGGGCCTGGGAGATGCCGCCCTGGCACCCAGCCCGCTGAGCAGGTCTCTGCCTTGCTCGAGCCTGAGCCGCCTGCGGTAGGACCCTGTGCCCAAGGTGGCTGCACCCTGTCCACCGCTCTCGGGGACCAGGTGGGTCCCTACCGATGTCCACAGGCTGGTCCGAGGGGGCGCGGGGAGGCGGCTGCTGCTTCCGCCGCACAATCTCCACGATCAGAGGAGAAGAGAGGCGCTCGAACTCCTTCATCATGATCACCTGGTTGAAGTGGGACTCCTTCACCACGAAGTTCAGGCAGTGCTCCTGGACAGACAGGCCGCAGGCCACCGGGTCAGGCCTCACCGGGCCTGCCAGTGGGCGGGGAGGGGGCACAGGCTGCCACGGACCCCGCCCCGCACCTTGAGCTGGCCCAGCTGCAGCCGGGCAGCGCTCTCGCACACGACCAGCACGTTCTGCAGGTCCACGGAGGCCTCGATGTACTGACGACACAACTGCTCTAGGCGGCACAGCTGGAAGCCCAGTGCCAGCTTGTACACATCCATGATGAGCAGCACGTCCTCCACGTGGCCTGCGCCCAAGAACCCCCTGAGCCTCCGGCGGGGCGTTGTGGGGGGGGCCCGGGCTCCCTCCGCCACGAGGTGGCTCAGCCACAGGCGGGGCAAAGCCTCGGAGACCCCGGCTGCCCCCTGCCAGGCAGGGCTGCCCACACCCCATCCCGTTCCCTCCCGCCCGCGGCGCAGGCCGACCTTTCCGCGGGTACTTGATCTTGTCTGTGTAGAGGAACTGCATGAGCACCTCGAAGGACCGTGCCTCGGCCTCGCGGATAGCCACGCGCAGCAGGGGCGGCCGGGCCCCACCCGCGGCCCCAGAGGGGCCCTCCCTGAGTGCCGGGGCCGCCTCCTCCTCCAGCTTCTGTGGGCAGAGGAAGGGGCGCTCAAGAACACCCCACAGAAGCCTCTGCCCAGGCGGCGGGCGGCCCTCACCTGGGTCAGCCGCTCCCGCGCCTGCACGATCTTCCTGCGGAGCCAGCGGCTGCGTGCCGTGACGATGGCCACGTGGCCCTGCACGCAGTCCTCCTTCTGCCAGAAGAGAGACACCTTGGTGAAGGGCAGGGGACCCTCACCCTGGGGGCGGGGGCCGCCAGCGGGCACAGGAGGGGAACCCACCTCGCCCAGCACAAACTCCACGTCGCAGAACTGGCGGCTCTCCCACAGCCGCCCGTAGTCCTCGTGCAGCGTGCACTTGGGGTAACAGGAGAACTGCAGGCAGAGACCACGCTGCTGGACGAGTCCGCCCAGCCAGCCCCCCACGGGCTCTGCGGGGGGCCCCCCGGCCCCCCACCCGGCCCCGCCCGCACTCAGGTTCCAGAGTACCCCGGCCCAACCGCCCGACCCCTCAGAGGGGCTGCCGGCCCACCAGGTGCAGCCGCGGCTCTGGCGCTGGACAAGCCCTGCCCCCACAAAGCCCCGCCCCCCAGGGGCTCGGTTTCCACAGTTTCCGCCTCAGGCCGGCAGCTCGGGCTGCCCCACCTGGAACCTGTACATCTCCCCGCTGCGGATGTTGTTGTCCACAGTGCCCCCGAAGATGTACATGGCGTCGGAGATCACAGCGGCCGCGTGGAAGAGCCTTCCGCTGGGCAACTGGAGGGGAAGGGACAGGGCGGGGTGTCCAGCAGCGGGGCTGGCTGAGGCCTGGCCGCGGCCAGGCTCTAAGCAAGGAGGGCAAGGGCACTGGTGGCCTAGAAGGAGGGGCTACAGGGCAGGACCCCCCCCCCGGCACAATCATGCGGGGGGTGGGGGGGAGGCGGGGCCTGTGTGGGCCCGCAGACAGGACAGGCCCTGTGGCCCCACCAGGTGGCAGAGGGTGCTGGGTGTCATGTGCTGCACCCATGTGGCCCATCCAGCAGGGCATGCGCTCCTGGCCTCGCCTCACGTGCTGTGTAAGCCCTGAGCCTCGGCCTCTTCATCACAGGACCAGCTTCAGGGCGTGAGGGGTGGGCACGAGGGTGCCGGCCCTCACCTCTGAGGCTGGCAGGGTAGGCTGCCTGGTGGTGGTGCTGCCAAAGTCCAGGCCGAACACATCCCGGGACTTCTTGCAGCCGCCCCGCTCCTCGGAGCCCAAGGCAGATGCCTCCTCGGAAGCGGACGCTCGCTCGGGCATCTCGGCCCCGCTGACCTGGGGGAGACACACGGGTGCACGGCCCCTCAGCAAGGGCCGGGCAGGTGGCCAGAGACCGCTGCTGTCCCCGCCTGGGGTGGGGATGGGTGCTGTGGGGACAGTGTGGGGGGAAAGTGACGCAGGATGAGGGTGCTCCCAGCACGGCCGAGATGGGAGCCTGGCTGCAGTCAAGGCATGCATCCCGGGAGAACATCCCCAGCACAGCACAAATGTTGGGCCATGAAGTGTTAGCCCATAGGTGGTAAGATGGAGAACAGACCAGAGGGGCCCAGGCCGGGGTCGGGCCAGGGCAATGTCCAGGGCTGAGGGCCCCGGGTGTCCCAGCCTTGCTCCTGCTGGCTGTCTGGAGCCCCTGGCCCTGGCCCCACCCACCTGTGGACCAGCAGCACTCACCTCGCTGTCCGAGCTGGGCTGAATGACCTCCCAGGTCTGGAAGTCCACGTCGTAGCAGTGCAGCTCGTTGGGGAGTGTGTTGTCAGCTGCGCCCCCAAACACGTAAAGGTGGCGGTCAAAGGCTACCATGGTGTGCCCGTAGCGCCGCTGCGGGGGCGGCGGAGAACCCCGGAGCAGGTGCTCGGTAGGGATGCGTGTCCACCTGTGATGTGTGTTCACGCTGCGTGTGAACCAGCGATGGGGTGGGGGTTCGTGCTCCCCTGCAGCCTCCACCTGGGCTCTGAGCCCCCCACCCCATTTCATCCTCGCACCAGCCCTGCCTGGCTCCTCGCAGCCCATCATGGGGTCCTGTCTCGCCCTCATCCCCCAGCATGGAGCAGGTATCAGGGGCAGGGCAGGAGGGTGGCACCTGCCCGGTGAGGCAGCTGCTGGAAGGGGTGGCTGGCTGTCTTCACCCTGGGACAAGGAAGGAGGCCGCCTAGGCCCCGGGATGCTGGGCTGCAGCCACCCCCCGAGGGGCCTGCGGGGGTCTCAGGCCCAGGCTGCGTAAGGGCCCTCACGGCCCCGCTCCCAAGGTGCTGGCTGTGTGTGGAGCCCACACAGGCAGCCCCGGGCACTGGTGTGGTGTGCTAACAAGGGACCCACCAGCAGGGCACTCACGTCTTGCTCTTGAACTCGAACTGGAAGAGATTGTTGGTTATCTTGGCCCCGCTCTGGCCTGAGAAGACAAACATCCTGTCCCGGCACACGGCCGCCGGGAAGTTGCAGCAGGAGGGCGGGATCTCGCCGCTCTGGGCCACCTGCGTGGTTGGGGAAGCCATGAGCCCTTCTCCTGGTCCGGGGCCAACCTGCTGAGCTAGGGCTACGTTCACTCCTGAACCTTCCGTGAGTGAGGGGTCATGGGTCCATTTCTGTGGAACAGCTTAAAGCCCCCATCTGAATGGGCCCAGTTTTGAACAGTTGGGGCTGAAGTCCTCACTACAGGTGAGACAGGGCAGTGGTTAGACACACTGCCCAGGACCCCGACAGTAGCCACCCCCACTGTGTTCAAAGAAGGGTGGATCATCCCCAAACTGCACCAGTCACAGGCTCGGAGCCCGTAGTCACTGGGTAACCACCGCGGGGACTGTGAGAGGGCTGGGCCGGATGTCAGGAGGGCCTGGCGAGGCCAGGAACAAAGCGGCCTCCCCGGCCCCGTGCCCCTCACCTCCTCCCAGCACGTTAGCTCCCGGTCCTGGAGGCCGATGGTCCACATGTCGTTTAACCTGCATTAGGACAGAGGGGTTGGGACCCCACAGCTGGGCTGGCGGTCAGGGTGGGCCTGGGCCCAGCCAGGAGGGAAGGCTCCCGGAGGACAACGCACCAAGGGGGATTCTGACCAGGGGACTATGGAGCGGCCTCAGGGTGGGGGCTTCGGCTAGGGGCTGCACTGAATCCCTGCTGGGCCGGGCCCCCTGGAGCCAGGAGAGGCCCTCACAGAAGCCACCACTAACCCTGCAGCACTTGGAGCTTCTGTAACGCTGAATTCCTGGGGAATGAGCGTGTGCTGTTTTTGTAATCAGAAAAATACAGCAAAGCCAATGTTCTACAACAAGGAGGAAAGGGCCCATGACACAGGCAGGCGCCCCTGTTGCCCTCCATGGGGAGGCAGGCCGGGTCTGAGCCCTGCCGCTGCCACCCTCCTGCTCACTCAGGTCACTGCTCACCGTGGGCCCGAGTATCCTCACCCCAGCCATTCGAGGGGCCACCACCCGACCCCTGGCTCTGATGACACCCAGCTGTGGCCCCGGGGCTGTGGAGCCAGCACATCCTCAGCCAGCTGCACAGACGTGGGTGGGCTCGCCACCCCCTCAGTCGCCCCAGGGGGCTTCAGGGGTGCCAGAACTTCTGTCCCCTGTGAGGGTCGGGCAGGGGCTCCACTCAGTGGCCCTCGCCCTGCCCATCTTCCTATTCTCCCAGCCCTGTCTACACACCCACCCTCCTGAGAAAACCCCAGCTCGAGTCCTCCCTCCCCAGCGCAGGAAGGCTGCTCTGTGCCTTGGTGCACTTCCAGCCGCCACCTACCTGGCGTTGCCGTCATAGCCGGCAAAGATCCACAGCTTGTCACTGTACACTGTGGCGCCATGGGCTGACCTAGCGACTGGCAACCTGGGGCAGGAGGAGGGGGTGAGAAGGGAGGCCGCCCCGTGCAGATCTGAGCCTCATGGCCCCACGAGGCCAGGGCCACAGCCTGCGAGTGCCGCCGGGCCCTGGGGCTGCCGTGCCCACACCTGCTGACCCGAACTCTGGGGACTCCAGCTGGGCCGCTGGGAATAAGGGACAGTGGCAGAGGCTGAACTCACGAGGCCGGGGCAGCTGGACAAGGATTCACATGTCCAAGGGCACAGAGCCCCCTCCCAGCTCCCACCCAATATCAAGGGGGTGCTTGCAAAACAGGGCCAGAGAAGTGCCATCCGCAGTACAGTTGTCCCTTCTACCCTCTGGAAGGAGGGTATCTAAGAGCTGGGGGAGGAGCAGACAGGAGCGACTGGCAGTTAACGCCCACTCCCAGCTCTGGCCGCCATGGGCGCAGCCCTCTCTTCCAGGTCTCGGGCTCTTCATCTGTAATTCTACAGAGCTGATCCAGGCCCGCTGCCCCCTGAGACCCAGCGCGGCAGCCTGCACAACCCCAAAGGTCTCAGCAAAGTCTCTCACCGTCCTTCAATTTTCCACTCCGTCCACTGGCCAGTTGCAAACTTGTACTCAAAGAGGTCATTTTTATTCTTCAAGTTGGAATTGGAATAAATGTCCCCAGTGTAGCCCCCTGTAAAGAGAGTGAGAAGCTGTCACATCCAAAGGCAGCAACTCAGTCATCAAACCCAGGGGGTGGGGGCAGGATCTGGCCTCAGTTAAAATGTACTCTGGGACCCCTCTGACCCTGGGGGGCACCTCCTGCCTGCCTGCCCCTGCTCGAGGCTCTGGTGACAGATGAGCAGAACCCCATGTCCTGCCCCTGGTTGGGAGACACCAGCCTGGCTACAGAGGCTGACGGTTCCACCCTCAGGAGATCAGGACAGTCAGGGAAAGGGGCCCATGAGAGGGCCTCAACCCAGCCCAGGAACTCAGAGGACAGTACACAGAGAGGCTGGCCAAGCACAGCACATGGTCGAGGCTTGATGGGAGGAGGGCCGCTCACCAAAGACGAACATGCTGCTGCCATAAACGACGGCCGAGTGGTGGTAGCGGGGAGCAGGAGGGGTCCCAGTGGTGAAGGCTCTGGTGGGGGGAGAAGGGGCAGTGGGTGTCAGCAGGGGGAAGCCCCCCTCACCCCCAAACTTCTTTTTGCTTTTGTATTTTGAGGGTAATACCTGTCTCGTTATAGAAACCTTAAAAAATTGCCAATAAAGAAAAACCAAAAAAACAGCGCTGAAACATATGTATAATTCCTTTGCCAGAAACCACCATCCACACCTTGAGCGCGCCTCCCCACCACCTTTCCCAGGCATATTTATGTGTCTGAGTAATTGTTTTAAATGGAATCATGTGGTAGATGTCCTTGCTACTCTGGAACCATCCACACCTGCATCCCCACAGCTGCACCATATTCTGCAGCATGGGTGGTCCACACATCTTATTTATTGAATTAAAAACCGGTTTATACTGCTTTCCTGGGGCTGCTCCTTTTCAGAGTTTTATACCTAAGCAATTTTTAACAAAGAATTATAAAGTCTTGAGAGTGACTTTTAAATTAATCTGTAACTCTTGGACACATTTTATAATCAAGTGTGAGAGAAACAACACATATACTTCCAAAGCAATCCAGCACCACCCGGGTGTTTGGGCAAGGGGTGATGCCACCTGTTGGGCCACATTCAGCAACTGTGAGTCCTGGGCCTGGACATCCTCCTCTGTCGAAAGGGGGCAGTGAGACCCCACCCCAGAGAGCAGCGCCCAGAGCTGCTGCAGAGCCTGGTGCCGAGGGGCTCCTGCACAAGGAGCTGGCACAGCTCAGAAGGAAGCCCAGCACCTCCTAATCCTGGTACCTTTTTCTCTCCTCAGCTGTGAGCTGCTCCCAGCAGGGGCTGGACTGGAGCAGATGGGCACAAATGTGCAGTGCTCAGAGATGGCAGGTGTCATGTCCAAGGCCACACAGCTGGGAAGGGAAGCCAGGACCTACAGGCTGCCCACTGCCTGTGTGGGGTCTCCTGGCAGAGGATAGGCCCCACAGGGCAGGGAGGGCAGGGGAGCCGCTGCTGCCAGCCCATGGGCGGCACCCTGCAGCAGCAGAGACCATCCTGGAACGCCCCATCAGCCCATGGTCCCCCTGTCGGCTCCAGGAGACAGGCCTGGTGACTGAAGAGCTCTCCTGAGGCAGAATCGAAGGACCCACAGCTGGATCAAATAGAGCCCCTTAAATAACAGGATCCAGAAAAACCAATCTCAGCCACAGAGCAGAAAAGAAAGCCAGGAAATAGAGGGGATCACTAAGAGCAGTCCTGGGCGCTGTCATCTCCTCCTCGAAGCTTCTCTAGCTCTCCACGAGCGGGACCTGGCTGGCAGTCAGGCCCCAGTGGTGCTCCGTGTCTGGAGAAAAGCGGGGCTGGAACCGGGGACACCCACCTGCACCAGGAGCAGTCCTTCACGTCGAAACGAAGGAGGTCGTTGAGCATCGTCTTCCTGAAAGACAGCCAGGGACCCGGGAGATGGACACTGTGCCCGGCGGGGGGGCAGCTGTCTGGGGGACTCAGTCAGGGCCAGGCAACCAGCTGATGCCAGAGGGACCAGAGAGGTGACCCAAAGGAAGCTCCCCAGCTGGTGCGGGACCAGCCTGCCTGGGGTCAGGACTCAAGCATGATCTCAGGCTCCTCACGCCTCACCCCCCACTCCAGAATCCCCACCCACACACCCACTCATGGGCTGCAGCGCCCCTTCTCCGAGGCTGCGCCATACGATGCAGACGCTGGCTCACATGTCAGAGGAGGCCCCTTGCCTTCTCTCTCTTCCTGCCACCTCTTTATTGCAAAGCTAATGTAATAACTACCTTAAAGATACAATAAAGCAGGGCTTCCCTGGTGGCACAGTGGGTAAGAATCCGCCTGCCAATGCAGGGGGCACGGGTTTGAGCCCTGGGCCAGGAAGATCCCACATGCCGCGGAGCAACTAAGCCCATGCACCACAACTACTGAGCCCGCGCGCCTAAAGTCCGTGCTCCACAACAAGAGAAGCCACCACAATGAGAAGCCCGCGCACCACAACGAAGAGTAGCCCCCGCTAGCCACAATTAGAGAAAATCCACACGGAGCAACGAAGACCCAACGCAGTCAAAAATAAATAAATTAATAAATAAATAAATTAAAAAAAAAAAAAGACCTGCACGTTACCACCCAGCCCTTATCAGTAAGAGGGAGAAGGGCGTCCACCCAACAGGAGCCCAGCACCCCAGCCGCCTCATTTAGCCTCCGCCTCCAGGAAACAGCCTGGGAGACCAAAGGGCCTGCCTGAGGCCACGGAGCCAGGGGGCTGGGGCTGGGAAGCAGAGGCATGACTGTAGTCCCTCCCTTTTACTCATTTGTACTGCCCCCCCCCCCCCAGCTACATTAGCATCTTTGTAGCCAGTCAGTCTGTACAAAGTTGCAACTAGAATGAGACAAATTCCTATCCTGTTTCTTAGTGTCACATTGTAGAGAAAATGTTTCTGCTTCTAGCTACACAGTTGTCACTCAAACTCCACCTGCTACAGAACACTCCAGGGGGATGTCCCCACCCACTGCCCTGCGCTGAACACCAGGCCTTTTCTGGTTCAGGGGATTCTCATTAAGGCTGCAGTAAACATCTGTGGGCGGATGCCTCTTCCTCATTTTATTCCTGTTTGTCCTGTGACAAACATTTATTGAATTGTCTGGGTGCTGGAATACAGGTCCAGCCCTGGCCGAGGAGACAGACAAGAAACATCTGTGTGCCCTGGGGGCCAATGGAGCCAGTAAGAGGTGCAGAAGGGGAGGTGGGGGCTGCTGGCTGGTCCGGTTAGTCCAAGGGGTGGGGGAATGCCTCACTCACAGGAGATTTAGAGGAGGGGCAGGAAGGGTGGGAAGCAGGGAACAGCCAGCGAGGGGGGCTGAGCAGGAGGATGCTTGGTGCAATCAGAACACCGCAAGGCAGAGGTGTCACCCAGTGCAGCACAGACAAAGGCAGGGGAGCTGTGGGTGCAGACGCGGGCAGGGCCTCACAAACTGCCAGGAGGACTTGCATTTTTACTCAGAGGGAACCATCCCAGGGTTATGACTCAAGAAGGAACACACTCTAGCTGGCTGCACATGGGGAGAGAGACTGAGGAAGACAGGCTGGAAGCCAGGGACCACGCCCAAGAGACCCTTCTACCCAGTCTGAAGGTCCCTGCGGGGGCTTGCCCACTCTGTCAGCCCCAGGTCAGGCTCCTCCAGGGAATCCTGCAGGACCACGGCTGCAGCACCAATCAGAGGCCAGCCCTGCCTGGGCTACAGGCCAGAGCCTATGGTTGAGAGGCAGGGACAGGACTCAAGGGCAGGATGAGTTGTGTGCCAACACCACACCCTCAGCACAGGGACACCTCTGTCCTCAGCCTCTCACAGCCCTATGCTCACTGACCCTCAGGAGCACCCTGCAAAAGCAGGGCAGAGGCCCACCCCCTTCTAAGGAGGAGATCAGGGTGCAGTTGGTGGCTTTAAGCCACCTGCCCCAAACCACAAAGCTGTAACCTGAACTGAGCCCTGTCTGTCCAGGAGCCCACCTTCAGCCCCACATCCAGCAGGCTCCCAACCCTCCAGAGCCCTGGTGGGCATCCCTAGCCTCTCCTGAGCACATCAAGGGGTGGACGAGGGACGGAAGCCCAGTGGATGCCGGGCAGCACAGTTCTGCACTCTCCCACCACTGGGTGGTTGCCCACACTGACCCCTCTGCTCGGGACACTCTTCCTCTTTTGCCTGGCTCACTCCTACTCATCTTTCAGGTCATCAGCCCCTCCAGGAAGGCTTCCCTGACCAGACCGGACCAGACCGGACCCCCCTTCCTGGTGCAGAACAAGCCTGCCTGCTGTGCCCGCACCCTGCAGTTGATGTGGTCCCGCCCTCGCTAAGATAGCTCTTTCTCTCTGGGGTGGTCCAGCTCCTGGGAAAAACATGCCAGGAGAAGGATGCGGCTGCACAAACCAAGGGTTCACTTCGGCCATTATTTCACCAAAGGAAACCAGCCACAACCTAACTGGGAACTGTTCGTGGGATGGAGATATGCTGTCAGGAAAAGCTGTTTGCTGGGAATGTACAGCAAAATGTGGGAAAACCCTTACAAAAGTGAAAAATGGGGGAAGGAAATAAATTGGTATCCTCCAAACCTTCTCAACTGCCATGTGAGCATGTGGATGAGGCCCAGAGGGAGGCACAGGGAAGGAGAAGTGTCTGGCAGGGGTGGCAGCCATGGCAGATGTGTTTCTTTCAAGGCTGTGTCCACTCACTCAGAACAAGAGGGACATTTCCGTGTCCTGAGTGTGCCACCCACTGGATGCAGTGCTGAGGGAGCCTCACTGATTTGGAAGCTGAGGCCGAGTGCTTAGCTAATATCTGGAGAAATGGCAGTGGAGCTGCAGAGACCCAGTCCCCACCACTGTGCTTCTCCCTCCTCAATCCAGACTCACCCGTTGTCTCCACCAAATACATAGATGGCATCTTTATAGGCCACCACTGTGTGCTTGCTGCGCCTGGAAAGAGAGGGGTGGGTGGCGGTCAGGCCAGGACCCTCCTGGGGGCACCCAAGGAATGAGACTTGGCACTGAGGCTGCCACAGAAGTCGGATAACTCCTCTCAACTGCCAAGATCGATGGAGACTCCTGAATTCCACCAGTACCCCCAAAGGACTCTGCATGTGGGGACCCCTGACACTCCCACCCCCCTGCCGAGCACCTGGGGCCCTAGCTCGAGACCCACAAACACAACTTAACTCTAGTACCCTGCCCGGGGCCACCCTGCTCCGGGACTCCCTCGGAAGCCCCTCCCCTGCCGTGGACAACTCCCCGCCATTACCGGGTTCCGCTCTGGGACACGGCGGCCCGGCCTCGCCCCAGCGCCCCGCCTGGGACCTCCTCAGACACCCCCTCCCCAGGACCCCCACGCCCCGCCGTACCGGGCCCCCACGAACTCGTCGCAAGGCGGGAGGCGCCGCCAACGATGCACTGTCTCAAAGGGCCCGAAGTTGAGCGTCAGGTACTCGACACTGTCCGAGCAGCTGTGGTCAAAGTCCACGCTCGGGGCCACCTTGGACCGCGCGCCACCGGCCAGGGCCCCGGACCCGATCGGGCCGCCCGAGCCACCCGGCCCCGCCATGCCGGGTCCACGCCCGATGGGCCACCGGGTCCGCGGGACGTGCGGCCACCGCCCCGGGCCGTCCCCGAGGGACTACATTTCCCGGCGAGCCCTGCACCGACGGCGCCGCACTTCCGGACGGTGGCGCACTCCGGACCGCCCTCACTTCTGGGCGACCCTTGGGGTCCTAGTGACTCTGAGGGCCCGACTGTGCAGCGAGCTCCTAGTCTTTCGAGAAGCATTTCACGCGAAGTGCGGGCGCGCTGTACCCCCTCCAGCGCGCGCAGGCCCCCGGCCGCAGCCCCTTCCGGCCCGCACTTCCCCGGCGCGGCTCCCAGCATGCCCTGTGCGCGTGGCTCGGCCTTGATCGTCCGCCACGCACGGGATCCCGGACGGAGGGTTCCGGCCTCGCAGCGGCCTCCGCGGGCCGCCCCACCATCCCCTTCCTGCTGTGTCCCCCGGCCCGCTCCCCGCGTCTCCCCTCGGCGTTCCTTTTGGCTGGGAGGCAGCGTGGCGCAGAGGCTCTGGATTCTCAGTCCTACTCTAGCAGAGCCTCAGCTACTTCACCTGTGAAATGGGCATTCAGGAAGCTCAGGCTGCCATGAGAAGCGTGGGTCTGTCTTGGGACCCGCTCCTCAGTACTGATTGGGCCAACGCCGCCAAACTGCCAAGCCCGAGCTGCCTCTGACCTCTGAAGAAGCACTTCCTGCCTCAAAGCCTTTGCATGTGCTGTCCCCTCTAACTGGAGTGCCCTTCCTTCAAAATCCAGATCCAAGACATTGGTCTGAAGGGCCTTCCCTAACCCCGGGGGCAGCAAAGGGGTTGCTCCCTCCTCTGGGCACTCACAGACCAAACTTCCTTGGTGTGACACTGAGCGTTCTGTGGTTTGCGGTCGTGCCTGTCTCATCATCTTTCTCCCTCATGAGAGTTTGCCCAATTACAGTGGAAGTCACGCAGATCTGCAAATGTGTGAGTTTTAATTTTAAGATCATGTCTAATATGTTGCAGGGTCCTACAGGGGACCAGTCCCAGAGAAAGAAGAGGCAGGGTCTGTCCCGCCTCCACTGCCAGCCATCAGTGGCACTGGACGTCTTGGGGGCTGAGCATCTCCTGGAGGCCGCTGAGGCCTCTCGGGAGGTGAGCCAGGCAGCCGAAGGCAAGCACTGAGAGGGCTCAGGTTCTGCCCTGGGGGCTCCTGGGGAACTGGAGGTTGGCACCTGCCCCCCAGGCTTGGCCTCTGTCCCTGACGCCCCAACATGCCTGCCCGAGTCCGCTGCGTGCAAGCTCAGGATCCTTTCCCTGTGAGCCAGGACATGTCGCCAGTCCTGCAGGAATGAGGGAGGAGGAGTGAGGGCAGAAGGGAGCAGGTTCCCCTCTGGGCACCAAGAGCAGCTAGCCCTTGAAGACAGCAGGGAGCTGTGCGAGGCCCTGGTGCCCAGCAGGGATGTGCACTTGGGCAGAGGGGGGAGACCACCAGGCACCGGCTCTGGGCTGAGGTGGGAAAGGCTCGGAAGAAGGAGAGAACACACGTACTTGCTGTGCAGCACAAACAGCCTTTGCGAAGGCAAGAGGGAGAGACAGAGAAGGCCGGGGAGAGAGTGTGTCATTCCTGTCCCCCCTTGGTTCTCCGTTTCCAGTTTGAGGCCCCCCCCGTCCTGTGGCCTCCAGGCTTTCCTCAGCCCTTGGTGGTGGTGGTGGGGGGTTCTGTAGGCCACTGAGTCCACAGGGTGACTCCCAGTGGCACCATGCCAGGATGAGGGTAATGGCTGGTTGTCCGGTGTCGAACAACACCCCACGACTCTGTCAGGGTGTCCCCAGGGGCATCACTAGCTGCATTTCCCCATGGTTGTGTTCAACCATGTGCAGTGGGGTGTCCCGGGCTCAGTGACTGCCCAAGCAGTGGGTCTTAACCCTTCCCCGCAGCACTGGTCCTGCCCTGGACACGGCCTCTTTCCCTTCTACCCACCAAGAGCACAAATAACCAGCCCTCTCCCAAACCACAACCCTTGCCCCACACCACACCATAGCCCTGGGAGCCTCAGGCTGATTGATGGGGGGGGGCAGGGGGGGGAGAACACTGGAGGGCTGTGGGGACAGCTAGAGCCAGCACCTCGGGGGACTTCTCCCCCCTCCCCAAGGCACCCAGTGCCCACACTCACTCCACCTCCCGCTTCCGGATGGTGCGGCCGGAGGCCAGCACCTCCGCCACCTTAGACACGATGGGATCGTAGTTCATGCTGGCCACGGAGATCACCTCGTCGCCTCTGCAGGGAGAGGTGGCCGAGCCTGAGGACTGCCCAGCAGCAGCCCCTGTCCTTGGAGACCCGAGTCCAGCTGGGGCCCAGGGAGGCTCTCGCTCAGGAATGTCCTGAGCGCCCAGCACGGCTTCTGCTCCTGCAGGACCCCATAGAGGCTCCAGCCTTCCTGCCCAGTGCGGGGGGTGTTCAGGGCTGGAACCTGTCCTGAGATCCCCACTCTCTACCTGTGTCACTTTCCTCGGTGTAAAAGTAGGGTGTCAACACCCACCTCCAAGAGCTGTCCCCACCTCCTCCCCTTTCCTGGCCGGCCCCTGCCTAGCTGCCCCCCGTGCCACTCGGCCCACCATCCAGGGAAGCCCCCTCCTCCGGAGCAGAGCTTATCCGGGACGAGCCCCCTTCCTGACTGAGTACCCGCTGCTTCGCGCCCCCGCCCCACCCCGTTGCTCTCACTTGGTGTAAAAAGCCACGAACTTCAGCTCGTCCAGATCCCCCTGGATAATGACGTCGTCGAAGCCTTCTCCGTACCCTGCGAGCCGGGAGGAGGGGACTGGGCTTCACGGGGTCCACGCCCAGTGCCCTTCCAACTCTGCCCTGGACCCCAGGCCCCGCCCCTGCGGTCCTTTTAGGGGGTCCTGGCCCCGTCCGCAGGGAGTTCTCTGCTTCCACCTGCAGCCGTCATGGCCCCGCCCCCTGGATGCTTCTAGCCCCGCCCTGACATCCAAGACCCGCCTCCGCACTCTGCCACACCTGGGCCCTGCCCGCGTCCGGGGCCCCTTGTTACCCGCGTAGCGCAGGCTCTTGCTGAACATGGCGGTCCACAGGTAGGGTACCGTGCTGATCTCCGCCTCCTGAGCCAGCATGTTCTGGGCTGCCACGCGCCCTGCGGGTCCCGGGGTCGTGAGAGCCCCGCCCCGAGCCCTCACCACCCCTCCACTGCCTGCCCCGGCTCTCTGGGGATGGCTGACAGGTGGGGCTATTCCCCCCCACCCCAGAGGTAAATCACTGCCCAACCCACTGTCCACCCATGCTTGCAGATAATGGGTGCAGAGAAGGACACCAGGCCCAAAGCTGGCCACTAAGATGAAGTGCCTGGACTGGGTCTGGAAGGGCTTGGCTTCCCGGGACCGTTTCAGATGTAACACAGACAACTAACCGGACAGGTCAGGTCAGAGGAGGGAGGTGGGCGAATGGGGCACCAGTGTCCAGGGAAGCAGGGATGACAGCCTCACTCAGAGCCCAAGACAGAATAGGGTGGATGGCTCCCCAGTTTGGACAAGGCCCCACTGAACCCTTGTATTTGGATGTCTGTGACAGTCCTTGGACCCTCCCAGTTAAACCTTAATTATACTCAGCTGATGAGTAGCTTTTGGTTCCTTCAAACCTAGCACCAACTTTAGACCTTGGACCCGAACAGAAATTGGTACCAGGAGTGGGGTTTCAGGCACAGATGCTCAGATGACGTGAAGGCCGAGGGAAGGGAGGAGGGTGCAGGGGGTCTGGCCGTCCTCCCTCCAAGGCAGCTAACTGGCTGTACCTGCAGCTGAGGGGCCCAGACCAGGTGTGCACAGTGACCGCCCAAGGGGAGGGGGAAGGTTGTTCCTCAGAGAGCACAGCAGGTCCCCACTGAGCCCAGGTTTCCAGGCCCAGACGGCCACCTCCCAGGGGCCTGCACGAGGCAGCTGGGTTCACAGAGCCAGTCAAGTGGCCCAAAGGGGAGAGTGGGGAGCTAGCCCGGGTTCTGCTAAACCCCTCTCTCCCTCCCTGGGTGACTGCACAGGTTGGTGAGGAATTCTGCAGAACATGTGTCTCTGAGGACAAAAGGAAAGGAGAGGCTGGCTGGTGGAGGGACCAGCGAGGTGGGGCGCTGTGGCTGGTGAAATGGGATGTCAAGAGGGCACTGGACAGAGGTCTGAGATGGGAGGTCTCTGTGAGCCGCCTTGACCACCTGCATGGGGCTGGCTGGACAGGCCGCCACAGAGCCTTGAATGGCTGACCCAGTGAACAGGACCCAAGGCCAGCAACTGAGGGGGTGGGCCTGGGGAAGGCTGAGACCCTGGGACAGCCTCCCACCCCAAGCTGCCATGGGGCTGGCGGTACCCTGGGCGTGAGCCATCTGCCAGTGTGGGATGTTCACTTTCCGATTGTTCCTCCAGGCCAGGGGGAAGGTCACAGCGTCGCCAGCTGCAAACACTCCCGGGACATTGGTCTGCATCATCTGTGGGGAGGGGACCGGGGCTCGTAGGTAGGACTGGCGCCCTGAGTGGGACCTCCCACCACCCCCAGCCCGGCACACTGCCTGCCCTCCCCACCCAGCCCCACCTTGTTGACAGGGATGAAGCCTCGGGAATCCAGACCTATGCCGCTCTGCCTCAGGAAGCCCGTGGCGGGCACTGCACCTGGCAGGACAGGGGCCACTGTGTCCACTCCCCAGCCCCTCCCTCCTCCTGCCTCACTGCTCTGCACCACCACGCCCTTCACTCCCACAGTCCAGCCCAGACTGATCACCCAGCAGGTGGCACACCCTGTGCCTTCATGTGCCTTCTCCTCTGCCTGGAGCCCCACAGACCTTGGGGCTTCCCATCAGGCCTCAGGTATCGTCTCCTCCGAGAAGCTCTCCACGAAGCCCCTGGTGGGGGTCAGCATGCCGAGCCTCCCCAGCCCATGCTGCCACCTCCCAGCTTTGTCCCTCCCTGGACTGGCACCTCAGCTGGAGCAGGGACCAATTAGAGGCTTTTCTGTGTCCTGCGGCTGCGCAGGGTTACTGGACAGGGGTCATTGGGAGTGTCCTCCATGCCGGGCCAGGCTAAGCTGGTACCATCACCCCCCAACAACCCTGCCAAGGGGGTACGGTTGGGGTCCCCATTTTATAGAAGTGCAAACAGGCTGGGGGAGGAGAAGGGGCTGGCCCAAGTTCACCGTCGAGCGTGTGCGGGTGACTATGCTCACTGCCACCGCCTGCCCCCCACTCACCAATGCCCACCACGCAGACGTCAGCCCGCAAGACCTTGCTGCTCTTCAGCACGACCTCCTTCAGCTGCGGAGAGTGGGAGTGAGCAGCTCCCGGGCACAGGGAAGGGGACAGAAAGCGGCGGGGGGTGGAGAAGGGCCCACCTTTCCCTCCTGGGCCCGCAGCTCCGACACCTCCGTCTGCATGTAGAACTTGACCCGGTTGCTCTCAAACATCTGCCAGGTGGATCGGTGGGTGGGCAGGGGTGAGAGCCAGGTGGGGGCAGGGCGGGTGCCCAGGGCGGTGGGTTCTGAGTGGGGGGCTCACCTTCATGAGGGCGCGACCGACGCGCTCCCCCAGGAACCTCCTGAAGGGCGTCTCCTCCAGCTCCACCACGGACACTGAGTGGGCCTTCTCAGTCAGGTAGGCGGCCACCTCCATCCCTGGGGCCAGGCAGGGAGGGCTGGCACCCTGCACTTCCCAGGGCCATCGCTGCCCTGGGCCCAGCCTGCACCCCCAGCTGCTCACCCAGGAAGCCGGCTCCCACGACCACAGCGTTGTGGCCCCGGGCCAGCCTCACCACGCGGTTGGCATCCTCGGGCGTCCGGATGGTGAACACATTCTCCACGTCTTTGCCTTTGCAGCTCAGGGTCTTAGGGCTGAGACACGGCAAGAGTCGGGGAGGGGATCCTGGTACCCCAAGCCCTCCGCATACCGGCAGGGGCATGGGGACCCCTCCCACCTGCTCCCGGGTGCCAGCAGCAGCTTGCTGTACTCCAGCTTGAAGCCATCCTTGAACACGGCCTTCTTGTTCCTCACGTCCACCGTGACCACCTGTGACCCCGCCGGGCAGAGCGAGGCCTCCGGGTCCTGCCCCACGCCCAGCGCCCACGAGGCCCTCTGCGAGGCTCTGCCACCTGGATGAACCTTCCTCCCTTTCCTGGCAACCCCTCCTGACCCTTTAAGTTTCAGGCACCACCTCCCCCTCAAAGTCCTCCTAATGCTCCCAAGTCCCAGCCCTGAGCAGACGGTCCGTGGCCCCTCACACTGGGGCCCATGACCCCCCAGGCCTGGAACACCCCTGGTGCCTGGGCAGCGGGGCCGGGAGGGCAGAGCACACCCATACTTCCAGGGGCCTCACGCCCTTCACAGTGCCCATGAAGCTTTCCCCAGGCCTGTTCCCCAGCACATTGTCTGTACCTGGGCCTCAGTGAGCACCTCGATGCCATGGGCTCGGAAGAACTCCTTGGGCCTCAGGGCCAGCTGCTCCGGCTGTGCATCCAGAGACTGCAGGAGACCCTGGCTTGAGACAGGACCCTGCACCCCCAGGCTCCCACCCCTCTGCAGGCCCGGCCCCACCTGGACAGTGACCAGGTGGCCACTGACCCATTTTATAACCGAGGACCAGGGCCTCGGGGTCTTGGGGGCTGGCAGCCTCGGTCACACAGGAGCTACAGGACAGAGCTCAACAAACCAGATCTTTCAGGGGCACTGCAGATGGGCCTGGCACGAACAGAGAGAGCAGCTGGCCAGACCCCCAAGGGGCGGCAAGCAAGGGTCCCAGTGGACCTAACTGTGCCCAGTAGGACATGGGTCTGGCCCCGCCTGGCCCCGCTCACGCTAACCCACCTTGCTAAGCTTGGGCCGGTCGTAGGGAAGGTGCCGGTCCAGAGTGCACAGGACGATCCTGTCTGAGAAGCCCTCCTGCCGCAGCGTCTCCGCGCACACCAGGCCAGCTGCGCCTGAGTGGAGGGGACAGTGGGTCAGGAGCCCCCTCTACCCCACCCCACCCTGCCCCTCACAACCCACCACCAACCTGCGCCCACGATGAGCACGTTGGTGCTGCTGCTGTGGCCCGCGCTTGGAGAGATGCACGTGGCCATCACCTTGGTCCTTCGCTGTAGCTGCAGAGCCTGGGGGTGGCCAGTGAGTGGGGGGCAGCTGGAAGCTGGGGTCATTGCCAGGCTCCCTGTGCCCATCCCAGCAGGCCAGGTCCTGCTGCTCCAGTGCCACCTCATCCCCACCACACAGCCCTTCACTCTGCTCCCCTGCCACACCCGCTAGGCTCCCTCCCACCACAGGGCCTTTGCACATGCTGTGTTCTGGGCCCAGAGGCCCTTCTCACCTCTCTCTTTTGCCTGAGCCCCAAGCCCCCCCCTCACCTGCTTGCTGGCCCGGACATACACCTTCTCCTTCTCAATCTTCACCTGCAAGGGCTGTGTTGCTCAGGGCTGGGCTTTGGGGTGCTCCAGCCCCTGCACCCCCAGGCTCCCACCCCATTGCATGCCTGGCCCCACCTGGAACTTATGCAGACTGTCCAGGCCAGGGAAGTCCTCCAGGTCTCCGGTGCTGATGTTGAAGCAGGCGCCATGCCAGGGGCAGCGCACCCGTCCACGGGACAGCACTCCTGGGAGGGGGCAGTGCTGGGCTGGGCCACCAGCAAGAGCTCCTCTCCAAGGACCCATGTATCCAGCACCACTGGCCCTTCCCCATGGCCCAGGACACCCCACTAATAGACGGGGGCCTGGGGCCCAGTGGAGTGGGGGCTGAGCGTCCCTTGTGATGGGGTTGCCACCAAGCCCCTGTTGGGGAGGTCCCGCCCCGCCCCCGTGGGCACCGACAGCTCACCTTTCACCAGGGGCGCACCGTAGTGTGGACACTTGTGACCCAGGGCATGGAACTCCCCGTTGTCTTTCACCAGCAACACCTTCCCCCAGCCCAGCTCCACTTCCCGCATCCTGGGAGGGGAGGGGCTGCCCTCAGATGTCAGAGGACGCAGAGCAGCCCCAGACCAGCAGGAGCCACAGAGGCGGTGGCCCCAGTGGAGCCGGTCATGCGTCCCCTCCAGGCCTCCCAGCTGTCCTCCCACCCCCTCCCAGCACCCACTGGCCATTCTCCAGGTCCTTGATGTGGCAGACAGCAGCCTCCACGCAGTCCTGGGCGCCGGGGTAGGGGTGGGGGGCGGGCAGGCGTTCCTCTGCATGGAAGTGGCAGGCCGTGCCGTTGCCCTGGTAGGCCCGGGGGCTGCCCTTCCCGCCGGCGGACAGCTCCTCCTTGCCCCGGTCCTTCTCGGGCAGCACCACCTCGATCTTGAGCTCCACTGCGGGTGGGCGGGGGGGGGGGGCGGTGAGCCCCCAGCCCGGCCCACCCAATGAGCTCTGAGTGCGGGTTCTCCCCGGGCCTCCAGAAAGCCATCTGCACCACCACCAGCAAAAGGCAGAGCCAGGGCGCGGGGGGTGGGGGGTGAGGGGGGCCCTGGGCGAGCCTAAATTGATTTCTGCGTGTTTTCTTTTCCCCTAACAGAATTAGTGAGGGGGCACAACAAAGCTCATTCAACCCTGAAGCTGCCCTTTCTCCAGGAATCCACGTGGAGGGGAGAACTCAGTGCTGGAGCCTTGCTGACCTTGAGGGTGTGGTCCCCATGTAGGACTGCGTCATCCCTAAGGACTCAGGGGCACGTTTGGGGCCTGAGAAACAGCGCGTCCAAAGCAGGACGCAGCCCAGTTCATGGCCTGTGAATCTGGGTAACGGGGGAATCGAGGGTTCCAGAGATTTGAAATTTTTTCAAAATTAAAAAAAAAAAAAGTGTATGCACCATAATTTCAACTTTAGATAGCTGCTCTCTCATTTGAGAATCCTTCATTATTTGCCAGGCGCTGGGTGCAGGGGCCTTGGGGGTGAACCCCAACTGGGTGGTGCATGCAGAGGGCACAGCGCCGCCCCCACCAGTGGGGCCTCCTCTGGGGGGAGTTAGTGAGATTATCATTTTCTTCTTTATACTTCACTGCATTTTCCAAATTCCCTACCATGTGCCTGGGGTATTTTTCTAATTAGAAGGGAACAATAAACAGAATTTTTAGCAGTGATAATCCGGCCTCCCGGGCTGCTGCTGCAGGGAGCGAGCTGAGCGTGGAAGCTGAGCCCAGGGCACAGCATGGGCCAGGGCCGAGGCCTGGGCAGGAGGCCCCCTCCTAACTCCCGAGGCCCCTGAGCCTCCAGGCCCCTCCCCCTCAGACCTGACCTTCCAGAAACAAAGAACCTGGCTCACACCTCTGGGCCTTAGCCCCTGCAGTTCCCTTGGCCTGGGCTGCTGTCCTGCCCTTCCCAGCTGGGGCTGGGCTCACGCCTGCCCATCCTCTCCCCCAGCCTGGTCTGGCCCCTCATCCTTCCTGTCCCAGCCCCCCACCCCCACCCCGCCGCCTCCCCTAAGGCTCAGGCACGCAAGGGACAGGGCTGAAGGTGGCTCCCTGATTCCAGCTGGGCAGGAAGGGCCCACGAACACATCACGCTGATGCTGTTGTGTCAGGTGGGGGGTTACGGGTGGGGTGGGTTTTTTCCTTCATTTTCCACACTTTATGTAATGGTGTTAGAATGTTTTCAGAAGAATTAGAGAGACAGCTCACAGGAGCAGCCTGGCAGGGTCCCAGAGGACAGCCAAGCCAGGCTGTTTTTATCCTCTACCTCCTTCCAGAAGGCCCTGAGGTGCTCGCTGGTGTAGTCTAACGGGGGAAGACCGTCAGGTCAGGAGCCTCAGGAGCTGTGGTGGATCCCTTAGCCCCTTTTGGCAGACGCCTTCATTATTAAATGGAGAGAACAGTGCCTACCTCTTCTGGGACAGTGGATACTGAAGGAAATAATAAATGTAACTCAGAGTAGATGCTCAACAGGTGAAGTTGGGTAGCTGTGTTTTATTGGTTAACTTCGAGCCTCCTGGCTGCCATGACAAAGAGGGAAAGCCTTTAGGTAGCACTAGTGGCCTAATAAAAGGCAGGTGACCAGATGCCAAGAGACCTGCACTACCTCCTAGTTCTGAGCTTACAAAGGACTGGCCTGGAACACTTCCTGAGGAACATGGGGCCCCTGGAGCACAGGGCACACAGAGGAGGCTCAGGAAGACTGTTCTAACATGCTCTGAGCCACAGGAGCCAGTGAGGTGGAAAGTGAGGAGTTTGCAGAAGCCTCTTCTGCTCGTTCTGGTCTCCCTGTGGCCCCTCCTGACCCTCACTGAACTCTCATGGCCAGAACACTCTCACTCCCACACCCTGAAATTCCCCAAGCCTCACCCCAGACCTGCCACCATGGGCACCGGGGGCCCAAGCTCCTGCCCTCCTGCCACAGCCCACAGGGAGCCCAGCCCCCCAGAGAGGGGATAACACCCTGTAAGTGCCTCCTACGTGCCGGGCCCATGCCAAGCACACTAGCCCACACAGGGGCACAACTATTAGTCCCATTTCACACATGAGAACACAGAGGCTCAGAGAGGTGGTCACCTGCCCAAGGCCAAATAGCCAGGAACAGGCAGGGCTGGATTTGGGCTCAAGAGCTCAAATTCTTAGCACTGCCCCTGGTGTGGTAAGAGTGACCAGCCCTATACCAGGGGTCCTGGGGCCGGGGGTCCTGGGGCTAGGGGTCTGAGGCAGACCAGCCCTTTGGGGTCCTTTAAAGGAACCTACAGGTGGCATATTCTGCCAGGGCCTCCTGTCAGCTCTGCAGTCCTACAGGAGCCTGATACGGGGCAGCCAGCATCCTCCTGCCTGCTTCTGACGGGAGAGAGCTGGGGTCAAGACAAGGGACATCATTTGCCTGAGGGCTGGGTGTCCGCAGCATGGGAGTCATGGGGCAGGCGCAGGTGGGTCCCTCTGCCTGGCAGGGCATCGCGGGTCTCCTCTTGCCCACAAGTTCTCCCTCAGACCCAGGAAAAGGAGAAAAGGCTCATGGGCTCCAAGGTAATGGAGCTGATGGGTATCAGGTAAGGGGAGCTGGGGTGAGCTGGCCGGCGATACCTGGGTGCACTACAGAGGCCTCTCTCAGCCTTGGTTTCTTCATCTGGGTCAGGCCTGCACACCCTTGCCTTCCGGGTGTTGTGAGGAGGGAAGAGGGAAAGTGGGGGCTGGAGGGAGAGCCGGCACACAAGGGTCTCCGTGGAGAGCAGACCTAGGCGTCCCCCAGCACCCTGCCACCCCCCAGCCCTGGGCTGGGACTGCTTGGGCCAGGCAGGCTGGGGATTTCCTCTACAAATGGGGAAGTGTGTCCAGAGAGGCCCAGGAGGCAGCCCAAGGTCACACAGGGTCAGAAGAGGTGAAAAGGGCTAGGACATGTCCACTCCACCTCATAGCAATTTTGAGAGGTCAGGCTTATTTTTTAGGGGGAGGAGGTGAGGCTCAGAGGGGTAACTTGCATGTCCTGGGTCATGCAGTGGCTGAGGGTGTCCCCAGAGCCCCCTTCCCCAGCGCTGAGAGAGATACTCCTCTCCCCCACCCAGCAGCAGGAGGAACCCTCCCTTCCCCTTTCCGAGAAAGATTCCACTGTTATTCCCACCACCAGCACCCTAAGCCCCAAATAAAGAGGGCTCCAGCCCCCCCACTCCTGCCCACAGCATTAACATTAGGCTGCAGCCCAGCCTGACCTACTTCGGAGACAGTGGGAGGGGCAGGAGGAAGGTGGCAGGAAGAGGGAGGGAGGGAGCGAGAGACGGAGGGAGGGGGAAGGGAGAGGGTGAGAAGAGAGGAGGTACCTGGCTTGGGCTTGGAGAAGCAGCCACCCATGGTGAGTGGCCTGCAGATGGGTGGGGGGCAGGCACACAGGCGGCTGGCTGTGGGAAGCCTAGGGTGCCCCCTGGGGGGCTGGACCCCCCGAGGCCCTTAGAGATGCTGGAGCTGCCATCCCAGCTGGAGCTGCCTGCGGGGAGACAGGAGCATCTATGGGGATCAGGACTTTGATGAGGGCTGTGGGTAGAGACACAGAGAGACAGAGAGGGGGGCTTCTCAAAGAGGCTGCGTTGGAGCTGGGAACCCTCATGCGTAGGGGAGCCAGGTCCCAGAGGAATGGCACCTGGCACCGTGGACGGCACCTCCCTTCCAGGCCCCCAGGCTCAGCACCCTCACTCTCCTCCCCCTTTGCCTGGGACCCTCTTCCCTAACCTCAGCCACATTTTAGGCCCAGGAAATCCTCCCCGATTTCTGCTGCCCCCTCAAAATCCTGCAGCCTGGAGCCCTGGGACCCTCCATTCTCCAGGGAGGCCACCATGCCTGGGGTCAAACCCAGGTCACCTTGGCAGACCAGAGCCTTCTTGGTCCTCGGGGTTTCTCCCTCCTCAACGGGGCGACATTTAGTTTTCCCCCCTGCTCCCACCCTGGTGGGCAGCCCTGGATACCCACCTCTCCAAGGGCAGCCACTGCTTCTTGCTCCCAGCCCAACAGTGGACCGAGGCTGCCCAGCCCTGGAAGGCAGGGCAAGGGGGCAGGGGTCCAGGAGGCGGCCCAGCCTCCCCCCCTCCCCCCAGTGTGAGCTGTGGCCAGGAGGGGATGGGGGTGGGGCTGGGCCAGTCCACTGGTCCCCAGGGAAACCCAGCTCCATGTGAACAGAAGTGGGCGGCCAGCCCGGGCCTGGTGGGGTTGGAGGAAAGGGAGGCCAGGCACACAGCTCCGGCTCCCAACCCCTCTCCTGCTCTTCCCAAAAGCCCCTGATGTTGAGGTCATGCCCAACAGTAGATGGAGAAACTGAGGGGCCAAGGGCTTGCCAAGATCAAGCAGCAGGTAGGGGCAACCAGGTGGTGTCCCACCTCCCTCCCACCTTAGTTACTTCCAAGACAGACAGGGATCCAGGAAGCCCCCGTATCACCCTGCAAGCCATGGGGCTGGGGGAGGGGTCACCCCATCAACAAAGAGGTCCCTGCAGCCAAGGAGCCCTCAAGGCCACAGAGTGAGCCTTCCTTAACATGCAGCTTACAGACTGGACTTTGGAAGGCCCAGGACAAAGGTGTAGCTGCCTTGTTTACACTGACCTCCCCACAGTCCACCCCACTGTTATCCCTGCGGCTTCCCCCAGAAGTTCTTCCTGGAGTTTAAGTGGATGAGGCCCACTCGGCTTTGCCCAGATCCCAGCAAGGGCCCTGGGTGGGGGCTTAAGAGCAAGGGGGCTGAGAACCAGATGAAAAGGTTGGGGAGGGACTGTCTACTGCCCAGCACCTGGTCTCACCTGCCCTAGAGGGCCGTCACAGGTGAGGAGGCAGTGGCACCTGAAGGCCACCTGGGTATACCCATGCTCTTTCCCCCACTCATTGCCAAGGCAGGTCCGTAAAACTTGGCCACCACCTGCCCACCTGCCCCCTACCTGGGCACAAGACCCCTCCCCAGATCCTGGCTTTCCCTCTGGCTCAGCCCTGCCCACCTCCTTCCTGCCTGGCCTCAGGCCTCACCTACTGGGCCACAGATTCCAGAAAAGGTGGGACCTCAACTTGCCACCAGGTGCCTGTCGAGGCTGTTCCCTCCCTTCCCAGGTGCCCAGGTGTTCAGACCTTCCAGGGCCTTGGGCATGGAAAGAGATTTGCTGGGGACGGAAATTTCTCCAGGTCTACTGTGTGACAGGCTGGCGTGGAGCCCTCCTACCTCCTGCAGGCCCAGACGCCCCCACTCAAGGCAAAGGTCCTCGCCAGGGGCATGGTAAGAGGGCACCCCAAGTTTTGGCAGAGTGCTGTCCCTTGTCCACAAACTGCCCAATGCAAAAAGTTGTAACAGTCCCCGAGTGCTGACCACCTACAGGAGCCTGCGTCCTGTCCCCCGGACCAGCCCTAGAGCCCCTTCTTGTGCAGGCTCCCCACTTCTCCGGGTCCCACGCTTCACCAGGGATCCCGTGGGCCCTTCCCACACCCACCCGAGGGGCTCCTGCTCAGCTTCGCCCCCAGTGGCTTCCAGTTTCCTGGGAGGGCATCTGAGCTCCACAGCCGGCCCTCAAGTTCGGGGGGCTGTGTCCCGCACCTCCTCCCCCACGGGGCTAGAGGCAAACCTCCTGCTTTGCATGTGCAGCCCGTCTCCCCGGGAAGTCCTTCCAGCTGCCTTCCCGCTCCCTCGGGCCGGGTCCCCCCACCGGACCGGCAGCCCAGGAAGGGGGTCCGCACACAGCGGGGCCCCGAGGCGGCGAGCGGGCGGCGCGTCGGGAGAGCGAGGGCTCTCTGCCTGGCCTGCCCCCTCCCCGGTGAGGCCCCCAGTCCCTGGCGAGTCGGCCCGGACCCGCGGGCTCACCTGCGCTCGGCGTGGACCTCCGCTCTGGAGCCGCCGGGGCTGCGGCGGGGCGGGCGGGGCAGGCGGGGCGGGGCCGGCGCTGCGGCGACAATGCGGCCGGAGCCCGAGGCCCCAGCACCGCCGGGCGGCCGCGCAGGTGGGAGCGGCCCGGGTCGGGATGCGAGGCTGTGGGAGGCAGCGGGGCCCTCTGGCCCTGGACGCCAGGCGGAGTCTGGGTCCCCAGCATCCTTGCGACCCCCGCGGGGCTCCAGGCTGGGCCGCGCGCCGGGTCTCAGTGTTTTTCCTTTTCTTTCTTTCCTAAGTCTTGGAACCAGGGGCAGGCGGGCAGCGAGCTGGAGGCAGGTGAATCACCCGCAGAAACCTCCCAAACTGCGCCTGACTGCCTGACACCTTGATTGCTTTGGGGGTTCAGCTCCGTCCTTCCGTCCACTCTCCCCACACCAAAACGTTCTACTTTATATTTTATGACATTTTCTCTTTCCCACATGTCATTATACCGGGAGAACTTCCTGGGTCCCCATAAATCATGGTCCACCCCGGTGGGTGTTGTGTCCCCTCCTCCACGAAGCCCTCCCTAAGCCGCCTCCCCAGACTAGATTTGGCCCTGCTGTTCCAGCTCCCGGCCCCTCCCAGGGTTTCGCTGTGTTGACTGTCCAGACTCTGCCTTGTGGTCAGGCAGGGCTTGTCCCTCCAGCAAACTGGGACTCATGACTGTGTGGGAAATGAATGAAGGGCACATTCCAGGGAAGTGGTGTCTCATCTGTCACTAAGCACATGGGGCCATTGGGCCTGACATCAGCCACTAACTGTTGTCTCCTTCAGTGGCTGGTGTCGTGCCTTCTTTTTTGCCATCTCCTCCCTTTCTGGGCCTCGCTCCCTTCTGGTTACGATGCCAGGCTGACCGGCCTCTGAGGCAGTCCCTGTTTATGCCCCAGGCTGCCCAGGGGGGCAAGCACATCTCCCCTCATTTTACAGATGGGGAAGCTCGGGGAGGCTGGGTGGCGACCAGGGGCAGGAGCAGGGCCTGAATGGGTCACACTCGTCCACCCCTCAGTCCACCGCTCGGGGTGGCCAACTGCCACAGGAGAGGCCCCGTCACTGGGCAGAAGGTGTTGCTTGGCCTTGTGCCCTTGGCCTCCAGTCAGCCTGCCCCTACTCCACACTGTGCTGACCTTGCAGCCCTGCCCCTCACCCCCCAGTCCCCAGCCAGGAAGACACTGTGCCCTGTAAAGAAACGTGTCTGTGGCTTTATGTGCATTTATTCCTTTGCTCTTCACAACAGCCTGAGGTGGAAGGTCCTCTGTGTCATCTCCATTTTACAGATGTGGAAGCTGAGGTTCAGAGAGGTTAGGGACTCCCCAAGGCCACGCTGCTGGTGAATGGCGGAGACGTGGGTCCTGGCTGGCTGGCTGTGCTGGGCTTACAAAGCGGAGCTTGGGAGAGGGAGGGGAGAGGCCTGTCAGGCTCGGCCAAGGCTGCCACGTCTCCAGTGCAGATTTCGAGTCCTGATCTGTGACCTTTTTGAGTCAGTGAGCCCCTTCTGCCCCGGATTCCCCAAGAATCTGGGGGTAACTGAAGTGCTTCCAGCTAGGGATCCTCCAGGACACCAGGACAGGTGCAGAGGCAGCACGGGACACAGCAGGCACGCAGGATGTGGGGTGGGGGCTGCTGAGCATGGGATGCCAGAGATGACATTGAGGGGACAGGTCAGTGTGGGGGCTGAGGAGGCCAACAACCTGGGGAGATGCCCTGCATGGGGCGAGTCCACTGTGGCCGCCTCTACCCTGCGGATGGACTTGAGGCTCTGGCTGCCGCATGGTGGGGCAGAAATGACCAGATCCTCCTGGAGCAAAAGCTGAAACAGAAGGTAGGTGGGTGGGCGGCCTCACCAAAGCCCCGGGCTCGGAGGTGGTGCGTGTGGACACCGGGACCCAGGGAGACTTAGGATGCCTCCAAGCCTTGGGCAGCCTGAGGTCCTGATCTTGCCCCGAGGATGATTCTGGCAACGTGGTAGCGTCCATCCCAGTGGCCTTGACAATACACAGACCCAGCAGACACTCCAAAGGCCAAGGTGTGAGAAGCAGGTGAAGGGGTGATCCCTGGGCCCCCCAGCACGCAAGCCTGTCCCTGTCCTCCTCACACCCATCCCTGTTCCCCACTCCTCTCAGCCTAGGGTCTCCAAGCTCTGCCGTGCAGGGCTGTCCTTTTTTAGGCCACAGAGTGAGAGAACGGCAACGTCTAACACTGGGATTGACTCTGGCGCCCCCTGGAGGCCGACCTGAGAGTCCACAGGGCCCACCCTGAGCCTTGGGGTTCAGAGGGCAGAGAGTGGACTCTTCCCTGGGGACTTCGGTGGATTTCCAGATGGGGAGACCTCGATTTGACTGACTGGTCCCCAGGAAATGCTGGGGGAGCTGATATAGCACAGCCAGCATCCTAGCTGAGGTTGGCTGTGTTGAGGGGCAAGATGGGCAGGAATGGTGCCCTCAGCTACCCCGTGACTTATTCTTATGGAGGCAGACGCTGGGGGATCCCCAGGCTGGGGAGCCTGCGCTAAGCCCGTCCCCACCCCTCCACTCCTGGCCTCACCCCTGACTCCCTGGCTTGCTCTGGTTGCTGCAGCCCAGCCTCCCTGCCCACATCCCAGGTCGGTCTACACAGCCTGACTGCCACGTCTCAGCACTCCCAGGGTCCTTGGGGGCTCTCCGACCCCGTGGAGCCAGCTCCCACCAGCCTGTTTCAGCCCAGCCTCGACCCTCCCCAAGTTGCTGGTTTGTCGTGAGTCCTGTCCTGTCTCCAGGCTCAGGGGTGACCAGTTCTAGTTCCAGTCCCCACGGAGGGAGGGAAGGTCAGGGGGCTTTCCTAGGAGATAGCAGGAGCCGAGGACAGATGAGCCCTTTGGAGTTCAGCAGAGAGAAGGGCATCCAGGCAGGAGAAGTGTGTGGCAAAGACAAGGAGGTAAGATGGCCAGTTCTGGGGACTCAGAATGTGTCAGTCCAGTCTGGCTCGAGTGCTGGGCTCTGGGCAGCAGCCTGGCATGGAGGCATCTCATAGGCCAGGCAGGAGCGGGCTAGGGGTTTTCATCACATGTGTCTTTGGGGAAAAAATACCAGCAACTAGGACTGGCACTGGACAGGGGGCAGGAGGGCCGGGAGGCACCTGGGGCAAGGACTGTACCAGAGTCAGCCCAGGAGCTGGAAGGTGGGCCCTACCCCTGCAGCCCTTACTTAGACCTGAGGATTTCCTATCATCAAAACATTGGGGGAACTCCCTGGCAGTCCAGTGATTATTAGGACTTGGCACTTTCACTGCCAGGGCCCAGTTCAATCCCTGGTCAGGGAACTAAGATCCCACAAGCCACTCGGTACAGCCAAACAAACAAACAACAAAAAAAACCCACTGGCAAAAAATTCCACACACCAGGACAGATGGGCTAGTATAAGCTGCCTCAGCCACATAGTAGAATATTGTTTAGCCATAAACAAGGTATCTACAGAGTGTTTGTAAAAATGCTATATTTAAAAAAAAAAAAAATGCTATATTTTCATATATTATACATCGCTGGCGGAAGTGTAATTGAGGCAATCCCTATAAGAGGGCAATTTAGCGACAGCTCTGAAAACTGCCAGTGCCCAGAGCCTTTGACCCAGCAATCCCAGTCAGAGGAACTCACTTTAATGCATCTGCCCACCTGAGATTGGAAAGGACCTACATACCCACCAATAACAGGTGGTTACCCAAGTGACAGCACATCCACCTCAAGGAACATGACACAGTGATGGAAGAGAACAGAGGCTCAGCTTCTGATTCACAACAACCTCTAAACAGACTGGGGGAATAAAGCAGGGCGCAGAACAGGAAGTGATCTATGCTGCCTTTCTGTAGAGAAAACATTAAAAAAGAGTACTTACAGATGTATTTACTTGTATGTTGTAGGATAACTCTGGAAAATACAATAATAAACAGGCAACAGGGACACTGGGATGTGGAGTCAACAGGGTGGGTGGCCTTTCTCCAGACACAGGACTTCTGAATGCTGTGCCCTACGGGTGTTTTCCCTCTAACCTCAATGCCAAAGCCGAACTCTCCCAACTCCTCGGAGGGCCAGCAGGAGCTTGGTCCCCCTGCTCCTGGCCCTGCCCTCCACACAGCTACTGGGCAGACCACTCACTCCACTGGCCAGCCTTGGCCACTGGGCAGCTCTGGGTGCCCACCCCAAGGGCTCCCCTTCCCGACCCCCCCCTCAGACCTCTGAGCTTGAAGTCGGCGCCCTGGGGCTGTCTCCGGCATGTGGGCCTGGAGGGTGTAGCTGAGTCCCCTCCCCCTGTCCCCGTTTCAGTGCCAGGCTGCAAGGCACAGGCTACCTTGGGCTACAAGCCCGGGAGCCTGGGGACTGAGTGCGATGGTGTCCCCAGGGCAGCAGGCGTGGGCAGGGGATGCCCCCCAATCTCTGTAGCCCCCCGTTGGACACAGGCCTCAACCTCCTGTCGGGGAGCCATGAGCAGGGCCAGGGCTTGAAGGGTGGGTCACTCCAGGCCAGGATGCAAAGACACTGTGGGGTGTCAAGACCTGGGCCCTGACACTCACCCAGTGGGGAGGCAGCTTCACTTCCCAGGGCTTCCCACCACGGAGGAATCCAGCCCAGCGTTGCTGAGCAAAATTTAACTTTCCAAGCAGAAAGTACTCTTCAAAGGTGTCTCTGAGGCCTTCCTTCTTCCAGGACTAGTGGACCGTTTGGAATCTCCCAAGCTTTCCAGCAACACAGCTCGCGATGATGCAGGTTGCACCTTCCTGGAGGTTTTACCACGACGACACTTGGACCTCTCTCAGCACACAAATAGGTGCGGGAACAGCTCTGGCTGGGGGGCGGCAGGGAAATCAGCAGGCCCCCCAACATCTCTAGCTGAAGGTCCCGGAGCCTGTCAGGAGGGCCACAGACAGGAGCAGAGGACTTAAGAAAGGCAGGTGGGTCTCATGCCCTGACCAGGGACGAGGCTGCTCCGAAACTCATGCTTCAGACAAGGCGCCCATTAGAGGGAGGACACCCAAGTTCCTTGGAGGATGCCGGGCCTAGAACTGCCACCCCGCCCCCGGGAGGCCAGGGTGTGAGTGATGCCGATGCCAAGCCCCTCCCCTCCACTCAGTCCACAGCAGCAGGGCTGCGCAGGGCGACTCCCAGAAGCACCAGCTGGCCACTGCTTCACAGGTGTCCCAGCAGGTGCTTAACTGCTGGGGGGTTGGGGGGGGCGAGGGCCTCCAAGGCAGCACTGAGGAGACACCGAAACACGAAAGCCGCTGCCACCGCCGGCTGATGCAAGTTTTATTGAGACAATGTACAAACAGGCCATGGAAACAAGGGTCTGATGCCGGGACCAGTAACGTAAAATGGAATACAAAAATAAAAAGGCACTGATCTGTTAAGAAAAGACACTCCATGTATTCTAAGAATATAAGTCATTTAATACTGTTAATTTTATAGCACAAAATAAAACAAGCTATGATCCCCAAAAATAATTTTAAAAGCTTACACATAAAATATTATTGCCTGAAGTTTATGATCTTTAAGTTACAGGTCAAAAGAGTTTTGTGTTGTGTTGTTGTCATTTTAAAACACACAGTGAAGACCGTCAAGAAGCAAGGCCACTGTTCCTCCTGCAGAGACCACGACCCTGTCTCAGAGGACTGTCCTTCCACTCCGTGAGAGCATACGCCCAGCTCGGGGCCACTGGCTGCAGCCACAGGGACACAGGCCTCCGGTCCCAGAGGGTGGAGGCTGAGGGCGAGCTCGGTGGTGTCTCGGGTTCGGTGTGAAAACAATCAGGATTCACTCATTTTAAGAGGTTAATGAACATAATATTATTAAAGGATTAAATTATAAACACCTGGCACAAAAACACCATCCCTTTTCAAAAATAAAATGTTCACATTCCTCTGAGCAAACTTTACAAGAGCAGTGGCCGCCGGTCCCGGCCCGCCTTGTGTGTAAACAGCTGGAGAAGGGAGTCAGCACAGGCCAGATGCTCAGGCTCAGGAGGGAGCAGCTGGCCCTCTCTCCTCAGGTTCCTGACCGTGAGCACAGAAGGGGTCCTATCTGGGTGACAAAGTCGTCGAAGGGCAGTCCGTCCACATGTCCTCCTCTTCATTAGCTGTGTCCCCGGGCAGCAACAGCTGGCAGAGGTGACAGGGACAACTCACTTTCCAGGATAAGTAAATTTTTAATCAAACTGTCAATTCCTTTAGCACATAATTTGTTCTCTTCCCCAGTGAGCTACTTTAACATCCACACATTTTCTTAAGTGACACACAGTAGAGCAGAGCAAGTAGCAATAATGGACAGTCCTAAGAGGAAGCCTGCCCAGGAGGGAAGCCCATGCCTCTGGAAGATTTGAGTTGCTTTCTGAAGCAGAGTCTTCCCAGACCCCTGGGGAGCCCAGGCCCAAAGCCAAGGCAGTGGGCTGTTTCTTGTATATTTAGTGTGAAAAAAAAGAATTACCCTGGCTGATTAAAAAACTAATAAGGTTCTAATTCAAAAAGGTACTACTTTCGGCACACATCTCCAGTTCAGAGCTCAAGGTTCACCTTATTTGGGGCTCCGAATCTCTGGGGCGGCCCTGGAGACGTGCACCTGGGCTGACCGACTGAACAGATGCCTTCTGAAGTAAACCTAGGTTTGCAGGGTGTTCTGATTCTGAAGTGATCCCCATGAGGTGGGTCGCGCTGTTTACCGGTCAGCAAACATGGCTGGAAGGAAACCTTGCTTTCCAAAAGGCCATATACTTCTTATACTTGAGCCAACTACTGCCATCCAAAGGTGCCCAGCCTCTTGGCTAAATGTGGTTTAACAAGGCCTTAGGGTGTGTGCTCTTTGGACAAGGCACACGTCCCCCCCTTCTGTGAGAGACCCCCTCGGGTACTGGGTTACAGGCCACAGGGCAGGCATCATCCCCAGGTAGAGGGCAGGGGCCCAGCCACACACGTGCCACTTGCTGTGGGGCTAGGCTGGGCCTGGACCCAGAACAAGAGGTGACTGCAACACAGGCACCTTGGGAGCAAGGTGGTCACAGCTCTCACTGATCAGGAAGAGCCCACAAAGAAGCCTTTTCCAAGAAAACCATAGAGAGACAGGGCTATGTGAGCACCCTCAAGAGTCTTTTAATATGATGGTTACCTACCTGATGGAACATTTGATTAAAGAGAAATTGAAACATGGTGGCCTTGCTGGTTCTGACCAGAATAACTGCTCGAAACCTCAAAACCCAAGACCCCTGCGAGCCACAGCAGATGCTCAGGGAGGACAGTTACTTATCAGGCTGAGACCACACCCCCAGGGCTGCTGGACGCATTCTCAGCTGAGGCCTGTCTTCAGCAGGGTCCAGAAGGGCAGGCACACCGAACTACACAAAGGTTCCAGAATTCTAGTCGGCCGTGTGCTATAGACGTGGGATCGGTCACACGCTGGTACCAGCTGACTTGTATGAACAGGCCTCTTTTAGCCAACAGGGAAATCTTAACATCAAATCAGTAAGGGTTAACGATGCATTTCATTAGACATCAAATGCATCAACCAAGGCCCAGAGCCTACACTTTCTTGCTGGAGAGCAGTGTGGACACAAGAACCATGGAACCAGCATTAGCAGCACCATCTCTCTTGGGCAGCCTGGGGAGCTTGCTGGGGTAGGGAGAACTGGGCCTCAGTGAGTGGAATTTAAAGATTTCTCAGTGAATTCAACGACTTTTAAAGGAAACTTGGGTCCTATACTTTCAAGGGGTGCATTCACTGAAAGCCTGGACAGGAAGCCAGCAAACAAGGTGAATCACATCACCCTCCCGCCCCTGGCTCTGATGCCTGCGGGGACAACGTCGTCCAAGAGGCTGTGCATGCAGCTTGGAAGCCCACAAATGCTGGGGGGTGGTGGTGGTGGTGGTGGTTGTTTGCTATCTGGCAACACAAGGTACCACTGGCAACCAAGACAGTACAGGCCTCTGCCTCAGGGCTCTTTTTCTTGTGCTCCTGCGGTGACAGCAGCTTCAGAGGCACGTGCCATCCCTCGTCTCATCACAAAAGCTAACCTGCTACTTAAAAACCTGTTCAGAACACACAAGTCTAATTAATTAAGTCTTCTAAAACCAAACCAAACGAGAGGGGAAAAAAAAAAAGCAAAGCCTGATGTGGGAAGTTTAGGGCAGAATTCCCTCTTCTGAAGGGTCCACTTCCTCTGCTCTTCACGGAAAACCACACCGGCGACGGCACCACCCATGGCTCCCAGCGGCAAGGCCTCGCTGTGGGCCCGAGCTCCCCCGGGACCCTGGGTCAGCCCAGGGACAGGCGGGGTGCTGGCCGGAAGGGAGCCCTGTCCTCGGCACCTCCTCTCACCTGTGTGCCTCCACCAGTGTTTCCAGTTTATGATCCAAAGAACTCTAAAATCAGCTACTCTTTGACAACACGACTATGATACAAATGCCGGGGCAGCCACTGTGAGCATTCCAATGTGTGGGAGGCTGCCCGCTGCAGAAGCTGGACGTTGGCAGCGCGTGTGACCTGCCCGAGAGGACGCTTCCCCGCTTGAAGGAGGCGTGTGGGGCAGGACGATGAAGCAGCAGGCACAGGGCAGCAGCATCACTCATTTTCATCCGGGTTCTGAGGGTCGATGATTTTGACGTGCGTGAAGGGGAACAGCCCTTTGCGCCCGTTCACCTCGCCTTCCCACTGGCCGTTTATGTTCATCCTTGTGACTTTCACGATGTCACCCACCTGTAAGGGGGAGAAAGAAGACGAAGTCAGTGTTTTCTCTGAAAACTAAATCACACATGCTATTCCACTGAAAGAACCGACACATTTTGTTCTTAGGACTCTCATTTTTCTCAGTGCTTAGACCTAAAACCAGGCTGTGGGCTTCCCTGGTGGTGCAGTGGTTAAGAATCTGCCTGCCAATGTAGGGGACACGGGTTCGAGCCCTGGTCCAGGAAGATCCCACAGGCTGCGGAGCAACTAAGCCCGTGCGCCACAACTACTGAGCCTGTGCTCTAGAGCCCACGAGCCACAACTACTGAAGCCCACGCGCCTAGAGCCCGTGTTCAGCAACAAGAGAAGCCACCGCGATAAGAAGCCCGCACACCACAAGGAAGACTCAACGCAGCCAAAAATAAATAAAATAAATTTATTAAAAAAAAAAAAAAAAAAAAAAAAAAAAAAAAGAATCTGCCTGCCAATGCAGGGGACATGGGTTCCAGCCCTGGTCCGGGAAGATCCCACATGCCATGGAGCAACTAAGCCCATGTGCCACAACTACTGAGCCTGAGCTCTGTAGCCCGTGCACCACAACTACTGAGCCTGCACACTGCAACTACTGAAGCCCGTGTGCCTAGAGCCCGTGCTCTGCAACAAGAGAAGCCACCACAACCAGAAGCCTGCGCACCACAATGAAAAGTAGCCCCTGCTCGCCGCAACTAGAGAAAGCCTGCGTGCAGCAACGAAGACCCAATGCAGACAAAAATAAAATAAATAAAATCAGGCCGTGCCAAAGACACGAGGTGCTACCAATGAGCCCAGGGTGCTTCTGCTCAGCCGTGAGAACGTGCTCTGAGGCAGCCTTTTCCCCCCAGATTGGCTACTAACTCCAACAGCACAGAATGAACACCTGACTCTGAGAACAGTTCAACTCACACAAAAAGTGCATTAAAAGAAACAAAGCCATCTCCACCCTATTTCACGGGAAGGAGCTGCCGCCGCCAAGAACACCCTGTCCGCTGCCTCCCCCTCAGCAGCGTCTCCCAGCGGGCCAGTCTCGGGGGAAGGAAGCCCAGCTCCGAGAACCTTTTCAGACCAACCTTCAGCTTCAGGGTGGTAGGAATTCTACCTATGGCCAGAGGACAGGCACCAGCCAGGGGCTGCTTTGCTCATCAAGGGGAGGCAGCAATTTTGACCTGGGTGTGGTTTTCAAATTGTCTGCAGACCCTGAGCTCTGAGGAGGTGCTTTAAACTCCAACAGATGTCAGATTGGGACTTCAATCTTGTAAACGTGTATTTTATAAAAGTTATAATCAGAAGCAGTCAAGCACGTTCCTGCCCCATTACTCTGTGCTGCCCTGGCTGCTGCTCACGTGCTTTCCTTGGAACGAAGCTTCTGTCCCACGTGTCTGATGGAAGGCCCCCGAGAATTGCAAGGTAAAGGGCAAAACACACCGCTCACCACGCGCAACAAAGTACACTCAGAAGTGAGCTGGTGAGGGGGGTTAACACAAGATAGTATCTACCATTCACGTTATTTCCAATGTTTTCTGCCCATTGTAAAAGTCAACCCCCCCACCAACTGCCTTCTTAATTCTTGTAAATCTCAATTTACAAAACACCTTTATATTAAAAAACTTTTAATCTGACATCTATGGGGTTCCATGCAGTATTTCATTTGGGAAAAGGCATCTTCTGCTAAAGCTGCTGGGCTAGAGAGCTGACTGCTGGCCCGGAGTGACCAAGGGGCCCGGAGGTGCCCGGGGCCCCAGGCAGAGCCACACTTGCCCTTCCTGGTTCCCAGGCGTTCAGGTTACAGGGCCGGCTACTGCACTCTTAAAACCAAACTCCAGGCTCTAAGATGGCTCCTGGTCCACACGAGATGAGCCATTTGTATGGAAGCACCAGGACATCACTCGGCTCACGGGGGTGGGAGACGCGGTGCTTATTAGGTGACGCCGGTGCGAAACAGAGGACTGAACACTGTGCCCGTGCCCACCCAGTCTGTCCAGGTGGTGATTTCATCCTGACTTGTGCACGAAATTGAAGGCTCAGGCTGGGGAAGAGCTGGGGACGGAGAAGGAAACGCACTGTCAGCAGCTGCTGCGGGGGCGAGTTCGATTCAGCAGACGCTGCGAGTCAGCAACTTGGCTGTGTGGCCGCCTTTTCAGAGGGTTCTTGCTGCAGGGCTCACCCTTGATCCTCCACACACTCCACCCTCCTGTAAGGCAGGCTGGAGCAGGGGGGCCAGGGTAGCACAGCCCAGCTGTACGAGGAACCCCTTGGCTCCCCAGCCACTCTCTGCCCTAACGTCGCATCCCTGCCCTGAGGTCTCCCCCACACCCTGCGCTGCTGACTTCATCACCCCACTTGCTCACCGGGATGCTCGAACCAGCACACCAACTGCTTAATTCCCCAAACCTACTGCAGTCACAACACTTACATGGACAACAGCGCTTTTACCAAATGGAACCTCTAGCCTTGTGGAGACCGGCTTACTCGGGAGTACTTGCCAAAATGACAACGGAAAAGAGTGTTATCCCCTGAGGCTCCCTGGTTAGAACACAGTATAAATTCAGTTTAAATTTTAAAAAATGGGGGGGAGGGTCCCTAAGTTCCCAGTCTAAATTCTGACTCAAACTCCTCTTATTTAGGAAAACTACAAATTCAACTTTACTGTAAGACGGCTTGTAGAGTTAGTACAGTAATTAAGAATTAGATTTTATATAATGAAAAGTTGCAAGACAAAAATAAATGCACTATAGTATTCAGATTTTTGTAGCCAAGTACTAGATATGTATATGAGAAAAACAAGGTGTAAAAAGCTAACTACACGTATTTATAAATTAAATTATTATATTTATTTTCAAACTTATGTCATCACTCAACTTTAACACCTAAGTTGGTGGAACAATTAAAATTTGAAGGTTAACAACTGGTAATTCTATTTTAAGACTTGTTACTTCAGTGGAAAAAAAAATTACAACTGAAAATACATGTTTTCTCTTGTTTTACCTTAAAAGGAAATAAAAATTGGGGGGAAAGAATAAACTAATTTAATATAAGAGTTAAGTTTTAAAATGTCTTTAGTAGACTTCTAAAATACAGACTATTTGGGCTTCCCTGGTGGCACAGTGGTTAAGAATCCGCCTGCCAATGCACGGGACACGGGTTTGAGCCCTGGTCCGGGAAGATCCCACATGCTGTGGAACAACGAAGCCCGTGCGCCACAACTACTGAGGCCTGTGCTCTAGAGACTGTGCTCTGCAACAAGAGGAGCCACCACAGTGAGAAGCCTGTGCACCACAGAGAAGAGTAGACCCTGCTCGCCACAACTAGAGAAAGCCTATGTGCAGCAACGAAGACCCAACACAGCCAAAAATAAATAAATAAATAAATTTATTTAAAAAATAAATAAATAAAAATAAAATACAGACTGTTTTAAGATTAGTGCTTAGAGTTCAAGTATTGTTCCCTTTCTCCAAGTAACAATGTTTTTATTCATAGGTGGCAGAAAGAGAAATGTCTTTCTTATTCATAACTAGGATATCACACCAACGTTTCTGATAATTAAGAATAAATTCATATTCTTTGAAGTGTACCAAAGATTTAGCTTTATAATTTGTATATTCTTTTCCTACCGTACAGAAGTCATAAAAGAGGAAAACTCTGATTATGACCACATTGCTATCTCTAGTGAAGACAACTGCCAGATTGGATCCAAGGAAAGTTCTACTGCAGATGGAACCTGGAGCTGCAGTGGAGACTGTGCAGAAATCACAAAGCTGAAGATCAAAGGGAGCTTAAGTCAATGGGGATCTGCAGTCAGGACTTGTGTCCAATCTTATTCCATTAAAAAAAATATTTAAGCACAAACTTAAGACATGAGATGAAACTCATTTAACACAAAAATTAAGATGGGGCCTAGGTGAGCAGAGAGAATCCTCTGCAGGCAGTAGCTGCTGGGATACTACAAACCCAGGCCCTGCAGCCACCCCTACCCCTACCTCCCCCAGACCCTTGGCCTCCTCAAGTCTTCACTGCAGGAACCAGCTGTCTCATGCCTGGAGCACAACAAGGCCACCGATGTGGGGAGCCTCACTGGCATGCTCTCTCTCCAACATATGAGAGCATGTTCTTTCCTTATTTCCTTTTCAGCTAAGAAAATGATTGCCTGTCTTTATTTTTAAAATAATGAAATAGGAAAGAAATGAAAATTCATGGACATAAAACTACTGACACCATTACAAAATGACTTACGGAAAATACAATATAATCAATGTACTGAAATAAGTATAAGAAAAGGAAAGGACATGAGACTTCCCTGGTGGCACAGTGGTTAAGAATCCGCCTGCCAATGCAGGCGACACGGGTTCCAGTCCTGGTCTGGGAAGATCCCACATGCTGCAGAGCAACTAAGCCCGCGTGCCACAACTACTGAGCCCGCGTGCCACAATTACTGAAGCCGTGCGCCTAGAGCCTGTGCTCCGCAACAAGAGAAGCCACTGCAATGAGAAGCCCGCGCACCGCAATGAAGAGTAGCCCCCTCTCGCCACAACTAGAGAAAGCCCGCGTGCAGCAACGAAGACCCGATGCAGCCAAAAATAAATTAATTAAAAAATTTTCCAAAGAAAGCAAGAAAGAAAAGGCAAGGACAAATAAGAGGGTGTGTGGGTGCGTGCCTGTAAAGAAGATGCGGTGAGCAAAGGGGAGAGGGACCAGGTGAGCTAACGCCCAGGTGGACACTGCGGTGCAAAGGGATGATGGCCTGAGGGTCCCTGGGCAGTCTGTAGGTAGGCCTGCATTCAGAGCCAGATAAGACTCTGACAATGACGTTTAAAAAAACAAAAAGACTAAGGCCAGAATAGCTGAGACTAAAAAGAAACAAATATATGCAGTTTTGGCTGATGGGTGCTCTTGGCAGATGTCAGGATCAACGGCTTCTCCCCAAGACTGAAGTTTTTGTTTGCTCCACTCATTTGACATCCTACAAAAAATACTTTGGGAATTCTGTCTTTTATCTATGCTTTTCTATCTTCACCTGGACTCTGGATGCCCAGAGTGCATATATTTTGCCTGAAGTTTGTAATCTTAGCCTGCCTTAGCTGATATTTGATAAATGTGCCAGAAAAAAAATCTCACCTTCCTGAAAACCTGGCCCCAGCAGCCCTCTCCCACATCCTGGTTGAGCTTATTCCTCCAGTCTGGGGGCCAGGAACACACTGAGACCTCTTGCTAATGCCCCCTCCTCCAGGTGCCCCACCCCCACCCCCAACTTCCTGGCTCTACCAGCCCAGCCACCTTCCATCCCCTGCCACCCTCGCCATTCAGCCCAGCTCCCAACCCCTCCTCTCCCCCAGCCTGGTCCCCACCTACCACCAAGGAACTCCTGGGGCCCAGGTCAATGGCCCCGGGCCAGTCCCCTCTCGCTGATGCCCTGAGGCACCTGAAGCAGGAGACTTCACCTCCCTCTTGCTCCGCTGCCCCTCTGCCCCATAGGGGCTCCATTCTGCTCCCCCTCGTCCCCAACCCCCACACAGCACTCTCAGAAGGAGGAGGCTGGTTTCACTCATTTCGCACTCCATGTCGCAGGGCTCTTGTAAACTTTCCAGGGAAGTCTGCAGAATCAGGGAAAAGAGAAAGAATGACAGGCTGCTGTCCGCAAGTGCTACAGACAGATGGCCGAGTAAGCAACAAGGTTCTGAGGACAGAAGTAACAGGCACAAGGGCCTAAGGACAGTAGAAACAGATCTTTTGAAAACATAAAGATAATTAGGTCACTGCTCTGCCTTTGAACCCCCAACACCATTTATTTGCACAACAGCAACATCCAAACTCCTGTCTCCAAGGCTCTGCCTCCTTTGGTCCCTGACTCTTCCTATCTCTGACCCTCACCCCAATCACAGTGGCTTCCTTTCAGTTTCTCAAACCTGCCAAGGTCTTCCCCAGAGATGGGCTGTATGACAGATACAGGGACGTGATGTACTGGAAGTGTGACCACACGACTGCACAGCCTAAGATGTTAAAAACCATGTTCCAGGCTACTGCTCAGCACCGCCAAGCTGGTCCTAAGAAACCTTGGATCTCTGCTCTGCTTCCACAACTGAAGGAAGATAAGCAACCCTGACCAAAGTCAAACACACCTTAAGGACAATCCCAGCTCCCATAAACGGCCTTATAAAGCTGCACACGCCGCCACTGAGAGCAGGAAGGGCTCTGGGCGGCCGCCACTGGAGATGGGCTGGATTCTGTACTGTGTACTCAGGACACACCTGAAACTAAGATCTAAGATCTACAACAGCGGGAGGTAAGCAGTCTCTGCTTAAAGCAGGCTTAGGGTGGCACCATGCGGTGACTCACGCTATGACCTTTGGAGTGGGGCAGGGCTGGACCGATGTCCTGGTTCTGCCACTTTTAGGGCTACATTACTGTGACAAACTGTTCAAGTTGTCCAAGTCTCCGTTTCCTTTTGACTTTGGAAGGTTCTTGCAATAATTAAAGGAAGTACTAAATGGAAGTGTTAACCACAACACTCAGCGAAGTAAACAGTAGCTGCTATTGGCGTAGAGATTCCTGAGTAGACCCAGCCCTCACCCCACGATCATGCCCCCGATCAGCTGTCACTGTCCTCTGGCTGGTTCCGGGGAGAACTGGAACCAGCATGGAGAAGCACTGTACTAAAGTGGGTTTTCAACCCTGTCAGTAACAAGGGTCCTCTCAAAACCGACAGGGGATGGGAAGGATGCCTGTTAGAGAGAGGAGATGAGGGGAAGGCCTGGAGACTCGAAGTCTGATACGTCACTGTGAAGGGTCCCAAGCAGCGAGGAAGACCACGGGAGAATGCAGAGGAAGGTGCCAGAACATCCCACCCGCACCCCTGCCAACTCACTCCTGACTCTGACGATCTTCACAGGATACCTTCTGCTAATTCTGCCTAATCAGTTCAGTGAGATGTGCTGCACATCGACTGCAGTTCCTACCCTCTTCACTGAGACAGACAATAAATAACCCACTGTCTAGACGTGGCAGACACTCAGCAAATGTCTGTTAGATGATAAAAACAGTGCAAAAAGCAAGTGGCAGAAAAGCAGTATTGAGTCCACCTTGCAGAGCACAGGGGCGAGGACGAGGGCTTCGCCTGAGGGACTCTGAGTAGCAGAGCCCGGCTGGGTGCAGCCCAGGAAGGTAGAAGGGCTGGGAGACTTCTGATGGCCACTTGACCATTAATGCCACACTCTGGCCTTGCAGGAGCCCTCACATGTCAAAACACAGCCCGTCACTCCTCGTGCTGTTTTCTACCTCAGTTGAAGGCCCCTTCCACGGGTCCAAGCCCCAGAACACCACACATGGGACGGACCTGGCTGTGGACTGGCTTCTTCCACGGCTTGACCACACAGCCCCTCGGGCCCAGGGCCCAGCACAGTTGGCAGCTCTCAGTGCTGGTCCGGTGCCCTTCCTCGGGCTTCATGGTAGAAGGGCTGAGCCCAAAGCAGCATTCACTTTGGAAGGCAGATAAATCTTGAAGTGGTTGGGTACCAACTCAGCTCAAGGACCACTGTGAGCCTGGAAGGTATGGCCAACCCAATCAACAGATGGAGAAGACGTTCCTTACGTCCTTATGTCCTTTACTGTCACCCTGTGACAGTCCTCCTCATGACAAGAACTGCCAGCGCACTGGGGAGGGTTTGCTTCAACTCTAAGATGGAGCACACACTAGCAGGCTCCGTTCTGTGTGAGGCTGACACGAGGGGTAGGAAGAGGGAGATGCCAAGAGGACACTTCCTGATGTGGCCATGGTCTCCTGGAGCCCTACCTGTCCCGAGTGTGAACAGGAGCTCTGGAAATTACTCTGCCGCCTGTCTTCTGGCACCTGATTCAAAGAGCAGTCCTAGCCCTGGAGGCCCCAGCATTGGCTGCCACAGCAGCTTTCTGCTTCCCCAGTCAGGCTCCATAAAAACAAGATCAGGAACGCAATGGGTTACACTGGAGTCAGAAGTCCTAACTTCGGTGACAGGAATGGGTCTCAGATATTAAAGATCCTCAAAGTATATGCAGAACTATATGTAAATACATTAATATATGTTGTTTTTCTGGAGAAAGAGTCCACAGCTTTCACCAGATTCTCAAAGGGGTCCGTCCATAACCCAAAAAAGATATAAAACAAAGCAAAAACCCATGTGCTACAATCACCAGGCAGCTTTCATCCTGCAATTTGTGGCTTTCATTCATTCACTCATTTAACGCACGCTGAACATCCATGTGCCAGGCCTGGAAGGACACAAGACAGAAAGAAGCAGACAGCCCGCCCGCTCTCACGGAGCTCCCTGGGCCCTTTGCCTGCTCTAACACCGCCCCGTGTGCTCTGGGCACCTGCACCTGAATCAAACCCTCTGTGTCCATGTGCCCTGAGCAGCCATCAAGTGGCCTCACGTACCCTCACCTACAACTGGATGCTACTGACTGGTGCTTTTTTTTTTAATGAATTTATTTATTTAGTTATTTAATTTATTTATTTTTGGCTGCGTTGGGTATTGGTTGCTGTGCGTGGGCTTTCCCTAGTTGCGGTGAGCGGGGGCTACTCTTCGTTGTGGTGCACGGCCTTCTCATTGCAGTGGCTTCTCTTGTTGCGGAGCACGGGCTTCAGTAGTTGTGGCTCATGGGCTCTAGAGTGCAGGCTCAGTAGTTGTGGCACGCAGGCTTCGTTGCTCCGTGGCATGTGGGATCTTCCCGGACCAGGGCTCAAACCCGTGTCCCCTGCATTAGCAGGTGGATTCTTAACCACTGTGTCACGAGGGAAGCCCTATTGACTGGTTTTTAATATTGAAGACCCAGTCTCTCTCTCTTTTTTTTTTAAAATGTTTATTTATTTATTTATTTATGGCTGTGTTGGGTCTTCGTTTCTGTGCGAGGGCTTTCTCTAGTTGCGGCAAGTGGGGGCCACTCTTCATCGCGGTGCACGTGCCTCTCACTGTCGCGGCCTCTCTTGCTGCAGAGCACAGGCTCCAGACGCGCAGGCTCAGCAATTGTGGCTCACGGGCTTAGTCGCTCCGTGGCATGTGGGATCTTCCCAGACCAGGGCTCGAACCCGTGTCCCCTGCATTGGCAGGCAGACGCTCAACCACTGCGCCACCAGGGAAGCCCCCCCAGTCTCTTTAAGATTGCCATTATCCTCCAGGGTAGTAACTTGGCTCAAGAGGGCTACTTACTGGTTAACACTTCCTATGAAAACACAGGGGTTTTATTTTAGGATGAGTCAGGGGTTAAAGGTATGCATGCCGTGGTGCAAGAGAAGGTGGGCTATGGAAAGAAAGAAGTAAAACCATCTCCATTCACAGATGACCTGATCCTATATATAGAAAGATTCCAGAAGAAAGCTATTAGAGCTAATAAAACTCAGCCAATTTGCAGGGTACAAGATCAACACACAGTATCAGTTGTGTTTCTATACACCAGCAGTGAGCAAATAAGAATGTAATTCCAGGGAACTCCCTGGTGGTCCAGTGGTTAGGACTCAGCGCTTTCACTGTCATGCCAGATTCAATCCCTGTTGGAAACTGAGATCCTGCAAGCTGCGTGGCGCAGCCAAAAAAAAACCAGAATGCAATTCCATTTACGATAGCATCTAAAAGAATAAAGTAACTGGGAATAAATTTAACCAAGGTGATAGACTTGTACACCAAAAGTTACAAAACACTGCTAAAAGAAATTAAAGAAGACTTAAATAAATGGAAAGACATCCAGTGTTCGTGGATAGAAAGACAATATTTT